>NC_084955.1:5942963-7142963 GCF_949316205.1 Platichthys flesus
TGGTTAAATTCGATATTTGATGCTATAAAAGTGGGGTGTAACGTCATGATTGACAGCTGAGACTGAGCCTGTGTATCGATGGGACCTCGTGAACCAGATCGCTACTGAACAGATTCTTCCTCCAATGAGCAAGATGGCTGTGTTCAGCAGGCTTTAGCTTAATGTTTGGATAGTGAGAGGAGGAAGTGGAGAAGCGTCGTCTGGGGTCAGTTTAAAATCATTATGACAAACAATAATAACATATATATGACTTAGATTCAGGTACTGCAATGGTCCCTAGTAAAAGCAGTGACATTGAAATCACTGTTGTGTCTGTCAAATTTAACAGTTGTTCAGAAACTCAGTAAACTGATTTTTTTTGTTTGTAGCACCATTATGACAAAAAAGTGTGTCAGCTGACCTGATTCCACTGTGTTTGGATTTGCAGCAACTGGTCAGTTTCAATTAGCTGTTACACAGAAAACAGGGTCATTATTACATTACATGTCATTTGGCTGAAGCTTTTGTCCAAAGCGACTTACAATTAGTACAGTCAACATTCATGAGGGGCCATTTAGGGGTTCAGTATTTTGCCAAGGACACTTCGGCATGCAGATGGGAGAGAGTGGGGTTTGAACCGGTAACCTTCTTGTTGGAGAACCATCACTCTAACCACTAGGCCACACCGCCCCAATTATCTATTCTGGTAAACATTGCTCATTTTTCTCTTTCTTTTTCTGATTCCCTCTCTGCGCCTCACTCTACCTCGCTCTCTGCTCCTCCAAGAACATTTCCTCATCTCTCCCGAGAACCACCTGATGTTTCTGACAGAAGGTGAGCAAGAGAGAGGAGACACATTGTACTCGCAAGAATGTCGTCCTTAGCCTTGCCATACCGCATCTTACTCGCAGACGCACGCACACACACGCTCATCCCGGTCCACTCTCTTTAGCGAGGGTCCTCCATTGACTCGGCCCGTTCGTCAAACCTTAACCTTGATATTCACCCAAACCACTATACGAATGAACTTGTGCTCTTGTACTGGATTCAAACCGCAGCAAGTGGTCAAACATACCTACATACACACGCTCAAAGAAACACAATACATAAACCTTGTGTGTGCACATCAACTCCCCAACTGGAAAACTAGTTAGATGTTGTACATGCACAAACAAAACACACACTACACGCCACACAGATTCGGTCTATGTGTGCACACTGCTTCTGTCACAGCAAAACCTCGTTATTTGCAAAAAGAAAAACTACTGGTGATCTCACTGAGGCCTGAGGAACTGCACTGACATACGTTGAGAAATAAAATGCATTGAAAGTCCAAAAAGTTCAGATAACTAGGAGGCATACCTCTGCCAAGACCCAACAGTTCCCTCATGAAATCACATTTAAACGGACAACATCTGGATTTTTCTTTGGATCTGCACCAAACTGCACTAGCTCATAAATATCAGTCCCCCAAACATGTCTGATATTTGTTCATCAAAATGCAACCGTTTACTGAGAATTGCAAGAAGAATATTTTTTGAAATGTAATTTCTGTAATCCTGGATCTGTCCCAGGATTCTGATCCACATTAAAATGTTCCCATTCTTCTACCGACTACGTGGTAATTTGTCCGATTGTTTTTGTGTAGTCCTGCAAACTAACAGAAAAGCTGTGTCAATGTGGCGGACATCTTTCCTCTAATTTTCATGGTACAAACACATTTCATTATTGATCTAACGTTATGAATCTGTGTACATATGTTCACAGTAATTCAGATTTTTTTATTTAATTGTATGTATTTTGATTTGAGCGAAGCTGAATTTATGCTTAAACTTATTCTTTTGTGTTCAATCTCTACTGAACTAGGAAAGTTAGACTTCCATTGTACAGTGCAACGCCTGTTATTATTGTGCAAATAATAACAAAGAATCTTGAACCTTCTTGATAAACAAACAGACAAACAAACGCAGACAAAACAAGAAAGAAGAGCTACATGCAAATGATATAAAGAAAGAGGTGGACCAAAAGAAAACTTAAAATCGGTGTCACACTGCAGTTGTCGAGTTTTGTGTGGTCTTATGCTCCATTTTATTTCACTGTCAGTCAGGTATGAGAGTTCACCTCTGATTTTGTCTATAACTAAGATCTACAAGCCAACTTTCACGGAGTCCCCTTCGATTTGAGCAAACATCGGATTAGTTCAACTCTGCTCACCTCAATTTAAAACACTGTCTCTTAAGTCTCTTGGAGGATGTCGTTCTCACATAACAAATTCAAACTGTATTCAGAACAGTAAAATAAATTTTCTTTGCCAGCAGAAGTAGGTGTAGTGTTTCAGCTCAGTTCTCTAAGAAGTATTGTTTTGTAAATAATTTCGATGAACAGTAGTGTTTTTGACAGTGGAGAGTGGATTGTGAATTCCTATAATCTGCTGCTGACAGGTTCTAAGCAGCTACACTTAAGTTCCTGTGCAGAATAAACATTGTTTGCCGACTGTACTGTATACGACTGGAGGATTCCTCACTCAAGTGTTTTTTCTTTTAAACATATTTTATTAAATCCATCTCTGTGGCAGCTCAGTGGAATCTGAGAACAATTGTGTTTCACAATATCTTGGTTTCCTTCCACAACACAAAGCAGCCAAGGTAAGGAAAGGTTAAGGTTGGCAGAGTCCCACACAGGACTGATTGTAGAGTTATTACAGGCAGTCGGTCTCACAGAAAGACAACGCTGTAGGAAGGCCTGCGTTAGAGCCAGTGGTGTTTGTAAGAAACTGCCAAATCCAGGTTGAGAATTTCAGATCAGATTAACAGACATCCTACTGCCGCCTCCAAGGGAAACAAAACTCTGCTGTGATGAGGTGACACTTCCAGCCCCTCCATTCCACGGCCAAAGAAAACATGGCGGAGTGGGAGAGGCTGGAGAGGAAGTGGAAGAGATATACTGCATATAGTACATAGACAGGTTGTTAGGAAGGAAGATGGGGATGAGGGTGCGTCAAGCAAACTAAATGTGTCCACTTAAGAAGGCAAATTTGATGCATGTTCTCCATTCAGCGAAACCAATATAAAAGCTAGAATGACACTCAGTAGAGCATATCCCTCTGTCAAGGCCCAAAAGCTGCATCAGATTGAACATACTTACAAATATTACTTCACTAACTGTGCTGGATTTTTTCTATTATTCAAAGGGAAAACTCAAAATGTCGAAAACGCCCCGATGTCATGACGTCAGTGAAATAAAAAAATTCCATGATTCGCCCCTGATCCAATCCACAACAAAATTTGATTGGTTCCTTCCTGACCTCGACCACAACCTTCCACCAAGTTTCATGATAATCTGCTCAGTTGTTGTTGTTTTTTACAATCATGCTGACAACCAAATGCAGGCAATCACTAAGAAAAGAGGAATAGTCATGAAGATCAAGTCACTGTCACAGAGACGTTTGCATAATAATACTTTGTTTTAATTTATTCGATTCTCCAATGAAAATTAGTTTTAAAAACCAGATTTTCCAAAGGAACTTAGACATTTGTTGGAGCTAAAGTTGCACTAATATACCTCTGATGTGGCATCAGAAGTTCCTATATCACTGAGGCCAACATTAAATGTGCCTCATAATTCATCCCGAGTCAAACCTTTCTCACCCTCCTTCTTTTCGTTGCTCACATTCATACAGATAGAAGCCTCAAGCCCAGTCACATCCTGTTAACCACCATGCAGCTGCTCACAGGTAAAACCCTCTCTTCAGATGCTCTTGTCTCTGTTCAGTGATGAGAGTCACTCACTTTGTTCAAGCCAAGAACCTTTTACCTTCGAGCGGTCTCCTCACCTTATGGCTGCTGTTGCATTTCACCATTTCTGGGCCCAGCTAGCAAGTTTGAAAAATTCTGTAAATGCAGCAGCCTGCAGGCACACGCTAAGTATAAGTTGTGTCAGGGGTTTAAATCAGACTATAGATGGTTGTAGTTGCTGTATTTCATCCCCATCTTTCCTTTTATTTTCCACAGTATTCATACTTAAAAGTCAGATATGCCATAAAAAATACTTGTTTTAATGAATGTTTTAACTTTGGCTAAAACCTGGCTCTCCAGGCCCTCCGTTCAGACGTTGTGGTTTACTGATGCTAAGCAGCTCTTGGCGTGAGTGTAACTCTGCGATTAGTGCCCCTTTAAACACTTATAATTCACAGCCTATGAAAATATTATCAGAGAGGGCCAGCGCTCTGCCTGTGGGGGTCAGGAGGTTGTTTTAATGGTACCATGGGCTCAGTGTGTTGAAGTGCTCCAGCTCACAGCATTAGGTTTGTCTTAAATCACTTGCAGTGGGTTGAGAATGTGAAGAAAAACTATATGAGATGTAATCATATGTGTGTGCAGAAACGTAAACGTGAAAATTAGCCATTATGCTCTGGCTATTAAAACCCTGACATAACTGGAACATGTGGAAATTATTTGAAAAGTCTGAATTATGATGACAAATGCTTTGTTTTTTCAGTGTTGTGTATGAAAAAAAGGCCTGGATTCTCATATGTTCACATCCGCACACCCACACACACACCCACACACCTCGGCTCAGACCTAAATTTCCTGTTAAGTTGCGGTAGGAGGTGTATATGAAAGATTTGTCATTTGGCTAGTGGCCCGTCTCAGCTAACAGTTTATATAAGGAAGTTTAAATATCAATAAATACCTTGTTCTGCTTCACAGGTGCTTTCCGTTTTAAGGACATGATCGATGACGTGCAGAGGAAAGAAATAATGAAAAATACCTAAGAAAAAAGTACTTTATAATGGAAACGAGGCTCTACTACACTGTGATCTATGTTCTACAAATATCATCAAGGTTTCTCTTAATCTGTGAGCATATGTAGCCAATAAATAAACCGCATCATATGTACAAATGTATTTGTTGACTTTTGAACAAATCACTGAGGTTTAAGTGCAGGCCGTGTTGTTTTCTGTTTTCCTTTTTCCTGGTAACTATTGTTTTGTGCTGTATTGTGTGTATATAGTCTTTATTTTACGAGGAAGAAAGTTTTTTTTATTTACCTGAACATGATGCAGAGCTCTCTGCAACACTTATCATAGTTTAGCTGGCAGACCTCATGTCAAATGTAAGTTGCAGAGTTGCGAGGGTCACCCGCAGCAGTTTGCGACATTCCACGATGTGTTAAATTTCTTTAAAAAAAAAAAAATGCTGTAAAATGAGTAATATTATTTCTGTAGTTTATACCCTATGAAAAACACATTACATAAATATTTTTGTAATCTGTAATCTGTATTTACTCTAAGAATTGTTGTGCAATGGCACAGACAGTCATTACTGTAAATTAGATTCAACTCAAAGTGAATGGACAATAACACTGACCCTCAGTTTATATACGACGGCATGCATGTGTACTACTATAAAGTCAAGTCTACCATCTAGTGTACAAAGAAGAAATTACAAGGATAGTGTAACTTAGCCTCTGAGTGCCAGTAATAATGTTTGTTTCCAATTTAAAATAAGTTTTAAAAGGAAAATGTTAAAGAAAAATGTATCCGACTTGTATTTTATGTAATGTTATTGTTTTTGATCTGTAGTTTACCATGAAGTCTTTTTGTGTGGGGCTTTCCTCCGACAGTCCAAATACATGTAGTTCAGGGTTGGGTTGGTCGGAGACTCTAAATTGACTGTAGGTGGTTGTTTGTCTGTGTATGTCGGGTGAACCTGCTGCTCACTCAATATCAGCTGGGATTGGCTCCAGAGTCCAGCACTGCCAAGCAACTAAGTGATACGGATGAATAGTTCACTTGTCTTCACAAAGTGATTGTTCTAACTTATTTAACATTTGGGCCACTATGAGACATATCCTCGTCAGTATGCAGCTCCAGAGACTAAGGAGAGTATTCAGTCTATCATTTACACAACGTTCACAGACTCTTCCTGAACTACTGCTCTTCCACTCTCCCCTGTTCTGCTGCATCAGAGTCCTTTACAGTATTACAGCAGGCTCAGATCAAACATTATGACTGGCTCAACATGCTGCTGCCTATGCAACATCCTGCAGTCTTTGTAAATCCGAACTCTTTATGAAACTTTTAACAGATAAAAAAAGTGTTTCCCCTTCCTCATACTGCATTTACTCGTTGTCCAAACGGTGATGCAATGCTGTAAGAGAGGTGTCAGAGAGTGCTAGGCACATATAAACTTCCTGCCTTTGAAATGCCTTGAAAAAACATGGATAAGATTTCCTATTTATCCTGGTTGAACGTCGAATAACGATGATCCACTAATCCTGGCGTGTAAGAGGGTGGTTTGTCCATGAGAGGGCGCCAGAGTTTAACTTCTGGTTCTCGGTGGGCCTTTTGGTCCTGCAACAATTCAAACATATTCAGAAAAAAATTATAATAATAGCCTACTATGAATTACTCCATACTTTACTAAATAAACTCACTTCTGAATGTGCCTTAAGGTTTGAATCAGCTACACCGAATATTATTTCACCAGACCAAACCAGATTAATGAAAAACCAACACTCCTTTTCTAATGATATAGCCTCGTTAAAGGCCTCCTTTCAGCCTAAATGACCTCTGATATCCTCCTCTGGAGCCACGCTCACATTTGCTCGCACACACTGCAAGTTTTGTCCAAGGGACTGGGTTGCATGGGGAGCCCAGTAGCATCGCTAGTTCTTGAGGTGGACATTTAGGCAAAAAACATGGTTCAAATTGCGCCGTTTCAAGTAGAATTTGAATATCGGATTTACAGACAATTGAATGACACAGCAGGAGCAGTATGGGGGCATTTAATGTTTTTTTCCAGGGTTTTTTTTCTGTTTGAAGGAGTCCCGCTGTTTACTTTCCTTTTTCGGGGAACTATTCCTTGAGTGTTCTTTTCTGCTTGGAAAGTGAAAAGGCGTTTGACGGAGTGGAGTGGGGATATCTTTTTGAAGTCCTGAAAAAGTAAAATTTTGTACCCATATTCATATCATTCATTTGTAGAAAATCACAATATTTCAGAATCGAGAGAGGAACTCGACAGGATTACCCTCTGAGCCCATTGTTATTTGCTGTGGCGATTGAACCCTTATCCATTGTCAGCTAGTTTCAATCAGAGAATACTCAGACATGGCTCCGAACACACACTTTTCCTATATGCCCATGAAGAGTGAATGTTTCCGGTAAAAAATCTGGCCATTAAAATTCCTGATAAATATTTCCCCTTTAAGATGTCTAGAAATAACTCTAAATATTAAGGTGTGAACATCCGCCAACAACTGTCAGACCTCTACAAAAAACATTTTTACCGACCTTGCTGGGAGGGTAAATTATATTATAATGATTGTCCTTCATTTACCCATATTCTTTATTCAAATAATCAACAAGCTGATTTCCTCTTACCTATGGAAGGGCAAGGCACCTAGGATCAAGGGCTAGTTTTTACACAGGCATAGATAAAGGTCAACAAATACATTTGCAGATATGATGTGGTGTATTTATTTGTTACATATGTGGAAGGTACTTCCTGACTTCAGAAATTATTACTGGGCAGCAAGTATACACAAAATGGTTCTTAGGATTCAGGAGCTAACAATATGTTGGAACTTGAGGCCATATCATTCCTTTCTACTTCACATGTAGCCCTACTCTTACTTAAACTGCCTATTTGCCCAACCCAATTTACATGCAGCCCAATTGTAGTGCACACTTCACAAATCTGGTCCCAATTGATGCTTACATTTTGACTACAATGATTGTCTACAACTATCTCTTTCCACTTCCCAGTAACACAATTTTGGACACCCCCCTGAATCAGAGAAGCCCTATTTCCAAATTTGACACTTAAATCTCACATTTCACAGTGACCTCTCTCGACAATATCCCTGGGAAGACGAACTAGGCAAAGCTACTCATGGTAATGAATGGAACAATTCCTTATTTCGAGTGAATGATTGCACATGTTTAATAAAGTGCTGACACTATGTGCGGAAATTGCAATTTTATGTTACATAAAATAGTAGTACAAAAGTATTCATTGTATGGTTTTGTACCTGCTCAATGAATAAAAGTTTACCCCCCCAAAAATAGGAGCTGGACCACTGAGGTGAAAAGTATAACATAATGTTGGCTTGTGAAGAAGGAATCAAACACCAGAGATGATGAAACATTAGAAAGTCCCATGTGTACAATTGTTGGTCAACGAGATTTCCTTCCTATTTGCAGCGCCGTTGGGAGAGGTTTGCCTTCAGGGAGCTCTGCCTTCTGGCTTCACTTTTCAGTAACAGTTTGGTTTACAGAATGATCTAGTTTTAAATAGAAAAGACTATTTACCAAACACTGACCACGGGCAAAAGCTTTCTGGCAGAATGCCTTTGCGGCCATTTTCTCCCATGTCCACCTGCACTGCACCACAGGGATTTCCCATGTTACTCTACTGTACGCATCCTTCCTCACGTACACTCATTCTCAGTGAGACACGTGCTGTGACATGAGGAGAGGGGAGGAGAGGGGAGGAGAGGGGAGGAGAGGGGGGAGGGGGATGCAACAGAAAATAATAGAAACGAATACAACAATTCAACATTCCAAAACGTAGATTTATTTATTTTTTCTGCATAATCGTACATGCAAATATACCAATTTAGCAGCAGAACTGACTGCTACCATGGAAATGTGACTGGTTAGATGTATGACTTCTTACGTGACAGTGCTGCATCCATACATGTACACACCCACACACACACAAAAACTCCATAGGCGACCCAGCCTGCAGTTGTTCATAGATCACTGCATAATGGAGCACCGGCTATTAAACAATTGTGTTCACAGAACATACAGTCTTACATGCAAAGACTAGCCATCCTATCACAAACATGAATGTGATCTGTAGCTGTCCTTTTCACTGTCGAGCTGCGTCTTATTTGAACAACTTTATTTATAAGACATTGAGGATCAGTTCTCAAAGCCTGTGTATAATAATCCTTCTATAATTCATGAATGCATAGTTGATCCTCTTGTTTGTATACAGCTTTGTGTTCATGATTTATTGTCTTTGTTGTCTTTAGTTATGTTCATATATATATTCTATATCGTTAGTAATAGCACTGTGTGTAATAACACCGGGAAATAATTTGGTCAAAAAAGCCTATTTTGGTTCTAGATCGTATTTTTCACGCATCCATCGAGCTATGTTTCATCATATCCGCGTGTCGAGCCGGGTGCATGGTGGGAAGTCTGCTGCTTCGTCATCCCTCGTTTGCACGTTGGATCAGTCTCTTACTGTGTGTGTGTGTTTCTCTCCGGTAAATAAAAGTGTGTTTCATCACAGACAGCCCTGAGATGTGTGATAGGAACAAACTGTTCTAGCGAGTCAGCCCCTCCACCCCCCTCTCTCCTCGGCCCATCCTCGGAGGGGCCGTGACCAGACCCTCGTTCCGAATGGATTCTCACTGCAAAGGATGACATGACGTCACGTCGCCAGGGCGACCGGGCTCCCGGCGGCACGTGTCCCGTATAAAATCGGAAGAGCTCGAGGGGCGGTGCGCACACAGACTCCAGACTCATCAGCGAGGTAAGCTGCTGCTGCAGAGCCCCGTTCTTCAGTGTGTAGCTCACGTTCATCCGCTGCTATTATCCAAACTCAGGCCATTTATATGGTTTCACACTAAAATCTGCACTTCGCTTTCAAATGTTACCTTCTCTGTCTGCGCCATCACCAGCCTTGTTACCCTATAATGTTAATGCTAAACTAGAATTCTTCATTTTTTACCGCAAGAAAAGCCGCATGTATTCTTAGGGGTGACATTGCTAAAAGCTGCGAGCGATGTGTGAAAGCGTGCGGCCATCATGCCGTCTGTGTGGTGGATTTGACCGCCATCTCTGCGTTGATGGGCCACGTATCCGTTTTAAAAGAGGAAGAGGAGCTAAGAGCTCATGAAACTATGTTAGCCGTATGAAGATACTGGCTGTGTGTACGTGCACAGGAAGAGAAAGGCAAGGATGGGAGGGGATGCAGTCATGGCTGCTGCTTGTGTAATGTGCTGTCTGACTGACACGGTTAGTTGCATCATTGAGATTTCAGCTCGATCCACCAGAGCAGTAAAGTCACTCCAGTATGAAACAGGTAATGGATCGTGTCTCACTGGAAAGGAAATCTGCGTTTTTCGAATATGGTGCATTCTTAATATACCAGTCATTCATTTGAAGCTCGGTCGTCCTCCTGCGCGGGTAACGTGACATTGGAATCTCCCATTGCTGCATCTTTGCGGAAGTGGATTAGTCTCCATGTTATGTAACCCAGCACCAACATATATATCACCGCTTGTTCCGCGACAGAAAACTCACGACTTTAGACTACGTAAGAAGACGTTGTGTTCGAATATGAGTTTGACTGTACAAGCTGCACTGAGCCGTAATAAAGCTGCTACACAGGGCGTATCAGCTTCGTGAGTTGAGGTGAAGCTACGTGCCTCCTCTCGTCCTCGTGATGAAGTCTGCTGTGGCTGCGCCATTAGACTTCGGGGATGAATTGATCTCCGGTAACGAAGACGGTGAGCGGATGTCACTGTTATGTGAGGGAGTAGAAATGAAAAATGAATAACCTTGACTGGGTCGGATGTGGAAAAGATGGAGGAGAAGAGGTGGAAACTCTGAATCCCGTGATGCAAGTGAAGGGCACAGAGAGCGCGTAGAGGCGCAGGATTCTGCCGCAGCTCGACTCCAGACTCGCCAGACCTGTTGATGCGGTTTGCAGAGACTAGGCCCGGGTCCTTCAAACTAAACTACACCTCACGATTTATCCATTTAGCCATCAAACCAGACACACTTTATGAATAGGCAACCAGGCTTCATAAGAAAACTGAAAGGGCAGACGTGTTCAGCATGGAAAACATAAAAAAAATGCATAGTCAATATGGCCTGTGAGCCCAACGTCCTCTGGTACAAATATGCTGTATACGACACTATTGTCTCTCATAATCTTATTTGATATTCCAAAGTATTTATAATGGCAAAAGTAAAAGAACACCGTACTGTAAAATGTAATGGAGCAACCAGGATTTCCATTCGGTTATTGATTGATGTCATGTAGGATGCAGCCATGTCTGGCCTCCTCTCAGTGTTGAAGGTCATCACTCCAGCTGAGGAAGGTCACAGCAGAGGCCCAGTGCTGCTGCAGTGATGCCCCCTCATCTTTATTCTCATACTGCAGTTTATTGACCAGAAACGAGTCGTTCATACTAGACTTGAAGAGGGGGGTGGGTACTTCTCATTCCTCAACCTCTGGATAGCTGGGGGTTATTAATACCAGGCCTCTGAGGACTATAGCTAAAATTCCTGGAATTAAAGAAACATAGCAGCCACATGCCATGCATCCGCAGATACAATTTACTGTGATTTAGAAAAATGAGAATTAATTTACTTGATTTCCTGTGGTAGACTGATCGGGCAGGATGACGTATTTGTCAATGTTCTGTGCATCATTATTTTATCTTAGACACAGCTGGGACATTATTTCCATGTCATGCACAGAAGTTGTTATCTTGTTTTGTCTGCTCTTGTTGCTGCTCTAGTTGAGGTGTCAGCTAAATGTCTGAAATGTAAATGTCAGCGTCTGTGTGTGGCCAACATGTTGCCACTATGCTGTGTAAGGAGAGAAGCACAAGGTGATGACATTAACTGGGTCACACCAACAATACACAGGACGTGTTATTTCTCCGTAACCTGGACCATGTCTTAATTAAGAGACCATGGGGTCTGCACATCTGCACGTTACTCTGGTGCACAGTGCAGGTTGCCTGGACACAAAATACAAACTGGTTAGTTTATAGCAGTTTGTGGATAATCACTAATTTTAAAAAGACAGATTTGGGTTAGTTACATAACGATTCATCCATGAGGTTGCTACGAGTGCTTCATTTTCTAGATTGACACATGTTTTCCTCTAAAGGTCGTTGGATTTTTTAATAAACTATGGTTACGATGCGTGTCCCTCTCGATCTTTCTCTGCTACTGACTTATCAACCAGACGTTTATGTCCAGGATGTGGGTAAGAGAGGAGTGACTCAGCACTCAAGTCTGTGCCAACTAACTGATGCAATTTTAAGGGAAAAACTACAAAAGGAAGGGACATAACTAGGATATAATATTCCCCTACTTGTGCAACAAAGCAGTTTTGCATTGCTGTTTTTGTGCAAATCAGTTATTTAAAGATACAAATGTGTGCAAATCTAGCATGAAATGAGAACGGCTAGCACACAAAACATGAAGGTGTACTGTAGCTTCATAGCTTGATAGATGAGAGGAGGTGATAAACAAGACCACGGCCTCAGGAAGGATATCTGTCATCTACCGGCTGACACAAGCTCGCCAAGCCGTGTGTGTGTGTGCGTGTGTGTGTGTTCCAGCATTACCTCTGCAGAGTGGGCACATGTCGCCTACTGAGTCCCCTGCAGTTTGATAAAGCACACTCTTTACTAATTCATGATCTTGTGTGTCTGTGTGTAATGTATACACCAGGTATGTTGTGGGGACCTGAATGTGCTTAAACAGTCACATTATGGGAATGTGTCTTCTTTAACCGGACAAAAGCAAGTCCCCATATAATGTTTATCAATACATTTGAAGGTGAAGACATTTTTTCAACAGTTAATATTGATATATGTATATATATATATAATTAATAATAATAGAAGTAGTAGTTAAGGCAATGGGTGTGTCTGTCTGAGTACAGGCATGTTTGCGTGCCTGAACATGTCTTGGTTACGCCACAATGGCGGGCTTCGCCTTATTCATTTCATAAACCCAGGTAGGCGTTTCTGTATTTGATAGTAGGAATACATAAAGCAATCACCTCTTAACTCCATAAATTTCGCCAAAGACCCTGCAGCTGGTACCCTGGCACCGGCGGAGGTGTGACTGGCAGAAAGAAAATCTGTCTGTCCCTGTCTGCATGAGGCCATGTCTGCTGGGTAAGACACAGCCTGTGGTCTTGTGTGTGCACTGGTGATGTGATGCTGTCCGACATTTAACTGACTAGGTCACGGCAGCAAAGTGACATTGCCTCAGTGACAACACTATAAAAAGAAAGGAAGCAGGTACTTTGCTGAGGGGGTAAAGATGGAAGGGATGATCATGAGCAGAACCAAGGTTGGGTAATTTGCGGAAAACCAAAAGTTGTGCCCAACTGCATTTGAGTTTGCATAAATGATTGTATAAGTATCTGTTATGTGTTTGATTTATTTGATTCTCTAAGTGACAGGGAAGAAAAGAAAACGTAACCTAATTGGATAGTCAGCCTGGCTTCTAGCCAATCAACTCACTGCAGTGGAAAAACACTGGAGAGAAAGAGGGTGTGACAGAAAGGAGGAAGCTTTGTAGAGCCACTAAGAGAAGAAGGGCGGTCGAGAAGGAGGAAGGCAGGGGGAGTGGTATAGTGGGCAGGAAAAGGAAGAAAAGTAGACCAAAGAATGACTATTAAACTTCAGCCATTCAGTATACAACAAACAGAAAGCAGGCCAGTCACAGCTCAAATTACCATCATGGATGAGGTGAACGGTTTTGTCTGTCTGTAATACTGTTGTAAAGAAGTACAGTAGTCTATAATATCTGTGCTCCTCACAAACTCATGTCCATACAAGGGCTGGTTGCAAGTGACTGACTTCACACACTGTCAGATGATTGAGTTATTGGACAGAGAAGAAGAATATGTGTTTGTTTGGTCAAGTGTTGGTGATTGACATCAGAAGAGGTGCTGGTCCTCATCTATTTTACTCTATCCCTCATTCAGTATGTTTTTTCCCATGTTCTAAATGTACCCTGTTGTCTTTGTCCTTTCCTGGTTGACTGGTAATAAAGTATTTTTTCTCCCTGCAGTACACATGCATACACATAACCATGATGACCCTGTCGTGCCCCTCTGCTGGTGAAACTCTGCGTTTGTGTGAGGAAAATGGGTCACAGCTCAGAGGGAGGGTAGGATGGCAGTAAATGAGGGGGAGCCATGTGACAAAGAGCACAGAGGACAGACAAACAGGGGCATGAATTTAAATGAGGAATGGGTAAAGGGCGTGGGGAGGGATAATACTCAAAAAATCAAGGAAGATACAAAGCACTGAGTGAAATAGGAGGTAAAGAAGAGAACATTAAAGGAAAGAAGTAGTGTTTGGCTAAACGGATGTAGAAACTGAATTATAGATGTGAAAAGAGAGAAACAATTTGTTAGAAGTGAAGATTGTTCATTCCCTTTTCACTGAACAATCAGCACTCGAAAGCTTTAGACTAATCCTAAATAGAACCTGACCGATGTTTTGATTGGCCAATAATATCAGCTGATATGAGCCTTTAACAAACATAAAGGTATCAGCATTTGGCTTTGCTATTATGAAACCTTTTATTTGATAGTATAAAAAAATACAGAAAGAACGATGTGCATTCATGTGCATTCCTGTTTGAAGTTTAAAAAATTTGTTTTCCAAATTCAAATTTAAATATTTTGTAGTTGTGTTATCTTTTTATGTATATTTATTTACAGTAGTTTATAGTTAATCTGTAAAATATCAAGGCTCAATGACATATCTTCGTCATAAGGGTCTTGATTAAAAAATCGTAGGAGTCTTCGCTAAAATTAGTTTTAAAACACACAAGCCTTGTCAAATGAAGGCGATACCATTGAAGATATTTTACTTTGACAAAATTTAATTCTCTGTGCTTGGGTCAAGTTTTAGTTTTAGAAAGCTCCTGATCAGTTGATTTATCATGATGATAGTCGAATGGGCTTTTCAGTACGTGACTCTTACAGCCAGCCCTTCCATGCTAAAGTACTGAAAGTAAATCTGCAATGGGTAGTGCATGGTGCTTTACTGGTGTACATATGTCTGGCCGTCTGTCTGCCTCTTCTTCCCATCTTTTAATGAGTGTCAGCAGATTGACAGCTGCAGTTAACAACGTGCAACTTCTTTGCTCTGCTCTGAACAAAACCTCCTCTGTGAGCCGGCGTCATAGAGGGTGCGCTGATGCCAGATCGGGGTTGATTGGTCCTCAGTCAAAGGGGCAGGACTGTGTGGTTGAAAAGTGGGGGGAGCTGCTGGCTAGGGAGTCGATTTTCCTAATGTAATATATCATTGGATAGTTTAATTCACACTTAAACAATGGATAGTTTCCCTCTGCTACAATGGGGATATAACTTAAAACATGTGAATAAATAATGCGGTTATTCGCTAAAAGTAACATTTCACATATTTAGGGCCCGAGCACCGACAGTGCTTTATGATGTGATTATTTAGGGCAATTAATTGCATTTTTGACGGTTTTGACCATACACGAAAACTGCAGTTTTACACGTGCATTTTAACAAAGTACTCCTAAAGCTTTCATCAATTCAACTTCAAAATCAGTGAAATCATCTAAACAACATCGAGATTAAAATGATGACATCTACACAGAAATCATGATTTAAATCACAGCGCCCCCTGGTGGCAACAGGAAATGTCTTGTAGGATTTTCTTTCACCTCGACTCAAGAGTTCAAGTCTATCCAAGTGCTGGAAATTGATTTCTTCCAGAGCACTGTTTTCCCATTGTCACCCCTCCCTCTTCTCCCATTTATTTGCCAAACCACCGCACTGCTGCTTGGCAACAGTAACGGACATTTAGGGGGGGTTGTCAAGTAACTGTAGACACACAAACACTAACACTAACACATGCACCTGCCCTTTGGTAAAATATTTAGTGCTCGCCTATATCAGTTTTTTTAAACATGCCCATGGTAAACATTTTTATAGTTTTAACTTAAACAGCTGAGCCCCATCGCTGGAGTCACTAGATCTACCTATTATGTGGCTCCTGTGATGTCAGCCAAGCCCTAGTTTTCCTTTTTTCCTTGGTGAATTAGAAAAACTCACTGTTTAAAAAAGCTGTATTGTTTGTCAGCTGTGCAGCCATTTTGTGTTGGAAAACCATGGGCAACTCCTGTATGCTGAGAAAATGGGAGATATTTAAATACAGATGGAGAAAAACAACAGTGAGACCAACTGTGAAAAGGTGCACCGGCCACAGGGGGTCACTGTGCTGAGTTTGGTGAATGCACAATCGCTATTAGTTGGAACAGAGTATGATAAAGGAGCAGAAAGACAGAAATGTGAGAGCGTGGTCATACTGCTCTTTGTCCTTCTCTCTCTCCATTGGTGACCTTGCATTATGCTTGCAGCAGCTCTGCCCTTGATGAAAGGTATCACAAAGATAATAACGAGACTAGACTAGACACTAGACGTACACTAGACATGATGCGGTAAGAGATCTGACAGTTGAAACTGTGGCAGACAGATCAATAAATAGATTTTGACCCGGAACAAATACTGTTGTAATTCCAGACCACATTAGTTAATTAATTTAGGTTTGTTATGATAAACACAAGTCATTATTTACCTCTATTCATATTTGAGATTGTGTGGGAGAATCAAGGGAGATGATTTGTCCTAATCTGGTTGTCCCGTTATGTTTATTTAAAGTGCTCCCACGATGCATTTCACCAGATTGACAGCCTGTCCTACATGCTCCCTACAGAGACACACAGATTAAGAGATTACAGTAGTCTTAAATGATGGCTAACCAGTTTCAAGGACAATCCACGTTACCCTTATTTATGCTACCTGTGCCTGTCACACCACACTACTGGTCAGGCTCACTGGTAAATACTGCTGAGTTACCTTTTCTGTTCACCTATGAGAAGTTAAAGGAGATGAAAAGAAAGGGGCAGGATGAGTGGGAGGAGAGGACAGAGGAGGTGTGGAGTGTACAATATGAAAAGGAGAGGAAATAAGCAGAGAAAGGAGGTCACATAGTTGAGTCCAGCCCAGGATTCCTCTTTGTTCAGTCAGCAGACAATTCTCTGTTTGTTGTCGTTACATACCTACAACGTACTTCTCTCCTCCCCGCTTATGCCACTGTTTTCTAAACATGTCCCTGCATGATGATACACCTCCCTACCTTTCCACCAGATGCACCTAAAAACATGCCCTTTTGTTGCTCTGTATTTTTACTTAATTTAAACCCTTTTTCAAATTATAATCTGCTTTCAACCATAGTGTCTTACTTTTATTACTGGTTCTGAAGTGTTCTTCTCACCTAACTCCCTGGTGTTATTTTCTCTCGTTTGTGCTAATGCGTTAGCTGTGAGGCCTCTGCTACCAGTCTGTCTTATGTTAATCAGACCTTACAGTTGACAAGACAAAAGAATATAACAAAGTAAATAGAGATGAAATGATGTGAAAATGTTGTACCACAATTATATTGACCAAAAATACTGCAGTTATCAGTGTCATCAAGGTATTTTTACTCATATTTGATGAGAAAAGTACTAAACCACAAACTCAAGTCTTAAATAATGTATTTATTATTAATAACAATGATGATAATATTTGCTTTATTTATCAGAGCGGTGGAGAGCAGGCTGACAACTCGTTATGTTTAGTTCAGATGTCGACTGCATACGTTAATCAGGAGAAAGTGTCAGTTAAACGCATGCAAATTTGGCGACAGTGGTCTCATTTTTAAAACAAACAACAAATGCACGCTGCTCACTGCCCCTGCAGTTTGCAGACATGCTAACTGGGCTTGATGCGTGACTATATAAACTGAAACATCATGGTAATTATGGTAATTAAAGATTAAATGGTACATCTAGGTGCCTGAAATGTTACCGTGTTGTACTTTGAAATCAGTGGCAGAGTTGTATCCCTGATACTAAGTCTACAAATGCTCAGTTCATCACACAGCTACAGACTTGTTGCAGTTTTGGAGAAGCAGAAGCTTCAGATTGGTCACATTACACCAATATAATGCATACAAACATAAACACCGCTTCATTGTATATTGCCAACAACTTGATTAACCTGATTAAAGCCACCTCCTGCTGTCAGGGCAACAGTTGGCTGTTGTCAGAGTGTATGCCTTTGTCTTTGCTGCCAGGCTTACAGTCTGATGTTTAAAGTCTGTGACATTTGCTGGCACATCATTAAGCTTCAGCGACTTCCAGTGTTGATACCAGAAGCATTTGTCTGAGTGTGTGGCCAGCTAGAGGACATTACAAAGTGAGAATAGATATCCTACATTTTCCATGTTGTAGTTCTGTTCCTAATGTTATTGTTTCGTGTTTTTTTTCTCTCAGATAACTTCACAACCCCAAAACAGCAGCAACCATGTCAGACCTTTGTGTTGGAATCAATGGGTGAGTTGGAACACACAAACAGGCGCATCACACTGATTTTACGATGGTTAACATAGGACATTGGAGATAAGGGGCGTTCACCGTCTTCTCAATTATTACTCATGGTTAGTATATATGGGGGGGGAAGCATTTGATGAAATTATAAGTTACCAGTTTCTGATATGATAGAATGGATCAGTGCAGTACTGTTTAAGGCTGTTATTAGATCCATGTGACGTCAAAGGGTGGTTTGACATCCTGGAGAGGTTCACTACCATTATCCCACAATTCTCACTCTCTGTCTTTCTCCTCACTGCAGATTTGGTCGTATCGGCCGTCTGGTCCTGAGGGCCTGCCTGGAGAAGGGCATTAAGGTCGTGGCCATCAATGATCCCTTCATTGACTTGCAGTACATGGTGAGAAAACGCTCATGCTCATCTAAGTCTACAGTGTATATTGTTGGAAGAGGCTACTTTACAAAATAGGAAATGGAAAAACGGATAAACTGAACCAAAGTTACACTTCCGGGGAAATTTTTTTAACGGCTAAAATAAATGTGAGTTTTCCTCTCTATCTATTACTTAATTTAGAACCAAAAACTTCCAGTAGCTCCAACCCCTGCTCCTCCGTCACACTCAGCACCGGCTCTCACCAAGGGTGTGTGCTGAGCCCTCTACTATATGCACTTTACACCTATAACTGCACTGCTGCCCACCCCACCAACATCAAGCTCTAAGTGTGGTCGGTCTTATCTCTGGAGGAGACAAGTTGGCCTACAGGGAGGAAGTAAAGCAACTGACGCTGTGGTGTGCAGCAAACAACATACTGAGGGACTCCTCCCATCTAGCGCCCCACATGTTTGACCTGTTGGTCCTCTGGCAGGTGCTACAGGTCTATCAAGGCTCGCATCACAAGACTGAAACAGCTTCATTCCCTAGGCTATAAGAACACTTGACCATCAATAACAAGCAAGCCTTAACCTTGCACTCTACCCCATATGATGCTCTTTTGTAAATCAGGGCAATATGATTACATTTATTTTATTATTTACTCAAATGCAATGTGGACATAATCATTTTATCTGGAAATTATTTAATTTGTACTTTGTGACCTCTAATGAATGAATGTGTGAGGTGGTATGGTGGTTGATGTTTTTAAACTTGAGAACCACTGCTACTTTCATTGTATCCTGTACAATGACACTGCAGCATTCTATTCTAAATTAATATGTAGGGTTGTATTAAGACTATGTATTAATAATATAGTACCATAATAAGTGTACATTTTTGCGATAAAACAAACAGAAACTCCTTTACCTCTTTATAGCCTTGCACTAACAACCCCATTGTTTTCCTCTCGCCTCCTAGGTCTACATGTTCAAGTATGACTCCACCCACGGCCGTCACAAGGGTGAGGTCTCCCACGAGGATGGCAAGCTCATCGTCGATGGCAACTCCATCTCTGTCTTCCAATCGTAAGTGATGAAGATGATTGGGTTTGAGTGGATGTTGCTGCACAGATATAGGACCCACATCACTAGCATTTTAGTTTTAGCAGAGAGGTCTGTAATGGAGGCAGCCATCTAAAAGTTCATGTTGAATTAGGAATTGATTTTCCAGTTTCAAGGTGATCTAGCCGATGCCAGTTTGTCTTTTATATCCTGAGTGAATTCCTGGCAATGGAACAAGGCCGTCTGCTGCCTCAGGCCTCTCTCTCCCCCCCCCCCCCCCCCCCCCCCCCCCCCCCCCCACCCGGCTGTTTTTTTAGTCCATTGACTAATTGTGCCTCATATCTGCAAACGGCCGTACCAACAAAAAGGAAGCTTATACAAGAGGCATTCCATTCAGTTTCACAGCTCCTCTATTGTTATTTTCCATTCTTGTTCATTGCAAACACTAAATCATCCAAAGAGGCTCTGAAGGCTAATTTAGAATGTACAGGATGTACTTATCTAACAAGATTAGCTCACACCCCCACCTCTCACTGAATGTAATTTGTTCACTAGGCAGTGGTGCTGTTATGCCTCCGGGCAGAGGCCTAATGTTTTCGGGTTTGTCTGTATGTACATTGGTCAACTATTTGTCTGTCATTCGTCCCTTTATTGTGAACGTGATAACTCAACAACAGTTGAAGAAATTTCAAAAACATTCACTTTTTGTGTTCAAAGATCAAGGTCACAGTGGCCTCTTGGACATGATATCTCAATTCTGCCTTCAGGGAATTTCTTGTCCATTTTTCATTCAAAGATTAAATGATAAGATTTCATTGATCAAAAGTCACGGTGACCTCATATGAGTCTGATGAATATAGACGGAAACTTGACTGGCCGGGGGGGATATACAACGGCAGGGTGGTAATTTTGTTATTTTGTTGTCACTAAATTTGTCCCTCAGGTTCATCATAACTGTACCATAATCGTTTAATCTTTAAGTGACACTTCTCTGTCTGTGACTCCAGTATGAAGCCAGCAGAGATCCCCTGGGGCAGCGCTGGAGCCAAGTATGTTGTGGAGTCCACCGGAGTCTTCCTCAGTGTGGAGAAGGCCTCTGTATGTACATTCACACAAACACATGTACATAAGACACAGACTACCAGACAGTCGTTTTTAACCCCTCTCTCTCTCTCTCTCTCTCTCGCTCTCTCTCTCTCTCTCTCATTCTCTCTCTCGCTCTGTTCTGGCCAATCACAGCTTCACCTCCAGGGTGGAGCCAAGCGTGTGGTTGTGTCCGCCCCCTCACCTGATGCTCCAATGTTTGTCATGGGAGTTAATGAGGACAAATATGACCCCTCCTCCATGACTATCGTCAGGTAAGATACCTGTGGTGGCGGACATGCATGTCACTACATTTATAGTAGAAATACTTACAAATATGTTCCATAACTTCACCAGAACTCAAGTTTTAGGTGAAGAACATCCATTTTTTGTTGTGTAAATTGACCAGTTGTATCATTCCATTTATAGTAATGCCTCCTGCACCACCAACTGCCTGGCCCCCCTGGCCAAGGTCATCAATGATAGCTTTGGCATCGAGGAGGCTCTTATGGTAAGTCATATTTAATCTGTGTTTGTGCTTCATTCTGTAGGTGGTGCTGTATATTTTTGCTTTCATGTATAATAAAGATACTATGGAAGATGATTGTTTAATATATCTAATATGACACTGTCCTCTGTAGACTACAGTCCATGCATACACAGCCACTCAGAAGACTGTGGACGGTCCCAGTGCTAAGGCATGGCGTGACGGCCGCGGTGCCCACCAGAACATCATTCCAGCCTCCACTGGTGCCGCCAAGGCAGTGGGCAAAGTCATCCCTGAACTCAACGGGTAAGGACAAGTACATTTGTTATCAGTCTTATAATCACCATTGTTATTTCTGGCAAGGAAGCTGAGAAAGACCGAAAACGTTCATCTCATCATTTTGTCACGTTCTCTCTCTCTAGTAAGCTGACAGGCATGGCCTTCAGGGTCCCAGTGGCTGATGTGTCAGTGGTCGACCTGACATGCCGTCTGTCCAAGCCCGCATCTTACTCTGCGATTAAGGAGGCTGTCAAGAAGGCCGCACATGGGCCCATGAAGGGAGTGCTGGGTTACACCGAGGACCAGGTGGGACAGAATCAATTCACATACGCAGAATCAGTTCACATACACTTTGTATTGCCTGGTTACACAATATCTGACTTGTAACTGACTTTTGTGTTTTGCAAGGTGGTTTCCTCTGACTTCATCGGTGACACCCACTCCTCCATCTTTGATGCTGGTGCTGGCATTGCCCTCAACGACAACTTTGTCAAGCTCATTTCCTGGTGAGTTTTCACAGTCTGTCCCCACATGTGAAAAGCCTTTGTCTTCTCAAACCTGATCTTTTAATAGCAATTCTTCAATCGCCTTGTTTTCCCTCCCTCTAGGTATGACAACGAGTTTGGCTACAGCCACCGTGTTGCTGACCTGCTGCTGTTCATGCACTCCAAGGAGTAGAAACTTCCTGTTGAGAAAGGAAGTCAGGAAAGGGACCACCCCCAACCATCCTCCGTGCCCTCTCTTCTCTTTTACACACAAGCCCCACCCATAGCCAAGTCTTTTCATCACAGCCTTTAGCTCTACTACAGCATTCGTAGGCAGCAGCAACAGCGTGTTTGAGTGTTTGGTTTGTTTTTCCTTTAATAACAAGACGATTGGTCAGTGACAGTATTTTGTGTCTGTGTGCCCCCCTCTCCACCTCCCTCTGTCACTTTAGATGTGTCGTTATGGCTCATTACTATGGTAACTACTGTATCCATCACTGTTGGTGTGTTTTAAAGGCTAAATCATCAGTGGAAGGAGGACGCTGAGAGGTAGAGCTACTGTAACTCAACTAAAGAGTAATGAGACAAAGAAATAAAACTTGAAAACCTCAAGCTGTCCAGGTTTCTTTGTTATCATCGGTTCACTGTTGTCTATGGAGCCTCTGAACTGACACACTGAAGAAAAGATGGATTCAACATAAGGCTGGGCAATAAAACAATATATTACTGCAATATGATTTGCATCACTCGCAATATGAAGATATTGATATAATGCCAATGAATTGTATAAGCACAGAGTGGTGGTATAGTTAAGTTTAAAGTTTATAACCACAGCATTCACTCAGGAGCAAAAACCTGTCATTAAACTTAAGAGAAATAATAATGTGATATTGTGATCGTTATCCATATCAACTAATATAAAAAAAATTACTTATACAGTTTTTGGCCATATTGCAAGGCTAAATTATACAAGTCTGACAGGTCTTTTAAAAATATTAATGGTTAATTAATTAAAGACAGTAAATTTAAAGCTTTATGACTAACCTCTAGAGGACACTAGCACGAGGGGATTAGAAGCAAATGCACTCAGGTTTTCTAGCATAAATATAAATGCCATATTGTCCAGATAGAGATAGGAGACATCATAGAAATTTATAAAAACTTCATGGATAAGAACATTGGCCAGGGACACAGGAAGTGAGGACAGAAATATTAAATTGAACCAAACCTTTGTGACACCATGCATCCTGTTACACCTCCTGTACATGACGGTGGTTCACTTTAACTAAGAACATTACAAGACTGTGCACATCCAAGAACCAATTTAAATTATCATTCAACTTGAGTATTTCAAATGTCATGTTACTTTCTACTCCACGATAATATAGAGAGAATATTGTATGTTCCACTCAACAGCACTTATTTGACAACTCAAGAAAATAGTGCCATATTTCGATTTTACATAGAAACGTGTGAGGCATATTTAATATTAGATTAAACTATTATACTAAATGATTAATATAAAACTAATCATATTTAAATCCTTATTGAGCACCTGCAATAGTAATTATGAACAAGTAATTACGGATAGTAAAAGCCTAGTAAATGTATTTAACATAAAATGGGACCTTTAACAGATGCTGCAGGGAAGGCAAATAGGAAAATAGTGAAAAATCGTATTGGTGTTACGATCAAGGATCTACTCAACTGGGTTCCCCACATTGAAAAGTTCTTCATACTACTTTTTCCTTTTGTGAGCTGTAGCCAGGGCACCATCTTTGGAAAGGCTTTGGCAAAAGGATTGGATTTGGACACTATTTAAGAAAGCTCTGTGGTATTGATTCATCAACTTTAACATTATGTGTTAAGAGAATGTTAGACAGGTTGTTAGAGATTATCGGAACAGATGGAGAGCGTAACAAAAGGTGTAATTCCTGCAGTAATTCATCAATAGCTGTGGCCGGCACAAACTAAATATGTTCCAAATTCAATATAACTGAGGCTATGTTCTGCTCAATAACCTTAGGAAGATCTTCACTACTAGAATAACTATGTGCATCCACATCAGTTTCAGATTCTGCATCTGTATCAGCAGCACAACAAGCAACATCATCAACAACTGAACTGTCTGATTCTTGTAACCCCAGCAGCTACAGTTCAGCTTTAAAATCATCTAAACTATAGGGGATTATGTTTGCTGTTCGTATGGGTATGAAATGTATTGTGGATGTTTTTAAACACACAACGTTTAAACATGCATGTTACACTTTCATGTGTCCGTAAATGTTTGTTTACAGGACGGGAGTACTTTTGTTCAATTGAAAGCTCATTAAATTGTTCACAACTGGCATGAAAATGTAGATAACTCAGATAGATTTGGTGAGTACTGTATATATGACTCAAAAGACTGTTAGAGTATGGGCAAGGATGCCTGAACCTGTTCCCATGATGGCCATGTTTTAGCTTGCAATGTTTAAACAATTCATATGCCTTACTAGTGATTTTTCACATACCTTACATTCCCAAACGCTGGAGCGCCGGGCAGCGCTTATAATATCACCCGTTGATCCAGTAGTATAAAAGCATATACTTACTTGTTGCTCCAACATTTGTCTTTTTTTATACAACATGTTCCGAGGATAATACAACTCACTGTACTTCTCCACTTCAATTATTAATTTAATGTCATCCATGTTGAAGAACTTCTCCGCTGTTTGCTCCGTTACATGTCAGGTGTTGAGGGTAAATTACGTATTCTCCACTCAAGCCTATGTGGAGAATAAGTAGCCCCCCCCCCCCCTCTCTCTTTTTATCTTTGTGACTGCTTGTGTTATGCTGTAGTGGATGGGCAGAGGGGGACATTTAATAATGTGGTTGGTAAAATTGGTAAAATTAAAACTCCAGGACAACAGAAGGGGAATTCAAAGTATGGGATGCATATTTGATCATTTACATCATATCAAATATGTCATCAATAAAGTTTAAAATCATTTTTGAATGTGTTTCTTGGCGGGATACGGCAGAAAAAATAGACTCGACGCCGAAATGATCTCTGCACGGCGCTAGACAGCGCAGCGCTTTAGCCTCCGGTGTGACCAGCACAACGGTTTAACATGGGAGTGGATGGGAGCCAGCTGTTATTTAAGGCTTGGCGCTGCGCTCAAGCGCCGCTTCAGCGTCCTTTGTGAACCCGGCGTAAAGGTGATCGCGCGTACGAGCAAGTTCTCCGTTTAGGATTACAACTCCACAACACATCAAACAAATTTGTCGGTCCTGTAAGAACTTAATAACACGGTTGGAACGCGACATTCCTGTGTTTAAAAAATGGACAGACGACGAAGGAGACCAGGCTGAAGAAGCGTGTTCATCTGAGGCCTGTCTTTGGTGACGTGGTTGATTACGTTACTGTTGACCATCTGTCCATCATCGTATAAAGCCCGCCCTGACAATTTGATTGGTCCGAACAGCTTCTGTTAGGGCATAGTTTCTCCCTAACGGAGCGATGCCAGACCGAACTTCCCGACTTCAAATGTTGTGGGCGGGGCTGAATTCGTCTGGCATCCAGGCTAGGGACGGTGGACAGACACAGTCTCTATGGTATTGTGCATGTGTGACTGATCCAGAGGAAGCGCAGAGAAGTGTGTAGCACTGCAGCTCTGCGTCCTGGTCCCAACTCTGGGTTGTCATTTTATGGACTGAGTAATATATCTAGATAAGAGAGCTGCTCCGCCCCAAGTGGGATGAACTCTGTATCTCCTAACAATACCAGGTGTCCCCAAAAAAGGACCCCACCTTGACAGCCAGCGGTTAAAAGACAACATGTGGCTGAACATGTCTTTTTTTGCAAAAGCACACATACGAACCCGGGAGTCGTTGCTTCTTACGGGAATTACGATCTTACTGTATTTACGTTTTCTTTTAGCCAGCAGCTTCAGTTTGGATTCGATGTTGCCTGCTCTGGCCCCTGCCATGCAAATGACTATGGTCGCTGGTGTCGCCAATGACCAGAGTTTGCTTCTCAACAGATCTGTCGTAGAGTGGAGAGAATCTGTTTGAACGTGAACTAGTGGGTCTTTAATCGTGGGCATAAAATAGCAGTATGCCCCTTCCGGACAGTCACCCAGCCGTCCTTGGCTCACGGCTGCTCAGGACAGGTCAAGGGACTAAGCAAGCGGGGGGTGGCTAACTATAGCTAACAGAGCTTCTAAGCTGCCGAGCCGGGCTTCTAAGTCACTAAGCCTCACCTCCATCGCTACCAATACACTACATTTGTTAAGTGTACCACTACCGTTTACCCTTGTGTGGTGTTCGTGTTTTGGTCACTCAGCCAATGTTCGTGGGTCTGGTGGACCCACCGCATTATTCAGTCTTTCAATCAATACAGCTATAACAATATATGTAAAAATACTTAACAGATGTTAACTTTATCCCAATTACAAGCAATATAATGATTTCTCTATATAAAATTATTTTTGAAGGGAGAAAATCTTTGGAAGACAATGAAGGGGAAGAGTTTAGAGAATATGAAGATCATGTTTCTGTCAATTCAGAGTCTGACATTGAGTTTGAAGAAGAGGATGAGATTGACCATCAGCCAGCTATGTTCATCTGCAGCCAGTCCCAAATCCAGGCCAGGCCATCAGCAGCCAACATATGGATGTCAAAAAAGTATGAAATCGCATGGCTGCCAATGTAATAAGGATGCAACCAGGGCCAACACGGATAGCAGTGACTCATGTGCAGGACATCAAGCCTTCTTACGAACTTTTTATACGTAAATCATTCTGCACTAATTTGGAGAGACAGCGTTTTTATCGTAGAAAGCTGGAATGAGATGGACCAAACCCATTTATTTGCATACTTTGGGGTTATTATCCTTGCTGGAGTTTTCAAATCCAAAGGGAAATCCACAGAATCCTTGTGAGATGCAGAAACTGGCAGAGCACTTTTACATAAAATGTGCAGGAATGTGGGAGCAGAGGTGCTTGAAATGTACTATTTAACACTTTATTTAGTCCTGGGTCCAATGGTTCCGAACACCACATGTAATATCAATGTGTAGGGGGGTTTTACGGTGTACAATCACTGAAAATATGTTCTTTCATATGTTCATCACAGAAAATGAGCCAAGGCCAATCAGGTTGAAAAAATATTTATCGCATCATTTTTCTTTTAGCAAACGTTGAAAAATGGGTCCCACAGACCCGAACGACATACAGGGGTTAAAGGAGGCAAAGGAGTAGGTAAACAGTAGATACTAGGAGCAGGAGAGAGTAATGGAGCAAGAGGGAGGGAGAGAAGCCATTGTTTATGTTAGCCTACGAAGGTGAGCTCAAACAGGAAAATCCAGGGGCAGAGGGAGGACTTTCCTTATAAGGTTGACGTCACGTTTTTCCCGCTCAGTGAAAATACGTAGTCTCCATCCAAGGCTGGGGTTCACGTCCGTGACGACATAACGTTTCCACATAAGCGCATAGTCTCCTTTAGTGATCTAGTCAAATAATGTTTACTCGATTTGTTAACATTACAATTAATACAAAGCATATTTACCTTATGTTTAGTTAATTGAATAAATACACTTGATTTCATATATTTCAGTCACTTTTTGTTTAAAAATATTGCGTAATGTTTTATGAGGGCCAACATTTTTTTTTACCAAATCACTATCCTGATGATCTATTTCCTGTGAAATTAATACGATCACTAGTAAACAATGAATAACAAATAATACAAATAATCCATCCAAAATACGAACCCATTACATCTTTTACATTACATTAAATTAAATTTAGCTAACTCTTTTATCCAGCGACTTACATAAGTGCATTATGTAAGTCGCTGGATAATTTAACGCTAAATGAAAATTATTATTGAAGCATTTTGCCCAGTCCCCACCTGCTCTCGCCCCGCGACCGCATCAGGTCCTGAGTTTACAAGTGCTCAGGCCTTTTCACACATTTCACATTGTTTTTGTAACATTATTTTCAAGATTATTATAGCATGCATGTTTTTTTTTGCATGCTGTCGGTTTAAGCTGCCATAGCTGCCAGCTATTGACACATTTTCAGAAACGTTTGCGGTGGCTTAAAAAGGACATGTTTACTCTACCATCAGTCTCCATGATGGACTGTCTTCACCCTCCTCTTCGATGAAGAACTGCTTGCTGCACCTGCCAGCACGGAGCAGGTGGTCCTGCGGCTGGCCCAGCACTGTCCCCATGTTCTTCATCTGCAGACAGAAGACAGAATATGAGAATCACATCCACTGCCATTCTCTATGAATATGAAAAATAAATAAAATATGTTTGGTTAGATGTTAAATACCATTTGATATTCGCATTTAACAGAAAACAGTTTTTGTGCCAGCATGCACCCGAACACCCCCCCCCCCACACACACACACACACACACACATCGACGGCATCTGAGAATGGAAGACCCAGAGAGATCTCTTGAGCCCTGAGAAGAAAAGACATGAGCCCTGAAATTGCCCTGAAATTGGAACATTTCAGGGCAGAGAAAATAATGTTGCTAAACAGATACTCTGCAGGATGAACTCACATGTACCCACACGGCTGGATCTCCAGCCCCAGCTGGACTTGGGACGCCACCATGGCGGAGCCAAAGTCAATTAACTTCTGGGCTGATCCTTCCTGTTCACGAACATAACGTTGTCTGGTTTTATGTCCGTGTGCAGGACCCCGAGACCCTTCAGGGCATCCAAGGCCACCAAGAGCTGCAGGGACACAAAGAATATGCAACATTTAGAATTATTTCTTCCATGTGCTATTGTAAGGTGTTAGGTTTAGGTTTTGGGGATCTCTCTAACAGAAGAGTGTTGGTTTCATGATGCATTGATCGCTGCTACATACCTGCTTGGAAACTGGGCGGATCTCATGAAGAGGACGGTGTTCCCACTCTCACTGCTCTAGCAGGTCATAGAGACTCATGTCCAGCCACTCAAACACCAAACATGTCTGGTCCAGGTGCTGGAATTCTTCATGGAACTTGACCATGTTGGTGAGATCCGAATCCAGGTCACTGATGACTTTCAGCATGGTTACCTGAAGAGAGAAGAGGAGACGTGATAAGACAACACTATCAACAGTTTGTGAGCAGCGACATGTTCTGATGGAGTAGACAACACCTGAGCACAGGAATATAAACAGAGACTTCAGTCTCCTACCTCCTGCTCACTGAGTCTCAGATCTCAGGATGCGTTCAGACACATTCAGACCTGTATCGTAGCATCGACAACTTGTGATTGGATAACTCAGGATGGATGTTGATCACCTGGCTGTGACTTAGTGATGCTCAAACCCTTCATTCTACCCACAGTTATTCTCTGGTGTTCTCTCACTCTTAATCTCCAACAATGTATTGAATCTCACTAGGTCCTCACACGGCAGCCATAAGGCAGCAGCAGATCCAAATGTTATAAATATTAAAAGTATTAAAATGTAGTAAAAATACTACACTGCATAAAAAAGTATTTAAACCATTTAATGTATAAAAAAGTAGTAAAGAGTACTTAAAAAATATTTGTACAATGTATATAAAAAACCACCAATAAATAAATAATTCAGTCCTCCAATTTCGGACAGCGGCACGAGAAGAATTTTAAAATTCTTTTCAGTAGCTTTTTCTTTCCGCCCGAGGAAGCTTTGGATGCAGCGGTGACGTCTGAGGCCTCGTCAGAACTCCAGGAGACTTCCTCACTGGTGTCATCATCTCCGATGGAAGACAAGACCGAGGTATCTCTGGAGTTGATCATCAGGTCTGACCCTTTGGAAACTTCCTCACTGGTGTCATTGAAAGGTGGTGTCTGAGGACACTATTGTCAGGTCACAGGCTTTGGCTGCAGCGGTGACGTCTGCGGACTCGTCAGAACTCCAGGAGACTTCCTCACTGGTTTCATCATCTCTGATGGACGACAAGACCGAGGTATCTCTGGAGTTGATCATCAGGTCAGACCCTTTGGAAACTTCCTCACTGGTGTCATTGAAAGGTGGTGAGCAGGTGGTGTATGTGGACACTGTTGTCAGGTCAGAATACCAGGACAGTTCACTGTTGGCACTTGTGGAGTCTAGAGCCTCCACAGAATCCAAGGACTTTTGGTCCATGGAGCCAGTAGAGCCGCTGTGTGAGGTTGAACAGTGGACGTTGTCCTCAGTGGGGCAGAACCTCATTGCTTCTTGGGAGGTGGTCCGACTGGATTAGGGAAGACAATCAATTAGTAAATCAGCCACTGTCAATTAATTAAAACCATCGGTCCATCCAATTTGAAGTGTTTAGTCCAGTGTGAAAGGACATGTGGACACTTACTAGACTCTGCTGTGGACGTCCTCCCTCAGGTGGCTCATGGAGATGAATGTCAGCTCCAGAGCTTGACGAGGAGAGATTGGATTGGATTGGATTCAAATTTATTGTCATTACACAGAGTACAAGTAAAGAGGCAACGAAATGGAAAGAAGGTTGAAAGATTACAGCATAACATGAGGGGAGGGAGGAGAAAAAAACAACCCCCAGACTATGCGCCTAGAGGAGTGCAGTGTATAAGTAGGTGTGGGTTGTCGTCTTCCCCTAGGCCACAATCAAACAGTTTCTCAGTTCGCAGATTGTCATTGCCATGGAGACAGCCTTGATAGGGTCCTAGACAGGGACAACAATCCACAGGTGTCTGTGGGAAGGGGGAAGGGAATGCAAAAGAGTCTCACTGCAGCGCTCTTCAGGGGAGTTGTTGTTCCAGCAACGGCTTTGGCCAGGCCCGTGCTGGTTGGGGGGGCCGAAAACAAATAAGATTGGGATTGTTTGGACTTGCAAGTAGCCGCATTCCAATTTGCGCTTCTACTCTTTCTCCACTTTCACCAATTTTTCCAACAGGTCTCCGAATCGATCATCAATCATGTGGGGCAGCCTTAGGGGCTTTTGACAGCTGTCCCCGTTTCATAAACCAGGGTAACGCCTAATCCAATCAGCAGAAAGCCTGTAATCATGGTTCCGAATAGGTAGATGTCTTCAACGTCCTCCACGGAAAGGGCCGCTAGGCACACGACACGCCACTTCTTCCAGCGTCCATCGAGTAACCAGCTGCAAACGTCCCGGCAGGACAGACAAGTTCCCCCGAATCCGAGTTCCTCGTCGAGAAGATGGTGTCAATTGCGTTGAGAGACCAACTGATCAAATCCATGATTTTAAGTTCGTAGAGCGTTGCAGAGAGAGTCTCTCAAGTATAGAAAAAAACAAGACAAGACGAAAGGAGCCAAGCAGGGAAGGTTAGGGGGAGGAGAGGGAGAGAAAAATGCGACCGCCTTCGAAGAGAGCCAAGATAGATCCTCTCATCCCCGTCGAGATGCAGCAGCCCCTCCAACAGAGACACAAAGGCCATGCAGTCTTCCATCTCAGCCACCCCAAACTTTGGATCGCTCTGGATTTGAAAACAGGTTTCAGGTCAGATGATCCAGGTCCCGATTGACAGATAACTAACTGGTACAAATCCAGTCTTTACTTGTTCAACACATGAGAGAGTACTCACATGAATCAGGCCACTGAGGGAGTTCGGCTGCTCGATGAAACTCTCCTCTTCCTCTGTTTCCACATGTTTTAATGGCGTGTAATCAAACTTTGAGGCCACGCCACGGTCACATCGTGTGACAAAAAATTTATGAAAAATTTGGAATATGGCCACTAAATGCAAAATAGCAGGCTTCCTGTTGCGTTTTTCCGATTGTACCTAAGACTTTTTTGTTTGTCTGTTCATGATACACCTGTGTATCGACTTTTTGTGAAGATCGCTCAATGTGAACATGTTCCGTTGGGTCTCGGGGGGCACCGTTGAGCCATTTTGCGACGCCCATTGAAAATTCCTCCAGAATATGTACATTTTCACCACTTTCTAACATTCAAATTTTGGTACGAATTTGTACATGTTAAGTCCTCAAAAAGCCAATTCATTTGCCTGAATAATAATAATAATCCTTACAATTTCAATAGGGCCTCACCCTGTCAGTGCTCAGGCCCTAATAATAATCCTTACAATTTCAATAGGGCCTCAAGTCAGTCAGTGCCTGTCAGTGTTTGGGCCCTGATAAAAGCATCAGTAACAAAGGATATACACACATTATTCGAAGGTACAACGATGAATACAGCGAGTCTTAGTCAGAATACAGACTGTGTCCTAATATAGAAGAAATGTTCCCCTAAAAAGTCATCATATTTTTACTATGATTTGTGCTGCAGTGCCACCTACTGGTCAATTGATCATTCTGCAACAGGAAAACTGTTGAACGCAAGTATGGATGATATTTTACATTTTAAAATTTCGTTTTTTAAAGGCTCCCTTAAATATACATACACCAGCCACTCAGGGTAACTCTGTCCAGGTCATTTTCTCAGATGTACAATTAAATAAATTTTCTATTTCCTTTTTAAAATATATTTCACATGTTAATAAACAATCATTGTGGAGATTTTTAAAGTTGTTGAAATCAGAAAATGTAATAAAAAACACATCAGAGCTGCAAAATTAGGGTCATTCTGTCTATTTGCCCTATTACGCACTTGATTTAACAAAACAGTCCGAACATTCTCAGTGGAGGAACTGTTTGCTAGTTTTGTACAATCAAGACAATATTTCAGACAAATGTGATTTAACCACAGGTTGTATTTTGGGTCGACTCAATTCCCTTTGAATGTCGGCAGATCTTGCGTTGAGCTTGAAAAAATAAAGAAAAATGCATTTTCAAAACTAGAAAAGTAAAAGTAAACTAGAGCGAACACCTCGGCCAAGACCCAAGCGTCCTCCTATTAAAAACATCTAAATAACTAGATCGTGATTTGTATTTTGATCTGCAACAAACTGCACCCACTCATAATTATCCGTCCCCTGAATGTACTTGATTTTCCCATCACGATCCATGAATTATTCTGAGAAATCAAAAGAATATGTAGAAAAATGCTGTATCTCACAGTGTTCTCCTTTGTGGAGGTAAATAAATAAAAACACTAGTGCGACTAGATGTGTCTTTATATTTAGTCTTAGTCCCTCAGCTGACATCTTCATTTCTGCCTACTCTGAGCTGCTCTTCCTTTTAATTCAAACACCAAAATGCATATTGTTTAAAAGCATAACATGCCAACAGAAGTAATATAAGAGTAGTTGGGTAGACAGAGGACACCAAGAGGGCTTGGTCATCAGCATCACTTGACTAAGAAAATTGAAATCCAGTCATTTCCCTGAAGCCTGATTTCCCCATTCAAGCACGGATGCTAGAAAGTTTTGAATCCAGAAGATTTGAATCAGTCGAAGAGATCCAGAGGAACCGAGGCTCTCGCTTCACACACATGACTGAATTTGATTCCACTCTGTTTTGTTAATCTTTTTTTGCCCCTCATCCTCAGTACATGTAGTAACATAACAAGCAAACTGAAGTCAACAAAACTGTTTATTTTATTTTTTTACCTTTTGAATATTACTGACCATGGTGAAATTTGAGTTCTTAAGCATAGTACACAAATGCAAATTTGATCCAATTATTATCTGAATGAGGGAAAATGGAGATTTTAGTTTACTGTGAAGGAGAAAAACTGGTGGAAAGTGGTTGAATACAAATAATAAAAAGAGATAAGGAAGTGTCCGAAGAGGAGGAGCAGGGAAGAAAAAAGACTGGTCAGCTGATTCTGGGGAGGAGTGTCCACGTGGGAGTGACCAGGTGTCCGCAGCTGTTAAAAGAGAAGAGTGACAGCTCCTCACCAGCTACTGAGCGCACCACAATCCCACCTGGGCCTTTGGTCCTGCAAACACATGCAGCATTGACTTGATCTGAAGACAGGACCAGTCATTTGGAACAAGAGCAGCCCCAAGCTCACTCTCTGCTTCCTGCTCACTACTGCTCTTTGCTTGGAGGCTACTCACATAAAAATCACTGTTTACTGTCCACATGAGAAGATGACCTGGACAGAGGCGAGGAGGTACTGCCAGAGGAACCACATTGACCTAGTAACGTGGAACACAGTGGACAGAGTCTGGCTGAGTAAGTGGTTGGTCCAAATTGATGTCAAGGAAGCCTGGATCGGAGGAGAAGTTGCAGGACGTGACCTCTCACAGAGCAGTGACCGGGCACCAGGAGAGCCACTCAACACAGACTGTGGCTCTTTTGAGCCTCAGACTGACAATTGGCACCGCAAAGAGTGCTCCGAGGAGCTGCAGCCTGTCTGCTATGATGACAACTTGGTGTTGGTGAAAACGAACGAGACGTGGGAGGAGGCCCTGCGGCACTGCAAGGACATGACAACACCATGTGCTGACTATACCGGGTCCTGCATGTACACCTACAAGATGCTGAGCCTGCAGTCACAGTTTATTTGAACAGTTTTTAGTATTGCAGAAATAAAACGACCTAGAATGTCTTAATTATAAAGAAAAATAGAAGAAAAATAAACCACACCTTTTTATCATGTCATGGTGAAAGCCTTTTGTAAAAAATTTGCCAAACTATAACTGCAAATTAATTTTGAAATTAAATCTGTACATAGATTGTATCCTCTGAGGGTTGCAGGGTGAGATGGAGCCAACCCCAGCTGACATTGGGTGATGTGAGGTGCAAGACACTCAGGACAGGTCACCAGGGGCAACACATAGGGACAAACAACAATTCACACACATATTCACAATTATGGACAGTTTAGAGAGACTCCTGACCTAACCCCAATCTGCATGTTTTTGGTCTGTGGGAGAAAAACCCACACAGACACAAGGAGAACATGCACAACTACACAGAAAGACCCTTCTGCTGTGAGGTGATAGTGATAGCCACTACACCACTCTGTCAAAACATGGCACAAACCACTGGCCCACCAGGGACTGCTCAGAGAGAAGAAACTTCATCTGCCGCGGGCACATGGTGATAGGAGAAGAGAAAATAAAACAATTGTAGAATGGAGAGTTTTAATTTAAAAAGTTTGCTCTAATATTAATGTCTGTTTTATGTGTAAATTAACTGATAGAGCTTTTTCAAGAATTGGGCCAAGTTTAAAACTCATATCATACATCTCCATATATCAACAAGAGAAATCTGTGGCAAAATCTTTTTCCTTTTGCTCTTCGCTAACTGAATGCTTATCAGCCACTGCAAGTCTGCATTCCCTCATGTCATTTTGAACATGACATTTTGCTTTATTTTTTTGAAAATCTGATTTTCTTCAAAATCTGATTTAAATTCAGATGTCAGAGCAAAGCTGTGTGTATTACATAAATAGTAACAACCAACTTTAGTTTCTATCAATGGCTTTTAACCGAACAGTGGTGTGTGTGTACTATTAGGGACTGTCTGTCGTTCAACTTTAGAACTGTCAGCCTTTGATTTAATTTCAGTTCAAAGACCACCTGAAAGGGACGACTTGGTTAAATAAAGCAAGTAAAGAAGACCAGACATTTTAAATCCTTATAAATACTAATGAATCTCCTGTATCACACATATATCACAACACACACACATCCACAAAAATGTAATTATCTGGATATCAGACTACTCTGACTGTAAATAAAATGAGCAAGTTATTATTCTTATTACAGTTTAAATGCCTCTCTGCCATTTCAGACCTTTTTTAAATAGTTCTCACATGTAGTTGGATTGTACCACAGGCAGCCACTGATTTCCCTTCATTTGGTTAGACCTATATTGTTGGAAAACAAAATGGTGGGACGCAAATCTGAAGCTAATCCACCTTAATGAACAGTTTTTTTTACTGTTACTACACTACCAGTGGCTATACGTGGTCCTGTATTGCTTATAAACTATCATCACTACCTGTTTCGAGTGTGTGTGTGTGTGTGTGGGGGGGGCTTCTTGAATGCAGAATATGTGGAAATACAGATGTTAACCAGACTGTTATACCTCAATAAATTATTCGATTACAGTTCATCTTGGAAACTGTATCGAAGTAGGGCATCGTGCGGAACAACTTATTACGTTCCTACCGGTGACGATGTCGGAGGCATTTCCAGGTGGAACCATCTGCACTTCCGCTTGTCATTCAACGAGCCCGTAGTAAAACAGGCTTCATCTTCTTCTTCTCGGCTCCTCTGACTCAGTAAGTGTCGACAATTAAACCCCGTGTTACAGCTGCTGTCATGTGGATCACATGCGAGCTAGAGACACATAGTTCGTGTTGAACCGATAGAACAGAGAGACCCGAGCTGAGACGGCATCCGCAGCGGCGTGTGCAGGGGGCTCACGGTTTAGCTAGCTGGCGTACAAGCTGTTCATTTTCTTAGTGACATTCGACGATACATCAGCTCTGTCAATCCTCTGTAAAATACCCTGGTCGAACATTCTACTCGGCGGTGACTGACTCATTGTGTAAATCACCCTGTAAGTAGCCGTGTAGCAGCCACATCAGCATGTAGCGGAAGTAATGTGACATCAACCATTAACAACAGTTTTTAGTTAATTTAATATAGCGGCTTTCTCTGACCAAAGTGCTTTATTAGAATAGCATAACACCAGAAAGTAGTAATACGCGGTAAACTTATGGCGTACAAATAGAGAAACAATAGAAAGAAATTAAAGACATTGTCAATCATTGCATGGTCACGGTGAGACCAAAGCCAATGTGAGTTTATGGGTTTTCAGATGTTTTTACAAAGGTTTCAATAGGTGATGCAGATCATGAAGCTGAAGGGAGAGTATTTCATAGTGTGGGGGCCACAACTTTGGAAGTCAGATCACCTTTAGTTTAATGGAGCATATGAGACGAGTCCAGTAAGCCCTGGTCAGAGGATCTAAGACGAGTCACTAAAATCTAAATCAAGTGTGATAATTGATTACATGATAGAACGTGTAGTATTGTCCGGTGTTCGTTTCTTAAATGTGAGGATTTAATATGTTTTCTTCCTTTTATCTCATTATAAATTAAATGTCTTTTGGGTGGCCATGTGAAGTCATTTTTTTTTATTGTTTTAAGAGATGTTTGTCAGTGCATGTCTGTATCTTATTTTTTACATTTCTTGCACTAAACCGTTTTATTGAGACATTTTATAGTGTTCCAGTCTTAAACTGTATGTGTGTGTGTGCGTATGTGTGCGCGACAATGTGGCATGGCATCAAAAAAATCGGATAAATAATCTATTCTCTCTCTCTCTCTCTCTCTCTCTCCCCTTCTCTCCTTCTCTCTCTGCAGGGAGCAGAACTGTGACCCCACATCATGACCCTGTTTCACTTTGGAAACTGCTTTGCTCTCGCGTATTTCCCTTACTTTATAACATACAAGTGCAGCGGCCTGTAAGTATCTGTATGAATCAGGGAAATTGCTGCTTTGGTGTTGAAGGACAAATAACTGTGACTGGAGGGAGGGAGGCACTGGAATTCAAATGGAATTAACTAAAATAGAATTAGATTTTTTGCTAATGTTTTGTCATTGTTAAAATGGTGTCTGGTCTGTTATAATGTTGCAGTAACATATGCTCAGAGACTAATGTTACCAACTGCTAATCTTCTTAGCAATGTCGGACATTTGGGAGGGGTCCACATAATCCTCTTAGTAGTGTGTTCCTTTATTTGAGTTTACGTTTTCTCAACAGCAACATTGAATCCTGCTCATTTCGTCCTAGATTATTTCATAATAACCTGTTACATATTGCATTATTTAGCTCATCATTTTACAGTTTTAGCATTTTAACTCTGTGTTTGTGCGTTTAACCTTTAGTTCAGAGTACAATGCCTTCTGGAGATGTGTCCAGGCGGGTGCAACCTATCTGTTTGTCCAGCTTTGTAAGGTGAGAGAGATGTTTCATGATCGAATGATTTGTCATTTATGCCAGGGGATTGCAGATAAACAACCAAAGTATATAAAGTCACAGCTCATTTGTGTTTCTGAATCTAATCATATCTTTTCCTTTTGTGCTTCAGATGCTGTTCCTAGCTACATTTTTCCCCACATGGGAAGGAGGAGCTGGAGTTTATGACTTTGTTGGGGTGAGTGTTGAACTGAACTTTTCTGTCTGATATATAAAAAAACATAAAATGCAAGTTTGTGAAGGAGGTTGAAATATTGGTTTACATATCCTCCAGGAATTTATGAAGTCAACAGTGGACCTGGCCGATCTGTTGGGCCTCCATCTTGTCATGTCGCGCAATGCCGGTAAAGGGGAGTACAAGATCATGGTGGCTGCCATGGGCTGGGCAACCGCAGAACTTGTCATGTCCAGGTAAACAATTGCTCGGGTTGTGCAGAAGAAACATCAGCGTCATTTGATCAAGTTATTGTACATATCTAAACCTTGAATTTGTGTCTTGTTGGGGTTGTTCAGGTGTCTTCCATTGTGGGTGGGAGCCAGAGGGATCGAGTTTGACTGGAAATACATCCAGATGAGCTTTGACTCCAACATCAGTCTGGTAAGTTGCTGCTCTTCCTCTCTGTCTTTTTGCAATCTTCTGTCATTCATTTAATGAGTTTTTTTGCATACCTCCAATATATTTATAGAAGTGTTTTCTTGATTGGCAGCAACAGTCCACAGAATAGATGACAGTAATAGTCTGCACGTTCAGATAATGATGAATTTTTTTATGTTTCATGCTTAGACCGCTTCCTCTTTTGTCCTGTCTCATCATAGGTCTGTTTAGCACCAGACTGTGTTTAAAAAAACAAAAAAACAAAAACATAACCAGTGATTATTATGACTCTATATAGGTCCATTATATTGCCATGGCAGCAGTTGTGTGGATGTTTACGCGATACGATCTTCCTAAGACCTTCAGGCTTCCTGTCACTGTGCTGCTGGCTCTTTGTGTCTACAAGTCCTTCTTAATGGAGTAAGTTTCACACTCTTATTCTCAACACACACACACAGAAAATGGAGATTCTTTCTGGAGCCTTTATACGAGGGGTCATGCCTGGGTAGAGCAATCAGGAGGCAGGACATGACGTGTAAATTCTGCTATTGAAATCACAGGTTTTTGTTTACAGCTTATCGACACCAGCATCAGCCCTTATCACCAAAAGCTCTCTAATCTCGTTCCAAATTTTGTCTTCTATATTGGTGGTGCCTCTTTTCATCCTGAGATGTGTGTATTCTTCCAATTTAGCTTCGTCACATGTGTAGGATCATCATCAGGTCCACTGGGTCACTGTGAATTTTTCCTTTTTGTATTCTCACATGAGCACACTGACATTTTACCTGGGGACTCACAGTTCCCGATAATGGCTCGGATATTTGAGTTTGGTACACACAGCCCCTCTGAAAAAAATAGACCACTTCAGTGCATGTCTGAAAACATCTACTTAGAGGTATTGAAGGACAGCTTTTGTTACTGTGGAACTGATCCAGTTGAGCCACTTCACGTGACCTCCAGTTGTTTCATGCTGAGCTAAGCAAACCACGTCTTGGCTGCAGGGAGAGCGATATAGTATATATATATATATATATATATAAAGATAAGTCGGTTGAAACCGATTTCCCATGTTAGTCTATTCGATTCCATGAAGGTTTGACTACCTGCAGAGTAACTGCACTTAACTTTGTAAGCCACAGGATGTCACTAGTTAACAGCAACAAGACGACCAATAGTACAATGTACATGAGATTTACAATCCACTGACAGGCAATTAAGGTAATTTACAAACTGTACTCTAGCTACGACATTAACTCATACGACTGTATTATTACCATACATGTACTTACTAATCCAAGAAAAATCCTGTTTTAAGTTGTGTTGTTTTGCATAAAGAGGGAGAGATCACATGTGATATATGGTGGGTCAAGTATCTTCTGACATAATTACTCATCCATCGCAGTGATGGATGGTTTTAGCAGTGACAGTGCTTTGTGTTTTGTTTGATTTTGGTCCTGTTAAATTGTAGCTTACATTATGTTTCTGCCTGTATCTCCAGGTTGTTTGTCCATGTCTTCATCTTGGGCAGTTGGACAGTGCTGCTGGTCAAGGCCGTGCTGACTGGTGCCATCTCTCTCTGCTCGCTGTTTCTTTTCGTCACTCTGGTCCACAGCAACTAAGTCAACAGCAACGCGGAACAAGCCTTCAACACTCTGTTGGGTCCTGAGTGGACCAGGGGGGTTGTCATGAATCAGAAGCTGACCCCTGACACCGTATCAGTCTTAGTCTCAACATACAACCCCAAAGACTGCTGAAAAAGGCTCGCTGAAATTCCACAGTTGCAGTGATCCATTCTACAAAAACCAGGGATGACCTACGAGCCAACAAATGATCACTTACCCAGTTTATCCAATTACTGTTGATGAACCTGTATGGTCTGATGATGGGAGACATGAACTCAGTGTGCAGCTTTGTTTCATTTCAGGACAAATGGTGATCGGGAGGCTTCTGATTGGCTGTGTTGGTTTGTGAAAGGGTGAAATTTGTATTTCGTGACCACAGATTAAATGAAACAATGTGAACTTTATAAATAACACTTTTCTTTTCTATTTGTTGTCCGATGCGCCAGTTTGAATCCTTAGATTAGATTCACTGAGTGGATTTCTAACCGATGAATGAGAGTAGCTCTTTGATAGTTAATTGTGTGGCCACAATTGTATGAATTTATTTATATCCAAATAAATGTACAAGTAGTTAAAATAAAACTGTAGACAGATTGTTTTGATCATTGAAAATATTTGTTTAAATTGATAATAAACCGAGCTTTACTCAGCATCGTGATATAATGTTGAGTTGTAATCATCTGTGATTTCGACATAAACGTCTTTCTCTTGTTTAAACTGGCTGTGAATATCGTATAGTTTTATTTTGTTTTTGTTGCCATCACAAAGTTACTCCAGATACCGAGTGTCTTGTGCATGCGTGATGATTGTCAGCGATGGTGAACTTTGTTATCATGTATTCAGAAATTACACTGTGATCTGAGCCTAGTGTTTATCTTTGCGACTGAAGCTGGAGTAAATTTAGTTACTCGAGAGCATCTCATGACTGTCGAGTGGGTAAACTCTTCTTTCTGCCTTTTATGTAATTTTTCATTCATTTGAGCAAGATTTGTCATCTCCACATTCTGAAATCTTAAACCATAGACTGAATATTCAAATCAACATTGTTATGGAAGTTTTCTGGAAGAACTAGTGACCCTGATCACGGAAATCGTCTGGAGACGCAGCTTATGTTTAAACCACTAGCACTGATTGCAGGCATCAAGTGTAACCATCCCTCACCTGTCCCTTCAATCAAGGGATATTCTCCTATATGATGAACATTTCAGATTTGTAACCCTAATGTGTTAAAAGTTAAAGCAATTTTAATGTCTGTGGCTCCCTGCAGCAGCTTAGTTGGAGTTTGCCATTTCCAGACAAAGACCCAAAAGTTCAAACTGTTCCCACACTTGTCCTGTTACACTTTACAGCTGGAGTCAACTACTGTATAGTCATGAAAGGGAGGGCCGAGAGAGATCCTTTCATTCCCTCCTGAGAGAGGGAGTGAATCAAAACACGTCCAACAATTCTGGAAGAAACAGGTCACACAAAAGAAAGTTCTCAAGTTTTCAAAACGCCTCTTTTGGTGTTCGAGAACAATTTTCAGTAAATCTGTGTTTGGGGAGGTGGAGGGTGAAGAACAAAAAGTGGAACGAGGTTGTTCAATTGAACTTCAACAAACCTCACCTTAAATTCTACCCTGCATACAGCCAGAGGTCAAGTCTCAACAAGTTATTTCCTTCTGATGATGAAGATTTATAAAAAAAAAAAGAGCAGAGATATATTTACTCTGCTTCTTATTGCACACAACGTCTGCAAGAAAGACTGATTACAATTATTAGATTAACGGAGACCGAATCCTCAACATATTGGATTATCCCTGAAATGCCAATGTCATGTGTGGTGAATTAGACAAGTTAAAGACTGGAGGCCTATTGATGGGACCATGTTTATAAAGGTAAGGCAGGATGGAAGGATACCTGTATTATCCCCGAGGGGCAATTTAGTTACAGCCAGCAGTAAAATGACAACAATAAACAAAAGACAGTAGACAACATAAAAAAACTTTCATGGAGACATTTAAAAGGCAATTTGCAGCAGAGGCAAAATAGTTTTTAAGTCTATTGGTCCTGCATCTGGACAGAGAATATCTGCGGTCAGAGGGAAGCAACATATACTCCTTAGACAGTGGGTGACATCAGACAGGACTGAGCGAGCCTTCTTCAAGGTCCTGATTTTGTCCAGGCTGTGGAGGTCAGTCAAAGTTATGCCTGCAATCTTGCTGTACACTTTGACGAAAGCCTGTGGTCTATTCTTATTTGGTTCTTATTAAGGCTGATGGAGCCCTACCAGCAGACCAGTGAGAATGTGAGCACAGATTCAATAAAACATTTTCATAAAAGTACAATCGACGTCAAAACTTTGAAACTTCCGGTCAAAATATATACACATCCACATGGGGCTCGAAGGTCAGCAATAAAAGTGCCAAGATATTTTTTACTGGGATACAACCTCAACAACCTGGTCATCAATGACAAGAGGGAAGATACCGTGGGATTCTTTTTAAAATCTACAATAATCTCTGTTTTTTTTTTTTTTTTTGCTATATTGATGCTTAAGAAGGAGATTTTGCACCAGTCTGTGAAACCTGCCACCACAAGTGCTGTTAGTGTCTCTGGAGAGCAAGACTGCTAACTCAATGAGATGATGCCCTGAATATTGGCTCTGACATGCATTTGTATATAAAACAAATACAAGCGACATGCATCACACTTCAATCACAGAGCTAGGACCAGAATTTGTTCAGTTTAGTCGGTTCACTATCATAATTGTCAAATGATGAAGCTATCTTCAAGTCAAGCCGATCAGATGACGACAGACTGGTTAACAAGGAAACAGAAAGTGGGAGATGCTCTCATTATTTAGATTTGATCACAGCTTTCCTCATTGAATTTGAACATCATTTGAATGTAATAAACTACAATGTACGGAATGAGATTCTCACAATCTTTCTGCAAGATAGAAAAGTAATAAAGGAAGACTTTCAAAAAGCACACTTCCCCTGTTATTCTACATCACATTTTCTCTGCCATCCCTCTTTCTGCCTGGGTTTCTTTATGGTTCTTCTCATTCTTCCTCTCTCAGCTGGGCCGTGTGGAGTCCAACAAAGCTCTCATTATTGAAGCTCCACTATGGGCTTCGCTGTTACCTAATACTACTTTCTCTGTCCAGACACTGCTGTTATTTGTGTGTGGGTGTAGAAACTCCTACACACGCTCACTAATTGTAATGGAGGTGGCTCACTGACCTTGTGGATTCCATGGAGAATTAGAACAGTGTGACTCCCGGGTGCTAGTTAATCCTTCCTCCGGCCTTCAGCGTTGGTACCTTAAAAAACATCCCTGAGGACAAAATATTGTATTAAGACAGCTGGAGAGCTAATCATATTTTCTTCTTTATCACCGCCTCAGTCATATGTTGGACAGCCACAGTCAGAAAAGAGTAAGAGCATGTTCAACATCACATACTCCCTGTTTGAATCATGTGGTTCACGAGGCCTCTGGAGATTCCAGACCCTGGAATTAAAAGAAGAGCTGATGATTTGCAGCTGATGGTTGCAATTCAATACAATGTACAAGGAAACAAGGAGCGCGGTTCAGCCCTGTCAGCTGGCTGGGCAAATCGTGGGGAGCTCAGGTGACAGGGATTGTACGGCGAGAGTGTGTGCAGCAGGGAACAAGAAACTGACAGATTGTAGCCCAGGCTCAGAGAGAGAAGTGTGCACCAGCATCGACTGTGCGACCAGTCCCCAACAGAGCTCCAGAGCCTGGAGCCGCACTCGCCATGTCCTCCAGCCCAGAGTACATTCGGTACCACGACCTGCTCCTGCCCCCCGAGGCGCACACCACGGAGAGCCTGGAGTACGCGCAGCACTTCCGCGTGGAGGACACTGATGTGTTTGCTGTGACTTACCCCAAATCAGGTAGAGTGCATTTCACATGTTTGTCTCTTTTTAGCAGCACCACTTTTCTCCAGGGAATGTGTTGGGATGCATTTTCCAACTTTTGAGCACAAGTTTGTTTTTTAAGGCATGTTTCTTTTAACCAGAATTCACCATAATGGCACATTTGCGCCTCTTGGTGGATGGTATTTAATATACCTGATCATGTTGACACGTGCATTGAGCAAAAAAACATGCATATAGGAAATCAGTGCTCAATGAGTCACCTTGTTAAAATACAATCTCTTTCCCGCCACAGTAAGGTGGACAACGGGCTACAAGCCTATGTCCATCCAGACGAGTCGAACTGGACACATAACACTGGACTCTTGTGTACAGCTGTGAGACCAGTCTGCAGGGACCATCCACCAAGGGCAGAGAAGAGATATTACAACAATTTTCAAAACACGCTTATTCTGTTACACATCAATGGTCTCCTGCTGGTTATACCACAACACTGAGTTGGAAAAATATTTTCGAATTTATTGGTCTTAATGGTTTTTAAGAAAGTGTCGTGGCACCAACAACATGTCAAACACAGGGAGACCGTTGGTGGTTATGCAAAACCACAAAGTTGTTCAAGATTTTTTGTTTAATTTTGCTTAATTTTAACCGGAAGGTCTTTGACATTGAAGCCATTTAAGAAGGTGCCCTACAGTACTGACTCAAACACACAAGCCATCTTAACCATCTCAACTAGTTCTCCTGAGAAGGATAGTTTGGATAGTTGGGTTTAGAAGCCCTTCCCAGTGGTCAGTAGATAAAAAGTGGGTTTACCTCAGTTTATTGTTGCATTTTGCAGTTTTGGATCCCTACATTTTTCAGACCTAAACCCTCCTATATCTGGTAGGAGTTAGCCAAACTCCCCTAGTGCCTCTTTAGTGAGGGCTGTTGCACAACTCACAATACAAGGGGTATCTTTGCGATGCTCAGAGGCCACAGGTTCAGCAGAAACAGAGGGGTTGTGTGCAAAATGCCCTCCATGCCACTGTGATCAAAATAATGCAAAAGCCCATTCATTCAAACTACGTGGAGGAGGATGGTTATTACTAAGGAGTAGCCATCCTCCTCCACTCCGACCTGCTCTCACTGTAACCAATACAAACTCACACTAGTAACACTGAGTTACAAGAAGTAACTCAGTGTTTGTTTGATTCGCTCCAGAATTCAAGAGACTGCATATAAAAAACTCGGTAGCTACAACACAGGACGTGACGTGAACAGTCAGGACACGCAGGCATGAACCGACACCATACATTATCAAAAATCCTCTCAATAAATAATCAACCATAAAAGTGAACTAGTTCACTTTAAGTGGGAACTGGCACAACACTGGCCAACACTGGTCTGTGTGCAGCTGGCGGCTGTGTGACACCATAGAGCACCATAGAGCAGGGGTGTGCGTCCGGACCCAGAAGCCGTACAGTGCGGTACCGGACCTACAGCCAAAACAGAAGGTTATGATTTAAAACTGCTTCTATTTGTTACCGGCGCAGCTTTTGTAGTCTCTACGGTAGTGGTTTAGCGGATGAGAAAACGCACAGACCAATTGCATGCGAGTTAAGCCATCCCACGTGATACTACTCAGCCAATCAAGTCTGTACATTCCGGGGGGGCGGCAGTTGGGGGTAACATTGCGACTCTACAGTGCAGACAGATGAGAGTGACACTGAGAAAATAAGAGAAACAGGAGTGAGACGGAGTGGGATGTAAGAGGGGAAGAAAGTGATTCTGAAACGGTTCAATTGTTAAGATGTTTTGAGATTTATAAAAAGTAAAATTGGTTGAGACTTTTGAGTCAAATTGAAATTATAGCTTTTGCTCCATTTATTACATTTTTCTGAAGCTAAGCCCTATATTTGAACTTTACATTTTAGTTGAATACCTCTGCCATAGACTGTAAAGAGGAAGACAGGGACCGCCCCACATTGCTTACAGCGTCTCCTTCAGAGTGAACGATCAGTGAAGTGTGTCTACTCTGTTGGACGTTGCTTGAACCCTCGCACCATAATGTCCTCTGAAGAGCTGTACTTGGACTATCGTGGACTCAGACTTCCCAAGGAGACTCATAACGCAGTGAGCTTGGAGTTTGCGCAGGAATTCGAGTTTAAAGACGATGACGTCATCGCTGTCACCTACCCGAAGTCAGGTCTGTGTGTCTGAACTTTACCAAAGAGATTTTCTGTTTCTTCTGATTGAAAGTCTGAGATATTTAAATGCCTTATCTAACATGAGCCACAGGAGCCTTGGTCCTGGCGAACTGTCGCTGCTACGTTAGTTCGAGATGTTTCTGTTCAGTAACTTTACAGGAGATCGTGATTTCAATGCAAGCAGATTACTAAACTGAGATTTAACACTCGGGGTTGAAGTGAAATCAAAATACTGAATAAAGATCAGTTTTATTTTACGTCCGCCTTGTGGGAACCCAAATTGATCATCTAAAATGACAAAATGAAAATCCAAATTTTCTTTATAACACAAACTGTACTCTACTAACCAAGTGAGCCTGAATCCATGTTGCCAAAACAGACACACTACAGAATTTTAATTATTAAAGGCTCATGTTTCTCTGCTCTGACTAAGCCTCACTGTGAAATGCTTGTGTAAGCAAAGTGGGCAGCTCTTGAAAAACTTTTGAAACTGTAGTATTCACTCTTCTGTATTGTTCTATAGGTACAGTCTGGATGCAGGAGATTCTGCCACTGGTGCTTAATGGTGGCGACCTGGAGCCAATCCAAACCATTCCAAACTGGGACAGGGTGCCCTGGCTGGAGGAGAAAAGATTGTCCATTGTTGTGGATCAATTGAAATCTCCGCGAGCACTAGTCACTCATTTTCCTTATCACCTCATGCCTGCATCCTTTCACACCTCCAAAGCCAAGGTAAACCTGTGGAAGCTTAGTGAGATATTCCCTGATGTACTTCTCTTCCTCTGATCCTTTATTAAACATCTATAGTAAACATTTTGCCTCTTCAGTTTTTTTCATTTTGTGACTTGTTTCTTTGCAATAGGTGATCTATGTTGTCAGGAACCCAAAGGACGTCCTTGTGTCTTCATACTACTTCCACCAGATGGCAGCATTCCTCGAGGATCCAGGAACTTTTGATGAGTTCATGGAGAAATTCCTGCATGGCAGAGGTCACATCCTAAAAAGTTTACTTAGAGAAGTGTATGAATATCAGAAGTATTGAATTTAGCAGTGTATTATCATGTGAGCAAAAAGGGAAAAAACTAAGTTACTCTTGTTATTTCTGGCACAGCAGTAGTTGGTTCAATTAATGTGTACTGTATTACAACCTGCAGTGATGTTTGGAAAATGGACGGACCATGTGAAGAGCTGGAGACACACAGAGCTGACAGACAGAATCATGTACATCTCATATGAAGAAATGGTTCAGGTAAAACTCTCACAAGCGAATTATGAGTTGTTGTAAATGGTGATATATTACTCTCTTAGGCCAGAGTTTATGGTTAACTCACAATAGAAGTTAATAGAGTGTCTGCAGTTTGAAAGGTACCTTGAAATATAGGCCAGACCTGGCCCATGCACACACATACATCAGAGTGGGCTTGAGCCCCTGCCCCTTCTCTTTCTCGATAGAAAGAGCCCTTTTTCTGAGGGGCTCTTTTAAAAAATGATTTAAAATTATAGTCCTGTTTGTTTACAGCTTCCCTGTTGAACAAATAAATGAAGTGAATTAGCAATCAAAACATCTGGTTGGGATATTGTCTGGTCCCTGCGCCAAGAGTCAGCCTCAGGAAAGTAGTTCCTAAATTGTCCCTCGAGCGCATTGCACGTGTAACGGAAGGCGAGAGCACAGCACAATCTCCCAGCTCATCCACTGATGGAAACATGGAAAACATTCTCTCCATGACAGGCTCCCTCCATCTTAGGATTTTTTGGAGAAATTCTTCAATTCTGTCATACATGTGTATTGCGGCCTTGTATAGAACTGTTAAGTTTGTTCAGCTCAGCGAAAATGTCAGCAAGATATGCAAGTTTGGGGACCCAGACATTGTCACTGAAAAGTGCATCCAGCTCTGTGTGCTTTTGGAGAAGTGAAAACTCCCTAATAGACGTAAGTTGTTCTAGCACACGTGACAACAATGTTCCAGAGTAAAAGCGATCGAACCTCAGAATGGTACAGTGTGTTCTTCTCCGCCAGCAGCACAGAGATTAGAGAAGAGACGTGTTTGCAAAGCACTCGTTTTGACTATATTGGCAACTTTCACGACTGATACATTGTTTTACACATTTCAGTTGCTGAAGTGTCTGTTTATTCTAGGCCAGGGGAGTCGGCCTGCGGCCTGCGGGCCAACTGCGGCCCGCCATCCATTTTTAATTTGCCCGCATCCAAAAAAAAAGAAAGAAATACTAACAATTATTTTAAACTAACAATTTAGTAGCACTTAAATGGCACCTACTTATAGCACTTTGTAGTTTTGATTTATTTTTGAAGAAATTGTACTTGATTATTTCTTGATTCTTGTTGTTCTGGGTTTGTTCCCTCGGGGGTTGAATGCACTTGTTGTAAGTCGCTTTGGATAAATTAAATGTAATGTAATGGACTATGGCCCACTGTATTGCACTTCTCAGTTTAGACACTAGGTGGTGCCCAGCACAACCCTGACCTGCCAGCTGTCCTTCAGAACGTCGTCACGCCCCCCGCCCTGAGTGACGTGATTGAGGCACACTGTCAACAGTCCGCTACAGGGCAGGGGCGCGTGGCGGCGTGAGTGGCTCAGACGTTCGTCTTTTTTTCTGTATGTGTATCGGGGATAAAAAGTTTGACAACCCTGTTCTAGGCAATCCGAAGAGCAACTTGATAAGAGCAGTTCAAAGCTAGCTCACCAACTTTGGGGATGTGAGACTAGATTGAAAGTATTCAGGTTTGTCTTTTATGTGGCTGTGGGTTGTCTCCAAGTGACGCTGCAGCTTTGATGGCTTCACAGATTTGTCTCACAACACATTAGAGCAAATGACCCACATTGGTAACTCAGTGCCATCTGTCTCCTTGATGGTAAATCCAAACTTCGGATTACTACCTGTATATATTTGGGTCGGGGAGAGCGTGGCCTAGGGGATAGAGCGGGTGTTCTTCAACAAGAAGGTTGCCGGTTCAAATCCCAGTCTTTCCCATCTGCATGCCTAAGTGTACTTGGCAAGATACTGAACCCCTAAAATGGCCCCTCATAAAATGCTGAGTGTTCTAAAAATGTAAGTCGCTTTGGACAAAAGCGTCAGCTGAATGACATGTAATGGGTCTTTTCTCGTTTGCACTTACCCTTATCAGCTGCTACATCAGCAGCAGGTGCCGCCTCGCCACCTGCATTTTCACTGGTGGTTTCTGAGGTGGTGGGTATCTCTCTTGTGCTTGCGGGAGTTACAAAACGATCCATTTTCACTTGGCATAATCATAAATTGGCCTCAGTATTGGCTGTTGGGATAGGAGCTGCAGTGTTTTAGACCGGGAATATTTTGCAAAAATGATTGCAAAAGGATTTTTGGTTGAACTAAATCGTTTATTTTTTTCATATTTGTTCTATTTATTTTTTTAACAAGGCTTCGTTTCAATGATATTGCGGAGTGCGTCCACGTTTCTGGGATCTTAATCAGCTGTGGACTGAATAGGCTCTCGTCAAATCACGGGGAACCTGATAAAGCCAGCGTGTAAAATGCGGCCTTGTGATTGGCACAGCAGCAGTAGGGGCAGGTCCTCCTCTTTGTGTACAGGGGAGTACTTGGAGGGACAGGTCTGGGTTGGTCTTGTGTTGTGAGTGAACTGGCCAGCTTGAGAGAGCTCCTGTGTGCAGCTCAATGTGTGCATTGCTGACTGAAAGATAATGTCTTCTGTATCGATTTATCCATTCGCTACTATATGTAGGATTCAAGTTTATGTGTATTTAAAGAAATTTAAATTCGTGGAAAAAAAATTGAATTAAAAAAATGTAAAAAAATGGCATATGAACCAGAAATTTCGCAACCCCCCTGCTGTTCTACCGCACCTTCTGTTGAAGAACTCTGCTCAAGAGCAGTCATTCCAAAAGTGTGGGCTGAGGCCCCCTGGTGGACCGTGAAGCCACTGCAGGTGCGCTTTGAGAGCTCATCAGACATGATCCAGCACCATAGATTAATAACTAAACACATAATCGTAAGTTTCTCAACTTAACCATTCCATTAAAAAATGGAAAAAATGAACGTGAACTAGTTCATTTTAAGTGTGAACTGGCACAACAAAGAAAACATGACAGAGTACTCTCTTTTGTAAAGTGACAGTTTCCCAAACCTTAAATATTTATATTATGGGTTAGGGTTAGGGTTAGGGTTTCACAGGGGTGAAAAACACACAAGGGAAGGAAGGTAAAAGAGGGATGGTGACACCAAAAATAAATGACAAATGTAAAAATAAGACAGAGTGCTCTTTTTGAAAAGTAACAATTTCCCAAACCTCAAATATTTAATTATTATAATATGAAAAAGCAAAAAGTTTCCATATGATAATTTGTAATGACAAATTTTCTGGTATTTGACTGGATAAAGGGCCAATTCAGTTATTGTAATTCATTTACTTAGTAAGCTGTCCAGTCTGAGTGACGTCACAGAGACCATCAGATGGCTTTGGTGATCGTTCATCATAGAAATCAACCAGAAAAGTCAGAGAATTTCTATCTTGAGATGACAAAGAACAACTGCTGCTTCAAAAAGCTACAATAAAAGGTCACGTGTGCTTTCCTTCTAGGACCTGCCTGCGTCTCTCAGGAGTTTATCTGGTTTCCTGGGCACTAACCTCAGTGAAGACACCATTCAGAAGATCGCAGAGCATTGCACCTTCAAGACCATGAAGAACAACAACATGTCCAACTTCAGCCTGGTCCCAAAGCAATACATGGACTCTGACAAATCTCCATTCTTCAGGAAAGGTGAGGCTCCATGTGTCCATGATAAACAGCTAGAGGCGTGGCTGAATTTTGATTATTTGAACAACTGTTAATTTTCAACTTTTTGCTTGTGCTCACGTTTTGATGGCAATTTTTCTTGCTTACTGACTGTAGAGTTGAGTAATTTCTACAAATTGAAATGCTAAAAAATAAGTTCTGCATTAACTTAAGGTCCAATGCAGTTTTCTCAGAATTACATTTAAACTGTCTGACTGGATTTAAATACTTACCTGGTTGTGGTCGACATCTTTATTGAGTTATAACCCTTCATGTAAGAGGATTTTCAGTCTCCATAAAAATGCCTTTCTTACCACTTGAATTTCTACAAGTGGTAATTCTGAAGTGTTAATGTGTGTTTGTGTGTCATCTCATGTCAGGTATTGCTGGAGACTGGAAAAAACATTTCAGCTCAGAGCAGCTGGCCCGGTTCACATCAGTCATTTGCAAAGAGATGGAGGGTGAGAGCTTCTCTCTGCCGTGGAGTCTGGACTGAGCCACAGCCAGAGGAGAGACGCAGAGGGAGAAAGAGCCATGTACAAAAGATATTTTTGTCAGAGTAGGAAACTGGTGCTCATTGGGCCAAACAATTTCAAAGTTAGGCAGACAAGTAAATATCACTTTACTGATATTTGTACTCTGGTCATCATCCAGCTTCTCAAACAGGATTTAGAAGAGCTGCAGAGCCTGTTACCTGGAGAGACCACCACCACATTTAAATATATGTCAACAGTTTTTTGGGGTGTGAAATGTAACATTTTCCAGGTTAATTCCACAATTGTTTTGCTTGCCCTGGATGAGAATTTATGTTAAACCGCCATCAAGGGATTGCTGCTTCAACAGTGATCATCTGGATTCTCACATCTGTAAATAAGCTTGTTAATGAGCTATTTTGTTATTTCCCTGCCTCTTATTGTGGTTAAAACAAACAACACAACTCTTGTTGACTCCTTGCTTGTATGCAAAATGTGACATGTTATGCATGTTTAAGGCACCCGGAGCTCAGCTTGTAGAAACTTTTAATACACTTTCAATAAATATCATGGCTCACATAAATTTCTACATCGTTTTAATTTGTATTATTTGCACACTTGCTTTAGGTTAGGGTTAGAATGTGTTCCATCTTTCAGTCTTTTTGGTTCCATGTGTGTACTGTTCATTTATAGGTGTCAGAGGATTGCCAAGTTTCTGTTCATACATTAATTATATTTGCATATTCATAGATAGGTAGATCGATGTACCGTATTGAATCCAAATTGGGAAATGATCGTGTTACAGATCAAACACTGTGATCAAAATAATGCATATTTCGTGTTCATTTATTATCAAAATAATGCAAAAAAACATTCCTTCAGCAAGTTTGGTAGTATAACCATCCTCCTCCACTCTGACCTGCTCTCACTGTCAATAATAAACACTCATCACTAGTTATCAGGACCTGATCAGTACATGAAGTCACTTAGTGTTTGTTTGATTCGCTCCAGATTTCATGAGACTGCATCTGAACATCATGAAAAATGACTCGTCACCATCTATTAAATAAAAATCCTTCACTATTGGATACATCTCGATTTTGAGGAGTGTTTATCGATCACAGAGAGACAGAACATAATTGATTCATGTTGTTTTAGCTCTGAATAATTATAACACCACTGGTCCAGGACAGATGCTCACTAAAGGTCAAGTGGTCCTGTGTCAGGGTCTCTGTCGGGCTCTGTTTCCTCCTCACTCCTCTGCTCACTCCTCTGAGCTGCTCTCACCTTACACTCTAACAAGAAACACCAGCACTCATCTCAAGTTATTAGGACAAGTACAGGACTGATGTTTACTTTGTGTTTGTTTGACTCTCTAGGGTTTATGAGATATACCTTTGAAACTGCTGCACAACACAAGAAGTAACATCACAAGCACAGTCAGGACATCTGGGCTGAGACGCGACGCAGGGTTTTTACTTCATTGTTGCAAAAGAAGCGACGGACCGTTTATTCCTTTTACACAAATATGAATTCAGCAGGATTTTATGAATATCAGCTCAAAGTGTGACTGATTAGAAGACATCACAGGGAGCACCTCCCACCCCCCAGCTCCTTTCTCTGTTGTACTGGTGTTTCTTTGCTTGGGGGGAGCTGAGTGGTGATACACAAAGGATTAAGCTACCAGTGCCTCAAGCTGTTAGTTTACAGCTAATAAGCCATAAGACAAAAACAAATATAGTTTACTTGTGTCTTGTTAGCAAACAGACAGAGGGTACAAACACCATCTAAATGTGTATTTTGGGAAGTTTTCTTCCGTTAGAGTCAAAGAAGATAACATGGAAGCAAAATAGACCAGAATAGACCAGCCTCTCAGCATTTTGCGCCCTAGGCAACCTCATATGTTGCCTATGTCAAGCGCCGCCCTGCCATACACTGTATATAAAGAGAGAGACAAGTGCACAGGGACCATCCAACAGGGGCAACTGTTTACGGCGTCTCCTTAGAGTGATAGTGAAGTGAAGTGTGTCTACTCTGTTGGACTTTGCTTGAACCCTCGCACCATAATGTCCTCTGAAGAGCTGTACTTGGACTATCATGGACTCAGACTTCCCAAGTCGATCCACACCGCAGAAAGCTTGGAGTTTGCGCAGGAATTCAAATTTAAAGACGATGACGTCATCGCTGTCACCTACCCGAAGTCAGGTCTGTGTGTCTGAACTTTACCAAAGAGATTTTCTGTTTCTTCTGATTGAAAGTCTGAGATATTTAAATGCCTTATCTAACACGAGCCACAGGAGCCTGGGTCCTGGCGAACTGTCGCTGCTTCGTTGGTTCGAGGTTTTTCTGTTTTGTAAATTTACACAAGATCGTGATTTCAATGCAAGCAGAGTAATATGCTGAGATTTAACACTCGGGTTGAAGTTAAATCAAAATACTGAATAAAGATCCATTTATTTTACGTCGGGCCAAGCTATTTTTGTGAACCGAAATTGATCATCTATGGGAAAATTGAAACGGACTTGTGCTATTCACCACCATCATTGATTGATTGATTTGATTTTATTTGGACATGGACATGACAATGTCATTGGACGAACCAGATGCATTGTTTACAGTGTATTAGCATAAATGCTAGTTTACAACACCTGTCCACAGGAGGCTTTTTGAAAACAACAAAAGAAACTGAACAAGACAGAAGCAAGATCAAATACTGATAAAAAACTGATAGTTATAATTAAAAATAGTAAAAATGCAGTATACAGTATAGTACAGAGCAGCAATATAATGAGTTGAATATATATATATAGGCTACGTAGAGAACAAAGGCAGCATGATCAAACAATAACCAGTTGTAAATTATTTGTGTGAGCACTGTTGATTTGATTTGAGCCGTTGTTTTAGTTCTCTGTTAAAAGTGTTGCTGTTAGTCTCTAGTTTTAGACTAGTGGGCAAGAGGTTCCATAGTTTTGCCCCCTTTGCAGAGAAGACAGACTGACCGAAAGATGTCCTGTGCATGGGAACAAGACAATCACCATTGATGGAGGCTCGTGTATTTGCCTGACGAGAGCTCTGACGTCTGATGGCCAATTCAGACAACTGTGGTGACACATGGTTATTTACACACTTGAAAAACAATTGAAGATGACTAAAATTAATAAAGTTATCAAAGGTGAAAAGGTTGTGTTTTTTTAGAATGCCGCAGTGATGCCATCTCATGGGTTTCCGATCCATGACTTTTATTGTCTGTTTGTATATTGAGAAGATAGGTTTTAATGCAGTAGAAGAAGCTTGTGACCATGATGTGATACAGTATGACAAATGAGAAAATATCATAGCGTGCATAAATAATTTGGCCGATTGACATGACAAGTCCCTTCTTATGAAACGGAAACAGTTTAGATTTAGTTTTGCCTTTTTTGCAACATACTTAATTTGCGTAACAAATTTTAAATTCTGATCCAGGATGATGCCCAGATATTTTACTTCATTTACTGATTCAATTAATTCATTTTTGATCCATACCTTGAAAACATCGGTGATAGGCCTATTACGGATGGAGAAGCACATAGAGACGGTTTTCTTCACATTAATGGTCAACTGAGACAGCTCAAGCCATTTTGAAATTCTGAGCAATGCTTGTGTCAGGTGCTCACCTGCTAAGCTGGGTGTTTTACTGGACACATGGATAACAGTGTCATCAGCATACATTTGACAGTTGGACCCCGGACAGCAGTTTGGTACGTCATTGATATACATAGAAAACATCAGTGGACCAAGTACAGACCCTTGCGGTACACCCATGCTGTTGGCACGCAGATGGGACCTGACCCCATTGACCCTGACACATTGCTCTCTCCCCTCCAGGTAAGATGCAAACCACTGCAGAGCTTCTGATGACATTTTGAACGATTTTAACTTGTTCATTAGAGTACTGTGGTTTACCATGTCAAAGGCCTTTTTTGGGTCTAGGAACACTGCCCCCACAACATTTCCTTTATCCATTGAAGCTTTTATGTTTTCAAGCAAATAACAATTAGCTGTTTCAGTTGAGTATTTCTGTCTAAACTCAAACTGCTGTGGATGAAGCAGCTGGTTAGACTCTAGATGTTCCTTTAGTTGTTCAGCTATAATTTTCTCCAGAACCATTTTGACAACAGGGAGGATAGCAATAGGCCTATAATTACTCGCTATGTCCTTGTCTCCTGATTTATAAACAGGGGTAATTATTGCAGTTTTCAAGCTTTCTGGGAATATTTTGGTTTGTATAGACAGGTTAACTAAGTAAGTGATTGGCTCTAACAAGTAGCTCTGATGTTTCTTGATTAATGCAGCATGAAGATTATGAATATCTTTTGACTTGGAGTTACTCATGTTTGTGATCACCTTTTCAACTTTTCATCAAAACATCCAGTGAGAGAATATCTCTGAGAAGAATGGAAGCTGGTGTGCTGGAGGCTTGTGGTGGCCCATCACCCTTATGTCAGTGTCACACATCTCTATATTTGGTTCAGGGTCAGCTGTGGTGGTCTTTGGAGTCAAGCAGCACATAATCATTACATTGATTATTGGCCTTACTTCTGAATATGATACTTTTTATCCAATAGGAAATGAGCTCATGGACAGTTGTGTGGGAAATCTCTGTTTGTAGTAGTGGAGTATTTGTGAATGATTTTGACCAGCCAGTACTTGTAAAGTTAAATATTGATTCCAACCCTTAGTGGTGCTGTATGTGAACTAAAAAGTCAGTTGGACATTTGACAGCTCTTGCAAATCTTTTGAAGCTGGAATTCTGCTGTTAGTGAACAGTTTATGGTTCTTGTATTGTCAGTAGGTGTTTGGACTATGTAGAAGGAATATTTGCGTTTATTAGGATGGATCGCGAATAACTTGAAAAACTTCATTCATGTAGTTCAACTGTGTTTAGTGAGTATATCCAAAAGGCTTTTTTATTCTCAGCCATTAATAGCCAATACTGACAGCTGAAAGGAGAAATCATAGCTTCATTAACCATGTAGTAATCACTCTTCCTTGTTGTTCTATAGGTACAATCTGGATGCAGGAGATTCTGCCACTGGTGCTTAATGGTGGTGATCTGAAGCCAATCCAAACCATTCCAAACTTTGAAAGGGTGCCTTGGCTGGAGGTGACAAAATTGTCCATTGTTGTGGATCAATTGAAATCTCCGCGAGCACTAGTGACTCATTTTCCTTATCACCTCATGCCTGCATCCTTTCACACCTCCAAAGCCAAGGTAAACCTGTGGAATCTTAGTGAGATATTCCCTGATGTACTTCTCCTCATCTGAACCTTTATTAAACATCTATAGTAAACATTTCGCCTTATTATTTTCATTTTGTGACTTGTTTCCCTGCAATAGGTGATCTATGTTGTCAGGAATCCAAAGGATGTCCTGGTGTCTTCATACTACTTCCACCAGATGGCATCATTCCTCGAGGATCCAGGAACTTTTGATGAGTTCAAAGAGAAATTCCTGGATGGCAGAGGTCAGAGGTCACATCCTAAAAAGTTTACTTAGAGAAGTGTATGAATATCAGATGTATCGAATTTAGCAGTGTATTATCATGTGAGCGAAAAGGGAAAAACTAAGTTACTCTTGTTATTTCTGGCACAGCAGTGGTTGGTTCATTTAATGTGTACTGTATTACAACCTGCAGTGATGTTTGGAAAATGGACGGACCATGTGAAGAGCTGGAGACACACAGAGCTGACAGACAGAATCATGTACATCTCATATGAAGAAATGCTTCAGGTAAAACTCTCACAAGCGAATTATGAGTTGTTGTGAATGGTGATATATTACTTTCTTAGGCCAGAGTTTATGGTTAACTCACAATAGAAGTTAATAGAGTGTCTGCAGTTTGAAAGGTACCTTGAAATAGAGGCCAGACCTGGCCCATGCACACATAGACATCAGAGGGGGCTTGAGCCCCTTCCCCTTTTCTTTCTTAATATATTTAGTTTACAGCTAATAAGCCAAAAGATAAAAAGAAATATAGTTAACTTGTGTCTTGTTAACAAACAGACAGAGGGTACAAACACCACCCTAATGTATATTTTTGGAAGTTTTCTCTCCGTTAGAATCAAAGAAGATGACATGGAAGCAAAATAGACCAAAAATTCAAAATAGACCAGTGCAGTAGTGTCCTACCATAAACTGAATAATTCTGAATTTAGGCTCCTCATCTAATAACTACTTCATTCTACTGCATTACATTGGCAAAAACACTTGTCAAAAATAAACTAAGAGGAACTGGCTCAGAGGAAAGGGAACAGACAGACTTGACTTTGTCCTAAGTCCTTGAAAAAGAGAGTTTGGTCTCAATGACCCTTCTCTGTATCAATTGATCAAATAAACACACTATTAGTGGGAAGCATGGCAGATAATCACAGGGGTGAAAAACACACAAGGGAAGGAAGGTAAAAGAGGGATGGTGACACCAAAAATAAATGACAAATGTAAAAATAAGACAGAGTGCTCTTTTTGAAAAGTAACAATTTCCCAAACCTCAAATATTTAATTATTATAATATGAAAAAGCAAAAAGTTTCCATATGATAATTTGTAATGACAAATTTTCTGGTATTTGACTGGATAAAGGGCCAATTCAGTTATTGTAATTCATTTACTTAGTAAGCTGTCCAGTCTGAGTGACGTCACAGAGACCATCAGATGGCTTTGGTGATCGTTCATCATAGAAATCAACCAGAAAAGTCAGAGAATTTCTATCTTGAGATGACAAAGAACAACTGCTGCTTCAAAAAGCTACAATAAAAGGTCACGTGTGCTTTCCTTCTAGGACCTGCCTGCGTCTCTCAGGAGTTTATCTGGTTTCCTGGGCACTAACCTCAGTGAAGACACCATTCAGAAGATCGCAGAGCATTGCACCTTCAAGACCATGAAGAACAACAACATGTCCAACTTCAGCCTGGTCCCAAAGCAATACATGGACTCTGACAAATCTCCATTCTTCAGGAAAGGTGAGGCTCCATGTGTCCATGATAAACAGCTAGAGGCGTGGCTGAATTTTGATTATTTGAACAACTGTTAATTTTCAACTTTTTGCTTGTGCTCACGTTTTGATGGCAATTTTTCTTGCTTACTGACTGTAGAGTTGAGTAATTTCTACAAATTGAAATGCTAAAAAATAAGTTCTGCATTAACTTAAGGTCCAATGCAGTTTTCTCAGAATTACATTTAAACTGTCTGACTGGATTTAAATACTTACCTGGTTGTGGTCGACATCTTTATTGAGTTATAACCCTTCATGTAAGAGGATTTTCAGTCTCCATAAAAATGCCTTTCTTACCACTTGAATTTCTACAAGTGGTAATTCTGAAGTGTTAATGTGTGTTTGTGTGTCATCTCATGTCAGGTATTGCTGGAGACTGGAAAAAACATTTCAGCTCAGAGCAGCTGGCCCGGTTCACATCAGTCATTTGCAAAGAGATGGAGGGTGAGAGCTTCTCTCTGCCGTGGAGTCTGGACTGAGCCACAGCCAGAGGAGAGACGCAGAGGGAGAAAGAGCCATGTACAAAAGATATTTTTGTCAGAGTAGGAAACTGGTGCTCATTGGGCCAAACAATTTCAAAGTTAGGCAGACAAGTAAATATCACTTTACTGATATTTGTACTCTGGTCATCATCCAGCTTCTCAAACAGGATTTAGAAGAGCTGCAGAGCCTGTTACCTGGAGAGACCACCACCACATTTAAATATATGTCAACAGTTTTTTGGGGTGTGAAATGTAACATTTTCCAGGTTAATTCCACAATTGTTTTGCTTGCCCTGGATGAGAATTTATGTTAAACCGCCATCAAGGGATTGCTGCTTCAACAGTGATCATCTGGATTCTCACATCTGTAAATAAGCTTGTTAATGAGCTATTTTGTTATTTCCCTGCCTCTTATTGTGGTTAAAACAAACAACACAACTCTTGTTGACTCCTTGCTTGTATGCAAAATGTGACATGTTATGCATGTTTAAGGCACCCGGAGCTCAGCTTGTAGAAACTTTTAATACACTTTCAATAAATATCATGGCTCACATAAATTTCTACATCGTTTTAATTTGTATTATTTGCACACTTGCTTTAGGTTAGGGTTAGAATGTGTTCCATCTTTCAGTCTTTTTGGTTCCATGTGTGTACTGTTCATTTATAGGTGTCAGAGGATTGCCAAGTTTCTGTTCATACATTAATTATATTTGCATATTCATAGATAGGTAGATCGATGTACCGTATTGAATCCAAATTGGGAAATGATCGTGTTACAGATCAAACACTGTGATCAAAATAATGCATATTTCGTGTTCATTTATTATCAAAATAATGCAAAAAAACATTCCTTCAGCAAGTTTGGTAGTATAACCATCCTCCTCCACTCTGACCTGCTCTCACTGTCAATAATAAACACTCATCACTAGTTATCAGGACCTGATCAGTACATGAAGTCACTTAGTGTTTGTTTGATTCGCTCCAGATTTCATGAGACTGCATCTGAACATCATGAAAAATGACTCGTCACCATCTATTAAATAAAAATCCTTCACTATTGGATACATCTCGATTTTGAGGAGTGTTTATCGATCACAGAGAGACAGAACATAATTGATTCATGTTGTTTTAGCTCTGAATAATTATAACACCACTGGTCCAGGACAGATGCTCACTAAAGGTCAAGTGGTCCTGTGTCAGGGTCTCTGTCGGGCTCTGTTTCCTCCTCACTCCTCTGCTCACTCCTCTGAGCTGCTCTCACCTTACACTCTAACAAGAAACACCAGCACTCATCTCAAGTTATTAGGACAAGTACAGGACTGATGTTTACTTTGTGTTTGTTTGACTCTCTAGGGTTTATGAGATATACCTTTGAAACTGCTGCACAACACAAGAAGTAACATCACAAGCACAGTCAGGACATCTGGGCTGAGACGCGACGCAGGGTTTTTACTTCATTGTTGCAAAAGAAGCGACGGACCGTTTATTCCTTTTACACAAATATGAATTCAGCAGGATTTTATGAATATCAGCTCAAAGTGTGACTGATTAGAAGACATCACAGGGAGCACCTCCCACCCCCCAGCTCCTTTCTCTGTTGTACTGGTGTTTCTTTGCTTGGGGGGAGCTGAGTGGTGATACACAAAGGATTAAGCTACCAGTGCCTCAAGCTGTTAGTTTACAGCTAATAAGCCATAAGACAAAAACAAATATAGTTTACTTGTGTCTTGTTAGCAAACAGACAGAGGGTACAAACACCATCTAAATGTGTATTTTGGGAAGTTTTCTTCCGTTAGAGTCAAAGAAGATAACATGGAAGCAAAATAGACCAGAATAGACCAGCCTCTCAGCATTTTGCGCCCTAGGCAACCTCATATGTTGCCTATGTCAAGCGCCGCCCTGCCATACACTGTATATAAAGAGAGAGACAAGTGCACAGGGACCATCCAACAGGGGCAACTGTTTACGGCGTCTCCTTAGAGTGATAGTGAAGTGAAGTGTGTCTACTCTGTTGGACTTTGCTTGAACCCTCGCACCATAATGTCCTCTGAAGAGCTGTACTTGGACTATCATGGACTCAGACTTCCCAAGTCGATCCACACCGCAGAAAGCTTGGAGTTTGCGCAGGAATTCAAATTTAAAGACGATGACGTCATCGCTGTCACCTACCCGAAGTCAGGTCTGTGTGTCTGAACTTTACCAAAGAGATTTTCTGTTTCTTCTGATTGAAAGTCTGAGATATTTAAATGCCTTATCTAACACGAGCCACAGGAGCCTGGGTCCTGGCGAACTGTCGCTGCTTCGTTGGTTCGAGGTTTTTCTGTTTTGTAAATTTACACAAGATCGTGATTTCAATGCAAGCAGAGTAATATGCTGAGATTTAACACTCGGGTTGAAGTTAAATCAAAATACTGAATAAAGATCCATTTATTTTACGTCGGGCCAAGCTATTTTTGTGAACCGAAATTGATCATCTATGGGAAAATTGAAACGGACTTGTGCTATTCACCACCATCATTGATTGATTGATTTGATTTTATTTGGACATGGACATGACAATGTCATTGGACGAACCAGATGCATTGTTTACAGTGTATTAGCATAAATGCTAGTTTACAACACCTGTCCACAGGAGGCTTTTTGAAAACAACAAAAGAAACTGAACAAGACAGAAGCAAGATCAAATACTGATAAAAAACTGATAGTTATAATTAAAAATAGTAAAAATGCAGTATACAGTATAGTACAGAGCAGCAATATAATGAGTTGAATATATATATATAGGCTACGTAGAGAACAAAGGCAGCATGATCAAACAATAACCAGTTGTAAATTATTTGTGTGAGCACTGTTGATTTGATTTGAGCCGTTGTTTTAGTTCTCTGTTAAAAGTGTTGCTGTTAGTCTCTAGTTTTAGACTAGTGGGCAAGAGGTTCCATAGTTTTGCCCCCTTTGCAGAGAAGACAGACTGACCGAAAGATGTCCTGTGCATGGGAACAAGACAATCACCATTGATGGAGGCTCGTGTATTTGCCTGACGAGAGCTCTGACGTCTGATGGCCAATTCAGACAACTGTGGTGACACATGGTTATTTACACACTTGAAAAACAATTGAAGATGACTAAAATTAATAAAGTTATCAAAGGTGAAAAGGTTGTGTTTTTTTAGAATGCCGCAGTGATGCCATCTCATGGGTTTCCGATCCATGACTTTTATTGTCTGTTTGTATATTGAGAAGATAGGTTTTAATGCAGTAGAAGAAGCTTGTGACCATGATGTGATACAGTATGACAAATGAGAAAATATCATAGCGTGCATAAATAATTTGGCCGATTGACATGACAAGTCCCTTCTTATGAAACGGAAACAGTTTAGATTTAGTTTTGCCTTTTTTGCAACATACTTAATTTGCGTAACAAATTTTAAATTCTGATCCAGGATGATGCCCAGATATTTTACTTCATTTACTGATTCAATTAATTCATTTTTGATCCATACCTTGAAAACATCGGTGATAGGCCTATTACGGATGGAGAAGCACATAGAGACGGTTTTCTTCACATTAATGGTCAACTGAGACAGCTCAAGCCATTTTGAAATTCTGAGCAATGCTTGTGTCAGGTGCTCACCTGCTAAGCTGGGTGTTTTACTGGACACATGGATAACAGTGTCATCAGCATACATTTGACAGTTGGACCCCGGACAGCAGTTTGGTACGTCATTGATATACATAGAAAACATCAGTGGACCAAGTACAGACCCTTGCGGTACACCCATGCTGTTGGCACGCAGATGGGACCTGACCCCATTGACCCTGACACATTGCTCTCTCCCCTCCAGGTAAGATGCAAACCACTGCAGAGCTTCTGATGACATTTTGAACGATTTTAACTTGTTCATTAGAGTACTGTGGTTTACCATGTCAAAGGCCTTTTTTGGGTCTAGGAACACTGCCCCCACAACATTTCCTTTATCCATTGAAGCTTTTATGTTTTCAAGCAAATAACAATTAGCTGTTTCAGTTGAGTATTTCTGTCTAAACTCAAACTGCTGTGGATGAAGCAGCTGGTTAGACTCTAGATGTTCCTTTAGTTGTTCAGCTATAATTTTCTCCAGAACCATTTTGACAACAGGGAGGATAGCAATAGGCCTATAATTACTCGCTATGTCCTTGTCTCCTGATTTATAAACAGGGGTAATTATTGCAGTTTTCAAGCTTTCTGGGAATATTTTGGTTTGTATAGACAGGTTAACTAAGTAAGTGATTGGCTCTAACAAGTAGCTCTGATGTTTCTTGATTAATGCAGCATGAAGATTATGAATATCTTTTGACTTGGAGTTACTCATGTTTGTGATCACCTTTTCAACTTTTCATCAAAACATCCAGTGAGAGAATATCTCTGAGAAGAATGGAAGCTGGTGTGCTGGAGGCTTGTGGTGGCCCATCACCCTTATGTCAGTGTCACACATCTCTATATTTGGTTCAGGGTCAGCTGTGGTGGTCTTTGGAGTCAAGCAGCACATAATCATTACATTGATTATTGGCCTTACTTCTGAATATGATACTTTTTATCCAATAGGAAATGAGCTCATGGACAGTTGTGTGGGAAATCTCTGTTTGTAGTAGTGGAGTATTTGTGAATGATTTTGACCAGCCAGTACTTGTAAAGTTAAATATTGATTCCAACCCTTAGTGGTGCTGTATGTGAACTAAAAAGTCAGTTGGACATTTGACAGCTCTTGCAAATCTTTTGAAGCTGGAATTCTGCTGTTAGTGAACAGTTTATGGTTCTTGTATTGTCAGTAGGTGTTTGGACTATGTAGAAGGAATATTTGCGTTTATTAGGATGGATCGCGAATAACTTGAAAAACTTCATTCATGTAGTTCAACTGTGTTTAGTGAGTATATCCAAAAGGCTTTTTTATTCTCAGCCATTAATAGCCAATACTGACAGCTGAAAGGAGAAATCATAGCTTCATTAACCATGTAGTAATCACTCTTCCTTGTTGTTCTATAGGTACAATCTGGATGCAGGAGATTCTGCCACTGGTGCTTAATGGTGGTGATCTGAAGCCAATCCAAACCATTCCAAACTTTGAAAGGGTGCCTTGGCTGGAGGTGACAAAATTGTCCATTGTTGTGGATCAATTGAAATCTCCGCGAGCACTAGTGACTCATTTTCCTTATCACCTCATGCCTGCATCCTTTCACACCTCCAAAGCCAAGGTAAACCTGTGGAATCTTAGTGAGATATTCCCTGATGTACTTCTCCTCATCTGATCCTTTATTAAACATCTATAGTAAACATTTCGCCTTATTATTTTCATTTTGTGACTTGTTTCCCTGCAATAGGTGATCTATGTTGTCAGGAATCCAAAGGATGTCCTGGTGTCTTCATACTACTTCCACCAGATGGCATCATTCCTCGAGGATCCAGGAACTTTTGATGAGTTCAAAGAGAAATTCCTGGATGGCAGAGGTCAGAGGTCACATCCTAAAAAGTTTACTTAGAGAAGTGTATGAATATCAGATGTATCGAATTTAGCAGTGTATTATCATGTGAGCGAAAAGGGAAAAACTAAGTTACTCTTGTTATTTCTGGCACAGCAGTGGTTGGTTCATTTAATGTGTACTGTATTACAACCTGCAGTGATGTTTGGAAAATGGACGGACCATGTGAAGAGCTGGAGACACACAGAGCTGACAGACAGAATCATGTACATCTCATATGAAGAAATGCTTCAGGTAAAACTCTCACAAGCGAATTATGAGTTGTTGTGAATGGTGATATATTACTTTCTTAGGCCAGAGTTTATGGTTAACTCACAATAGAAGTTAATAGAGTGTCTGCAGTTTGAAAGGTACCTTGAAATAGAGGCCAGACCTGGCCCATGCACACATAGACATCAGAGGGGGCTTGAGCCCCTTCCCCTTTTCTTTCTTAATATATTTAGTTTACAGCTAATAAGCCAAAAGATAAAAAGAAATATAGTTAACTTGTGTCTTGTTAACAAACAGACAGAGGGTACAAACACCACCCTAATGTATATTTTTGGAAGTTTTCTCTCCGTTAGAATCAAAGAAGATGACATGGAAGCAAAATAGACCAAAAATTCAAAATAGACCAGTGCAGTAGTGTCCTACCATAAACTGAATAATTCTGAATTTAGGCTCCTCATCTAATAACTACTTCATTCTACTGCATTACATTGGCAAAAACACTTGTCAAAAATAAACTAAGAGGAACTGGCTCAGAGGAAAGGGAACAGACAGACTTGACTTTGTCCTAAGTCCTTGAAAAAGAGAGTTTGGTCTCAATGACCCTTCTCTGTATCAATTGATCAAATAAACACACTATTAGTGGGAAGCATGGCAGATAATCACAGGGGTGAAAAACACACAAGGGAAGGAAGGTAAAAGAGGGAAGGTGACACCAAAAATAAATGACAAATGTAAAAATAAGGAAAACACGACAGAGTGCCAATTAAAAATTTCCCAAACTTCAAATATTTAATTCTTATAATATAAAAAAGCAAAAAGTTTCCATATGATAATTTGTAATGACAAATTGTCTGGTATTTTACTGGATAAAGGGCCAATTTTACTTATTGTAATTCATTTTCTTAGTAAGCTGTCCAGTCTGAGTGACGTCACAGAGACCATCAGATGGCTTTGGTGATCTTTCATCATAGAAATCAACCAGAAAAGTCAGAGAATTTCTATCTTGAGATGACAAAGAACAACTGCTGCTTCAAAAAGCTACAATGAAAGGTCACGTGTGCTTTCCTTCTAGGACCTGCCTGCGTCTCTCAGGCGTTTATCTGGTTTCCTGGGCACTAACCTGAGTGAAGACACCATTCAGAAGATCGCAGAGCATTGCACCTTCAAGACCATGAAGAACAACAACATGTCCAACTTCAGCCTAATGCCAAAGAAATTCATGGACTCTGACAAATCTCCATTCTTCAGGAAAGGTGAGGCTCCATGTGTCCATGATAAACAGCTAGAGGTGTGGCTGAATTTTGATTATATGAACAACTGTTAACTTTCAACTTTTTGCTTGTGCTCACGTTTTGATGGCAATTTTTCTTGCTTACTGACTGTAGAGTTGAGTAATTTCTACAAATTGAAATGCTAAAAAAAAAGTTCTACATTAACTTAAGGTCCAATGCAGTTTTCTCAGAATTACATTTAAACTGTCTGACTGGATTTAAATACTTACCTGGTTGAGGTCGACATCTTTATTGAGTTATAACCCTTCATGTAAGAGAATTTTCAGTCAATAAAACTGCCTTTCTTACCACTTGAATTTCTACTGAACAGTTTCTCACCGGAGCTCTGTTGTGTTAATGTGTGTTTCTTGGTGTGTGTCATCTCATGTCAGGTATTGCTGGAGACTGGAAAAAACATTTCAGCTCAGAGCAGCTGGCCCGGTTCACATCAGTCATTTGCAAAGAGATGGAGGGTGAGAGCTTCTCTCTGCCGTGGAGTCTGGACTGAGCCACAGCCAGAGGAGAGACGCAGAGAGAGAAAGAACCATTTACAATAGATATTTTTGTCAGAGTAGGAAACTGGTGCTATTTGGGCCAAATATTTTCAAAGTTAGGCAGACAAGTAAATATCACTTTACTGATGTTTGTACTCTGGTCATCATCCAGCTTCTCAAACAGGATTTAGAAGAGCTGCAGAGCCTGTTACCTGGAGAGACCACCACCACATTTAAATATATGTCAACAGTTTTTTGGGGTGTGAAATGTAACATTTTCCAGGTTAATTCCACAATTGTTTTGCTTGCCCTGGATGAGAATTTATGTTAAACCGCCAACAAGGGATTGCTGCTTCAACAGTGATCATTTGGATTCTGTCATCTGTAAATAAGCTTGTTAATGAGCTATTTTGTTATATTCCTGCTTCTCAATTTGGTTAAAACTAACAACACAACTATTGTTGACTCCTTGCTTGTATGCAAAATGTGACTATATAATGTTATGCATGTTTAAGGCACCCGGAGCTCAGCTTGTAGAAACTTTTAATACACTTTCAATAAATATCATGGCTCACATAAATTTCTACATCGTCTTAATTTGTATTATTGTCACACTTGCTTAAGGTTAGGGTTAGAATACGCTCCATCTTTCAGTCTTTGTGCTGCCTTGTGTGTACTTTTCATTTATAGGTTTAAGAGGATTGCAAAGTTTCCATTCATACATTCATTATATTTGCATATTAATAGATAGGTAGATCGATGTACCGTATTGAATCCAAATTGGGAAATGATCGTGTTACAGATCAAACACTGTGATCAAAATAATGCATATTTCGTGTTCATTTATTATCAAAATAATGCAAAACCACATTCCTTCAGCAAGTTTGGTAGTATAACCATCCTCCTCCACTCTGACCTGCTCTCACTGTCACTAATAAACCCTCATCACTAGTTATCAGGACCTGATCAGTACATGAAGTCACTTAGTGTTTGTTTGATTCGCTCCAGAGTTCATGAGACTGCATCTGAACATCATGAAAAATGACTCGTCACCATCTATTAAATAAAAATCCTTCACTATTGGATACATCTCGATTTTGAGGAGTGTTTATCGATCACAGAGAGACAGAACATAATTGATTCATGTTGTTTTTAGCTTTGTCCCTTGGCTGAATAATTATAACACCACTGGTCCAGGACAGATGCTCACTAAAGGTCCAGTGGTCCTGTGTCAGGGTCTCTGTCGGGCTCTGTTTCCTCCTCACTCCTCTGCTCACTCCTCTGAGCTGCTCTCAACTTACACTCTAACAAGAAACACCAGCACTCATCTCAAGTTATTAGGACAAGTACATGACTGATGTTTGACTCTCTAGGGTTTATGAGATATACCTTTGAAACTGCTGCACAACACAAGAAGTAACATCACAAGCACAGTCAGGACATCTGGGCTGAGACGAGACGCAGGGTTTTTACTTCATTGTTGCAAAAGAAGCGACGGACCGTTTATTCCTTTTACACAAATATGAATTCAGCAGGATTTTATGAATATCAGCTCAAAGTGTGACTGATTAGAAAACATCACAGGGAGCACCTCCCACCCCCCAGCTCCTTTCCCTGTTGTACTGGTGTTTCTTTGCTTGGGGGGAGCTGAGTGGTGATAAACAAAGGATTAAGCTACCAGTGCCTCAAGCTGTTAGTTTACAGCTAATAAGCCATAAGACAAAAACAAATATAGTTTACTTGTGTCTTGTTAGCAAACAGACAGAGGGTACAAACACCATCTAAATGTGTATTTTGGGAAGTTTTCTTCCGTTAGAGTCAAAGAAGATGACATGGAAGCAAAATAGACCAGAATAGACCAGCCTCTCAGCATTTTGCGCCCTAGGCAACCTCATATGTTGCCTATGTCATGCGCCGCCCTGCCATACACTGTATACAAAGAGAGAGACAAGTGCACAGGGACCATCCAACAGGGGCAACTGTTTACGGCGTCTCCTTCAGAGTGATCGTGAAGTGAAGTGTGTCTACTCTGTTGGACTTTGCTTGAACCCTCGCACCATAATGTCCTCTGAAGAGCTATACTTGGACTATCGGGGACTCCGTCTTCCCAAGACGATCCACACCGCAGAAAGCTTGGAGTTTGCGCAGGAATTCAAATTTAAAGACGATGACGTCATCGCTGTCACCTACCCGAAGTCAGGTCTGTGTGTCTGAACTTTACCAAAGAGATTTTCTGTTTCTTCTGATTGAAAGTCTGAGATATTTAAATGCCTTATCTAAGCCAAAGGAGCTCGGGTCCTGGCGAACTGTCGCTGCTTCGTTGGTTCGAGGTGTTTCTGTTCTGTAAATTTACAGGAGATCGTGATTTCAATGCAAGCAGAGTAATAAGCTGAGATTTAACACTCGGGGTTGAAGTTAAATCAAAATACTGAATAAAGATCAGTTTTATTTTACGTCCGCCATGTGGGAACCCAAATTGATCATCTAAAATGACAAAATGAAAATCCAAATTTTCTTTATAACACAAACTGTACTCTACTAACCAAGTGAGCCTGAATCCATGTTGCCAAAACAGACACAATACAGAATTTTAATTATTAAAGGCTCATGTTTCTCTGCTCTGACTAAGCCTCACTGTGAAATGCTTGTGTAAGCAAAGTGGGCAGCTCTTGAAAAACTTTTGAAACTGTAGTATGTAGTATTCACTCTTCTGTATTGTTCTATAGGTACAGTCTGGATGCAGGAGATTCTGCCACTGGTGCTTAATGGTGGCGACCTGGAGCCAATCCAAACTATTCCAAACTGGGACAGGGTGCCCTGGCTGGAGGAGATAAGATTGTCCATTGTTGTGGATCAATTGAAATCTCCGCGAGCACTAGTCACTCATTTTCCTTATCACCTCATGCCTGCATCCTTTCACACCTCCAAAGCCAAGGTAAACCTGTGGAAGCTTAGTGAGATATTCCCTGATGTACTTCTCTTCCTCTGATCCTTTATTAAACATCTAAAGTAAACATTTTGCCTCTTCAGTTATTTTCATTTTGTGACTTGTTTCTCTGCAATAGTTGATCTATGTTGTCAGGAACCCAAAGGACGTCCTTGTGTCTTCATACTACTTCCACCAGATGGCAGCATTCCTCGAGGATCCAGGAACTTTTGATGAGTTCATGGAGAAATTCCTGCATGGCAGAGGTCACATCCTAAAAAGTTTACTTAGAGTGTATGAATATCAGAAGTATTGAATTTAGCATGTCAGTGTATTATCATGTGAGCAAAAAGGGAAAAACAAAGTAACTCTTGTTATTTCTGGCACAGCAGTGGTTGGTTACATTTAATGTGTACTGTATTACAACCTGCAGTGATGAGGGGAAAATGGACGGACCATGTGAAGAGCTGGAGACACACAGAGCTGACAGACAGAATCATGTACATCTCATATGAAGAAATGGTTCAGGTAAAACTCTCACAAGCGAATTATGAGTTGTTGTAAATGGTGATATATTACTTTCTTAGGCCAGAGTTTATGGTTAACTCACAATAGAAGTTAATAGAGTGTCTGCAGTTTGAAAGGTACCTTGAAATATAGGCCAGACCTGGCCCATGCACACACATACATCAGAGGGGGCTTGAGCCCCTGCCCCTTCTCTTTCTCGATAGAAAGAGCCCTTTTTCTGAGGGGCTCTTTTAAAGAATCATTTAAAATTATAGTCCTGTTTGTTAACAGCTTCCCTGTCGAACAAATAGATGAAGTGAATTAGCAATCAAAACATCTGGTTGGGATATTGTCTGGTCCCTGCGCCAAGAGTCAGCCTCAGGAAAGTAGTTCCTAAATTGTCCCTTGAGCGCATTGCACGTGTAACGGAAGGCGAGAGCACAGCACAATCTCCCAGCTCATCCACTGATGGAAACATGGAAAACATTCTCTCCATGACAGGCTCCCTCCATCTTAGGATTTTTTGGAGAAATCCTTCAATTCTGTCATACATGTGTATTGCGGCCTTGTATAAAACTGTTAAGTTTGTTCAGCTCAGCGAAAATGTCAGCAAGATATGCAAGTTTGGGGACCCAGACATTGTCACTGAAAAGTGCATCCAGCTCTGTGTGCTTTTGGAGAAGTGAAAACTCCCTAATAGACGTAAGTTGTTCTAGCACACGTGACAACAATGTTCCAGAGTAAAAGCGATCGAACCTCAGAATGGTACAGTGTGTTCTTCTCCGCCAGCAGCACAGAGATTAGAGAAGAGACGTGTTTGCAAAGCACTCGTTTTGACTATATTGACAACTTTCACGACTGATACATTGTTTTAAACATTTCAGTTGCTGAAGTGTCTGTTTATTCTAGGCCAGGGGAGTCGGCCTGCGGGCCAACTGCGGCCCGCCATCCATTTTTAATTTGCCCGCATCCAAAAAAAAAGAAAGAAATACTAATAATTATTTTAAACTAACAATTTAGTAGCACTTAAATGGCACCTACTTATAGCACTTTGTAGTTTTGCTTTATTTTTGAAGAAATTGTACTTGATTATTTCTTGATTCTTGTTGTTCTGGGTTTGTTCCCTCGGGGGTTGAATGCACTAGATGTTGTGTGGCTTTTACAGAATTGGTTTTATCTGTATACATGGTATTGAAAATACAGATGAATGCTAGTTTGTATCACCACAGTTCTTTCACTGCATGGCAGCACAGAACATTGCTGATAATTGTTTTAAGATTTCACTTTATATATTAGCTTTTATGCATAACTTGTGGGAGGACTTTTAAGTCGCTTTGGATAAATTAAATGTAATGTAATGGACTATGGCCCACTGTATTGCACTTCTCAGTTTAGACACTAGGTGGTGCCCAGCTCAACCCTGACCTGCCAGCTGTCCTTCAGAACGTCGTCACGCCCCCCGCCCTGAGTGACGTGATTGAGGCACACTGTCAACAGTCCGCTACAGGTCAGGGGCGCGTGGCGGCTTGAGTGGCTCAGACGTTCGTCTTTTTTTCTGTATGTGTATTGGGGATAAAAAGTTTGACAACCCTGTTCTAGGCAATCCGAAGAGCAACTTGATAAGAGCAGTTCAAAGCTAGCTCACCAACTTTGGGGATGTGAGACTAGATTGAAAGTATTCAGGTTTGTCTTTTATGTGGCTGTGGGTTGTCTCCAAGTGACGCTGCAGCTTTGATGGCTTCACAGATTTGTCTGACAACACATTAGAGCAAATGACCCACATTGGTAACTCAATGCCATCTGTCTCCTTGATGGTAAATCCAAACTTCGGATTACTACCTGTATATATTTGGGTCGGGGAGAGCGTGGCCTAGGGGATAGAGCGGGTGTTCTTCAACAAGAAGGTTGCCGGTTCAAATCCCAGTCTTTCCCATCTGCATGCCTAAGTGTACTTGGCAAGATACTGAACCCCTAAAATGGCCCCTCATAAAATGCTGAGTGTTCTAAAAATGTAAGTCGCTTTGGACAAAAGCGTCAGCTGAATGACATGTAATGGGTCTTTTCTCGTTTGCACTTACCCTTATCAGCTGCTACATCAGCAGCAGGTGCCGCCTCGCCACCTGCATTTTCACTGGTGGTTTCTGAGGTGGTGGGTATCTCTCTTGTGCTTGCGGGAGTTACAAAACGATCCATTTTCACTTGGCATAATCATAAATTGGCCTCAGTATTGGCTGTTGGGATAGGAGCTGCAGTGTTTTAGACCGGGAATATTTTGCAAAAATGATTGCAAAAGGATTTTTGGGTGAACTAAATCGTTTATTTTTTTCATATTTGTTCTATTTATTTTTTTTAACAAGGCTTCGTTTCAATGATATTGCGGAGTGCGTCCACGTTTCTGGGATCTTAGTCAGCTGTGGACTGAATAGGCTCTCGTCAAATCACGGGGAACCTGATAAAGCCAGCGTGTAACATGCGGCCTCGTGATTGGCAAAGCAGAAGTAGGGGCAGGTCCTCCTCTTTGTGTACAGGGGAGTACTTGGAGGGACAGGTCTGGGTTGGTCTTGTGTTGTGAGTGAACTGGCCAGCTTGAGAGAGCTCCTGTGTGCAGCTCAATGTGTGCATTGCTGACTGAAAGATAATGTCTTCTGTATCGATTTATCCATTCGCTACTATATGTAGGATTCAAGTTTATGTGTATTTAAAGAAATTTAAATTTGTGGGAAAAAAATTGAATTAAAAAATATAAAAAAAATGGTATATGAACCAGAAATTTCGCAACCCCCCTGCTGTTCTACCGCACCTCATGTTGAAGAACTCTGCTCAAGAGCAGTCATTCCAAAAGTGTGGGCTGAGGCCCCCTGGTGGACCGTGAAGCCACTGCAGGTGCTCTGTGAGAGCTCATCAGACATGATCCAGCACCATAGATTAATAACTAAACACATGATCGTAAGTTTCTCAACTTAACCATTCCATTAAAAAATGGAAAAAATGAACGTGAACTAGTTCATTTTAAGTGTGAACTGGCACAACAAAGAAAACATGACAGAGTACTCTCTTTTGTAAAGTGAAAGTTTCCCAAACCTTAAATATTTATATTATGGGTTAGGGTTAGGGTTAGGGTTTCACAGGGGTGAAAAACACACAAGGGAAGGAAGGTAAAAGAGGGATGGTGACACCAAAAATAAATGACAAATGTAAAAATAAGACAGAGTGCTCTTTTTGAAAAGTAACAATTTCCCAAACCTCAAATATTTAATTATTATAATATGAAAAAGCAAAAAGTTTCCATATGATAATTTGTAATGACAAATTTTCTGGTATTTTACTGGATAAAGGGCCAATTCAGTTATTGTAATTCATTTACTTAGTAAGCTGTCCAGTCTGAGTGACGTCACAGAGACCATCAGATGGCTTTGGTGATCGTTCATCATAGAAATCAACCAGAAAAGTCAGAGAATTTCTATCTTGAGATGACAAAGAACAACTGCTGCTTCAAAAAGCTACAATAAAAGGTCACGTGTGCTTTCCTTCTAGGACCTGCCTGCGTCTCTCAGGCGTTTATCTGGTTTCCTGGGCGCTAACCTGAGTGAAGACACCATTCAGAAGATCGCAGAGCATTGCGATCTTCATTAGCTGTTTACCATGTGTCCATGATAAACAGCTAAAGGTGTGGCTGAATTTTGATTATTTGAACAACTGTTAATTTTCAACTTTTTGCTTGTGCTCACTTTTTCCTTGTGCTCACGTTTTGATGGCAATTTTTCTTGCTTACTGACTGTAGAGTTGAGTAATTTCTACAAATTGAAATGCTAAAAAATAAGTTCTGCATTAACTTAAGGTCCAATGCAGTTTTCTTAGAATTACATTTAAACTGTCTGACTGGATTTAAATACTTACCTGGTTGTGGTCGACATCTTTATTGAGTTATAACCCTTCATGTAAGAGGATTTTCAGTCTCAATAAAACTGCCTTTCTTACCACTTGAAATTCTACTGAACAATTTCTCACCGGAGCTCTGTTGTGTTAATGTGTGTTTCTTGGTGTGTCATCTCATGTCAGGTATTGCTGGAGACTGGAAAAAACATTTCAGCTCAGAGCAGCTGGCCCGGTTCACATCATTCATTTGCAAAGAGATGGAGGGTGAGAGCTTCTCTCTGCCGTGGAGTCTGGACTGAGCCACAGCCAGAGGAGAGACGCAGAGGGAGAAAGAGCCATGTACAATAGATATTTTTGTCAGAGTAGGAAACTGGTGCTCATTGGGCCAAACATTTTCAAAGTTAGGCAGACAAGTAAAAATCACTTTACTGATGTTTGTACTCTGGTCATCATCCAGCTTCTCAAACAGGATTTAGAAGAGCTGCAGAGCCTGTTACCTGGAGAGACCACCACCACATTAAAATATATGTCAACAGTTTTTTGGGGTGTGAAATGTAACATTTTCCAGGTTAATTCCACAATTGTTTTGCTTGCCCTGGATGAGAATTTATGTTAAACCGCCAACAAGGGATTGCTGCTTCAACAGTGATCATCTGGATTCTCACATCTGTAAATAAGCTTGTTAATGAGCTATTTTGTTATTTCCCTGCCTCTTATTGTGGTTAAAACAAACAACACAACTCTTGTTGACTCCTTGCTTGTATGCAAAATGTGACATGTTATGCATGTTCAAGGCACCCGGAGCTCAGCTTGTAGAAACTTTTAATACACTTTCAATAAATATCATGGCTCACATAAATTTCTACATCGTTTTAATTTGTATTATTTGCACACTTGCTTTAGGTTAGGGTTAGAATGCGCTCCATCTTTCAGTCTTTGTGGTGCCTTGTGTGTACTGTTCATTTATAGGTGTCAGAGGATTGCCAAGTTTCTGTTCATACATTAATTATATTTGCATATTCATAGATAGGTAGATCGATGTACCGTATTGAATCCAAATTGGGAAATGATCTTGTTACAGATCAAACACTGTGATCAAAATAATGCATATTTCGTGTTCATTTATTATCAAAATAATGCAAAAAAACATTCCTTCAGCAAGTTTGGTAGTATAACCATCCTCCTCCACTCTGACCTGCTCTCACTGTCAATAATAAACACTCATCACTAGTTATCAGGACCTGATCAGTACATGAAGTCACTTAGTGTTTGTTTGATTCGCTCCAGAGTTCATGAGACTGCATCTGAACATCATGAAAAATGACTCGTCACCATCTATTAAATAAAAATCCTTCACTATTGGATACATCTCGATGTGGAGGAGTGTTTATCGATCACAGAGAGACAGAACATAATTGATTCATGTTGTTTTAGCTCTGAATAATTATAACACCACTGGTCCAGGACAGATGCTCACTAAAGGTCCAGTGGTCCTGTGTCAGGGTCTCTGTCGGGCTCTGTTTCCTCCTCACTCCTCTGCTCACTCCTCTGAGCAAGAAACACCAGCACTCATCTCAAGTTATTAGGACAAGTACAGGACTGATGTTTACTGTGTGTTTGTTTGACTCTCTAGGGTTTATGAGATATACCTTTGAAACTGCTGCACGACACAAACACAAGAAGTAACATCACAAGCACAGTCAGGACATCTGGGCTGAGACGAGACGCGGGGTTTTTACTTCATTGTTGCAAAAGAAGCGACGGACCGTTTATTCCTTTTACACAAATATGAATTCAGCAGGATTTTATAAATATCAGCTAAAAGTGTGACTGATTAGAAGACATCACAGGGAGCACCTCCCACCCCCCAGCTCCTTTCCCTGTTGTACTGGTGTTTCTTTGCTTGGGGGGAGCTGAGTGGTGATAAACAAAGGATTAAGCTACCAGTGCCTCAAGCTGTTAGTTTACAGCTAATAAGCCATAAGACAAAAACAAATATAGTTTACTTGTGTCTTGTTAGCAAACAGACAGAGGGTACAAACACCATCTAAATGTATATTTTGGGAAGTTTTCTTCCGTTAGAGTCAAAGAAGATGACATGGAAGCAAAATAGACCAGAATAGACCAGCCTCTCAGCATTTTGCGCCCTAGACAACCTCATATGTTGCCTATGTCATGCGCCGCCCTGCTATACACTGTATATAAAGAGAGAGACAAGTGCACAGGGACCATCCAACAGGGGCAACTGTTTACGGCGTCTCCTTCAGAGTGATCGTGAAGTGAAGTGTGTCTACTCTGTTGGACTTTCCTTGAACCCTCGCACCATAATGTCCTCTGAAGAGCTATACTTTGACTATCGTGGACTCAGTCTTCCCAAGACGATCCACACCGCAGAAAGCTTGGAGTTTGCGCAGGAATTCAAATTTAAAGACGATGACGTCATCGCTGTCACCTACCCGAAGTCAGGTCTGTGTGTCTGAACTTTACCAAAGAGATTTTCTGTTTCTTCTGATTGAAAGTCTGAGATATTTAAATGCCTTATCTAAGCCAAAGGAGCTCGGGTCCTGGCGAACTGTCGCTGCTTCGTTGGTTCGAGGTGTTTCTGTTCTGTAAATTTACAGGAGATCGTGATTTCAATGCAAGCAGAGTAATAAGCTGAGATTTAACACTCGGGGTAGAAGTTAAATCAAAATACTGAATAAAGATACGTTTATTTTACGTCGGGCCATGCAATTTTTGTGAACCGAAATTGATCATCTATGGGAAAATTGAAACGGACTTGTGCTATTCACCACCATCATCAAAACGTCCAGTGAGAGAATAGCTCTGAGAAGAATGGAAGCTGGTGTGCTGGAGGCTTGTGGTGGCCCATCACCCTTATGTCAGTGTCACACATCTCTATATTTGGTTCAGGGTCAGCTGTGGTGGTCTTTGGAGTCAAGCTGCACATAATCATTACATTGATTATTGGCCTTACTTCTAAATATGACACTTTTTATCCAAAAGGAAATGAGCTCATGGACAGTTGTGTGGGAAATCTCTGTTTGTAGTAGTCGAGTATTTGTGAAAGATTTTGACCAGCCAGTACTTGTAAAGTTAAATATTGATTCCAACCCTTAGTGGTGCTGTATGTGCACTAAAAATTATGTCAGAAAAATTGTTGAAAGTAAAATACATGCACCAACTGTCAACATATGGACCAAGATCATAAAATCTAAACATCTTTATGACACAAACTTTACTCTAGTAACCAAGTGGGCCTGAATCCATGTTGCCAAAACAGACACACTACAGAATTTTAATAATTAAAGGCTCATGTTTCTCTGCTCTTACTAAGCCTCACTGTGAAATGCTTGAGTAATTAAAGTGGGCCAGTTGGACATTTGACAGCTCTTGCAAATCTTTTGAAGCTGGAATTCTGCTGTAAGTGAACAGTTTATGGTTCTTGTATTGTCAGTAGGTGTTTGGACTATGTAGAAGGAATATTTGCGTTTATTGGGATGGATCGCGAATAACTTGAAAAACTTCATTCATGTAGTTCAACTGTGTTTAGTGACTATATCCAAAAGGCTTTTTTATTCTCAGCCATTAATAGCCAATACTGACAGCTGAAAGGAGAAATCATAGCTTCATTAACCATGTAGTAATCACTCTTCCTTGTTGTTCTATAGGTACAATCTGGATGCAGGAGATTCTGCCACTGGTGCTTAATGGTGGTGATCTGAAGCCAATCCAAACCATTCCAAACTTTGAAAGGATGCCTTGGCTGGAGGAGATAAAATTGTCCATTGTTGTGGATCAATTGAAATCTCCGCGAGCACTAGTGACTCATTTTCCTTATCACCTCATGCCTGCATCCTTTCACACCTCCAAAGCCAAGGTAAACCTGTGGAATCTTAGTGAGATATTCCCTGATGTACTTCTCCTCATCTGATCCTTTATTAAACATCTATAGTAAACATTTCGCCTTATTATTTTCATTTTGTGACTTGTTTCCCTGCAATAGGTGATCTATGTTGTCAGGAATCCAAAGGATGTCCTGGTGTCTTCATACTACTTCCACCAGATGGCATCATTCCTCGAGGATCCAGGAACTTTTGATGAGTTCAAAGAGAAATTCCTGGATGGCAGAGGTCAGAGGTCACATCCTAAAAAGTTTACTTAGAGAAGTGTATGAATATCAGAAGTATTGAATTTAGCATGTCAGTGTATTATCATGTGAGCAAAAAGGGAAAAACAAAGTAACTCTTGTTATTTCTGGCACAGCAGTGGTTGGTTCATTTAATGTGTACTGTATTACAACCTGCAGTGATGTTTGGAAAATGGACGGACCATGTGAAGAGCTGGAGACACACAGAGCTGACAGACAGAATCATGTACATCTCATATGAAGAAATGGTTCAGGTAAAACTCTCACAAGCGAATTATGAGTTGTTGTAAATGGTGATATATTACTTCCTTGAGCCAGAGTTTATGGTTAACTCACAATAGAAGTTAATAGAGTGTCTGCAGTTTGAAAGGTACCTTGAAATAGAGGCCAGACCTGGCCCATGCACACATAGACATCAGAGGGGGCTTGAGCCCCTTCCCCTTTTCTTTCTTAATATATTTAGTTTACAGCTAATAAGCCAAAAGATAAAAAGAAATATAGTTAACTTGTGTCTTGTTAACAAACAGACAGAGGGTACAAACACCACCCTAATGTGTATTTTTGGAAGTTTTCTTTCCGTTAGAATCAAAGAAGATGACATGGAAGCAAAATAGACCAAAAATTCAAAATAGACCAGGGCAGTAGTGTCCTACCATAAACTGAATAATTCTGAATTTAGGCTCCTCATCTAATAACTATTCATTCTACTGCATTACATTGGCAAAAACACTTGTCAAAAATAAACTAAGAGGAACTGGCTCAGAGGAAAGGGAACAGACAGACTTGACTTTGTCCTAAGTCCTTGAAAAAGAGAGTTTGGTCTCAATGACCCTTCTCTGTATCAATTGATCAAATAAACACACTATTAGTGGGAAGCATGGCAGATAATCACAGAGGTGAAAAACACACAAGGGAATGAACGTAAAAGAGGGAAGGTGACACCAAAAATAAATGACAAATGTAAAAATAAGGAAAACATGACAGAGTGCAAATTAAAAATTTCCCAAACTTCAAATATTTAATTATTATAATATAAAAAAGCAAAAAGTTCCCATATGATAATTTGTTATGACAAATTGTCTGGTATTTTACTGGATAAAGGGCCAATTTTACTTATTGTAATTCATTTTCCTTGTAAGCTGTCCAGTCTGAGTGACGTCACAGAGACCATCAGATGGCTTTGGTGATCGTCTCATCTCATTTTCATCCGCTTATCCGGGGTCGGGTCGCGGGGGTAGCAGCTCAAGCAGGGGGCCCCAGACTTCCCTTTCCCTGGCCACATTGATCAACTCTGACGGGGGGATCCCGAGGCGATCCCAGGCCAGTGTTGAGATATAATCTCTCCACCTAGTCCTGGGTCTTCCCCGAGGTCTCCTCCCCACTGGACGTGCCTGAAACACCTCCCAAGGAAGGCTCCCAGTGGGCATCCTTACCAGATGCCCGAACCACCTCAGCTGACTCCTTTCTAAGTAAAGGAGCAGCGGCTCTAATCCGAGTTCCTCACGGATGGCTGAGCTTCTCACCCTATCCCTAAGGGAGACGCCAGCCACCCTTCTGAGAAAACTCATCTCGGCCGCTTGTACCCGTGATCTCGTCCTTTCGGTCATCACCCAGCCCTCATGACCATAGGTGAGGATAGGAACGAAGATCGACCGATAGATCGAGAGCTTTGCCTTGCGGCTCAGCTCTCTTTTCGTTACAACGGTGCGGTAAAGCGAACGCAATACCGCCCCCGCTGCTCCGATTCTCCGGCCAATCTCACGCTCCATAGTACCCTCACTCGCGAACAAGACCCCAAGGTACTTGAACTCCTTCACTTGGGCTAAGGACTCATTTCCTACCCGGAGTAAGCAATCCATCGGTTTCCTGCTAAGAGTCATGGCCTCAGATTTAGCGGTGCTGATCCTCATCCCAGCCGCTTCACACTCGGCCGCCAGCCGATCCAGTGAGTGCTGAAGGTCACAGGCCGATGATCCAATGAGGACCACGTCATCTGCAAAAAGCAGTGACGAGATCCTCAGACCACCGAACTGCAACCCCTCCCCACCACGACTACGCCTCGATATCCTGTCCATGTATATCACAAACAGGATTGGTGACAAGGCGCAGCCCTGGCGGAGACCAACATCCACTGAGAACCAAACTGACTGGCTGCCGAGGACGCGAACACAGCTCTCGCTTTGGGAGTACAGGGATTGGATGGCCCTGAGGAAAGACCCCCTTACCCCATACTCCCGCAGCACCTCCCACAGTTTCTCCCGGGGGACCCGGTCATACGCCTTCTCCAGATCCACAAAACACATGTAGACCGGATGGGCATACTCCCAGGCCCCCTCCAGGATCCTTGCGAGAGTGAAGAGCTGGTCCGTAGTTCCACGTCCGGGGCGAAAACCGCATTGTTCCTCTTCAATCTGAGGTTCGACAATCGGCCAAACCCTCCTTTCCAGCACCTTGGAGTAGACTTTACCAGGGAGGCTGAGAAGTGTGATGCCCCGGTAATTGGCACACACTCTCTGGTCCCCCTTTTTGAACAGGGGAACCACCACCCCGGTTTGCCACTCCTTTGGCACTGTACCCGACTCCCACGCGATGTTGAATAGGCGTGTCAACCATGACAGCCCCTCAACACCTAGAGCCTTTAGCATTTCTGGCCGGATCTCATCAATCCCTAGGGCCTTGCCACTGCGGAGATGTTTGACCACCTCAGTGACCTCCACCAGGGAAATTGACGATGAAACACCATCAACCTCAAGCTCTGCCTCCAACATAGAGGGTGTGTTATTCGGATTCAGGAGTTCCTCAAAGTGTTCCTTCCAACGTCCGACAACCTCCTCAGTTGAGGTCAACAGAGTCCCATCCTTACTGTACACAGCTTGGATGGTTCCCCGTTTCCCCCTCCTGACCGAAAGTCCTTCTCCATGGCCTCTCCGAACTTCTCCCACACCCGCTGCTTAGCCTCCGACACGGCAGCAGCTGCAGCTCTTCGGGCCTGTCGGTACCCTGCAACCGAGTCAGGAGTCCTCCAGGATATCATATCCCGGAAGGCCTCCTTCTTCAATCGGACGGCTTCCCTGACCACCGGTGTCCACCACGGTGTCCGAGGGTTACCGCCCCTTGAGGAGCCTAAGACCCTGAGGCCACAGCTAGCCGCCGCAGCTTCAGCAATGGAGGCTTTGAACACCGCCCACTCCGGCTCAATGCCCCCAACCTCCACAGGAATGCCAGAAAAACTCCGCCGGAGGTGTGAGTTGAAGATACCTGGGACGGGGGCCTCCTCCAGGTGTTCCCAGTTCACCCGCACTACTCGTTTGGGCTTACCAGGTCTATCCGGAAATTTCCCCCACTCCCTGATCCAACTCACAACCAGATGGTGGTCGGTTGACAGTTCCGCCCCTCTCTTTACCCGAGTGTCCAAAACATGCGGCCTCAGATCAGATGACACGATCACAAAATCGATCATTGATCTTCGGCCTAGGGTACTCTGGTACCAGGTACACTTATGAGCACCCTTATGTTCGAACATGGTGTTTGTTATGGATAATCCATGGCTAGCACAGAAGTCCAATAACAAACGACCGCTCGGGTTCAGATCAGGGAGGCCGTTCCTCCCCACCACGCCTCTCCAGGTGTCTCCATCGTTGCCCATGTGGGCGTTGAAGTCACCCAGCAGAAGTACGGAGTCCCCTACTGGAGCCCCATACAGGACTCCATTCAGGGTCTCCAAGAAGGCCGAGTACTCTGAACTGCTGTTTGGTGCATACGCACAAACAACAGTCACAGTTTTCTCCCCTACAACCCTTAGGCGCAGGGAGGCGACCCTCTCGTCTACCGGGGTAAACTCCAACACCGCGGCGCTCAGCCGGGGATTTATGAGTATCCCCACACCCGCCCGGCGCCTCACGCCCTTGGCAACTCCGGAGAAGAATAGAGTCCAACCCTTATCCAGGAGTACGGTACCAGAGCTGAGACTGTGCGTGGAGGTAAGCCCCACCAGATCTAACTGATAGCGCTCCACCTCCCTCACAAGCTCCGGTTCCTTTCCCCACAGCGAGGTGACGTTCCACATCCCCAGAGCCAGCTTCTGCCGCCCGGGTCTGGTCCGTCGAGACCCCTGACCTTCGCTGCCACCCATGTGGCTGCGCACCCGACCCCAACGGGTCTTCCCACAGGTGGTGGGCCCATGAGATGAAGAGAGGGGGGGTGCCACGTAGTTTGTTCGGGCTATGCCCGACCGGGCTCCGTGGCAAACCCGGCCACCAGACGCTCGCCATCGAGCCCTCCGTCTGGGCCTAGCTCCAGACGGGGGCCCCGGGCTTCCTCCGGGCTGGGTCCCATCTCCTCTTGTGTCGATATTCATTGAGGGTTTTTGAACCATTCTTAGTCTGGCCCCTCACCTGAGACCACTCTGCCATGAGAGACCCTACCAGGAGCACAAGGCTCCAGACAACACAGCCCTCAGGTTCACAGGGACACGCAAACCTCTCCACCACGATAAGGTGACGGTTCAAGGAGAGGTTTGGTGATCGTTCATCATAGAAATCAACCAGAAAAGTCGTAGAATTTCTATCTTGAGATGACAAAGAACAACTGCTGCTTCAAAAAGCTACAATGAAAGGTCACGTGTGCTTTCCTTCTAGGACCTGCCTGCGTCTCTCAGGCGTTTATCTGGTTTCCTGGGCACTAACCTGAGTGAAGACACCATTCAGAAGATCGCAGAGCATTGCACCTTCAAGACCATGAAGAACAACAACATGTCCAACTTCAGCCTGCTGCCAAAGAAATTCATGGACTCTGACAAATCTCCATTCTTCAGGAAAGGTGAGGCTCCATGTGTCCATGATAAACAGCTAGAGGCGTGGCTGAATTTTGATTATATGAACAACTGTTCATTTTCAACTTTTTGCTTGTGCTCACGTTTTGATGGCAATTTTTTTTGCTTACTGACTGTAGAGTTGAGTAATTTCTACAAATTGAAATGCTAAAAAATAAGTTCTGCATTAACTTAAGGTCCAATGCAGTTTTCTCAGAATTACATTTAAACTGTCTGACTGGATTTAAATACTTACCTGGTTGAGGTCGACATCTTTATTGAGTTATAACCCTTCATGTAAGAGGATTTTCAGTCTCAATAAAACTGCCTTTCTTACCACTTGAAATTCTACTGAACAGTTTCTCACCGGAGCTCTGTTGTGTTAATGTATGTTTCTTGGTGTGTGTCATCTCATGTCAGGTATTGCTGGAGACTGGAAAAAACATTTCAGCTCAGAGCAGCTGGCCCGGTTCACATCAGTCATTTGCAAAGAGATGGAGGGTGAGAGCTTCTCTCTGCCGTGGAGTCTGGACTGAGCCACAGCCAGAGGAGAGACGCAGAGGGAGAAAGAGCCATGTACAATAGATATTTTTGTCAGAGTAGGAAACTGGTGCTATTTGGGCCAAACATTTTCAAAGTTAGGCAGACAAGTAAAAATCACTTTACTGATGTTTGTACTCTGGTCATCATCCAGCTTCTCAAACAGGATTTAGAAGAGCTGCAGAGCCTGTTACCTGGAGAGACCACCACCACATTAAAATATATGTCAACAGTTTTTTGGGGTGTGAAATGTAACATTTTCCAGGTTAATTCCACAATTGTTTTGCTTGCCCTGGATGAGAATTTATGTTAAACCGCCAACAAGGGATTGCTTCTTCAACAGTGATCATTTGGATTCTCTCATCTGTAAATAAGCTTGTTAATGAGCTATTTTGTTATATTCCTGCTTCTCAATTTGGTTAAAACTAACAACACAACTATTGTTGACTCCTTGCTTGTATGCAAAATGTGACTATGTAATGTTATGCATGTTTAAGGCACCCGGAGCTCAGCTTGTAGAAACTTTTAATACACTTTCAATAAATATCATGGCTCACATAAATTTCTACATCGTTTTAATTTGTATTATTTGCACACTTGCTTTAGGTTAGGGTTAGAATGCACTCCATCTTTCAGTCTTTTTGGTGCCTTGTGTGTACTGTTCATTTATAGGTGTGAGAGGATTGCCAAGTTTCTGTTCATACATTAATTATATTTGCATATTCATAGATAGGTAGATCGATGTACCGTATTGAATCCAAATTGGGAAATGATCGTGTTACAGATCAAACACAGTGATCAAAATAATGCATATTTCCATGCACATTTATCAAAATAATGCAAAAAAACATTCCTTCAGCAAGTGCTCTCACTGTCAATAATAAACACTCATCACTAGTTATCAGGACCTGATCAGTACATGAAGTCACTTAGTGTTTGTTTGATTCGCTCCAGAGTTCATGAGACTGCATCTGAACATCATGAAAAATGACTCGTCACCATCTATTAAATAAAAATCCTTCACTATTGGATACATCTCGATTTTGAGGAGTGTTTATCGATCACAGAGAGACAGAACATAATTGATTCATGTTGTTTTTAGCTTTGTCCCTTGGCTGAATAATTATAACACCACTGGTCCAGGACAGATGCTCACTAAAGGTCCAGTGGTCCTGTGTCAGGGTCTCTGTCGGGCTGTGTTTCCCCCTCACTCCTCTGCTCACTCCTCTGAGCTGCTCTCACCTTACACTCTAACAAGAAACACCAGCACTCATCTCAAGTTATTAGGACAAGTACAGGACCGATGTTTACTTTGTGTTTGTTTGACTCTCTAGGGTTTATGAGATATACCTTTGAAACTGCTGCACAACACAAGAAGTAACATCACAAGCACAGTCAGGACATCTGGGCTGAGACGCGATGCAGGGTTTTTACTTCACTGTTGCAAAAGAAGCGACGGACCGTTTATTCCTTTTACACAAATATGAATTCAGCAGGATTTTATGAATATCAGCTCAAAGTGTGACTGATTAGAAAACATCACAGGGAACACCTCCCACCCCCCAGCTCCTTTCCCTGTTGTACTGGTGTTTCTTTGCTTGGGGGGAGCTGAGTGGTGATAAACAAAGGATTAAGCTACCAGTGCCTCAAGCTGTTAATTTACAGCTAATAAGCCATAAGACAAAAACAAATATAGTTTACTTGTGTCTTGTTAGCAAACAGACAGAGGGTACAAACACCATCTAAATGTGTATTTTGGGAAGTTTTCTTCTGTTAGAGTCAAAGAAGATGACATGGAAGCAAAATAGACCAGAATAGACCAGCCTCTCAGCATTTTGCGCCCTAGGCAACCTCATATGTTGCCTATGCCATGCGCTGCCCTGCCATACACTGTATATAAAGAGAGAGACAAGTGCACAGGGACCATCCAACAGGGGCAACTGTTTACGGCGTCTCCTTCAGAGTGATCGTGAAGTGAAGTGTGTCTACTCTGTTGGACTTTGCTTGAACCCTCGCACCATAATGTCCTCTGAAGAGCTGTACTTGGACTATCGTGGACTCAGACTTCCCAAGGAGACTCATAACGCAGTGAGCTTGGAGTTTGCGCAGGAATTCGAGTTTAAAGACGATGACGTCATCGCTGTCACCTACCCGAAGTCAGGTCTGTGTGTCTGAACTTTACCAAAGAGATTTTCTGTTTCTTCTGATTGAAAGTCTGAGATATTTAAATGCCTTATCTAACATGAGCCACAGGAGCCTTGGTCCTGGCGAACTGTCGCTGCTACGTTAGTTCAAGATGTTTCTGTTCAGTAACTTTACAGGAGATCGTGATTTCAATGCAAGCAGATTACTAAACTGAGATTTAACACTCGGGTTGAAGTGAAATCAAAATACTGAATAAAGATCAGTTTTATTTTACGTCCGCCTTGTGGGAACCCAAATTGATCATCTAAAATGACAAAATGAAAATCCAAATTTTCTTTATAACACAAACTGTACTCTACTAACCAAGTGAGCCTGAATCCATGTTGCCAAAACAGACACACTACAGAATTTTAATTATTAAAGGCTCATGTTTCTCTGCTCTGACTAAGCCTCACTGTGAAATGCTTGTGTAAGCAAAGTGGGCAGCTCTTGAAAAACTTTTGAAACTGTAGTATGTAGTATTCACTCTTCTGTATTGTTCTATAGGTACAGTCTGGATGCAGGAGATTCTGCCACTGGTGCTTAATGGTGGCGACCTGGAGCCAATCCAAACCATTCCAAACTGGGACAGGGTGCCCTGGCTGGAGGAGATAAGATTGTCCATTGTTGTGGATCAATTGAAATCTCCGCGAGCACTAGTCACTCATTTTCCTTATCACCTCATGCCTGCCTTCTTTCACACCTCCAAAGCCAAGGTAAACCTGTGGAAGCTTAGTGAGATATTCCCTGATGTACTTCTCTTCCTCTGATCCTTTATTAAACATCTATAGTAAACATTTTGCCTCTTCAGTTATTTTCATTTTGTGACTTGTTTCTCTGCGATAGGTGATCTATGTTGTCAGGAACCCAAAGGACGTCCTTGTGTCTTCATACTACTTCCACCAGATGGCAACATTCCTCGAGGATCCAGGAACTTTTGATGAGTTTATGGAGAAATTCCTGCATGGCAGAGGTCACATCCTAAAAAGTTTACTTAGAGAAGTGTATGAATATCAGAAGAATTTAGCATGTCAGTGTATTATCATGTGAGCAAAAAGGGAAAAACAAAGTAACTCTTGTTATTTCTGGCACAGCAGTGGTTGGTTCATTTAATGTGTACTGTATTACAACCTGCAGTGATGTTTGGAAAATGGACGGACCATGTGAAGAGCTGGAGACACACAGAGCTGACAGACAGAATCATGTACATCTCATATGAAGAAATGGTTCAGGTAAAACTCTCACAAGCGAATTATGAGTTGTTGTAAATGGTGATATATTACTATCTTAGGCCAGAGTTTATGGTTAACTCACAATAGAAGTTAATAGAGTGTCTGCAGTTTGAAAGGTACCTTGAAATATAGGCCAGACCTGGCCCATGCACACACATACATCAGAGTGGGCTTGAGCCCCTGCCCCTTCTCTTTCTCTATAGAAAGAGCCCTTTTTCTGAGGGGCTCTTTTAAAAAATCATTTAAAATTATAGTCCTGTTTGTTAACAGCGTCCCTGTTGAACAAATAAATTAAGTGAATTAGCAATCAAAACATCTGGTTGTGATATTGTCTGGTCCCTGCGCCAAGAGTCAGCCTCAGGAAAGTAGTTCCTAAATTGTCCCTCGAGCGCATTGCACGTGTAACGGAAGGCGAGAGCACAGCACAATCTCCCAGCTCATCCACTGATGGAAACATGGAAAACATTCTCTCCATGACAGGCTCCCTCCATCTTAGGATTTTTTGGAGAAATCCTTCAATTCTGTCATACATGTGTATTGCGGCCTTGTATAGAACTGTTAAGTTTGTTCAGTGTTGTGCAATAGTAGGAGTAGAATTGACGTTGGCTAATTATTAATAATCATGAAATATGATTATTAAAATAACAATTATTTCTTAAAAATAATCAAAAAAATTATGAAGCTATTAATTAAGAATAGTAACACATTTTATTAGAAATGATACGGTTATCCATTAATAGTTAAAATAATTAATGAAAACAATAAAATTATCAATTAAGAATGATACAAATCTGTAATCATTGCTTATTGTCGCGGGGCACCACCCTGGTTACAGGGACCAACAATTCAATCTTTAAATATCAGTCTCAATGATATAGGTTATATTAATAATCTCAATATTTAGTATTAATGATTATATAATAAACAATGAAGGGTTTTAAGTTCGAACACAGGCTAAAGTAATCCAGCTGTATACACATACATATGCACAAATAATCACAGAAATACAAATACTTTAATTACAAAAGTATTTATTAAAAAAGGGGAAATAAAGTTAATGTTATTTCAATGATTCTTCATTTAACAAACTCCAATATTTCAAAGATGGTAACAACAGCAGCAGCACTTATCACAATTGTCACACATGTAATACGGAGTATCTATGTGTGTGTGTGGTCGTGTGTGTCTGCCTGTCTGTGTGTGTGTGTGTGTGTGTGTGTGTGTGTGTGTGTGTGTGTGTGTGTGTGTGTGTGTGTAAGAAAGAGAAAGGGGAGTGGCTATGGCGTAATGACGTGGTGACGTCCTCTGGCCGAATTCAAGGTGATGTTACATTCACATACTTTCAAGATGGAGGTTACCTTAGTGAAGCCACGTTGCGAAAAGCAAAATGGCTGCCGGTCACTGACCTTAACAAAGGGGATCTTTAAGACAAAGAGATTTCTTATCTCGTGGTTTTGGCGCCGAATGGCGTCGAGATGTATAAATGCTCGTTAAATCTAGATTTCTCCATGTAACATGAAATGTATAAATGTAGGTCGGGACGTGTGTAAAAACAGGTTTAGGAGAAGAGAGAGAGAGAGAGAGAGAGAGAGAGAGAGAGAGAGAGAGAGAGAGAGAGAGAGAGAGAGATCAGGAAAGCTCTCAAAACATCGTCAGAGATAAACTTCCAGCGAAGCAGACCAGTTACGTGAGATTTATCTTTTAACAGATGTAAACCTCCGCACAATATCTCTGACGGTAACACGCGAAAAGGAAGCGCCGGCTCTGTACCGCGCTCTTCTCAAAAACACAGTAAACAAAGGAACCGGATGTGTCGTCTCGGCCCGCCGTGTAGCACGGCTAAAAACAGATCAGCGATCTACAAACAAACATACAATCAAGCAAATGACACGCTAAGTATTTAAACTAGTCTCTGCCCAGACAATAAAGCCTCTTACTGTGACCTCCGCGGTGTTGCTTGCGCGTGGGGCGCGGATTTCCCGGAAGTCCAGTGAATCTGTCGTTAAACCTCAGGATGCGTGCGAACGGGCGGATTCCTGGAAAACAAATCAGTGTCCTGGCCTCTTAAGCGGTGCTCCGGTGGGTCTCGTGGTTGCAACGGAGGTCAGCGCTGGACCGAAAAGAGCGAAGTCTCTTGCTCTTGGAACGAAATTCGGCTTCGTCTCTTCTGCAGGGATGAGCAGCGGTTGACGCAGCTGTGGATTTGGAAAGAAAGTCTCTGAGCTCGGCCAGCGAGCGAGTGAGTTCCTGTGCACGGCCTTTTCAAGTTAAAAACTAAAGTAGTCTCTATCAAAGTAAGATCAAACTTAAGAAAAAAGAAAATAAAACAAATGACAGAAAATAACTCTGGTTGCCCCCTTTAGCAACTAAATCATCTGGAAAGACCCGGAGGGGTCTGTTGACGTCTTCAGAGCAGGGAAAATGGCAGCGATTATTGATGTCTCAGTGATTTTATTCTACCTGAGAGGTTCTGCCTCCTTGAGGTGCTGGTCATAGGATGATGCTGGCTTTAAGCCAATTGAGTGTCAGAGTTGGACCTCAGTGGGCGGGGCTTGGAACTCAGCGGGGGTCCTGGAGGCTCTTCAGGACATTTTCCAACCACCAGGGGGAGATTCTCAGGCCTGCTGGAGAATGTTTTCCCTCCAAAAGTTTTACAACCCTTTGTCCTCACCGTCGGCTCCAGTGTCTGGTGTTCAGCCTCTGGACTGTGGCCCAACATCAGCTCAGCGAAAATGTCAGCAAGATATGCAAGTTTGGGGACCCAGACATTGTCACTGAAAAGTGCATCCAGCTCTGTGTGCTTTTGGAGAACTGAAAACTCCCTAATAGACGTAAGTTGTTCTAGCAAACGTGACAACAATGTTCCAGAGTAAAAGCGATCGAACCTCAGAATGGTACAGTGTGTTCTTCTCCGCCAGCAGCACAGAGATTAGAGAAGAGAGGTGTTTGCAAAGCACTCGTTTTGACTATATTGACAACTTTCACGACTGATACATTGTTTTACACATTTCAGTTGCTGAAGTGTCTGTTTATTCTAGGCCAGGGGAGTCGGCCTGCGGCCTGCGGGCCATCTGCTGCCTGCCATCCATTTTTAATTTGCCCGCATCCAAAAAAAAAGAAAGAAATACTAACAATTATTTTAAACTAACAATTTAGTAGCACTTAAATGGCACCTACTTATAGCACTTTGTAGTTTTGCTTTATTTTTGAAAAAATTGTACTTGATTATTTCTTGATTCTTGTTGTTCTGGGTTTGTTCCCTCGGGGGTTGAATGCACTTGTTGTAAGTCGCTTTGGATAAATTAAATGTAATGTAATGGACTATGGCCCACTGTATTGCACTTCTCAGTTTAGACACTAGGTGGTGCCCAGCTCAACCCTGACCTGCCAGCTGTCCTTCAGAACGTCGTCACGCCCCCCGCCCTGAGTGACGTGATTGAGGCACACTGTCAACAGTCCGCTACAAGGCAGGGGCGCGTGGCGGCGTGAGTGGCTCAGACGTTCGTCTTTTTTTCTGTATGTGTATCGGGGATAAAAAGTTTGACAACCCTGTTCTAGGCAATCCGAAGAGCAACTTGATAAGAGCAGTTCAAAGCTAGCTCACCAACTTTGGGGATGTGAGACTAGATTGAAATTATTCAGGTTTGTCTTTTATGTGGCTGTGGGTTGTCTCCAAGTGACGCTGCAGCTTTGATGGCTTCACAGATTTGTCTGACAACACATTAGAGCAAATGACCCACATTGGTAACTCAATGCCATCTGTCTCCTTGATGGTAAATCCAAACTTCGGATTACTACCTGTATATATTTGGGTCGGGGAGAGCGTGGCCTAGGGGATAGAGCGGGTGTTCTTCAACAAGAAGGTTGCCGGTTCAAATCCCAGTCTTTCCCATCTGCATGCCTAAGTGTACTTGGCAAGATACTGAACCCCTAAAATGGCCCCTCATAAAATGCTGAGTGTTCTAAAAATGTAAGTCGCTTTGGACAAAAGCGTCAGCTGAATGACATGTAATGGGTCTTTTCTCGTTTGCACTTACCCTTATCAGCTGCTACATCAGCAGCAGGTGCCGCCTCGCCACCTGCATTTTCACTGGTGGTTTCTGAGGTGGTGGGTATCTCTCTTGTGCTTGCGGGAGTTACAAAACGATCCATTTTCACTTGGCATAATCATAAATTGGCCTCAGTATTGGCTGTTGGGATAGGAGCTGCAGTGTTTTAGACCGGGAATATTTTGCAAAAATGATTGCAAAAGGATTTTTGGTTGAACTAAATCGTTTATTTTTTTCATATTTGTTCTATTTATTTTTTTAACAAGGCTTCGTTTCAATGATATTGCGGAGTGCGTCCACGTTTCTGGGATCTTAATCAGCTGTGGACTGAATAGGCTCTCGTCAAATCACGGGGAACCTGATAAAGCCAGCGTGTAAAATGCGGCCTTGTGATTGGCACAGCAGCAGTAGGGGCAGGTCCTCCTCTTTGTGTACAGGGGAGTACTTGGAGGGACAGGTCTGGGTTGGTCTTGTGTTGTGAGTGAACTGGCCAGCTTGAGAGAGCTCCTGTGTGCAGCTCAATGTGTGCATTGCTGACTGAAAGATAATGTCTTCTGTATCGATTTATCCATTCGCTACTATATGTAGGATTCAAGTTTATGTGTATTTAAAGAAATTTAAATTTGTGGAAAAAAAATTGAATTAAAAAAATGTAAAAAAATGGCATATGAACCAGAAATTTCGCAACCCCCCTGCTGTTCTACCGCACCTCCTGTTGAAGAACTCTGCTCAAGAGCAGTCATTCCAAAAGTGTGGGCTGAGGCCCCCTGGTGGACCGTGAAGCCACTGCAGGTGCTCTGTGAGAGCTCATCAGACATGATCCAGCACCATAGATTAATAACTAAACACATGATCGTAAGTTTCTCAACTTAACCATTCCATTAAAAAATGGAAAAAATGAAAGTGAACTAGTTCATTTTAAGTGTGAACTGGCACAACAAAGAAAACATGACAGAGTACTCTCTTTTGTAAAGTGAAAGTTTCCCAAACCTTAAATGTTTATATAATGGGTTAGGGTTAGGGTTAGGGTTTCACAGGGGTGAAAAACACACAAGGGAAGGAAGGTAAAAGAGGGATGGTGACACCAAAAATAAATGACAAATGTAAAAATAAGACAGAGTGCTCTTTTTGAAAAGTAACAATTTCCCAAACCTCAAATATTTAATTATTATAATATGAAAAAGCAAAAAGTTTCCATATGATAATTTGTAATGACAAATTGTCTGGTATTTTACTGGATAAAGGGCCAATTCAGTTATTGTAATTCATTTACTTAGTAAGCTGTCCAGTCTGAGTGACGTCACAGAGACCATCAGATGGCTTTGGTGATCGTTCATCATAGAAATCAACCAGAAAAGTCAGAGAATTTCTATCTTGAGATGACAAAGAACAACTGCTGCTTCAAAAAGCTACAATGAAAGGTCACGTGTGCTTTCCTTCTAGGACCTGCCTGCGTCTCTCAGGCGTTTATCTGGTTTCCTGGGCACTAACCTCAGTGAAGACACCATTCAGAAGATCGCAGAGCATTGCACCTTCAAGACCATGAAGAACAACAACATGTCCAACTTCAGCCTGGTCCCAAAGCAATACATGGACTCTGACAAATCTCCATTCTTCAGGAAAGGTGAGGCTCCATGTGTCCTTGATAAACAGCTAGAGGCGTGGCTGAATTTTGATTATTTGAACAACTGTTAATTTTCAACTTTTTCCTTGTGCTCACGTTTTAATGGCAATTTTTCTTGCTTACTGACTGTAGAGTTGAGTAATTTCTACAAATTGAAATGCTAAAAAATAAGTTCTGCATTAACTTAAGGTCCAATGCAGTTTTCTCAGAATTACATTTAAACTGTCTGACTGGATTTAAATACTTACCTGGTTGTGGTCGACATCTTTATTGAGTTATAACCCTTCATGTAAGAGGATTTTCAGTCTCAATAAAACTCTCACCGGAGCTCTGTTGTGTTAATGTGTGTTTCTTGGTGTGTGTCATCTCATGTCAGGTATTGCTGGAGACTGGAAAAAACATTTCAGCTCAGAGCAGCTGGCCCGGTTCACATCAGTCATTTGCAAGGAGATTGAGGGTGAGAGCTTCTCTCTGCCGTGGAGTCTGGACTGAGCCACAGCCAGAGGAGAGACGCAGAGGGAGAAAGAGCCATGTACAATAGATATTTTTGTCAGAGTAGGAAACTGGTGCTCATTGGGCCAAACATTTTCAAAGTTAGGCAGACAAGTAAAAATCCCTTTACTGATATTTGTACTCTGGTCATCATCCAGCTTCTCAAACAGGATTTAGAAGAGCTGCAGAGCCTGTTACCTGGAGAGACCACCACCACATTTAAATATATGTCAACAGTTTTTTGGGGTGTGAAATGTAACATTTTCCAGGTTAATTCCACAATTGTTTTGCTTGCCCTGGATGAGAATTTATGTTAAACCGCCAACAAGGGATTGCTGCTTCAACAGTGATTATCTGGATTCTCACATCTGTAAATAAGCTTGTTAATGAGCTATTTTGTTATTTCCCTGCCTCTTATTGTGGTTAAAACAAACAACACAACTCTTGTTGACTCCTTGCAAAATGTGACATGTTATGCATGTTTAAGGAACCCGGAGCTCAGCTTGTAGAAACTTTTAATACACTTTCAATAAATATCATGGCTCACATAAATTTCTACATCGTTTTAATTTGTATTATTTGCACACTTGCTTTAGGTTAGGGTTAGAATGCGCTCCATCTTTCAGTCTTTGTGGTGCCTTGTGTGTACTGTTCATTTATAGGTGTCAGAGGATTGCCAAGTTTCTGTTCATACATTAATTATATTTGCATATTCATAGATAGGTAGATCGATGTACCGTATTGAATCCAAATTGGGAAATGATCGTGTTACAGATCAAACACTGTGATCAAAATAATGCATATTTCGTGTTCATTTATTATCAAAATAATGCAAAAAAACATTCCTTCAGCAAGTTTTGTAGTATAACCATCCTCCTCCACTCTGACCTGCTCTCACTGTCAATAATAAACCCTCATCACTAGTTATCAGGACCTGATCAGTACATGAAGTCACTTAGTGTTTGTTTGATTCGCTCCAGAGTTCATGAGACTGCATCTGAACATCATGAAAAATGACTCGTCACCATCTATTAAATAAAAATCCTTCACTATTGGATACATCTCGATGTGGAGGAGTGTTTATCGATCACAGAGAGACAGAACATAATTGATTCATGTTGTTTTAGCTCTGAATAATTATAACACCACTGGTCCAGGACAGATGCTCACTAAAGGTCCAGTGGTCCTGTGTCAGGGTCTCTGTCGGGCTCTGTTTCCTCCTCACTCCTCTGCTCACTCCTCTGAGCTGCTCTCACCTTACACTCTAACAAGAAACACCAGCACTCATCTCAAGTTATTAGGACAAGTACAGGACTGATGTTTACTTTGTGTTTGTTTGACTCTCTAGGGTTTATGAGATATACCTTTGAAACTGCTGCACAACACAAGAAGTAACATCACAAGCACAGTCAGGACATCTGGGCTGAGACGCGACGCAGGGTTTTTACTTCATTGTTGCGAAAGAAGCGACGGACCGTTTATTCCTTTTACACAAATATGAATTCAGCAGGATTTTATGAATATCAGCTCAAAGTGTGACTGATTAGAAGACATCACAGGGAGCACCTCCCACCCCCCAGCTCCTTTCCCTGTTGTACTGGTGTTTCTTTGCTTGGGGGGAGCTGAGTGGTGATAAACAAAGGATTAAGCTACCAGTGCCTCAAGCTGTTAGTTTACAGCTAATAAGCCATAAGACAAAAACAAATATAGTTTACTTGTGTCTTGTTAGCAAACAGACAGAGGGTACAAACACCATCTAAATGTGTATTTTGGGAAGTTTTCTTCCGTTAGAGTCAAAGAAGATGACATGGAAGCAAAATAGACCAGAATAGACCAGCCTCTCAGCATTTTGCGCCCTAGGCAACCTCATATGTTGCCTATGTCATGCGCCGCCCTGCTATACACTGTATATAAAGAGAGAGACAAGTGCACAGGGACCATCCAACAGGGGCAACTGTTTACGGTGTCTCCTTCAGAGTGATAGTGAAGTGGAGTGTGTCTACTCTGTTGGACTTTCCTTGAACCCTCGCACCATAATGTCCTCTGAAGAGCTATACTTTGACTATCGTGGACTCAGTCTTCCCAAGACGATCCACACCGCAGAAAGCTTGGAGTTTGCGCAGGAATTCAAATTTAAAGACGATGACGTCATCGCTGTCACCTACCCGAAGTCAGGTCTGTGTGTCTGAACTTTACCAAAGAGATTTTCTGTTTCTTCTGATTGAAAGTCTGAGATATTTAAATGCCTTATCTAAGCCAAAGGAGCTCGGGTCCTGGCGAACTGTCGCTGCTTCGTTGGTTCGAGGTGTTTCTGTTCTGTAAATTTACAGGAGATTGTGATTTCAATGCAAGCAGAGTAATAAGCTGAGATGTAACACTCGGGGTTGAAGTTAAATCAAAATACTGAATAAAGATCCGTTTATTTTATTTTGGGCCAAGCAATTTTTGTGAACCGAAATTGATCATCTATGGGAAAATTGAAACGGACTTGTGCTATTCACCACCATCATCAAAACATCCAGTGAGAGAATAGCTCTGAGAAGAATGGAAGCTGGTGTGCTGGAGGCTTGTGGTGGCCCATCACCCTTATGTCAGTGTCACACATCTCTATATTTGGTTCAAGGTCAGCTGTGGTGGTCTTTGGAGTCAAGCAGCACATAATCATTACATTGATTATTGGCCTTACTTCTAAATATGACACTTTTTATCCAAAAGGAAATGAGCTCATGGACAATTGTGTGGGAAATCTCTGTTTGTAGTAGTCAAGTATTTGTGAAAGATTTTGACCAGCCAGTACTTGTAAAGTTAAATATTGATTCCAACCCTTAGTGGTGCTGTATGTGCACTAAAAATTATGTCAGAAAAATTGTTGAAAGTAAAATACATGCACCAACTGTCAACATATGGACCAAGATCATAAAATCTAAACATCTTTATGACACAAACTTTACTCTAGTAACCAAGTGGGCCTGAATCCATGTTGCCAAAACAGACACACTACAGAATTTTAATAATTAAAGGCTCATGTTTCTCTGCTCTTACTAAGCCTCACTGTGAAATGCTTGAGTAATTAAAGTGGGCCAGTTGGACATTTGACAGCTCTTGCAAATCTTTTGAAGCTGGAATTCTGCTGTAAGTGAACAGTTTATGGTTCTTGTATTGTCAGTAGGTGTTTGGACTATGTAGAAGGAATATTTGCGTTTATTGGGATGGATCGCGAATAACTTGAAAAACTTCATTCATGTAGTTCAACTGTGTTTAGTGAGTATATCCAAAAGGCTTTTTTTATTCTCAGCCATTAATAGCCAATACTGACAGTTGAAAGGAGAAATCATAGCTTCATTAACCATGTAGTAATCACTCTTCCTTGTTGTTCTATAGGTACAATCTGGATGCAGGAGATTCTGCCACTGGTGCTTAATGGTGGTGATCTGAAACCAATCCAAACCATTCCAAACTTTGAAAGGATGCCTTGGCTGGAGGAGATAAAATTGTCCATTGTTGTGGATCAATTGAAATCTCCGCGAGCACTAGTGACTCATTTTCCTTATCACCTCATGCCTGCATCCTTTCACACCTCCAAAGCCAAGGTAAACCTGTGGAATCTTAGTGAGATATTCCCTGATGTACTTCTCCTCATCTGATCCTTTATTAAACATCTATAGTAAACATTTCGCCTTATTATTTTCATTTTGTGACTTGTTTCCCTGCAATAGGTGATCTATGTTGTCAGGAATCCAAAGGATGTCCTGGTGTCTTCATACTACTTCCACCAGATGGCATCATTCCTCGAGGATCCAGGAACTTTTGATGAGTTCAAAGAGAAATTCCTGGATGGCAGAGGTCAGAGGTCACATCCTAAAAAGTTTACTTAGAGAAGTGTATGAATATCAGAAGTATTGAATTTAGCATGTCATGTGAGCAAAAAGGGAAACAATTTGTTACTCTTGTTATTTCTGGCACAGCAGTGGTTGGTTCATTTAATGTGTACTGTATTACAACCTGCAGTGGTCTTTGGAAAATGGACGGACCATGTGAAGAGCTGGAGACACACAGAGCTGACAGACAGAATCATGTACATCTCATATGAAGAAATGGTTCAGGTAAAACTCTCACAAGCGAATTATGAGTTGTTGTGAATGGTGATATATTACTTCCTAGGGCCAGAGTTTATGGTTAACTCACAATAGAAGTTAATAGAGTGTCTGCAGTTTGAAAGATACCTTGAAATAGAGGCCAGACCTGGCCCATGCACACATAGACATCAGAGGGGGCTTGAGCCCCTTCCCCTTTTCTTTCTTAATATATTTAGTTTACAGCTAATAAGCCAAAAGATAAAAAAAATATAGTTTACTTGTGTCTTGTTAACAAACAGACAGAGGGTACAAACACCACCCTAATGTGTATTTTTGGAAGTTTTCTTTCCATTAGAATCAAAGAAGATGACATGGAAGCAAAATAGACCAAAAATTCAAAATAGACCAGTGCAGTAGTGTCCTACCATAAACTAAATAATTCTGAATTTAGGCTCCTCATCTAATAAATATTCATTCTACTGCATTACATTGGCAAAAACACTTGTAAAAAATAAACTAAGAGGATCTGTCTCAGAGGAAAGGGAACAGACAGACTTGACTTTGTCCTAAGTCCTTGAAAAAGAGAGTTTGGTCTCAATGACCCTTCTCTGTATCAATTGATCAAATAAACACACTATTAGTGGGAAGCATGGCAGATAATCACAGGGGTGAAAAACACACTAGGGAAGGAAGGTAAAAGAGGGAAGGTGACACCAAAAATAAATGACAAATGTAAAAATAAGGAAAACATGACAGAGTGCAAATTAAAAATTTCCCAAACTTCAAATATTTAATTCTTATAATATAAAAAAGCAAAAAGTTTCTATATGATAATTTGTAATGACAAATTGTCTGGTATTTTACTGGATAAAGGACCAATTTTACTTATTGCAATTCATTTTCCTTGTAAGCTGTCCAGTCTGAGTGACGCCACAGAGACCATCAGATGGCCTTGGTGATCGTTCATCATAGAAATCAACCAGAAAAGTCAGAGAATTTCTATCTTGAGATGACAAAGAACAACTGCTGCTTCAAAAAGCTACAATGAAAGGTCACGTGTGCTTTCCTTCTAGGACCTGCCTGCGTCTCTCAGGCGTTTATCTGGTTTCCTGGGCACTAACCTCAGTGAAGACACCATTCAGAAGATCGCAGAGCATTGCACCTTCAAGACCATGAAGAACAACAACATGTCCAACTTCAGCCTGCTGCCAAAGGAATTCATGGACTCTGACAAATCTCCATTCTTCAGGAAAGGTGAGGCTCCATGTGTCCATGATAAACAGCAAGAGGCTTGGCTGAATTTTAATTATATGAACAACTGTTAATTTTCAACTTTTTCCTTGTGCTCACGTTTTGATGGCAATTTTTCTTGCTTACTGACTGTAGAGTTGAGTAATTTCTACAAATTGAAATGCTAAAAAATAAGTTCTGCATTAACTTAAGGTCCAATGCAGTTTTCAGAGAATTACATTTAAACTGTCTGACTGGATTTGAATACTTACCTGGTTGAGGTCGACATCTTTATTGAGTTATAACCCTTCATGTAAGAGAATTTTCAGTCTCAATAAAACTGCCTTTCTTACCACTTGAATTTCTACTAAACAGTTTCTCACCGGAGCTCTGTTGTGTTAATGTGTGTTTCTTGGTGTGTGTCATCTCATGTCAGGTATTGCTGGAGACTGGAAAAAACATTTCAGCTCAGAGCAGCTGGCCCGGTTCACATCAGTCATTTGCAAAGAGATGGAGGGTGAGAGCTTCTCTCTGCCGTGGAGTCTGGACTGAGCCACAGCCAGAGGAGAGACGCAGAGAGAGAAAGAGCCATGTACAATAGATATTTTTGTCAGAGTAGGAAACTGGTGCTCATTGGGCCAAACAATTTCAAAGTTAGGCAGACAAGTAAAAATCACTTTACTGATGTTTGTACTCTGGTCATCATCCAGCTTCTCAAACAGGATTTAGAAGAGCTGCAGAGCCTGTTACCTGGAGAGACCACCACCACATTTAAATATATGTCAACAGTTTTTTGGGGTGTGAAATGTAACATTTTCCAGGTTAATTCCACAATTGTTTTGCTTGCCCTGGATGAGAATTTATGTTAAACCGCCAACAAGGGATTGCTGCTTCAACAGTGATCATTTGGATTCTCTCATCTGTAAATAAGCTTGTTAATGAGCTATTTTGTTATATTCCTGCTTCTCAATTTGGTTAAAACTAACAACAAAACTATTGTTGACTCCTTGCTTGTATGCAAAATGTGACTATGTAATGTTATGCATGTTTAAGGCACCCGGAGCTCAGCTTGTAGAAACTTTTAATACACTTTCAATAAATATCATGGCTCACATAAATTTCTACATCGTCTTAATTTGTATTATTGTCACACTTGCTTTAGGTTAGGGTTAGAATGCACTCCATCTGTCAGTCTTTGTGGTGCCTTGTGTGTACTGTTCATTTATAGGTGTGAGAGGATTGCGAAGTTTCTATTCATAAATTAATTATATTTGCATATTTGTAGATAGGTAGATCGATGTACCGTATTGAATCCAAATTGGGAAATGATCGTGTTACAGATCAAACACTGTGATCAAAATAATGCATATTTCGTGTTCATTTATTATCAAAATAATGCGAAACCACATTCCTTCAGCAAGTTTGGTAGTATAACCATCCTCCTCCACTCTGACCTGCTCTCAATGTCACTAATAAACCCTCATCACTAGTTATCAGGACCTGATCAGTACATGAAGTCACTTAGTGTTTGTTTGATTCGCTCCAGAGTTCATGAGACTGCATCTGAACATCATGAAAAATGACTCGTCACCATCTATTAAATAAAAATCCTTCACTATTGGATACATCTCGATTTTGAGGAGTGTTTATCAGGACATCAGGGGTGAATCGCAACGCAGGGTTTTTACTTCAATGTTGCAGAAGAAGCGACGGCCCGTTTATTCCTTTTATACAAATATGAATTCAACAGGATTTTATAAAGATCAGCTCAAAGTGTGACTGATTAGAAAACATCACAGGGAGCACCTCCCACCCCCAGCTCCTTTCCCTGTTGTACTGGTGTTTCTTTGCATGGGGGGAGCTGAGTGGTGATAAACAAAGGATTAAGCTACCAGTGGCTCAAGCTGTTAGTTTACAGCTAATAAGCCAAAAGACAAATACAAATATAGTTTACTTGTGTCTTGTTAACAAACAGACAGAGGGTACAAACACCACCCTACTTTGTATTTTTGGAAGATTTCTTTCCATTAGAATCAAAGAAGATGACATGGAAGCAAAATAGTCTAAAATCTCAAAATAGACCAGTGCAGTAGTGTCCTACCATAAACTGAATAATTCTGAATTTAGGCTCCTCATCTAATAACTATTCATTCTACTGCATTAAATTGGCAAAACATTTGTCAAAAATAAACTAAGAGGATCTGGCTCAGAGGAAAGGGAACAGACAGACTTGACTTTGTCCTAAGTCCTTGAAAAAGAAAGTTTGGTCTCAATGACCCTTCTCTGTATAAATTGATCAAATAAACACACTATTAGTGGGAAGCATGGCAGATAATCACAGGGGTGAAAAACACACAAGGGAAGGAATTTAAAAGAGGGAAGGTGACACCAAAAATAAATGACAAATGTAAAAATAAGGAAAACATGACAGAGTGCTCTTTTTGAAAAGTAACAATTTCCCAAACCTCAAATATTTAATTATTATAATATGAAAAAGCAAAAAGTTTCCATATGATAATTTGTAATGACAAATTGTCTGGTATTTTACTGGATAAAGGGCCAATTTTACTTATTGTAATTCATTTACTTAGTAAGCTGTCCAGTCTGAGTGACGTCACAGAGACCATCAGATGGCTTTGGTGATCGTTCATCATAGAAATCAACCAGAAAAGTCAGAGAATTTCTATCTTGAGATGACAAAGAACAACTGCTGCTTCAAAAAGCTACAATGAAAGGTCACGTGTGCTTTCCTTCTAGGACCTGCCTGCGTCTCTCAGGCGTTTATCTGGTTTCCTGGGCACTGACCTCAGTGAAGACACCATTCAGAAGATCGCAAAGCATTGCACCTTAAAGACCATGAAGAACAACAACATGTCCAACTTCAGCCTGGTCCCAAAGCAATACATGGACTCTGACAAATCTCCATTCTTCAGGAAAGGTGAGGCTCCATGTGTCCATGATAAAACTGAATTTTGATTATATGAACAACTGTTAATTTTCAACTTCAACTCACATCAGTCATTTGCAAAGAGATGGAGGGTGAGAGCTTCTCTCTGCCGTGGAGTCTGGACTGAGCCACAGCCAGAGGAGAGACGCAGAGAGAGAAAGAGCCATGTACAATAGATATTTTTGTCAGAGTAGGAAACTGGTGCTCATTGGGCCAAACATTTTCAAAGTTAGGCAGACAAGTAGGCAGACCCCTGTGTCAGGGTCTCTGTCAGGCTCTTTTTCCTCCTCACTCCTCTGCTCACTCCTCTGAGCTGCTCTCACCTTACACTCTAACAAGAAACACCAGCACTCATCTCAAGTTATTAGGACAAGTACAGGACTGATGTTTACTTTGTGTTTGTTTGACTCTCTAGGGTTTATGAGATATACCTTTGAAACTGCTGCACAACACAAGAAGTAACATCACAAGCACAGTCAGGACATCTGGGCTGAGACGCGACGCAGGGTTTTTACTTCATTGTTGCGAAAGAAGCGACGGACCGTTTATTCCTTTTACACAAATATGAATTCAGCAGGATTTTATGAATATCAGCTCAAAGTGTGACTGATTAGAAGACATCACAGGGAGCACCTCCCACCCCCCAGCTCCTTTCCCTGTTGTACTGGTGTTTCTTTGCTTGGGGGGAGCTGAGTGGTGATAAACAAAGGATTAAGCTACCAGTGCCTCAAGCTGTTAGTTTACAGCTAATAAGCCATAAGACAAAAACAAATATAGTTTACTTGTGTCTTGTTAGCAAACAGACAGAGGGTGCAAACACCATCTAAATGTGTATTTTGGGAAGTTTTCTTCCGTTAGAGTCAAAGAAGATGACATGGAAGCAAAATAGACCAGAATAGACCAGCCTCTCAGCATTTTGCGCCCTAGGCAACCTCATATGTTGCCTATGTCATGCGCCGCCCTGCCATACACTGTATATAAAGAGAGAGACAAGTGCACAGGGACCATCCAACAGGGGCAACTGTTTACGGCGTCTCCTTCAGAGTGATCGTGAAGTGGAGTGTGTCTACTCTGTTGGACTTTCCTTGAACCCTCGCACCATAATGTCCTCTGAAGAGCTATACTTTGACTATCGTGGACTCAGTCTTCCCAAGACGATCCACACCGCAGAAAGCTTGGAGTTTGCGCAGGAATTCAAATTTAAAGACGATGACGTCATCGCTGTCACCTACCCGAAGTCAGGTCTGTGTGTCTGAACTTTACCAAAGAGATTTTCTGTTTCTTCTGATTGAAAGTCTGAGATATTTAAATGCCTTATCTAAGCCAAAGGAGCTCGGGTCCTGGCGAACTGTCGCTGCTTCGTTGGTTCGAGGTGTTTCTGTTCTGTAAATTTACAGGAGATTGTGATTTCAATGCAAGCAGAGTAATAAGCTGAGATGTAACACTCGGGGTTGAAGTTAAATCAAAATACTGAATAACGATCCGTTTATTTTATTTTGGGCCAAGCAATTTTTGTGAACCGAAATTGATCATCTATGGGAAAATTGAAACGGACTTGTGCTATTCACCACCATCATCAAAACATCCAGTGAGAGAATATCTCTGAGAAGAATGGAAGCTGGTGTGCTGGAGGCTTGTGGTGGCCCATCACCCTTATGTCAGTGTCACACATCTCTATATTTGGTTCAAGGTCAGCTGTGGTGGTCTTTGGAGTCAAGCAGCACATAATCATTACATTGATTATTGGCCTTACTTCTAAATATGACACTTTTTATCCAAAAGGAAATGAGCTCATGGACAATTGTGTGGGAAATCTCTGTTTGTAGTAGTCAAGTATTTGTGAAAGATTTTGACCAGCCAGTACTTGTAAAGTTAAATATTGATTCCAACCCTTAGTGGTGCTGTATGTGCACTAAAAATTATGTCAGAAAAATTGTTGAAAGTAAAATACATGCACCAACTGTCAACATATGGACCAAGATCATAAAATCTAAACATCTTTATGACACAAACTTTACTCTAGTAACCAAGTGGGCCTGAATCCATGTTGCCAAAACAGACACACTACAGAATTTTAATAATTAAAGGCTCATGTTTCTCTGCTCTTACTAAGCCTCACTGTGAAATGCTTGAGTAATTAAAGTGGGCCAGTTGGACATTTGACAGCTCTTGCAAATCTTTTGAAGCTGGAATTCTGCTGTAAGTGAACAGTTTATGGTTCTTGTATTGTCAGTAGGTGTTTGGACTATGTAGAAGGAATATTTGCGTTTATTGGGATGGATCGCGAATAACTTGAAAAACTTCATTCATGTAGTTCAACTGTGTTTAGTGAGTATATCCAAAAGGCTTTTTTTATTCTCAGCCATTAATAGCCAATACTGACAGTTGAAAGGAGAAATCATAGCTTCATTAACCATGTAGTAATCACTCTTCCTTGTTGTTCTATAGGTACAATCTGGATGCAGGAGATTCTGCCACTGGTGCTTAATGGTGGTGATCTGAAGCCAATCCAAACCATTCCAAACTTTGAAAGGATGCCTTGGCTGGAGGAGATAAAATTGTCCATTGTTGTGGATCAATTGAAATCTCCGCGAGCACTAGTGACTCATTTTCCTTATCACCTCATGCCTGCATCCTTTCACACCTCCAAAGCCAAGGTAAACCTGTGGAATCTTAGTGAGATATTCCCTGATGTACTTCTCCTCATCTGATCCTTTATTAAACATCTATAGTAAACATTTCGCCTTATTATTTTCATTTTGTGACTTGTTTCCCTGCAATAGGTGATCTATGTTGTCAGGAATCCAAAGGATGTCCTGGTGTCTTCATACTACTTCCACCAGATGGCATCATTCCTCGAGGATCCAGGAACTTTTGATGAGTTCAAAGAGAAATTCCTGGATGGCAGAGGTCAGAGGTCACATCCTAAAAAGTTTACTTAGAGAAGTGTATGAATATCAGAAGTATTGAATTTAGCATGTCAGTGTATTATCATGTGAGCAAAAAGGGAAAAACTAAGTTACTCTTGTTATTTCTGGCACAGCAGTGGTTGGTTCATTTAATGTGTACTGTATTACAACCTGCAGTGATGTTTGGAAAATGGACGGACCATGTGAAGAGCTGGAGACACACAGAGCTGACAGACAGAATCATGTACATCTCATATGAAGAAATGGTTCAGGTAAAACTCTCACAAGCGAATTATGAGTTGTTGTAAATGGTGATATATTACTTCCTTGGGCCAGAGTTTATGGTTAACTCACAATTGAAGTTAATAGAGTGTCTGCAGTTTGAAAGGTACCTTGAAATAGAGGCCAGACCTGGCCCATGCACACATAGACATCAGAGGGGGCTTGAGCCCCTTCCCCTTTTCTTTCTTAATATATTTAGTTTACAGCTAATAAGCCAAAAGATAAAAAGAAATATAGTTAACTTGTGTCTTGTTAACAAACAGACAGAGGGTACAAACACCACCCTAATGTGTATTTTTGGAAGTTTTCTTTCCGTTAGAATCAAAGAAGATGACATGGAAGCAAAATAGACCAAAAATTCAAAATAGACCAGTGCAGTAGTGTCCTACCATAAACTGAATAATTCTGAATTTAGGCTCCTCATCTAATAACTATTCATTCTACTGCATTACATTGGCAAGAACACTTGTCAAAAATAAACTAAGAGGAACTGGCTCAGAGGAAAGGGAACAGACAGACTTGACTTTGTCCTAAGTCCTTGAAAAAGAGAGTTTGGTCTCAATGACCCTTCTCTGTATCAATTGATCAAATAAACACACTATTAGTGGGAAGCATGGCAGATAATCACAGAGGTGAAAAACACACAAGGGAATGAAGGTAAAAGAGGGAAGGTGACACCAAAAATAAATGACAAATGTAAAAAGAAGGAAAACATGACAGAGTGCAAATTAAAAATTTCCCAAACTTCAAATATTTAATTATTATAATATAAAAAAGCAAAAAGTTTCCATATGATAATTTGTAATGACAAATTGTCTGGTATTTTACTGGATAAAGGGCCAATTTTACTTATTGTAATTCATTTTCCTTGTAAGCTGTCCAGTCTGAGTGACGTCACAGAGACCATCAGATGGCTTTGGTGATCGTTCATCATAGAAATCAACCAGAAAAGTCAGAGAATTTCTATCTTGAGATGACAAAGAACAACTGCTGCTTCAAAAAGCTACAATGAAAGGTCACGTGTGCTTTCCTTCTAGGACCTGCCTGCGTCTCTCAGGCGTTTATCTGGTTTCCTGGGCACTAACCTGAGTGAAGACACCATTCAGAAGATCGCAGAGCATTGCACCTTTAAGACCATGAAGAACAACAACATGTCCAACTTCAGCCTGCTGCCAAAGAAATTCATGGACTCTGACAAATCTCCATTCTTCAGGAAAGGTGAGGCTCCATGTGTCCATGATAAACAGCTAGAGGCGTGGCTGAATTTTGATTATATGAACAACTGTTAATTTTCAACTTTTTGCTTGTGCTCACGGTTTGATGGCAATTTTTCTTGCTTACTGACTGTAGAGTTGAGTAATTTCTACAAATTGAAATGCTAAAAAATAAGTTCTACATTAACTTAAGGTCCAATGCAGTTTTCTCAGAATTACATTTAAACTGTCTGACTGGATTTGAATACTTACCTGGTTGAGGTCGACATCTTTATTGAGTTATAACCCTTCATGTAAGAGAATTTTCAGTCTCCATAAAACTGCCTTTCTTACCACTTGAATTTCTACTGAACAGTTTCTCACCGGAGCTCTGTTGTGTTAATGTGTGTTTCTTGGTGTGTGTCATCTCATGTCAGGTATTGCTGGAGACTGGAAAAAACATTTCAGCTCAGAGCAGCTGGCCCGGTTCACATCAGTCATTTGCAAAGAGATGGAGGGTGAGAGCTTCTCTCTGCCGTGGAGTCTGGACTGAGCCACAGCCAGAGGAGAGACGCAGAGAGAGAAAGAACCATTTACAATAGATATTTTTGTCAGAGTAGGAAACTGGTGCTATTTGGGCCAAACATTTTCAATGTTAGGCAGACAAGTAAAAATCACTTTACTGATGTTTGTACTCTGGTCATCATCCAGCTTCTCAAACAGGATTTAGAAGAGCTGCAGAGCCTTTTACCTGGAGAGACCACCACCACATTTAAATATATGTCAACAGTTTTTTGGGGTGTGAAATGTAACATTTTCCAGGTTAATTCCAAAATTGTTTTGCTTGCCCTGGATGAGAATTTATGTTAAACCGCCAACAAGGGATTGCTGCTTCAACAGTGATCATCTGGATTCTCTCATCTGTAAATAAGCTTGTTAATGAGCTATTTTGTTATTTCCCTGCCTCTTATTGTGGTTAAAACAAACAACACAACTCTTGTTGACTCCTTGCTTGTATGCAAAATGTGCCTATGTAATGTTATTTATGTTTAAGGCACCCGGAGCTCAGCTTGTAGAAACTTTTAATACACTTTCAATAAATATCATGGCTCACATAAATTTCTACATCGTTTTAATTTGTATTATTGTCACACTTGCTTAAGGTTAGGGTTAGAATGCGTTCCATCTTTCAGTCTTTGTGGTGCCTTGTGTGTACTGTTCATTTATAGGTGTGAGAGGATTGCGAAGGTTCTATTCATACATTAATTATAGTTGCATATTCATAGATAGGTAGATCAATGTACCGTATTGAATCCAAATTGGGAAATTATCGTGTTACAGATCAAACACTGTGATGAAAATAATGCATATTTCGTGTTCATTTATTATCAAAATAATGCAAAACCACATTCCTTCAGCAAGTCTGGTAGTATAACCATCCTCCTCCACTCTGACCTGCTCTCACTGTCACTAATAAACCCTCATCACTAGTTATCAGGACCTGATCAGTACATGAAGTCACTTAGTGTTTGTTTGATTCGCTCCAGAGTTCATGAGACTGCATCTGAACATCATGAAAAATGACTCGTCACCATCTATTAAATAAAAATCCTTCACTATTGGATACATCTCGATTTTGAGGAGTGTTTATCAGGACATCAGGGGTGAATCGCAACGCAGGGTTTTTACTTCATTGTTGCAAAAGAAGCGACGGACCGTTTATTATTTTACACAAATATGAATTCAACAGGATTTTATAAAGATCAGCTCAGAGTGTGACTGATTAGAAAACATCACAGGGAGCACCTCCCACCCCCAGCTCCTTTCCCTGTTGTACTGGTGTTCCTTTGCATGGGGGGAGCTGAGTGGTGATAAACAAAGGATTAAGCTACCAGTGGCTCAAGCTGTTAGTTTACAGCTAATAAGCCAAAAGACAAATACAAATATAGTTTACTTGTGTCTTGTTAACAAACAGAGGGTACAAACACCACCCTACTTTGTATTTTTGGAAGATTTCTTTCCATTAGAATCAAAGAAGATGACATGGAAGCAAAATAGACTAAAATCTCAAAATAGACCAGTGCAGTGTTTTACCATAAACTGAATAATTCTGAATTTAGGCTCCTCATTTAATAACAATTCATTCTACTGCATTACATTGGCAAAAACACTTGTCAAAAATAAACTAAGAGGAACTGGCTCAGAGGAAAGGGAACAGACAGACTTGACTTTGTCCTAAGTCCTTGAAAAAGAGAGTTTGGTCTCAATGACCCTTCTCTGTATATATTGATCAAATAAACACACTATTAGTGGGAAGCATGGCAGATAATCACAGGGGTGAAAAACACACAAGGGAAGGAATTTAAAAGAGGGAAGGTGACACCAAAAATAAATGACAAATGTAAAAATAAGGAAAACATGACAGAGTGCAAATTAAAAATTTCCCAAACTTCAAATATTTAATTATTATAATATAAAAAAGCAAAAAGTTTCCATATGATAATTTGTAATGACAAATTGTCTGGTATTTTACTGGATAAAGGGCCAATTTTACTTATTGTAATTCATTTACTTAGTAAGCTGTCCAGTCTGAGTGACGTCACAGAGACCATCAGATGGCCTTGGTGATCGTTCATCATAGAAATCAACCAGAAAAGTCAGAGAATTTCTATCTTGAGATGACAAAGAACAACTGCTGCTTCAAAAAGCTACAATGAAAGGTCACGTGTGCTTTCCTTCTAGGACCTGCCTGCGTTTTTCCTTTTGCTCACGTTTTGATGGCAATTTTTCTTCCTTACTGACTGTAGAGTTGAGTAATTTCTACAAATTGAAATGCTAAAAAATAAGTTCTGCATTAACTTAAGGTCCAATGCAGTTTTCTCAGAATTACTTTTAAACTGTCTGACTGGATTTAAATACTTACCTGGTTGTGGTCGACATCTTTATTGAGTTATAACCCTTCATGTAAGAGGATTTTCAGTCTCCATAAAACTGCCTTTCTTACCAATACCTGACATGAGATGTTTGTCATCTCATGTCAGGTATTGCTAGAGACTGGAAAAAACATTTCAGCTCAGAGCAGCTTCCTTGCCTCTTATTTTGGTTAAAACAAACAACACAACTATTGTTGACTCATTGCTTGTATGCAAAATGTGACAATGTAATGGTGTGCATGTATAAGGCATCCGGAGCTCAGCCTGTAGAAACTTTTAATACACTTTCATTAAATTATCATGGCTGACATGAATTTCTTTATTGTCTTTATTTTAGTTATTTGCACACTTACTTTTGCCCTAATAAATTTATACTCAAGGAAAAGACATGTCTGCACACTGATGTGTTTCTTTCTTTTAGGGATTTGTCTGTCTAAGGGTTTTATATCAGGTTGCAAAAAATCTAAATTTGTCTGGAGACACAGATTTGCAGCCAAAACAGCAGTTGCATTTACTATAGAGCAGTTGTGGACGAAAGTGAGTGAATTGTACGCGACCTCGAAAGTAGCCACCGGCACATGAGAAGCAGACAGTTCACTGCAGGACGAGTCTCACAGGGACACATAAAAACAGCTCACACTGCCGTTTGCATATATCCAAATAAAGTAGGACATTGTTTCCAGGAAGATGAAAGGCTGTTGAATCTTTCTAAATGAGCATCGAAAGGTTTTATTCTCCTCCAATATTGAAGTGGCAGGAGAAATCCGAATGTGTCATCAAACCTGAGCAGAAAGCCCCCAACAGTGGAGAGTAACAGTAAACCTCCTAATTAAGGAGAGTCATGAAATGCATGCATAAACCATGCGTTTTGTTTTCACTCCTGTCTTTTGGAACAAATTAATTGAATGGATTTCTACGAAATATGGTGGAAGGATGTGATGTGGCTCATTGAAAAACCCTGTAAAAATACGCTGTCGATCCAGGATTTTCGTTTCACTTTGTTTAACATTTTGAGATACAGCATTTTATTGACATTGTCCCTGATTTCCTAGGGACTCATTATTGGATCATGTCAAAAGAAATGTCAGGCACATTTCTGGAATTTATATTTATGATTGTTAGCTAAACAAAATGAGTCTCACTCCTGTCAATCCCTCTCATATTTAAACATTTATTTATTTCCACATTTAAGTGTCCCTATGTTAATGAGGTAGGAGGTCCCGACCTCAGTCTCGAGCAGGATTGGTCAACTGAGCTACAAACACACACGCACACACAGGCCCCGGGGCTCCCCCCCACACCGCCACATTCTCGCTCAGAAGACACAAGCAGTGACTGAGACCTGAGCTCGTCACCATGAAGCAGCCGCTCAGTGACGTGAAAAGTGGAAACACAGAGCTTCTCTGGTCACATCTGCTCAGAGATCAGCTGCTTCATGATCAGATCAGAAGCTGCAGGTGGTTTGTAACGAGCTGGAGTTTCTGTTTCCTCCACCTCTCGGCTTCCTCCTTGTGCTCAGTACAACACGAGACGTGACTCTCACAGTCAGGAGCACTGACACCTAAATCATCCCAATACAAAAATAACCTTAACTAACCCTCTGAACTTGAACTAGTTCATTTAAAGTTTGAACTGGATCAATGCTGCAAACAGCAGAAGGGCTGGTTCATTACAATCCTGTGACAAATCCTGCATGAGACTGTGCTTAGGCCCGCCTTTCCAATTTTGCATACGGACACAGAAATGTGGACATAAATAAATGTGGAAATAAATAAATGTGGAAATATATTTAAGACATTTATTTATACATTTCTGTATTTATTTCTGTATTTTATTTATCTATTTCTGTATTCATTTATTTCCTTTTTTATTTATTCATTTATTTCTGTATTTATTACACGCTCGCTGTCTGGCATGAAACACCAAAGAGCTGACATTTATGTGATAAATCTCCAATGCTATATGCAGCCTAGTGGCACATTCGAAAATTTTCAGATTCTGACTTTATTGATCCCAAGGAGGGAAAATGATTTGTAGCTTACCCTGTTCACGATCACACAAGTAACATCCAATATGATACAGTGGGGCAAAATAAGTATTTAGTCAGCCACCAATTGTGCAAGGTCTCCCACTTAAAAAGATGAGAGATGCCTGTAATCCAGGAAATCACATTGTAGGATTTTTAATGAATTAATTGGTAAATTCTTCGGTAAAATAAGTATTTGGTCACTTACAAACAAGCACGATTTCTGGCTCTCACAGACCTGTAACCATCTTTAAGAGGCTCCTCTGTCCTCCACTCGTTACCTGTATTAATGGCAACTGTTTGAGCTCGTCATCAGTATAAAAGACACTATGGCCAAGACCAAAGAGCTGTCAAAGGACACCAGAAACAAAATTGTAGACCGAATCTGCAATAAGTGAAGACTGAATCTGCAATAAGTAAGCAGCTTGGTGTGAAGAAATCAACTGTGGGAGCAATTATTAGAAAATGGAAGACATACAAGACCACTGATAATCTCCCTCGATCTGCGGCTCCACGCAAGATCTCAACCCGTGGGATGAAAAATTATCACAAGAACAGTGAACAAAAATGGGGCCATGTATCGTGAGATTTTGAAGATGAAACGTGGCTGGGTCTTTCAGCATGACAATGATCCCAAACACACCGTCAGGGCAACAAAGGAGTGACTACCTACCTAAGAAGCATTTCAAGGTCCTGGATTGGCCTAGCCAGTCTCCAGATCTCAATCCCATAGAAAATCTGTGGAGGGAGTTGTAAGTCTGTGTTGCCCAGCGACAGCCCCAAAACATCACTGCTCTAGAGGAGATCTGCATGGAGAAATGGGCCAAAATACCAGCAACAGTGTGTGAAAAGCTTGTGAAGATTTAAGGCCGGGAAGTACTCATGGGCTTACTGGCCCGTGACTTAAGGCCCGGAAGGGCTCTTGCGCTTACGGGCCGTGAAAACGCCGACGCATGCATCAGCCTTTACAGAAAACGTTTGACCTCTCCTCTGTCATTGCCAATAAAGGGTATATAACAAAGTATTAAGATGAACTTTTGTTATTGACCAAATACTTATTTTCCTACATAATTTGCAAATAAATTCTTTAAAAATCAGATGTGATTTTTCTGGATTTTTTTTTCTTTCTCATTTTGTCTCTCATAGTTGAGGTAAATTACAAGCTCCTCTAATCTTTTTAAGTTGAAGAACTTGCATAATTGGTGGCTGACTAAATACTTATTTTGCCCCACTGTATCATATTGGATGTTACTTGTGTGATCGTGAAGGGGCCGGTGAGGGACATCATTTTATGGTTTTCGTGACAAGTGTACTGAGATTTGACAACCAATAAGAGCAGCGTTGAATGGAAAAGAGAAGCACATGAACAGTAAGCTTCAGGTTTATGCAAAGCTGACTTCTGCCATGGCTTTGGATGGACAATGTTGTACAGTATGTCTCTTTTATGATCACAAATGGCCAACTATATTTCTATAGACTCCTGCACAGTCAGGTTTATTTTATATGTCTATAACTCACATTTTAAAACAGTATGATTTAGTGTTTCTGCTCCTCAAGCATATTTTACCACCTGACTATAGGCTTCACCATACAGTGACAATGCAACAGAGAAAAGAAGACGGAAAAAGAAAGGAAAGGAAAACATACTTCAAGACTGAATGCAAAGTGTTTTTCCCTCAATCCACGATGCAGACATGAATAGAGGGAGAGGGGAAAAGAGTTTGACCTCTCATGTGGTTGGAGGCACAAACACACAAATACAGGTGCACAAATCCTGACAGTTGGCCTCTGTGTACAAGTGAACAGAAAACACACTTTCACTGACAGCAAAGAAGTCGAATCAATAATGAAGACGCTCACTTCTGAAATGGATTTGACTCGACCATTAGATGGCAGCCAAACATTACCGGTTCACGCTGTGTAAAGTTATACATCACCACTACAAATACAGTCAGTCAGCCAAATGAGGAGCATGAAGACAGGCTCACAGAGACACACTAACAGGTTCATAGACACACTGGAATGTGATCATTACAATAGTAATGAATAATATAATGATCATTTCTGGCATTTTTATATCCTCACTGCAATCAGATGTCTTGTTACAGATCTAAAGGGAAATCCTGGAAGATTTTTTATATTTGATGGTGGCTGCATCTCCCAAAAGAAGTCCAATTTATAACTTATCATGCAAATCTGAATTAGACAAATAAACTGTTTGTTGACCAAAATAGGTTATGCATGTAAGTATACTTAAAAATCTGGTAATCATGACACAATCCCACTACAATACTGAAATACTGTAAATGTGTCTACTATTCTAATTACATCAGTGAATAGCAAAAATAGACAAGAAGTATATTATAGAAACTCATCTGACTTCTCAGACCATTATCTTTGTAGGGATCTTTTCTCTTCAGTTTTAACTTGAACTTAACAAATTACCTCTATAAAAAATACACAATTGAACAATATGGAGATTTGGTGGACCAATCAGTTTCAAGCTGACTAAGCTGTATACCGCTCAGATAACTCATAAAAAGATTCAACAAAAATTGCAAATCAACTTCTGTATCTTATTCGAACAACATGTCAATTTTGCATTATTACTTCTTGTGACCTAACTGGCCATAGCCTACAGAGTGAAGGAATTATATGATTATTATAACATATTGTGCATTTTCATACTGAGAATCCTCTTATCTGTTGGCATAAAATATCAGAACAGGTTGACCTTGGTCTGAGTATTTTGACGAATCAGGAGATTTCGTTATCATTTTTATTTATCTCAGTGAACACTTCATTGATTTCTGTTGTTCAGCTCTGGCAGCAGCAACCAACAACAGGGAGAGCGTGGCCTAGGGGATAGAGCTGGTGTTCTGCAACAAGAAGGTTGCAGGTTCGAATCCTACTGTTTCCCATCTGCATGCCTAAGTGACCTTGGTAAGATACTGAACCCCTAAAAATGGCCCCTCATAAATGCTGAGTGTTCTTAAAAATGTAAGTCGCTTTGGAAAAAAGCGTCAGCTAAATGACATGTAATTAGCATGGATTTTATTTGTAAGGACCATGAGAAATGAATTAATGCTTGAAGTCTATACTTAATTAAGGTTGCTATAAATAGTTTTAATTTCAATTTTATGTAGGTTAATGCTGCAAACTCCTTTTCATTGTGTTTGTGTGTCCCTCCGATGACTCCATCCCCTGAGCTGTGACACTAGATCAATTACATAGTGGCCTTTTGCACCCGGGGGAGGGTTTGGGTGTGTGTGTGTGTATCTGTGTCGGCAGACGATGCGGTGCCTGTTCCAGGACACCCACTTCGTTGCCGCCTTGTGCCCACTGGTCCTGCCCTGGGCTGCCCACAGGATGCTGGCCTGCTTTGATGCCCTCTTCTCATCAACAGACTGTAGACACACACTTAAATAGCCAATAACTCCTCAGAAGATCCTGTAATCTTTTTAAAGTTGGTTGCATTCAGTCAGCAAACTCTTTGTCTCCCAGAGCGATGCCCACAAGTATCCGAGGAAGCTTGATCAGTTGCTGCGTTGGGAATGGGCTGTTTAGGTCCAAGCAGGGAGGGAGGATGATATCTGACATCTTCACCACATTAATCTTGATCTCAGCCTGGGATGTCAAGTGTGTCCCACTTAGTGGTCTGTCCACTGACCTGAGAAAGTTGATGTGAGAAGTTTTAATTTTTTTAACCCTGAGTAACCCAAACGTACAAGTGTGCAAAAAGAATGTCATGGGTAGTTCCCAGTAGTTCTAAAGCTTTTGAAGATAGATGTTAACTGTTGATTCCCAAATTACTCCATAATCACCTCCACACCTATCTCAGCTATTCTAGTTGTGACAGCTTTTTAGCTGTATTTATTATTGCACAGCAATTTAATTCCATAAGCTCTTTACACACTTATTGAATTCAATCCCCTGAGAACAAATTATTTTTCAGAAATCTATTTATTATTTTCAGGGGAGTTGTTGAATACATCAAAAGGCATCTGACAATGTTTAAAAGAAACAAAAATCCTGGATTTGCCCCTTCGTCAAGATCCACACCAAAATATACTGGGCTCTTACTTGGGCTCCTCTGGAAATCTGTTCAGCAGTCTTGGTGTAGTTCTGCGGACAAATCAACCAACCAGCCAACCAACCAACCAACCAACAACCAACCAGACAACCAATCAACAGGTGAAAAAATAACCTTGTTGCCGGAGTTAATGATCACATCCTTAGGAAAAGGTATAAAAGTCCTAGCTGACCATATAGGTGGCTTTGTGGTTCAAGGTTTTGTGTATGCCACATTATCGCTGTCTATTTGTCATCCACATGGTTTAAAAAAATACTAAGATATTACGAGGATTGCAGTTACAGTTGCAATCAGAAATATTCAACCCCCCAGAGATTTTAAGGATTTATCAATTAAAGTAGACAGAATCTTGTTCTTTGATCAAGATTCTGCTTCGGATGCCTTCTTCATGAGTTGAGTGATAAAGAAAATCAACACGGAAAATGCATGATGTAGTATTTGTGTTTAGCAGTATATTTTGTTAAGATAGCCATGTCACAATTATTCAACCCCTATGTAATATTGTTGTTTTTAAAGCTGTCTGACAGTTTTTTTTGTCCTAAAGTTGAGTTGAAACATTATTAAGCCTTTGGGAACTCTATACTGATCCTTCATTTGCTTCAGCTGTGATGCATATATAAACCCCACCCATGAAGGTATTCAAGGTGAGTTGCAATCATGGGAAAGACAAAGGAGCTTACACAAAAGCTGAAAGAGGAGATTATTTCATCACAAGGCCTTGGGTAGAAGAAGAATTCCCCAAAAAATGATATTCCAAGAGACACAATTGGGTACATTATAAAGAAGTTTACAACTGATGGAGCAGCTTCAAACATGCCTGGCCATGGAAGAAAGACCAGCATTTCATCAAGGACCCTCAGCAACTTAGTCAAAACAACTCAGATAAATCCCTGTGTGATTGCAAGACACCTACAGGATGACCTGATGAAGGCTGGTACAAGTGCTGCAGTGGCAACTATAAGACATGCACTGAATAATAAAGGACTTAATGGCCGGCTCCAAGACGCACTCAGCTCTTGACCACAAGCAACATCAAAAGTCGACTAGAATATGCCAGGAGGAATTTGGATAAGCCTACAGAGTTTTGGGTGACAGTTCTATGGACTGATGAAACCAAACTGGAACTGTTTGAACGTATGGACCAGCGGTATGTATGGCGTGTGAAAGGACAGGCTTATGACCAGAAGAATACCATCCCCACAGTCCAGCATGGAGGTTGGTCAAAGATGATGTTGGGCTGTTTTTCTGCAGCAGGAACTAGCAATCTTTATTGTGTACATGGCATCATGGATTCACAGAAATACCAGGCCATTTTAAAGAGGAATGTGATTCCTTCTGTTGACAAATTAAACCTTGGTGATCATTGGACTTTCCAGCAAGACAATGATCCAAAGCAAAATCTCCAAGTCCACCAAAGCTTGGTTGAGAAAAAGATCCTGGAACGTCCTGGAGTTGCATTCACAGTCACCAGATTCAAATTTGAATGAAAATCTTTGGTGGGATTTAAAGAAGGCAGTTGCAGTATGGAAGCCATCAAACATCACTGATCTAGAGGCTTTTGCACTTGAAAAATGGGCAAAGATTCCAATCGAGAGGTGTAAGAAGCTTGTCTGCACTTACCGAAAACATTTTTTAGAAGTTATAAAAGCTAGAGGATGCGCCACAAAGTGCTGAAGCTGGGGGGTTGAATAATACTGCACATGCACATGTGTTGAAAGAGTTACATTTTTCATTTGAGCTTCAAAGTTAAGTCAACTTCTGTTGTCAAAATAACTAAAATACGCATCAATAAATATCTTTTGTTGTTTGATGAGGTTTTTTTGTCATTTATTGTCATTATCTGTCATCCACATCACTATAATGTCTATTGAGGTGAGGGGGTTGAATATTTCTGATTGCAACTGTATATGCTCTCTTGCAAAAGAAAGAAATTATGCCGCCCTTGTATCTACACAGATACATGTGTAGCTCCAGCCAGCAGACTGTTGTTCCCAGCAAAATATCTGCTCAGCTCTTCACCCCTTCTAAAACTGTGTATAATATCTGGTATCAATCTTCTTCATGCAAATCTTGTTAAAGGAGTGACAGTTATTTCATCCATAAAGTTCCTGTATCATTCTCATAGTTAAATTGCCCATGGTTGATGTTCTTGATGACACATGGATGGCCCTCCCCAGGGTCATATAGCCAGCTGTAGACACTTGCAGATAGAGCAGTGATAACATACAGTGCAACATCTAAACATCCCCTTCTTCCTCTTTGTTAGACACAGGAGAGTCGCCAGGAGCCCCTGATGCACCCTCACCCTTATACCCTAGTGTTATACAGTATTTGGCATTACAATGCAAAATGGTTTGTCTCTCTGCATTAGCTTATCTTTTAATACTGTGATTTCATTTTGATGAAAGAGATGAGACGAGAAAAACTTTATATTTTCTTTATAATTTGTGTATTTATTTGCTATTGATGCTACAAAATATTAACAAACTGGTAACATTTTATATTTCCATTAAATATGTCCATATTTAACTGTTTATTTCTCTTTAATTCAATTTTCTATTATTAAATACAATATACACCTTTGTCTTTCCAGGATTTCTACAGATTATTCCATGTTTAACTCAAATCAACCAGCTCAAAGCTTTTTAGCCAACTTTGATCATTGACTTTTATTTTTCTGCCTTGCTTATACAAAAACGTGAAAAGCATTATGTCTCGATTCTATACTATCTCTTCATCCATCCCTCTGGTCGTCGAATACCCTTCATCCTCTCTTCTGTTTTCTATGAATGAACCAACACAACTCTGAAAACACGTTAACATTCGTTTCCCAAGGACAGTGGATGTATACTGTGATAGATACAGCATCATAAACAGGTGGGTTGCTTTTGAAGACATGGGAATATCTTACATTTCTCAAACACACAGACACAGACACACTTTTCAGTCACGCCCCAAAGGGTGTCTGCACAGTTCCGGGCCGTAGAGCAATTAGCAGTAATGGCAGGAAGCTAGTTAGTGTTATCTGCTGCGGCGGCGACCTCCACTGGCACTGACGGACCATGGGCCGGTCACGTAGAGTGAGAGACAGTCAGACTCAGAGCCGGGGAGGGAGGAGGAGGAGGTGAAGGAGGTAGATGGGTTAGAAACTCACAGGCACATGGCCTGCGAGGACATTCAGACCAGGTTATCCTCCTACTAAACTCCATGTAGATATAAAAATAAGACTTGCGGGAACAAGGAAGTAGTACGTATAGTCCTATAGTGTCTGTTGAGAGTACACCTGAATAAACAGATATTTGAATTTATTTCATATTTTTATTTATTTTTTACAATGATCAATGCATATTCTTAATCTAATATCATCAAGTCCATAGTTATCAAACAAATTCATTAATTTATTATACCACAGTCACATCTTCAAACGCTTCCTCAAGTGTCTTTTCATGTAATTTAGATAATAACCTATAACATGATGATCGAGCCACCCATGTTTGTCCCACAGCTCCGTCTGCAGGGTGTTTTCTGGCTGCAGATGAGATGTCGCTCTATTGTTTCAGCAGCATGTCTCTCTTCCTGTACAGTATCTATAACACTACACATGCCTGGGAGCGGGTGGCTGGGTGGATGGGATTCAGGGGAGCGACAGGGATGAGTGGGTAGTGTTAGTGGCGCAGGAGAGTGCAAGAGGATGTGGCCATCAGGGCCCGAAACAGACAAAAAGAAAATAAACAGCAGAAATCCCTGAATGAGGCTCAGACACAACAGTCACGTAGGTTTGGCCGAGTCCAGGTCACATTGTCAGACTGGCAGGCGCACTGAGCTGTTAGCCTTCTCTGTGATTACACTGTGATTGTATTTATACAGCATTTATATAAACATCCGGCAGGATTGTTGATATATATGAGCTGCTGGGGATCTACTATGAATGAATAAATAGCTAAGAATGTAGCTTGTGGTTAATGACTTTATATTAAGGTCATAACCATTTAATTTGATTCATTCGATGAACTCTGTTCAACTCTGTTCTGCAGGTTAAGTGTGTTCAATTTAGAGGAAAAGAAAAAAAAAAATTCCAAGTGTGACTTAAATCAATATTCGATTCCCACAACTTAATAAAAGCACTTTGTGGTCATTGTGATTATTTCTTTTTTTCTGTACGGTCTGTACATGGATTCCCTTCTATTAGCAAAAAACATGATTATAATGTAAAAAGTGGCCTGTTGTTGTTGAGCTGGAGCCAATCCCACCTTAAATTGGGCGGGAGGCAGGTCACGACCAGAACATGTCACCTCACAGGCGTACATTCGAGAGGGACGAATAACCAGTCACACGCTAGTTAATACCCACAGTCAATTTAGATTTACCAACTAACTGAACCCAAATCATGTCTTTGGACTCTGGGAGGAAGATGGAGTAAAAAGAAAACCCACAGAGACACAGACAGACCTCAGTCTTAATTAATTGATTTGTTTGGCTATCTACCTTTAACCGTTAACAACACTTTTACTTTGTGTGTGTGTGTGTGTGTGTGTGTGTGTGTGTGTGAGATTGTTTGTTTTTTGAGAGAAAGTGTGATGTTTAACAGTGGATTTGCTGTAAGTGCTTCTGAATCAGGTTTTCCCCTTTCCCCTCATCAGTTCCCCAAGGCAACAATTTAACAAAAGAAAAGGCCTCAGTCAACACTAGATAACTGTGATAAGAACAAATAACTTACAGTAATGCTGCATGGCGAGGATACGTGCCATTTTACCCAACACCGTGTCACTGACCACATGCCCTGAGAGCTGCTGCCCCACGCTCGCTGACTTCGTACACATAAACACACAAATGTGATGGTTCTGTTTTGTCTTTATATTTGGGGAATTAAACTTTACAACCAAAATAGGAAAAAAGAATCTGTCAGTAAGTGAGTCCTTTTAATGTTGAATGAAAAAGCTGCATGTGTTTGGGAAAAGACTTCCTTAACGGAAATTCTAGTAAAATATTGCCCGTTGGCAAAGCGCTTGCAGCCTCCTGCAGTGTTTGGACGCGGGTTCAGTCACTCATGTGATGGCATGCAAATAAACTTCAACTCAAATAAACAGGGCTCCATTCTGGTAAAGCACTGTTTGTTTTGCCAAGCCGGAATAGGGTCAACAACTTCCTTTTCTTTTCAACCTGTCAACAAAAACTTTTAGTGAAGTTTCCCGCTGCAACAGACGTATGTTACTGATGTAATTTGTTTGTAAATCGACTGATTCTCAGTGCAGGACATGTTTAAATTAATCTCCAATGTACTGGTCTAAATTTATCCTTGTGATATATAGAGGGAGAGTCCAGTGAACTTTTTACACTTGAGTGCACAGATGCAGAAGCAGCAAACTGTTCCTTTATTTGTCTACCATCTGTCTTCCTACTATTGTTGTCCCTGATTGTATTTTGGATTTCAGTGACGTGCACTAACCCTGACTGAACCCATTTATAGTCTGACTAAATCATGCAGATTGGCTTGTGAAGCCTTGCTGATGATGGACTGAATGGATAAAGGACCTCATCACTTTATATCACTTCATCACTTTGCAGATGAAAGATCTGGTGAAAGACGCTGAGGATTGTTTAGGTTCCTTAGTTTCTTGATGAGAGACATGCCCTCTTTATGATTCATCATTCAGGGCATTGAAGTCACAGATGCCTTCAGTAGCCGTGCGGACAGACAGACGTGAGAGGACCATGTCTATCACCTGCTTGTGTCCTCTTCTAATCCACTATGAGTTTCCTGTACGGCACAAGAGGCCGGGAAGAGCAGAAAATAGCTTGATTCACTCCCATTATAAGCTGGAGGTGCAGGGGTCGGGATCAGTCCTGAATAGACATGACACAGTGAAACGACGCGCATATATGCTGTACAGGACGACATCGGGTGCAGTGTTTGTTTATTTCTTGTTTATGTGAAAACAATGGTTGGCGTACATAGAGGTTTTGATTACCTCAGGGCGTCGCCCTCACTGTCATTTCTGTGTATAAATGTTATCTTGGATAAATATAGCGAGCGGCTTTCTCGCTGTCACTTTCACGTTGTTAACAGTACACAGAAGAGAGGAGAAGGGAAGTATTCCTTTTGTTTGGAGTCCGGTCTGATGCTATTTTAGAACCTATGTGATGATGTAACAGACACGATCACAAGGTGCGGCTCTGTGTGCCTGGAATACAGAGTCGATAATACCTAACACTGTACTGTTATACCACAGTACTTACAAAGATAGTCAAACCTCAAAGTGGTGGACTCATATAAATTAATATATAATTGTTCAGTGGCTTTATGTAAAATGACAATAATAATACAAGAATAATGATAAGAATAATAAGTATATAACGTTTACTCAGTGTCAGTCTTTGTAAAACTAGAAGCTCAATATTGATTAAACACCTTGGGCCAAGGCCCAATCTCCTTGTGAAACCACTTTATGTTGCCTACATTCACATTTTCATTTGATTGTTTAACTGTTTAGATCTCCAAGAAACATTCATAAATATCAGTCCTCAGATTCATGAATTCATCTCTGAAGTATTATACTCTCCTTCAATTATTCTCAGAGCAATCCAAATGTTGAAAAACACTCTCGCAATGCAAAATTACTCCTGGATTAGCCCTCTTATTCGCATCAAACTTCAATGGGTTCTTTCTTTATTCCTTATTGCACCACGTTTCACCATGATCTGTCAAAGATTTTATTTATGCATAATCCTGCTAAATAACAGAAAACCTTAAGGCTAGTTACTACTTGCCTTAGCCAAGAAGGTCCAATTGAAACAGTAAATGTAATATGTCTTGTGTTTTTAAAAATAATATAAAGATGACAGAATTGTTTGAGGCTAGAACTATATGAAATCTGGGAACAGGGTATATTTCTTATTTAATTACAGTTGGTTTGTAATAAGTGCATTTAACGCGCACACACACACGCACACACACACGCATGCACCGTCTCTGCTTAAATCAACAATTCTTTCAGCTGGGTGGAGGGCATGCAGTGGTCATTACATACATACGCAGGAACACGTGCATGTGCAGGATAAGCACAGATTTGTATCTTTGTGTGTGAGCACTAAGTACATCCTGTCTCTTGATGTTGCAATAATACTGAAGAGTGACGTCATGTTAACTCTGCATTAGGGACCATGACAAGGCTGATAACGGTCTATTCGTAGGCTATTTCACATTTAAACTTGGGAACAAATGTTTTAAAATGACACTGACACAGAAACTGCAGCAGGACTTGAAGTTTATCTGCAGTGATGTATTTCAAAGAAAAATTATGAATCCATGTCTGTGCATATCAATCCAGCTGTTCAGAAGAGACCAGCGATCATAGTTAAGTCACCTGTAAAGGGACAATTTGTCTGTTTTCAGTTTTACAGTAATCAGAACCACCGCAGTTAGAGAGTTACACGGCAAACCTCAGGGAATTCTTAATCCCATTGCCTCACCTCACAAGTTTTGAAATGAACTCAGTTGGGTCCTTACAATATTCCATACATTTAGCATATCTGCTGCATATAAGCTCCAGACTAAATTTGGAGAGTCATGGCCTTTCAACAGCCATCAATCTTTTTCTTGAGCTCAGTTTTAAGCACAGCATCTCAACAGGGTGAAATTAAAGCAGAGAAACAGTTAGAAAAAATATTATTTTCACTGAGCATGATGGTCTCTCAATCTTGCACCTGAAATAGTTCAATGTAGTTCCAGGTACATATACCAATGAGCCAAGCTTGTCTTCAACTTATAGACACTTGGGAACACGTACACTCACACACACGCACTCTCACAGACACGCACTCACACACGCACAGTCGCGTTCAGAGCGAGGGTGTGTCCTCTCCAGTCACGAGAGTCTGTCTCTCTCTCCTTCCTGCCCGTCTCGTCGTGATGTTGTCAGCGTGTGTAATACATGTGGATGTATTTGTGTCTGTATTGCACACTCAGAAATGCATTACTGTATGTAAATGTAATAAGTTGTTATAATAGACAGTGTATATTGTTACTGTAATTGTTTGAGCAAAGGCAGATGATGTAGACATATTGTCCAAACACCCTGTTGTGATGTCTTTTAGCAAATCACTGTCTCCTCACAGCTCTTCCTGAGGAAAGAAGACCCACCCAAGACTTCAAATGTGGGCTGTTATGTTAACATTGCAACAAAAGCTGATAGAGAGACAGAGCTTGTTCGATGTAGTGAAAGATCACATCACTGTAAAGCCTAAATTCACTTAAGATGAACCACATTTCACACAGCCATAGATATCAGTTCCCTGTGAATGAGATTTGTCATTGATATCCATCCATTATTCCTTGGCAAAATTAGGAAAATGCCCTATTTAATAATGTTAAAGGACTCATCGTATGCCCATTTTACCAAACTTGAAATGGTTCCTTGGGGTCTTAATGAAATGTCTATAACACATTTTGGTCAAAATACCACAAGGATAATTTAAAACAGCACCTTTTTACCCTGTCTAAAACAGCCCTCCTCAGATTGACCTGTTTTGAGCGTTAGCTCGTGAGCCCCGCACCCCGGCTAGCGTTAGCTCCCGAGCTAACCTGGCCAGTGGAGCCGGGCCGTCTCTCCCCGGAGCTGGTGAGATGATGGTGGGGGGTGGTCCAAGGCCATGTAGCGAGACTCCCTACATTGGCATTGTGTGACTATGACGTTTATTTCGGTCGTAATCCCATTCGATGCACTCTAGTGTTTCGTTTCTTACATAGAGGAACCACAACAAATCACAGGAGTTGTTTTTTTTTCCAGAGTTTTTGGGACGGTAGACATGCCAGATGCCCAAATGAATGTGCAGAAGCACTACAAAAGTGGAATTTTCATAATATGTCCCCTTTAAAGAAAGTAATAGAGCAACTCTGATCCGAATCAAGCCCAAATTTGAATAGATTCTTCTCTAAACAATACTATATAATTCATACCATTTTCATGGTAATCCACCCTGTAGTTTTTTTCGTAATCTTGTTTACAAGCAACTGACGGTTGAAAACATTATCCCCATCATGGAGGTATTTAGTGTTAATCCAAGCCGCATCTCTGGCCATGTTTTTATTAACTCTACAGTGAGTGTACAATGGATTGTGCCTGCATGCAGTTATTGGTGCATATGTAGGAATGTGTCTGAATCTATTTTAGTATATAAGAATAGTGCAGAGGTTCTGGCATCGACAGTGTGTTCTTGGTATTTTGTTTATTTATTTGCAAAGACAAAGAGAGGAACATTGACTGTTTACTGTGTGTATTTGTCTGCCTATGAGTGTGTGTGTGTGTGTGTGTGTGTGTGTGTGTGTGTGTTTACATAAGCTTCATGCTTTTACCTCATCCAAGAATCCTCTCATGGATGACTTGTAATTAATTGAATTTAAGAATCCTAAGAGACCACAATTCCTCTACAGTGAGACAAGTGAAACATGATAATCAACTGAAAATGTCTGGGTGTTGCATATATGGAGTTTTTTCTCTTTAGTTGTAACAAAGTCATTGCGATCTACAGGTTCAGTCAGTCTGTGTACTATGAAACATTAATCTTAGCATATCCTTCACATGAGGTTGTACAAATCTTGAAGTTGAGGCACTGTAAAGAGGGTATCTGCACAGTGAATATGTTTCAACCAATTATCTTATATAAACTTTCACTTTAACCAATGGAGCCACCTACACCGAAAATGTTGATTGATAGATATTTTTCATTGATTGTCTATTAAACATTGTACAGCAAATATACACAATATATAAAGTGTAAAACAAGGTCTAAACATACAAATACTGCTTTCTTCTGCCTGCTGCCGAAATTCCTATCTAAGTTAGCCACCATACAGAAATATAAACACATTTTCCCCTGTAGGCCTTAAAAATAATCTTAAACAAAAAGCAAATTACACACTTTTAAGTTTATAATGGCATTGTTCCAAACTTTCACCCCAACAATGCTCAACTGAATCCCTCTCATTGTCCACAACATCACTGTTTTCCATAGCTTTAAGTGAAGCCACACAAAGTTGAATATTTATCTTAAACAAAGCTTAGATTGATTATATTTATTGTTAGTAAGGGAGTACTTTACAGTGTTAATTTCGTTGACGAAGACTGTGACGAAATGTATTCGTTAACGATCCTTTTTCCATGACGAAGACGAGACGAAGACGTAACGAAAACGAATCTTTGAAAATAAAAACTATGACGAAATCTATTTTAATTTTCTTTGACGAGACGAAACGAAAATGTTGATGGTTGACTAAGTCACAATAATTTTTAAAGCATCATCGTATCAAGCCGTCATGAAGTATCAGGAGCGGGCGAGTGAGTGTGTCTGTGTGTGTGTGCGCTCCAGATAGCGCTCCGGTCCGTAGCTCCGCCCCCCGCCTCGCGCACTCGCTCAGAGAGACACAGTGAAAGCAGAGCGCGTTCTCGTGGAGCAGCCTCTCAGTGACTGACTGCTTCTTAACTATGGAAACAGTGAAAACACAGAGTTTCTCTGGTCTCAGCTGATCAGAGATCAGCGCCGCAGCTTCTTGATCAGAGCAGAGGCTGCAGTTGGTTTGTACTGATGTTCAGTTTCTGTGTCCGGCTCAAGTCTGACCTGCTCTCCCTTTTTGTTTTCACATTTCAAATTAAATACATATTTTTAAGCTATTAGGCTGCAGCTATATGTTTTTATTGAAAAGGAATTTAATGTGGCTATTAAATGTGACTAAAACTAGACTAAAATGGAATTTGTTTTCGTAGACTAAAACTAGACTAAAACTAAGAAGGATAAAAATTACTAAATGTGACTAAAACTAATATGCATTTTCGTCAAAAGACTAAGACTAAGACTAAATCAAAAATAGCTGCCAAAATTAACACTGGTACTTTAGTAAATTAGTCTGGTACTTCAGGGGTCAATCAGATTTCAGCTGAGGCCAGTGCATCCCCCGCCCCACCAATAGATTTGCACCTGAACAGGCCACAAATATCAAATACAGCATAAAGCTACTGTTAAATTATTTAATGAGGTTCACAGGGTTATCCAAGGGTGAGATAATTCGAGGGTCAGCCGGGAAAGGCTCCCGCTGACCCTCGGGTTTGACCCTGGCCCGTTCCTGCTGTGTGGTAACTGTGGGATCCATTGTTCCAACACTTCTCTGACTCCAAGAGACTTAGAAACCATGGTTTCTGTTATAAGATGTTTTATTATCTTGACTGTGGTTGAGTCTTGGACATATCATGACCCTGTGTAGTCTGCAGCAATCAGTGAAAACAAATGTTTTTATAATTAGTAGACTTTAGAAGAGAAAGGCCCAGCTCCAACAAATGAGAAAGAAGCGTTCGGCAGCGTGCGCCCACCCTTGTTGATGGCCCTTGTTAACAGCCCTCATTTGGAGCACACTCCATTCTAATGAGCCATAATAGCACCTCCAGATAACCAACCTGATAGGCGGCCCCCTTCGGGCTCTCTACCCTTTGATTGGCCGGCTGGACGGTGGTCTGGATGAACTGATAGGCTATCAAGTGGGAGGTGGGAGGGGCAGGCTGGCTGTGGGCCAATGGAAGTTATAAGACCCAGAGGAATGAAACTTGACTGGCACGGTTGCTGATACCAAAAGTTGTGTCCCTACTTGGGAATTAGATTTCTGTGTCAGTGGTAGTGTTAATCAGTCAGTTATGATCAGGGTAAGTCTAAGTCAAGGTGACGGTGTAAGGAATGAATGCTTGAACGTCTATGTAATGTTCCTGTAAGTGAACAGAGACAGCGTGTTGGGGCGTTTCTGCCATAGGCTTCATTTGGGAATATATATTACAGGCAGAAAACAGTAAATTTGGGACATTTTGATCAAAAACTGTAAATAAAGCTGAACAACATGTCTCAACATCCTCACATCCAGAATTTATGACAAAGTCTCCTGGATGTGAACACAGCCATCTTTGCTAAGTCTGTGCAGGCAGGGGATGGAGCCATGGTGGCAAGGTCCCATCAATACCAGCACTCAACCAATCATTGGTCAGTTTCAGCCGTCAATCACGATATTTCACCACAAATAACGAATTAGACCCAAACAACACACATCATTGTGAGAAAAACTACCTACAGTGACAGATAACACCTTCGAGAAAATTAAATTTGATGTGTACTTTTTAGTTCCATGTCTCATCCACAAACATGGAGAAGGCAGGATTGACCTTTACTGCAGCCAGCCACCAGGGGTCAATCTAGCTGCATTGGTTTCACTTTTGGGGAGCAGTGATGTCGTAATTTTTTTTAACAATCTATGATCATGGTAGAAAAACCAGAGTTACTAATAACATAATATAATGATGTACTAAGTGATGATGTGTGACTGTGGTTGATCACGTACAAAACCAGCAGCAGCAGCACCACCTATTTTGACAATTAAATGGAACTCTAACATTGTTACTGCCATTTTCAAATTATGAGGAATTTCACAATCGTCTGCTGTAAACAATAGATTTGGTCGCCCTATCGTGCCAGTTAAAACCATTCTGTCTAAACAGCACTGACTTTGATTCAGGTGTTAACAGTTCATTTTGATTGGACTTGACTTGTGTTTGGCCTGCATGATTAGTTGCTCTATTTTTAAAATCTTGGAGCCTTGGCTGTTTTTTCCAGAGCTTTGTCTTTGTGATGAAGAACGTTTCATTGAAGGTCGCTGATTTCAGCATCCTACACAGGATGCATGTTTTCAGCAAACTTGAATGTGGCAGCGCAGTGACTCTGCCAGAGCGTGTTGTGTGTGCTTGACAAGAATGTGACCCCTTCTTAAACAAGGGAGGAAAAAACGATGGGATGATAGAAATATCTTTTTCTCCATCTTTTCTTACCCCTTGGGGCAACTTGCTTACACCTGCTTTCATCCGGTAGCCGAGAGAGAGAGAGAGGGAACAGGGTGAGGAGAAAGTAAAGCGAGAGAGCAGGGGTGGGGGCTGAGGAAGGGGGAGAAAGACAAAGGACAGATTGGAACAGGAGTGAGCACAGAGAGAACTTAAAAAGACTGAGAGGGGGCAGACGTCACTATTGTCATCACCTCCCATTTGTCAGTACATTACTGACAGTTGCTCGGTTGGGGTTGGGGTCTCTTTCTCTCTCTCTCTCTCTCTCTCTCTCGCTCTCTCTCTCTCTCTCCCTCTCTCACTCTCTCTCTCTCCCCCTACTTCCTCTCACCTCAGTAGTTGTGCTCCTATATAACCTCTGACACCGACCCTCTCTATGTCATAGTCATTATTGATTTGGTGACAGTAGGTGTCTGTACATCATTGTGATCCTGAGCTGAAGATATTTGGAGGTGCTTTGCTGTGTGGTAGATTTTTCATTGGTTTAAGATAATAACTTTATCATTCTATCCAGTTGTGCACTTACTGAAAACCCAAACATCAAGATTTTACAGCAAAAAGAGTTTTTGATTTGAAATCTGGTAACGTGCAGTCAGGTGAATATGACGAACCCACCAGCTCTCTTGAGACTGGCCTCACTGCTGCTGCTGCTGGTGTGTGGCACAGGTAAGATCTGTTTTCATTATTGGGATTTACAATGTTGTAATAATGTGTTTTGATACACACTGGATTGCTGCAGTATTCAGACTGTTCGGAAAAAGAGAGTGTATTTAAGTGTAAGCAGGAAAAAACTCAGGAAATAACCAATTTGCCCCATATCGTAAATATCAAAATCTGTATAAACAGGGACATTTTTGTTTAAGTAAGCATACAAAACAATCTTGTAAACAGTTGAACGTTTTCCTTGTTAAAAGGATGGTCCAGTTTTAAATGTACCAACAGCATAATATATAAATAATTAGGTGGGATAGGTCTTTACAAAGAAACATATGTACTTAAGTTTCAGCTGGAAAATGTGTGTACAGTGATTTTTTGTAGAGAATAACTTTTTAATCCTAAAGGTGTGATTCCCCACATCCTTCTGTAATAGGATGAAGCAGCTGAATGAAAACATAAATTAAATTCCTTTTTCTCTAGATGCAAAGATGCAGATCATAACCAGCAAGCCAGACGTCCTTGTGGGAGAAGAGACATTAATATTGTGTAAAGGTGAGTCACTCTCTTGATACGATTGTCTATGTGACTGAAACATTTCAGATTGAACCCAATCTCCACATTTACTGTCACACCTTCCCTCCTTCCCTCCTTCCCTCCTTCCCTCCTTCCCTCCTTCCCTCCTTCACTCCTTCCCTCCTGTGCTATAGCTGGAGGAGAGGGGGATATAACGTGGCAGAAGGACGGGGAAGACATTGAGGAAGAAAAGGTGACAAAGATTGATGAGACCTCCTCTAAGCTGATCATTAAGAATGCTACTATACAGAACACAGGCATGTACACTTGTGTGTGCGACTTCGACTCGGGACACAATGACCAGGTCCAAGCACAGCTGTATGTTTATGGTACGTAACCGCTGGCTACACCCAACCACACACACATGTGCACCCACACTCACACACACACACACACACACACACACACACACACACACACACACACACACACACACCTACACACACACACACATGCTATATTGTAGAAATTTCAGAATTGTTCAACTTGAGTATATGAGCGGTTGTCTAATGAAGCCAATTCCATTTACCCCTTCAATTAGTTTATTGCATAGAAAGTATTGGTGGCCTAATCTCCTCTACCTTTGTCAGAGGGTCCATCATTTGGAGGCACCACAATCTACCATGAGTTTCTGGAGGGTACAAACGGGCTGGTGCCGTGCCTGGCGACTGGCCAGCCAGCAGTGGACATTCAGTGGCTTCGGGAACAACAAGAAATCCCTTCTAAAGGTAAAACCAGCACGTCCCTGCAGGTTATGAGGATTAAACAGTGTTTCCCCTTTATTTAGTGGCTTTATTATGGAAGGTTGATTTGTAGTTCCTGTTATAGGCAGGGTGTTGGTTGGGACTCTTGTTTTGAAGGGGTTCTAACAGAAGGGGGTGCTGTCAAGAGTAAAGTTTAGAGGTGTGAAGGAAAATAAACGGTAGTGATGTCCTGATTCAATAACCATCTCTCGTGTTCTTGAGTGAGTCCTGACAGTATAAAATAACAATACACTTGGCTACGCTATTAGGGAGTGTGAGTAGACTGCAAACCGCTGAATAAAAACCCCTTCAAAATAAAAGAACAGGATTGTTTTCTTAAATTTGTTTGCCCAGGCAAAGGCCTACCAGTTGAGAATCACTGCTTTAGATACATGCTTCATGCTTTATAAGCTCACTGAATGGTTTGGACGCTCAAAGAGATAAGTGTTTGGGCTTCATTGACAGTCTATTCTCTGCTGCTGTCTCTAATGACAGAGGGAGGACGTCTGCGTCGACTTCCTGAAAACACACTCCATATCGAAAAAGTGAGGAGAGAGGATGCTGGGACATACGTGTGTCGGGCGCAGATCAGAGGACGACCCATTTATCATCAGGTCTCTGTCTCTGTTGTTGTCAACGGTAAGTAGCTTTTTTGGATAAATAGTATACTTATCAAAACATGACTCTCTAGTTAGAAACTGTACTGTCTTTCTTTTTTTTTTTTACATAAATAAAAATATATTATATATATTTATAATATACTATCATTCACGACACCAAGATCTTTTCTGGTTATTCCAAAATTTGGTTTGTGTAACATAACACCTGTTGACACTCAACCATGAAGTATTTATGGTCAGGTAGGTGTCAGTGATTGGGCATTTGTCTTGACAAATGTTGTATTTAACATGTTATGTTATATGTTATAAAAATGCTTGCATGCATTTGTTTTACACATACTGCACATAATGTTGGTTAAAATAAAATCCCCCCTGCAGCTCCTCCTAAAGTGCATCTGAGAGAGGAGATCAAGAAAGTAATGGCCGGATCAGAAACCAACGTGTCTTTGCTTTGTCTGGTGGACGGTCACCCGAAACCCAATATCACCTGGACCATGTAAGACCTGGTTCCATCTATCACACTGGTTATAAAATGTGGACACAGTAGCAGGGCTGAACCTTTTCACTCTCTGCCTAAACATTTTTCTTTGCACTTTCATTGATTCCAGCTTTGCTAAGATGTTTTTCATCATCTTTTTTTCAGTTGTTTAATTCAGTGCCCACTTGAATCTCTGTATTGCCAATGTAGCAGTTACCTCTGGTCTGCTGAGTGTGAATCTGTTTTTAATATTCTGTAGCATGACTCGTCTTCTTTTCCAACTTTTCCTCTCTCTCCATTTTTGGCTTCTTTCCTGCTTTCTCTAATTCACCTTCTTAAGGTTGTGCCTGTCTCATATTTTTAACTAACATTTTTAAAGAATCCCTCTTTAAAAACTCATTATGATCTTTGCTCTTCTTTTCCCATTCTCAGGCCGGTGTCATTAGACCATTTTCGTCATCAGTTCAACTCAGACCGTAGTCAGTTGACTATACAGGCTGTAGCCAGATCTGACTTAGGGGAGTACATCTGCACGGCAGCCAACAAGATAGGAGAGGACAGTGCAACCATCATCCTTCATGTTTATGGTTGGTTCAGATCTTCGACTCTGACTTGTTGAACAATAGTGACCCCTGAAACGTGCTGCTGAGAATCTCTGGTTAATTGCTCAATTGAAATGTTTCATTTCAGAGGCCCCAGAGGTGTTTCTGTCAGCAGACCAGCAGAGCGTGTCAATGGGCGAGCGTGTGTCTGTGTCCTGTAACGTCTCTGGACATCCTCACCCCGAGCTACACTGGCTCAACAAGAACAATGGACAGACACTGGTAAAAGTGCATGGACATGTACACACATGGGCACGACTAATTCATGAATATAATACATATTTTGTGATTAATATGATTATGACTGCTATTTATGGCTCAATAAAGTCAACTCTTATCACTGTGACGGCTAAATTTACTGTGAGATCCCGACAACATTGAGTGTATGCATTTCCAGCTAAACCTTTATGCGATGACATTATTTCTAATATGTAACTTTCTTCTTTTCTTGGTGCTCTCTCAGGACTCGACTTCTGGTCGTATCCATGTGGTGGACGGTGTGTTGCTAATAGAGGACATGATGCCCTCTGATGGTGGGAAGTATTCTTGCATGGCTGTCAGCGCCTCTGGAAATGCATCCAGAGATGTCACAATATACAGTAAGACTTCATGTTTGGCTTTTGAATTTCATTCATAAAAAGGGAGTTTAGTGGAAGAAAGGAAGCTATAAACCATGCTTACGCACCTCTGCCACTGACATACATGTACTGTATGTTTGCATGCGATTTTATAACTTGTACTTCTTCCTTCCTAAATCCTCCTCCCGTCCTCCTGACCCACAGCCCAGCCCGGTCCCCCTCACTACCTGTCGGTCTCGCCTGGCCCTACCTCAGTCCTCTTCTCCCTCAAGACCCTACCCATCAGTGGAGGAATGCCAATCACAAGTTTTGCCCTGCAGTGGAAGCAGAGCTCAGCAAAAAAGTGGAACGAGGTCACAGTACCAGCTTCAGGTAGAACATCCTCTCTTTGTAAAGGCTTGGCAGGTGTGTGCTCGTGAGTTTCCCTGAAGAAAGAAATCAGTTCAATCTATTATATGTTTGATTCCTTCCATAGATCCCCTAGCTATCACCGCCCTCAAGCCTTATACATTGTACACAGTGCGTTTAGCTGCCTTGAATGCAGCAGGACTAGGACAGTTCTCTGATCCAAACAGCGTTCTCACCCAGGGAATACGTAAGTGTGACATATACTTCCAACGCACCGGCAGCAAACACTGACAACACATGTCAATTCCACTATGTGTGGTGCATATGTGTGTAAATATACATTTGAATGAATTTGTGATGCATTAATGTTATAATACATTCCAGTGCTCATGTGGACTAAATATCTCACAGGCAAAGTTTTTCCTCCTCATCTGCTATCACTTAATTTTCCTTCTTTATCTCTCGTGCAATCATCATAACCTTCTCCATGACATCATCTTCTGCTGCCTGATGTTTACTCACACTGTTGGTGACACCATGTGATCTACTGTCATTCATCCTCAGGAGGTAAAGTGCTCTCAGGGGTCAATTTTTTGTAATGAGATAAAAACTCACTTTAGATTTCTCATTGTAACTAAATGATGAAATTAAATGAGTTCTTTCCTCTCTCTCTACCTCCTGCCTGTAGGTGAACCCGACAGTCCAGTTTTGTCGCTCAATGAGAATAAGGTGATGGGCAACACCTTGTCTACCCCTCTTAAGCAGATAGACGATGGCGGAGTGCCTCTGCTGCACTTCATCGTTCGGTACAAACAGGTAAAAGACTCTCAGTCTCTTTCTCTTCTTTGGTCCTTTTTCGATTCCTGACTGTCCTCCTCCATCTCCTCCTCTGTTTCTAACCAGGATAAAGAAGGGGCTGAGTGGACAGAGATGAAGCTGCCGTCCAACACTGACACCATCTCCCTTAAAGACCTGTCTTTTGGCTCAGACTACCAACTGGAGGTCACAGCGGTCAATACTAATGGTTCCTCTATTCCTGCCACAATGAACTTCACCATCGCGGAAAAACCTTGTATGTGGCCTCCTATGTCCTCTACCACCCTTTAACACATTTGATTGTGGCTCAGCCTTTCTAGTTTACCTGAATCATCTGAGAATGTTAACATGCTGTATAAAGTTGTTAATACATCAACAATTTGACAGGTAATATCCATCAATTACAATAACAAATGCATTGCATACCCCACTGAAGATGGTTGCCATAAGCTCATCTAGACTTTGTCATCTCTCCTCAAAGCGAGCAGTCGTACCATAACCAAAGGCAGCGTGGTTGGCATCGTCATGGTGATCTTCTTGCTGGTGTTTCTGGTGGTAGACGTCACCTGCTGCTACAGAAACCGCTGCGGCCTCCTCATGACCATCGCTGTGAAACTCTTTGGACAGAAAGTTCCAGGCCTCAAAATGCTGCAGGAGGGGTCGGGGAGCACTAACGGGTGAGGTGGTGAAAGGCTTAGGAAAAGACTTTCAGGGTCGGTGTGTTTGTGTGTTTAAGAAACACTGTAACATGTTGTGTGTCCTGGCTGCAGAGACGTGAAGCTGAAAGGCATGTCCACTCCGAGAGGCAGTATGCAACAGGTGGGGATTCAGACAATCACCAAGGAGAGGGGGCAGCTCACAGAGGTCACCTGCGACAAAGCCCCCCTCACCAAAAACGAGTATGTTTATTCACTGTCATACAGCACACGATTAAATACCATGGACAGAAAGTAAAGTGCGAGAATGATAAACACTAAACTAAAGTATAAAATGATCATGGAAATGTACAATGGAGCTTTTCCAGACTTATCAATGACTCAAAGTTATTTATAGTTCAAATCGCATTCACCCATTCACGCACATGCATACAGTGCATCTATGTACAGCACTTTTTCTATCACTCACTGTCAGCACAACCGTCAGGGGCAAACTTGGGGATCAGTATCTTGGCAAGGAACTGCAGACAGGAGGAGCTGTATCAAACAACCGACCCTCCGGTTATTTGACGATGCGCTTTACCTTCTGAACCATAGCTGCTTTACTGAAATTACACAACAAAACTTTAGCCATCCACACGTTCAATCATTCAACATTAATACTATAGAAATCTCAAATATAGCACAGTACATTGCTTTCAGTTTTCAGTTGTACATTTGATGTGGGCTTCTCTTTTTATCACAAGTAATAATAGCCGTATCCCTTGTGTAGACACAGTCACAGTCACAGCCTCTGTGACTGCAATCCAATCTAAGAGCAAACTATTACTTCTAGCACCTGCCACATGTGCCTGAGAGACAGTCTCAAGTGGCTCCAACAGTGGCATTGCTTCATTCAGACACTCACACGGAGGTCACATCCATAGGAGCAAGCCATTTTCTAAAGTCTGTTTTGAAATGAGAAAGTTGTGTTGTTTAGTCCTCGTAGTTCACTGAAGAATATTTCTTTCCTGCAGGAAAACCCATCCAGATAGAGACCAGTCCGCTGCTGACGCATGAGGCGAGAAAGTGGTGAAACAATGAACGTGTGAAATATTGTACAGCTTTAAACAACCTCTGACTCAGAACACTAAGTCATCGCTACATTGGATACTACTGCCATGGGAAAGGTCAAATGTCCTCATCACACACAGAAGAACACTGGTCTTTTACAAAACTCTGAGCGTCTCCCTTCAAAACGGCCAAGGGCAGGAGACGGTTCCATTTTGAATCATATTTGAGTTTTTCTGTCTGCTCTGATTAGTTCAAGCTAAACTTAGAGGACGAAAACAGGTCTTGAGATCTGGGATTTAGAGGGTAAATTAGTTGTTGCTATTTAATTTTCTTTGCTAAACATTCTTAAAGTTTATCTTCTGCATTTTGAATGTTGTAGACAGGCACACGGTCTTCTGTCATATTTACTCTTTCCATAACCCAAAGTTATTTGTGTAAAACCACTTTTTCATAATCCCAAAAATGTTCTTGTTAATGAATCATATTTCTGATGTTTTTATTGTCATTAACATTGCATTTGGCTGCTGCTTTTTTGGCTATGTTATATATTGTTTTAGAAAATGTATTCTCATTTCCGACTGGTATTATTAAAACATTTAATGGACCCTTCGGCTTGAACTTAAACTAGCTTAGCCTTAATGTAATTATCATGCACTGATATTTATTATTTTAAAGCCATGCATGAGAGTTATCACAACGAGTGATTTTAAGTTTCTTTTGTAGATAAAGTTTTACTGTTGAGCTCTTTTTGAAAAATACTTGTTATCATGTTCAGCAGCTAACACTGACGACCTGTAATCAAAACTGCCTTTACCTATGAAAACACAATTTAAAGTACCTGAAATAATATGCAACAAAGTGGATTCATTTCTGAAGTTATTAACTATATTTATACTATCATAGTCTATACCATTAGTTACAGTAAGAAAACATAACAATAAATGAAAATGTTTCATGTAAAATATTTTATTCAGCTTGAGCTTTTTTTGCCTGTTTGCAAATGACCTGAACTAATCAACAAAGAGTTTCTTATTCTTATTGTATTGTGTTGAACATTGCACATGTTTGTATATAAATCTTTGTATTTGATAAAAAATGGACTGTGAGTAAAACAGCCTCATCTCTGTTTCATATTAGCATCTCCACCATACACAGGGAAATCATTAAGAAAACATTTTTTGGGTCCTTTTAGGGGTATTTATGCTTCCTATATATTAATTATCTCCACGAAGAAACCTGATGTTTGTTTGTTTGTTTTGCGCTTATAATTACATTTATTGTAACCATAGATTGATGGCAAATTACACTTCACTGAACATCTTGTTCTAGATAGACAAGACCATAACTCTCCTTTTTTTTCCTGCCGTACCTTTTTCTCTTTATTCTGGTGTCACGGACGCTGTCCTGACACCAGAATATCCTGTGAACCATTATCTCTCATAGGGAGGATGGTCTTGGTACTGCAGCTGCTGGTGTATAGAAGATGCAAGGTGTGCTCTTCAGTAAGACTAGCTGACAGTGTAGTAAGGATCTGTTCTAATATACACCACATGGCTGAAATGTTGGAATACTAAGCAGGTCATTCCTGGAACAAAGTTGGTCTGAGACCAATGAATTTCCTCAAGAAATAACTGATGCTTAACTCCTTTTTGTTTCCATGTCTGAGTAGGCTACACTGGCTTCAGTTGGTCTTTTCCTGTTTAAACGCTATATTTGGCAACATCAGGTAAAGAAAACAACGAGCCAAAACAGGGATTTAAGACAAGACTCTGACTAGTTCAAGATGCGAAGCTGGGCAATGATGACATTGATGACTTGTATGATCTCAAATCCCCGGTTGATTGTTGTTAGTGGCTCCTGCTTTGGGAACGCTTGAATAATTACTCATTAAATACTTTAAGCGGGCCTATATGTTACTCCTATATATTAATATGTTTAAAGCAAAACTTTGCCTGTTATGGTTAGTGTTTTAAATCCTGGTTAATGAAGGGATCGGACTTGTTTCATCGCAGATTGAAACCTAAATACAGCTGTGACTCACACGCAGACATGTTGATTTGTTGGTGTGTCACAGTATCAGTGCTGTGCAGCTCCCTCAGCCCCGCCCCCTGCCTGATACGTTCCTGCTGACTACAAGCACATGACCAGGCGTGTTTACACCTGCAGCAGCCCAACACACACACACACACACACACGGCTCCAGCTCTGACTGAGCCGCTGACAGGGATCCCGCTGTAAAAGGTGAGAGAAGAAGCAGCCTCGTCCCCGGGGCTTGTTGTCTTAACGGGGAGTCTGTAAGCTAGCTTTAATAGCATGTCTATTAGCATGTCAGTGTGAGACGTGAGGACGCTAGCGGTGCTCTTCCTTAGCAGCAGAGGCTAGCTTAGCATGCTAATCTAACTGTTGTGTCAGGTTAGCTCCGTCAGGAGCATCACCAGCACCCGAGCAGCAGGTTAAAGGTGAAGCCACAAACCGACAGGAGGCGGAGGGGTTGTGTTTATGTTCAATGTCATCGTGTTTAGCCTCATTAATATCCAACAGTACAGAAGAGTCAGCTGCTTGTCAGCCCTGTGATGAAGAAGTGGCTTCAGTGTCAAAAGCTGGTGACAGATTGTTTTTCTGACAGAAATCTCAGTTGATCTGAAGTCACTGCCAGACCTTTCTATTGAAGACCATCTGTGTCATAAGGTCTTGTTTAGTGAAGCTGTCACAGAGGTCAGCTGTAATGAGACCCCCCTCTCATGTCTGTCTGTCTGCTGCCTGTCTGTGTATCAGTCAGGTGAATCAGAGGAGACATTAAACTGTGCTCGTCTAGTTTATCCTCAGAAATCACCTGTATTTTAACGGTACCAGCTAATCAGTTGTTCCAGGTGCATACTTATACTTATACGTATGCTCCTGTGTAGCATCTTTCTGCTCCTGGTTTGAGATGAGAAATAGTGTCCTGCTTTTCTTCAAGTACAAAGAAGTATTCTCTAACTCTCCTACTTTGTCCAAATGCCTACATCCGGTGTTAAGTGAAAATAAGAACATTGCAGTCTGTGGATCGCTTTATTTAAGTATCATACTTTATCATCATTAGCCCCAGGTAGCCCCTGCCCATCTGATCCGCAGCAGGAAAGCTCCATTCTCAGCCACAGGCTCCAGGGAGCCAACCCTCCTGCTGCCCACCATGGATGGGACAGATGTGGAACGTGAGATCTTTGCTTCTCTTCTCTTTATTTTTATGTCTGCCTCTATTTTTGTCTTGACTCACTTTCTCTCTACTTTTTTAGCTTGCTCTTCAGATATGTTTGTTCTGTTTTGTTTCCCCTCTAGAAGTGACCCTTGCCCTACTAGATGCAGCCAATGATAAAGACCCAGAGGTCCAGGAGCAGGTCAGAAAGTCTATGTTAACGCTGGGAAAACAGCAGCCAGACCGAGTGTTAGACATGTGTCAGGACTACCTCCTGAAACATCCAAAGGTAAAACCCCAGAATGCACCTCCAGTATGTTAAACACGATACCAGTGGGTCATCCACACATCCAAGCTCTCTGTTAAAACACATCAAGTTAAGCTGGTGTTGTTGCTGTTATCAGTATTATTGCCTCGCCTTAATAAGAGTAATGCAAATAGCTTTTCAAGCCCTTGTCAGAAAGTCAGATAAGCATGACTGTATTTCCACACGCAATTATATTGTTTCAAACCAAGCACAGTCACAGTAACATGCAGTGATCATTTACCGTGGCTGCACCATGTGATCAAACTTAAGACAGTCCGAGTGGAAGCTGCAGGGAAAGTCCTCCCTTGCATTTCGTTCCTGATGAGGGGAAAACATAGTTTTTTTTTTAGGTCCCCTAAAGATTTGGTGAGCAAACCTTGAAAAGCTGTACTTGATGGACATGTCCGTGGCTTTATGAAAGAGTTATACTGCAATGACCCCAGCTAACAATATTCTACTACTAATCTGGTAAAGTTACTCACAATTACAAGGCATTCTAGAGCCCTTAGTTGTGTCAGCCTTTTACAGACAGTAGCAGCCTGTAAGTCAAGACTTCCCTGTGAGCGGTTTCACATATATAAAAAACTTTGCAGTAAATAGTTGTATGTGTAAATGATTCAGCTCTGGTGATTAAATACATATGTTATACAGTTTTGTAAAACCATTGTACCCTTCTAGTCTTGCGATCCAAAATGGACGTCTCTATATGCAGTATCTAAAATCCCAAAATTGTCCCTACATTGAATAGAATAAATAACAAAATCACTAATGTAAGTGGATATTTCATCTTAATTCAGATTTATTTTGATTGTTTTATGCCTCTGTGTTGGTGAAAGCCAGTAGTTGGAGGCATTCTTTGTTGGGGTTTTCCATCCATCCATCTGTCAGTTGCCATTTTTGGGAGCACAATAATCTCAGGAACGCCTTGAGGGAATTTGTTCAAATTTAGTACAAACTTTTTGTTGGACTCACAGATGTAACTGATTAGATTTTGTTGGTCAAAGGTTAAGGTCACAGTGACCTTATGTTCTTGTGAATGCGATGCATCAAGAACAACCATCTGCCACAAACATTCACTGGGTCTCAAAGATGAACTGATTCGAATTTGGTGCTAAAAGGTCAAGGTCTCTTTGACTTGACACAACAATTAAATTGGCACAAATGTTCACTTAGACTCACAGATTTACTGATTCGAATTGGGGGATTCATGTTCAAAGGTCACTGTGGCCTCATATGAATGAGTTAAAGATGTATTTAGACTGAACCTGCACTGGTTGGTGAAGAGAGGCATACAGCTGCAGGCTGGTAATTCTAGTTGAGGTTTTACATTTAACACACTTCCTCTTTTTTCCCACTGATGGGTAACTTTTCTGGTGTTTATATTTATGATACTGCATCATCTTATCATCCTGTCACAGCCCCTGGACATGCGATTATCAGATGATGGCATCATTAAATTGAGGAAATAGCTTAGAACACACCAGTCATGTGGCACATTAGATCCCCTTTTTTACTGTGATGGTGTTAAATTTACAGAGTTGTATTGTGCCCTCTATATGACTGTGTAAAAGCCCAAAAGTTTAAGGGAAATTTACAATATATTTTAGGATTTTTATTTAAGATATGCAGTTTAGTCAGTTAGTTTTTTTATCTCTTCATTTTTTTTTGTGTCTCCTTCCTCTTCTCATATAGCTGGTCGTGGGCCACAGGGTTGTGATTCTTCAGACTATTGAACTGATAGCCAGCTGCAGGATAGAGGAGATCAGCTCCCTCAGGATAAAAAACATTATCTCTCTGGCCTCAGATGAGATGACACGATCAAAGGTAAATATGTTGACGTTTTATCTATTTATTTATTTATTTATTTATTCATTCTCCCAGAGAACAGATGAACACTGATATTCCTTACTCTCCTCAGGAAGTAATCCCTGACTGGCAGCAAGCGGCAAGTAATATTTTGGTTGCTGTGGGTAACAAGCACATCAATGACATCATGGAGGAGATATTAAACAAATTCCAGCCTGGGGTCCTACCTCACTTCTTTGTGGTCCAAACATTAGCTAACCTCTCTGATTCCAATGGTAAGAAAATGTTCACAAAGGACACGCACACATGCACTCGCCAACGCACACACTCACACTTACGTGGGCTCACAACACAGGTTATCTACGAAAGACATGAACCCGTTAAACCCGTCTAAAAAAATGCAGTTTGTATCTACCGTTTAAAAAAAAAAAATTCACCTCAACTATGGAGCAACAGCACTTGTTCTAGTAGCAATTACACAAGTTCACAGCCTCTGAGCAGACCTATGCCTCTGAGCAGATGTATACTCTTTTAAATGCTCAGTTTTTCATATATAAAGCCTAACTTACCGATACTGTGATCATTTGTTTTTTTGATTCATTATTTTTCTGGGTGTCAAAGTAGCACATTTGCTCTGATATAAAACATAGTAAGGAATGCTTAGTAATAATTTGCTGTATTAATTGTGTGCTCTCCTCCATCGTCCCTAGTTTATGGCATGGTACCCTTCCTGAATGCAATACTGGGCACCATGCTGCCCATGCTGAGCATGGCCAAACAGGACAACATGAAGTGGGTCTTCTCCTCTGGTAAGAACCACCTGACCTACTTATTTAAATTGTGTTAATTGATGAAGTTTATCAACCCCTCTCCAAAAAGCATAAACAAATTACTCCCAGGTACTCGGCTCCAAAAACCTTAAGGTTTCAAAACAAACAATTATCTAACCTTTCCAATAGCTGTGTCAACCAGTTTGTTTCTACTTTCCCTCATTTCCCATCTCTCTTTCTTTCTTTTTCTTCATCTAGCCTTGTGTCATTTCAGCGACAGTATCTTGGAATACCTGGCCAACCTGGACAAGGCTCCAGATCCCACAGTCAGGAAAGACACATTCTCCAGTGAAATCTATGCTGCTTTTGAAATCCTCTTCAATAATTGGTTACAAAGCAGGGAGTCTAAGGTGAGGTCACACAGAACATTTTTTGATATAAAGTAAACAACACAGTATAAACATGAACATTTGCAATTGATTCATGTGTTCAGGCATTATTGAAATCATGATGCAAATTTAGCCCAGCTTAAGCTTTATCTTTCGACCTTTGGATACAAAGATGATGATGGCAGTTCAGAGGGCATATTTTTGTATGATTCACACCAAAACATTATATTTAAAAGTCACACTAAAAATTTGTGAATTACAATGAAAATATTTTAAGGGGGTTGTGCTTCATTTACTGTTGCCGTTTTAAATGATCAAGCACTAGCACCATGTTTCGACCAGTGCCTGTGTGAGTATATATTCTATGGAGACTTAAAAGCATAGTAATCACTATTCTTTGTTTATGTCCATTCTGCCGCCTGAAAAGTTAATATAACCTTTGGATAATGGTCAAATTGTGTGTGTGTGTGTGTGTGCCTGTGTGCCTGTGTGCTAGTTGAGGCTGACTGTGGCAGAGGCAGTGGGCTCTATGTGCCATCTGATGGCCAGCGATAAACTGGAGGAGCAACTCCCCAAACTCATTCCTGCCATCCTGTCCTTGTACAAGAAAAACAATGAGCACTACATCATCAGCAAGGTTTGTATTCAGTTAGCTGGATTATTTAGTTTGGATTCTGTGATATAAATCTTGTGTAGTTTGAGCTATGATATAACGTGCCTTAGTTGAGCTACATTTCCAGTCAAATGTCTGCAAAATCACTCCATTCATGTTCAGAGGATGGGTATTTTTTTCTTCTTCTCCCTCAGAGTCTAAGCCAAGTGCTTGATGCCTCTGTCAACATGGGCAGCAGAGTGCTGGAGACACAACTCGACAGTCTACTCTTTGCTCTGCATCAACAGGTAGGCATTACTAAAGTTTATCTTACGTAAACCAGCTGATGGAACTAGGCAGAAAACTTAAATAATACATAAAATATAAAAATGTATGAAAAATTCCAATGTGCTTTACAGAAAGAAAAAGATCAGACTTAAAGAATATCATTCCAAACAAAGAATGATAATCAGTTCATAAAATATAACTGAATTAAAATAAAGTTACACATAAAATAATATGTTGAATATGTCAAACCGACTAAAAACATATTTAAATAAAATATATATATATTTTAAATACACTAAGGATGATTTCTGTCCAATGTCAATAGATAAATTGCAATGGGTCCGGTCACCCATAGTCAAAACATGCTTTCATCCCACAGAGCTACTACATTCATGCATATATAGGAATACATAGTGTTTTTGTCAATGCAGTAAATCAATGTGACAGATATTGTTTAAAGAGGAAGAGATGTTTTTGTTCTTACTTTTGGGAATGTTAACAAGTCAGAACTTGATAAAGAAAAAAAGCACTGGGCGTGCCAAGCAACAGACCTTAACCAAACCAGAAGCACTCTGTTGACTGTCAGTTGCTGGTTCCCAACAGTCTTTGCAGCACTTTCTATCGCATGACTGGCTTCCCCTTATGCAACCTGCAATTCAGTCCTTGAGTCACAGTCTTCCTGTTTAGTGACAGAACAGCTCACCATATTGAAGTCGACGTTGAGTCACAGGGCCACTGTAACCAAATGTTTTCATAACCCTGTGAGTCAGCTGACACTCTATCTTTTACTGTTGCAACATTTTACCCCAATGACACTTCCAGAGATCTTTGTGTGTCAGGATGGTGGCTACATACCATTTCACTTGTAAATGTTTGTAGCTGAAGTTCATTAGGTCCAAATACAGTGCTTAGAATTCTAAGTTGCTTGTTGGATTTAAAATGGTGGTTTATAAAAAGGTTCTCCTTCAGATAATCTCAGTTCTTATTTTTAGTTTCATTTCAAACACCCAATGACTGTGGTTTTACTTAAACTTCTCATGTGTGACCTGATGCTAAGCGCCCACCGGAACTCATAAGCCGTTTTCAGACATGAACTCCTGAGAATGTCTGCATGATTGGGTCTGGACTTTCTCCAAAATGTGCATTTCACATACAGTATGAACAGCGTAGCACGAGATTCTCGGATTTGACACATTCACAACAACACAGAAATTCATTCAGGCGAGGGGATGGCATGCTGCATGCATGAAGCAGGGAGTGACATATGAATTCTAGTGTGGAGATAATGTCGACTCCAGTGTTGGCCCCTTTTCACCAAAAGCTTTCTTGATATCTTCATCGGTGTCCTTTACATGTATAAGATAAGATAAGATACATTTATTGTCCCACACACATGCACACACATACGAAATGCAAGGGGGGAAATTTGTTTTCTGCTATGACCCATCTGGTGTACACAGGAGGACACACAGAGCAGTGGGCAGCCATGCACAGCGCCCCGGGGAGCAGGTGTTATGGCAGTAAGGTGCCTTGCTCAGGGGCACTTAGACAGTGGGGTGGGGTAGGCACTTTGACAGTGTGAAACAGATCCAGGTGTTGTCCAGGTGTTGTCCGACCAGGTATGTTGTTTTTGTTGTCACTCCGTGGATTCGAACCAGAGACCACTGTCGGATTTTCTGCCCACAGTCCAACTTTCTGCCACTTTTCATCCTGAGATATTTTTGTTCTTCTGTTGTCATTTAGAAAAGTAGTTAACACATCATCTCGCTCACGTTAACATCGCAAGTTTTTACGCGGGCTGTCTAGAGTTTTAACTCTGGGGTTAGGAGGAACATGTTCAGGGAATTTGTGTTTTCACATCCAGCTCCTCTGGAGGATTTCAGGAGATTATCTGGAGTTCAGTGCATGTCTGACAGTGTTTAACAGTGTTTAACAGTTTCCGTCTGTTCCTCAGGTATCTGCCCCCACTGATTACAATAACCCTCCGACTGTCAAGAACCACAACGAGGTCCTGCGCTCCTTCAGTTTGCTGGGTAATGAAGCTCCTCAGTTGTGTTTGTATCCGTCTGCTATTTTTAACTGTGATAATTGATTAGACACTAATATGTGACAGTTTGTGGTGACCGGCGTAAATGTATGGTAGCAGCGGAATGTTGTTCACAAGCAGCAGCCCTTTCTATCTGTTTTAGTTCTGTGGGGTCACAAGAACAGTAATGAGATCATCCATTAGTGTGTCAGACGCCACAACATAATCATGTTAACTGTGACATTTGGTCCACTTCTCGCTCCTTCTCTCTTTTCTCTCACAATCTCTTTTTTTGTTCTTCTCCTCTTCCTCCAGCTAACTCCTTCCCAGACCGAATGGTGATGTTTGTTCTTCAGAAGTTGGAGAACAGTAATGAGCGGAGCAGGATGGGCTCCCTGGCTGTCCTCCGCCACCTCATTAACTCCACCAGTGAGAAAAGCTGCACACACTCCTCAGCCCTTATTATTTTTTGCTTTACACACTCCAGTGGTTTATTTGGCATCAGAAAAAAAGTTACAGTGAAATAGCCATTCATTCCTGGGAAATCTTTTAAATTTGAGAACACTCAAGCAGACTAGATTATTCTTCTTGACTTATCTTCCATTATCCGGTCACATGTCTGGACTTAAGTGTTATTTTTGTTTTGCAGCTTCTACAATGGAGAGTAAGAAGTTGCTTATTCTGGCCAGTATCAGACATCCAATGGCCGACCACAGCAACAAGGTGACACACATGTACACACACACAGAATATTTATGTAATTTGTATTTTTTATGGTTCAGATCATTGTGAAATTGTTGCTGCTCACACTCTGATTCTGTTTCTGTGATTCTCAGGTGAAGAAGCGTGTGGTCCAGGTGATCAGTGCGATGGCCCATCATGGTTATCTAGAGTTAGAGGGAGGAGAGTTATTGGTTCGGTTCATAGTTCAACACTGCGCCTTACCTGACACGTACCAGGTGACTTCTGTCTGATTCATTCTTAAGATTTCTCCTTGATTTGGGTTGAAGTTGTTAATAAGTTTTCATTTACCTATGTATGCGAGTGGCTTATGTGATTGCTTAGGAAGGCAACAGTAAAAGTAAATGTTGTTTCATAGTCTGTTTAAAGGGCCCAATATTGTGTTAATATCCGTACTGACTTGAAGGGGTCAGCAGGGACCCTGCAAGTATGAAAACAGTCACTCCACAGACTTTTTCAATCAGTCCATTCTAAGAAAAATGTTATTGAAACGTCTCTTTTCGTACTTCGTCCACCGTATGATGTCATTCGGGATCGCGATCGTCTCTCAGCCCCACTCAGCCGTTACCAGTCCAGCCTCCGAACCCACCATCCCCGCTCCCCATCACCTCCACCACCACCCCTCCACGCCGACCGCGACAACAAGCAGACTTGTTGCTGAGCAATGAAACTCCATTCTGTACTGTAACTCTGGACGGTACTCCCATTGGCCGACTGTCCTGCTAGAGCTTAAACAAACATGAGGACAGTGTAACCTACCATTCAGAAACATCCTGTTGTAACCGACTGTTAAGATGTTTTTACCAGAGTGAATGCGCCAGAATGAGACCGGTGATAAGCCTGGTCGCGTGTAACTCAAAGTGCAGTCAGTCAAGGAAGGGGAAAAAAGCCTGTTCTGTCTGCAGCTCCAGCGAAAGGCAAAAGAAAGGACATGGAAATATACATTGCAGCATTTTTTTTTACTTTAAACCACTGACATATCATTTTAGGGGTACTAATACCACAAATTTAATCCCAGAAAAGTGTCAAATATGGGCCCTTTAAATATTTCCAATAAAGCACATAAGTAAATGAAAGAATCACTGTCTGTAAACAGTAACAACAAATGTTTCTGCATACAGTACAAAAACATTTCAAGATAAAATTGGTTCAAACTTCTTTGTTCAGATCCAATATTTTTCCCTACAGAGGGACTGCTGAAGATATGGAAAGTCAAATATGTATTCTGATCTGTGCACACGTCTTTGTTTATCCAGCGAGGCGAGAAGCCAACAGATCCAGAGGAAGTGACGAATGAGTCCTTGAGGATGATGTGTGACAACACCCTTCATCTCCTGACCACCACGGTTGGTCGACTAGCTGATGTATGTACACTATATCGTCGAGATATCCTCACCTCTCCATCCGTCTATCTTGTTTGTGACTAAATCATCTATGTTGCCAAAATCATTTTGGTGATCGAATGTCAAGGTCACAGTGACATAGCAAAACTTGTTTTGGCCTCTACGCAAAGAATAACTATTCAGACTCTAGTGGTCAAATTTCAGAGAGACCTCATTTGTAAATAAACCTTAAACTCAAAATGCTCTGGTTGGCAGAGGCGTACAACAACAGGGCGGTAATGTTAGTTGCAAATTTTTAATTTGTGCACTTGCTTGTTCATGAATCTTTATCTTCACGTTGAATTTATTGGGGTAACATTTCTTTCTTTCATTCCTTTCTTTAATTGACCAAAAGCTGTCCACTTTACAGGTAAAATAGATGAATATTGCTTCGATGCTTAACACATGAATTTGGTTTGTAGGTGCTGTGGCCCAAGCTGCTGTTCTATCTAACCCCTTCACAATACAGCAATGCCACCACCCCTCTGTGTAAGAGTCTGATAGTGCTGGGCAACAAGAAGAAAACTAACCAGGAGCCAAGCTTTAACATTGATTTTACACAGGAAGGTAGGAAGCATATTTACTGATGTTAGTAAATAATCATTAAATGTTGTGTGTTTTATTGTCCATCATAGAAAATGCAGTATTACAAATTAATTTGAACAAACAAAACTGTTCTGTTGAATGATCTTTTTAAAATATTTGTGTTTTATTTCTCTCCTCCAGTCAATCTGCCCTCTCCTCAAACACTAATGATCAGACTGCTGGTAAGTAAAGCAAACTGTATTATACACTTCAGTGGGGTCTGATGACTTATATTGAGCCCAACACAGAAGCTAATGTTTGTATACTGATGTTCCTAGAATTTAAAATAATGGCTCGTTAAACACCCAATGCAGTCAGAGGCTAGGATAATAGATTGTTCTTAATTGTAGTTGATTTATTACAATCCATGCTGTAGAAGAATTATGTACAGTCCCCAGTAATCCATATTAGTTATCAAGTCAACTTTACTGTCAGAGCAAATCTCAGATAATTTCTTGTGAACATATATTCATATTTTGAGCTTCATATTCTTATGAAATAATTTGAAGTTATATTGTGCCAGTTGCCAATAGAACTAGCTTATTTAAAGTGAGATATGAAAATAAAGAGCACATAGTCCTCTTCATCATGCCTAATGATAGTCTGGTTATCTTCATGCTTGTGGTGTCCTGGTTTCTGATGGTGGCTTTAGGTGAATGCAGCATTCCCGCTTAGTAGCAGAGGTCACGGAGCTCCATCACTCGCCCTCCTTCAAATCCTCAGTGTCAACATTCACCCCAATACAGAGATTCTCTGGGATAAAGAGATCCCTCCTCTGCTGAGTGCACTCGAGGGTATGGAGATATGGAAATAATGCTGTCTATAAATTCAGTGTGTCTTAACATCAATGTACAAAGTGATGCCCCTGTCACAACGTGTAGTGTCTTTTCTGCATTGGCAGCAGAGAAGAAAAAGCTTTATTTTGTCCTTATGCCTTTTTTATGTGCAGCATTTCCCTTTTCCTCTATAGTAGAAAAATCTGAATCTGTGTACTGTCATTTTCAGAAACAACAGCACAGAGCCTGGATAAGAGGCAGTGGAATGAGCAGCTGCTGAAGGTGAGATTTTGTCTATTGGAACATTATCTAATTTACATGATAATGTGTCACTGTTTTGCATCATCATCATTGCAGGATTCCAAAACCTTGGAGAAAATTGATATTTTAGTTTTTTATCCGAATTCAACTGAACAGATTAATTGCTGTAAGCAGTGACCTCTTTTCATGTGTTTGTCTTTTGTGATATGTAAATATTTAAATCTGTCTTTATCTGACATTATGTCCAGTTCCTCTCTAAAACCCTGGTTACTATTGACGATGACAAGTGGGTGTGTCAGTTGGCAGCAGAGACTACGCGCTATATCTCCACGTATAACAACGCCCTGGAGGAGAAGGTAAGTGCTTTACAACCGCCTCATTTCACTCACAAATCAAGAGCGAGCTGGTTACAAGCTACTGCTTCAGTTCAGTCACAAACGTCTGTCCCGTGATATTAGATTACTGCTTTGTGAAGTTGCTGAGCTCTTAATTCTAGAAAAACTCAAGAAGTTGAACATTGGCTCTTCATCCCATGGAGCTCATGACCTTTTTAAAAATGACCTTCTTCTGACTCAACTGCCTCAGGTTTCTCTACATTTCTCAGAATACACAGTATAGAATATAGAATTATTAAATATGGAATACAGAATAGAGAATGTAGAATCTAGAATATAGAACACAGAATATAAAATATGGAGTGTTGAATATGAAGAATAGAATATAGAATATAGAAAATAGAATATAAGAATGTAGAATATGAAGAAAAGAATGTAGAATATGCACTTTAGAATTTGTAATATAGAATAATGAGTGTTTGAATGCAGAATATGGAATATGGAGAATAGAATATAGAATGCTTTTTTTTTTTTATATTGTTTTTTGCTTTAGATTTAACAGAATAATGTAACCCGATAACTCAAACATTCATAAGCAACATTTTTTATACTTATCAAACAACACTTTGTTGTCTCTGTCTTTTTACTGTCTACTGTAGAGTTTCCTGTATCAGTGCATAGGAGTGACTCTCCAACAGTGTTTCAACAAGGAGCTGGTGAAAAAACAACTGCAGGAAGTCCTCCTCACAGCACGGCACAATGACGCTGTGGAAAGAGAGGTACATTTGTGACGTTGAATTAACCAGAGCCATAGTTTAATCGATGAATGTTTGGGGTTTTAATATGTAGACAATGTCCAACTTATTTTTTCTATCAGGGAGTTGCGATGGGCGTCGGTCTGTGTGCTAACAGCCACCTAGAGGGAACTCTGGCTAAGCTGGAGGAGTTTGGCAAATCAGATGCCTTCAAGAAGTCACCAAGCATTTTCAACCTACTCAAAGTATGTTGAAGTTTCACAGTTTATCCTAAATGACAGTTTTGTTGCATCACTTTGTTTTTCACATCTGTTTGTCCTAACATTGTTGAAATAGTTTAAATTGCCTTTTTTCATCTCTCCTTCCCTTCCTTTTCCTCAGGACCGTAATGATGTTGAGGTGGAGAAGGTGAAAAGCACATTAATCCTGTGTTATGGTCATGTGGCTCTGAATGCACCTCCAGAAAAAATACTTAACCGCATAGATCAAGACATCCTGCGTTGCATCAGCAAACACTTCAATACAAAGGTAATGTTTGCTCTAAAGCAACAAGGCAGGGATCGTAAAGGAGACTGTTCTTGGAGGGCATGTTGTTTTTAAGGAGAGAATTTGCATACAATGATGATAATAATTCGGCTTCAATAGTAATGTAGTTTGAGTTTTTATATTTTAGGGTTACTTTCTGTATTGATTTATATGTACTGAATTAATTAACATATAGCATTGCAAACATTGTGATTTGTCTCGACCTTTTTAATCCCCCATCACAATAAATCGCACTTGATACTTTAACAGATACTTGGAAGAAGTAAGAGTGTAACGATCACACAAAACGTTTCTGGTTGAGTCAGCAGCAAATTAGATGTAAGACCCTAAATACCAGGTAACGGCTGTGTTTCTATGTGAGCTCATGACTCTATCACCTCTGTTTCGTACAGGTTCTGGGGATAAAAGTAGAGACCAAGGTATCATCACAGGAAAACACGGGCTGTCTATCTCCGGTCTCAGACCTTTGCTCTTTTCTAACTTCAACTTGCTTTTCTTTACGCTTATTTAAAATCCGTTCCGCACGCTTGTGGTGCTACTATCACTAAAATCTTTACTGAAAGTCTTCTACTCCAGAAAGAGGAGCTTGATACAATATAACTATAACTACTTGTTATGCCTCCGCGCCAGTGCCAGCGACAGCCAGTGGCATTATGCAGTTAATTATGGCATTAAGTACGTCACATTCCCGTGAATGCTATTTTTTAGGAATGCCTTGAGGGACTTTTCTCAAATTTGGTACAAATATGAACGTGGATTCAAGGATGAGCTGATTCGATTATGGTGTTCAAGGTCGCTGTGACCTCACCAAATACATCGTATGCCTTGTTGTGGTTATATCTCTGGAACGCCATCAAGGAATCCTTAGACATTTGGCACAGACATTCATGTGGAATCAAAGACTAACAAAATTGATTTTGGTAGCCAAAGGTCACGGTCACGTTACCTGTGGCCTCACAAAGTAGGTTTCTGTTTTTCCGGCCTCTTGAATGTGATATCTCAAAACTGCTTGAGGGAATTTCTACAACTTTTGATCCGTTTTCACTTGGTCTCGAAGATGAAGTGATTATGTTCAAGTTGTCAAAGGTGAAGGTTACAATGACCTTTATATAAATCTGGAAAAAGTATGTTAAGTAAAAAAGCTTCTGTGAAGATATTCTTTAGTTGGGAACTAGCTTTTAAAGGTAGGGTCAGTCATTTACACTTTTATTTATACCCCTTTAACACCAACATTTTTGGGTATAGTTTTCAGTTTTTTCCCCCTGGTGCACTATGTTTGATGTCATCATCAAATGTTTGATGCTCTCTCAACTCGCTGTCATGACAAATTAGTCAGCAGCCCTTGCAGGACTGAAATCGGCACGATCGATGGCCGTCACAGATCATGATCAGAGACTTCAGCCGGGGAGGCATAGACCATTGAAGTAGACATGACAGCCAGAAGTTACTGATGGATTCATGGCAAAGTCGGCATTGACCAGGTGTCAGACAGTGCACATATATGTGCTTTGGGTGCGTAGCTTTGACAGGAGGGTCGATCGGTGAGGGTTTCCAGGATTACCAACCCTGGCTTTAGGTGATACACCTCCAACAATCTTTTGAGTATCAAAGCTTCATCCAGAGTAAGATTGGTGGCTGTTTTTCTTTTGTTTTTAATTTCCATAGTATCGGAGAACATTGGCAGATCAGCTTCACTTGAGTCTGTTCCAATTTATTTCACTTGTGGTAAATTTCCACTAAAAAGTCGAAATGTCTTTAATCAGATTGATACTCTGACCTGGATTTGAGGTGGTTTATCACTATAACCTACTAATGTAAAACCAGTGACATGCCTACTAGATTGCATTTACAATCTTGCATTTAAAGGACTATGGGTTTTTAAGCTCCGATTCCACAGAAGCTTGCTTTTTAATTTCCTCTAGCTGTCATCAAACCAGCGCAAACCAAATTGAATATATACACTTTTTTTAATGTCTTTTTAAATACCCATCTCACATGCAGCTTTATTTCCTGATCATCTGTCTCTCCATATGATTTGCAATCTCAGTTCTAGTCATTCTGTCTTTCTGGTGGATTGTTCTTTAAATGCAAACTCCTAACTTTGGGCCTGCAGGCCTAATGCTCTTCTGTCAGAGCCTGCTGATGGCTTGCTGTTGAACCAATCTGTAATCACACAACTCTGATTTCTAACTTTTGCTATCCGTAGGCATGGTGGATCAATCTGCAATATCACAATTGGATTGATTTGATTGACTGAGTGGACTGAATCATTTCTACATTGATTCTGGATTTCTTTTGCTGTTGCTAAGCTATTTATACAGTTGCATCTGGTGAAAGGAGCTGCCGTGCGCCTAGCTGTTTGCATTCCTGATAAATTGGAAAATGCAATTATCCAATTTTATTCACGTTTAGCCTACTTTTCCTCTCAACCCATATCTTTTTATCTGTGTATGTAATACAATTTTTCCTGTTTTATTTCTTCTTGTTTCTTTTTTTCTCTGTGTCTTCTGTGTGTGTGTGTGTGTGTGTGTGTGTGTGTGTGCTGCTCTAATCTAGGACCTGACGATGAAACTAAGTCTGATTCAGAGTGTTGGCCTCATAGCCAAAGCCATCAGCGTGTGTGTGAAGAAACAAGGCTACGTCTTCTCTCGTAAACAGGAGCTCATTGGCGTTATGATGGTCAGTATGAAAATCGGTCACTCTAACAGTTGATAACTGGGAAGTTGCAGCAGAAATTATTTTTATTAATATAGATTTTAATTAGTTTCTGATCTTTCCCTCTGATGTCCATGTAAACTCTGGTCAGGATTTTATTAAAGCAGAGCCGGCTGACTCATTGCGGACTCCAGTGCGCCACCTTGTGATGACCACATGTTCCAATCTAATGTATCCTTCACTTCAGTAAAACAACTGGACTCTCTCTCTCTAGTCTGAAAACTATAAAGACTTATGAGCTAAGGTGGTTTTGATCAACCAGACAATTCTGTGAGTTTGCTATTGAAGTTAACATCCCTCTGATATCAGGGGTACTTCATAATTGCATCATAATTTCCACTGATTGAACTTAATCTCAACCACAGAAATGCAACTTTAAGACATACAGCAGACCACATTTGTTTTTCACACATCATTCACATCACTCAATCTACAGTTTTATCTTTGACCTTCAATTATTCAGACCTCTGGATCCTGCACTGAGTGAGAATGAAAGCTTCGACCTATTGAAGATTTGTGTGAACAGTGTGTTTTCTCTGCCACCTGAGACACAAACTCCAGAGAAGATTAAAGAAGAGGAGGTTCTGGAACCCAAGAAAAGAAAGGTGAAGAAAGCAAAAGAGATGTTTGTGCACACACATGCAATACTACAACACTGATGCTGCCACAAAAATGTGCTAACTATCATTTGCAGATCAGCAGGATTTCTACACAAATAATAAAAATCAATATCTGGTAGTTCTGGAGTCTAGCAGTCACTACTCACATTCCACCTTCAAACACTGTGGGTGACTATTTCCAGACATTATTGTGTTATCAGTCTAACATGTCCTGGTAAATCTGCACAGGCATTACACAGAGACACATTGGCTGCACTGCAGGAGCTGCTGAAGAGTGTTTTGGCCAAAGACCCCACACCTGATGGCCTGCAGAATGTCTTCAAGGTGAGACATCGTGTTACAGACAAATTTATTTTCCCTTCTTCAGCTTCATGCTAATTTCTCACACTGAGATCATTTTATTTATCAAATAAGCAAACAGTTAAAGGTGGTTATGGTATTAAGTTTCCAGGCAAGGAAAACGGAAATAAAGTTGCCCAATCTGCATCAACTGAATCTTCCACTTCTCCCCCTTTGTCTCCTCTCTCCAGTCTCCTTGACTTGTTTCTAAAAAACAAACTAAGTTGGCTTCATGAAGTTTCCTGGCTGTGTGTTAAAGAGTCCCTCTGTGTTGTCTGAGATATGATGTGTTATTGTCCTGTGCAGCACATTGAATCATGGTTGAGCTCCGGACAGGACCACGAGAGAGAGAGAGCTGTCACAGCTACTGCTCACATCATGTCGTACTACCTGGAGAACCTGACTGTCAAGGTACACACACTACTCACTTGAATTGAAAATATTTGAAGTTACACATACGACCAGACCTTCACGTGTCCTCTCTATTCACTCGTTCATCAATCACAACTTCTAGCAACCCTTTTAACTATACATATATCTCAAATCAGTTCAAACTAAAATAAAAGTAGTACGTCAATTAACATTGATAAATAATAAAATAACTGAAATTGTGCCATAAATGTTATATATTTACATATCATATGTTTTTTGACCTGTACCGTCACCAAAATTAGCCTAATAAACACAACATTGAATTGTTGATTTCTGAATTTAGATTTTACAATTTCAAACTTTTTGAGATTTGCCCATTTTCCCTGCTCCTCTCCCACCACTCTGGAGCTGCTGCAAGTTATCAACACGGTTTGCACCAAATGTAACAAAATATAATGATCACATCACAAACATGTGCAACATTATGTGGTTTTAAACATATTTTAAATGCACTGATGCAAACAACAACCTACCGTGGCCAGTGAGACATCTACATTGCTTCACACTTAGTCAAGTCATGGCTTCTCTTGTCTGCACAGCACACAGATCAGAAGATTTACCTTTGGATAATGATAAAATTGAGTGTGTGTGGGTGTGTGTGTCAATGTTGATTTTTACAAACCAGAACAGACATTCACTTTATGAAAACACTGACATTTGGTGGGTTTTCTATCTTCTGTTTCTTTGTTCAGAACATGGTATCCTTCCACAACCTCGGCGCTTTGCTGGGCCGACTGTCTCCACGTTGTTCGGACCCTCACCCTGCTGTACGCACTGCTGCTATTGAATGCATATACACACTGCTCTATATACAGCTACGATATGAAGGTATGTCAACGTTTGAGTGACTTAATGATTTTGGGTTGAGATTTTAGATGTTAAACTAAGGTTTGTTTGGGTATTATATGATATGTTATATGACATGTCCTAACTTAAACTTTGACTAACAAAGCATAATTTACATCAACATTATATTAATTTTTACTATTACAAATGTTTTACATGTCACCAGGCCATTATAGTCCTAACCTAAACTTAGATATTTCAGGATTAGTTTTATGCACTTTGTTGTTTTGAGATAATTCTTTTGTCTAGGTTTCTCTCTGGATTATAAGGATGAAGCCGTGGACAGTTTGTTGCCCTTAAGAGACAAACTAGAAAACCCTGACCACTCAGTTCTCTACAAGACCTGCTCTGACCTCACTAAGGTACAATGTGAACCCCTCCATTGCACTCTTAGATTTATGTTTGTAAAATCCCTGTTGCTTTAGTTTATTGTTAAGTGATCCATTCACTTGAACCGTTTCTACAGTTTTCTGTTGTTATGTTTTACTCTACTTAACCCGGAATCAACAATGTTTGTGTCCATATATCAGGCAAGCTCACAACATGTACTGCACAGCAATGTGTAACTGCATCTTTTCCTGTGTGTGTGGTTCAGGTGATGAGTAAGCGTCTGCCTCAGCAGCAGCTGACAACATTGGTGTTCATGTTGTTTGAGGGGCTGGTCGACAGTCAGACAAACTGTTGCAGAGCTTCGTCTGTCATCCTCAACACACTGCTGAAGAACAGAGGGGGTGGACTGCAAGACCTGGTAACTCATATACACCCGGACACACACACACACACACACACACACACACACACACACACAACACACACACACAAAGTCATACTTCTCATGCAGCTTTCTGCATACTCCAAAGGCAAATAAAGTAAACACATCTGTACTTGATTAGCTCACTAACTGTTTATTTGTCTTTGTCTTTTTTGTTTGGTGTGTGTGTGCTTTTGTTTTTGTGTGTGTTATAGGTACCGGAGATGCTGGAGGTTCTTCATGTTCGTCTGCAGAGCGTCACAGACGAGCAGGTTGAAAAAAACATGAGCATTATTTATTATCAGTATTTATTATTCCTTTGCCGTGTTACAACTGTTCTGATGACCTCTAAACATGTATTATTATTATAGTTTCGTTTTTTTATAATCACACAGACTCTTTCCACTTTCGTGAGCTTTTATTTTTTTCAACGGTTAACCTACAACTCAAGTATTGTTTAATTGTTGTCTGTGTGTTTAGGTGCGAGTGGCTGTTGGACAGACCGTGCTAATCCTGGCTTCTCAACATCTACAGACAGTTATTAATACACTAGTTAACCAGCCACTTCCATTTGACAGGTATATAATTTGCATTTATACATCAAGTGAACCTCCAAACCTCCAAGTCCTTCAACTGTCAGCTCATGTTTTTAGAGGTCAAATCATTTCTAACGTCTCTTAGAACCAAAAGTTTTTTGGAAGATTGTATTTAATAATTGTGTATTTTCTTTTTTCTTACCAGCTGGACCAGCGAGATGTGGATGGCACTGGGTGCAGATCCCATTGTAGCCAATCAGATAATAGAGATGGTGATGGAGAAGTTTCTCATCATGGCACCATATGTAGACAAGAAGGGGTCCATGATAAGAGGAGGGATGACAAAAGTGGCCACAAACCAGCCGCTAGCTGTAAGTATCAAATATGTCACTGACTATATTTATACTCAAATATGATTGTTTTTATGCAGATAAGTACATCCCCTTTGATAGAAAGAAGTATTTCAAACAGTTAACAAAGAGTATCGCAAGATGAGCCCATACAAGTTGAAGTCTGGTCTGTGTTAGGTTTCCTGTGCTTTGATTAGATGATGTTGTGGGTTAGGGTTTTTAACTGAATTCTTAAGTTTCACAAAAACATGAAATTGTTTAAAGAATGCAATAAACATTCCATCTGGTTTCGTGCACTTGATGTTTCATTACCAAACACAGATGACTGAATGGAATGATGCTTGTGTTTACATGTGCATGTTTGTTCTGTTTCTAGATGACGTGTGGTCTCAAAGAGCTCCTACTGAATGGCCAGAGTCAGGAGCCGGCCGTCAGTCAGTTTCCTCAGCTCTTCGCCTGTCTCGTTGTTAGACTTGGAGCAAGTGTCGGAGTCTCGGCACCAAAGGACAACAATGTTAAGAACGTAGCCTCTTTCCATGTAGCAGGGTGGGCATCTTTGTTAACCTTGTTATACGTAACTCAAAAACAGAGTTTTGAAAAGGTCTGATCCTGGATGTGGGGGTCTGATTGTTTGGTTTAATCTTTTGTGTTTTGATTTGTTTTTGTTTCAGCGTCGCAGCTGATGCCCTGAGAATCTTATTAGCACGAGCCCAGTTAGATGATGTCATGAAAAGACTGGATGATGATAACGCCTGGGACGCAATGAGGGAGCAAAATACACATGTTACTGGAATTACACTACTAGCAAGGTAGAAACCTACTCACATCAATTAGCGGAATGCATTTAGTCACATTTTGTCTGATACCAGGGGTGCTTCGTACTAACCTATTGGTTTGAACCGTCACTTCACTTTTTTCTGGTCCGACCATCGGCAGCACCAGGAGAGATCCTGCCCATGCTGCTCGCATTTTAAAACATCTGTAAAGTTTTTATAACTTCGGCTGGCAGGCAGCATAACATTGCTAGACACCTCTATGCTGCACATATTCCTGTTCTTTACTTGCCTCTGTGTGAGTGCTTCTGGCTATGGCGTCACACAGGGCAATGGAACCTAAACATCGTCCATATTTTGAGATTTATGATGATAGAATTATTATCCTTTATTTTCAGGCGCATATCAATTAATACATGTATCCTGAATAATATCTCCAATCAATATATACTGTCGAGTGTAATTCTGAGTATGTCTTGTCTCGTCTGTAGGGCGATGGCTAAACATGCTGGTCCCAGGTTGCCCTCCATTGTGGAGTGTCTGTGTCCCTCCCTAAACAACATCTATGAATGCCAAAGAATCACCGTCACTGCTTTCTTCTCTGAGGTGACGAATCATGATTTATCTGTTATTGTTCTGTGTGAGGAGGTGGCCCGATGTCTCTTTAATCTGAGTCAAATGATGATTAAATCTCTCAACCTCTAACAATGATTTGTTTATTTGTACTAGGTTATGTTGAGTACGAAAAAAGCCAAAACATGGTCCGAAATATGAATGACGTGATGTGATTTCTGTTTCTCCGTTGTTTCCCCGAGTCCAGCTGTTAAACCATCACGTGGTGACGGAGCTGATGTTAATCGACGTTTTAATGAACAACATGATGGAGAGGATATCGGATTCCTGCTGCACCGTCCGCATGTTGGCTGTACGAGGGCTGGGCAATATCGCAGTGGGATCCCCTGAAAAAGTACAACACACCCATACACACTAGAGCACCTTTTTTTTTCTGTGCTACAAATTACACACATGTTTACTGCTGTTAGGTCACTCACAATGTTCTTCCTTTGCCTCCCTCCTCCACCAGGTGAATAAATATGCTAAGGAGCTGCTGGCAGCCATGAGTTCAGGCATGGAAGAGAAAGATGATCCAGGTGAGTCAGCAACAGCCATACCCTCCTCTGTAAGAAGTCAAGTTACAGTCATGAGTTGTGTGGTTCACCTGATTTATTGCACTAACTCCTGAAGTGGTTGAAGAAGTTTCATAAAATGTGCACTCTGCTGGTTTGTAGTTTCACTTTTCGTCACCACATCCATCGTGTTAATTATACCACATGTTGAGCCTCTCATATTGGATTGGTTGTTATTGATTGAAATGTATCTCTTGTTTAATATCTGGCCTCTGGTCTTGCTGCAGGTAAACTGATTACTCTTGAGGCCATGTCGGGTCTGTCCAAGGTTCTGTTCCACCTGGACAAGAAGAACGTCCAATTACTGGTGGTTTACATCTTCATGAAGATTAAACCATTTTTAGAAAGTGTAAGTTATTCTCGTTTCTTTTCGATGCAGATACAATGTAATACAGACATTCTCAGAATCCTTTTGACCATTCGATTTTAGGTGCATCTGTTATATACAGTGCTGATTTTTAGACTTATAGTACAAAAAGTCAGTATTTATTGTCTGAGTTGATTTGACCTCTGAATGCTGCACTCAGACACACTGACAGCATTTTGTTCTCATCCAGGAGAACGATGAGATCCGCTGTGCTTCCATCCTCCTCATGGGGAACCTGTCCAAGTTTGGCTCAGGAGAGCAAGTGTTCAAAGACCAGATCCACAATGTTCTTGTCAGCCTGCTGTTGCACCTGGTTGACCCCAACTCACAGGTGGTCAAGGTAGGAAGTATGCATTCACACCAAGGATGCAGCAGCACCTCCTACTGGCAAGGGGCTGTAACTGTCAGGCCGAAATATCATTATTTACAAATCAATTAAAGATATTTCTTCATTGTCTAGAGTAAACTTTTAAAGGTATTAAATTATGTATTTTTGATTTAATTTTATTATTTTTTTAAATCAATTAATTAAAATAAAATGTGTATTTTATCTGAATTAAATGTAGCACATGACATGGATAATTTAAGATGTTAACTTAAAGGATCAACTATATTCCTAGTGGTTATAGTTGGTCAATATGTCTAAAAAAATAATCTGTGATTTATTTAATGACCCTTATCCACATTTGATGTCTGTTGTGTAAAAGGTTCTAAAACTAGTTTAAAATGTTGGTTGCCATTAAATTTAATACAACAATCATGACATCCTGACATTTAGTATTATGGCATTATGTTGACTTTGTATAAGCAACCCACACCCCTGACAAAGTCACACACATAAACACATTGTGTGAAGATGTACTACTACAGTCCATGATATCTTACAATTATGTTTTTTTTTTGGTTCAGGCGTGCAAGTATGCGATGCGTGTGTGCGCTCCTGTGGTGGGATCAGAGAAGATCACTACCATGTTTCAGAACCACCTCCACGATGACAAGAGCCTGCACTATGGAGAATTCATTAATGACCTCACCAAGTACCTGGTGAGACACAGAGTCAGAAACTAATTTGTAAATGTATTGCTAAGAGTTTGACATTCACAGATAGTGAGTGGAAGCAGCAGGGTAACAGCTGTAGTCTATGTGGTCTATATAGAAGTGTTTATTGTGAGACAGTATTTGAGCTTTAAGTTATTATATTATATACAGTATGTAGACAGCTGTCATACATACATCAGTCAAACTGTGTAAGCATGACATAATACAAACAGGACTTTTGATTAATCTGCAACTATTTTCAGTAAAATCAGATTCTGATACTTTTCTTGTAGTGGTCTAATGCTTCATGTGTTGTGGTTTGTAGATCGAGGACTTTGCAGGCATGTTGAACTTCTACCACATCTCAGTCATCCAGTTCTTCAAGAGCAACTGGTCTGAGGTCAGAGCGGGAGCTGCCATGTTTATAGGTATGACTCCAACACTACTGTTTCATAAATAATCAAATACATTAAGACATTTCATGTTAAATATTATTTTACGACTGCTGCATCATACAACAAACAGGCCACGCTAAAATACAGAACACAGAGAAAAACTCTTGACATGTTTGATGTGACCTGATAATAAGGTGTGAATCTGTGTGTGTGTGTGCTCAGGTTTCCTTCTGGGGAATCTTCCAGAGGAGCATTTCTCCCACCTCAACATGGGAACCATCACTAAAGGTGAAGCAGTGTCCGCCTTCATTTTCTACTTCTGAATCTGTTACTGTCGACTGGTTTTAATGATTTTAATCTTTAAATCTTTCACTAACAGGTTTAGTCATGTTGCTCCAAGATCCAGATCCAGTGGTGAGAGCGAAGGCTGCTGAGGCCATGGGACACTTCCTGTGAGACACACAAAATAAATGTTTCCTTTAGTCAGGGCGTATATCTTCGCTCTACATAAAATACATGATTCTCTGCTGTTTTTACTTAAACATGCAGATCCTACACTGTGCTGTCATTTTATAAAGATGTAAAATTTACCAAATTCCTGTTATGTTCTTTCAAAACAAGGCGGTAAAACTGTCACATTTACCAATGTTACAAAATCATACAAGTTATAAACACAAGCATTATATTACGCACACACATGCACATACTGGTTATTTAGCTTGAAATGAACTATGCTATACTATACTGAACTATACTTTAGTGACCAAAGACTGTTGCTCATGACAGGTGGACGTTGTCCATAGCATCTGGTGTTCAGTCAGTGTGACAATACCAGACACATACTGTGTTGCATTCATGAAATAGACTTTACATGAAGTTTCTAATGCAAAGTTTAAAAACAAGCTTCGACTAGAGTTAAACATTATTTTAGAATAAGTCTGTAGTTTCCTCAGATATTAAGTGCAAATGAGATGAGGAATATTTTAAGAAATATCTCACATGACTCTGGCTGGTACTCTGTGCGTGTGTGTGTGTGTGCGTGTAGTCATATTTGTGGTCATGAATGTTAGTTTTAGTTTGAGTTACCCTCTGTCTGATCAACCTGGTATCCTTAAGTTTGCTCTTAGCTTTATCTCCAATAAAGATCCCTATTGATCAGTCAAGATTAGTAAAAATATTTATAATAAAAAAAAAAAACAGCTGAATCAAAATGCACAAGAACTGCTTTCTATATTTGTGTCAGCTAAATAACGGTACAGAGTTAGTCATTTGGATTCAACATTAAACATTTGTCTTCCCACATTACGTTGACATGATCTCTTGAACCAGCCAGTCAGAGTTACCAGTGTTACACGGTGAAACAAGCCTGTGTAGCCATGACAACAGTCTGTGCCAAATGTCTGTTGATGTTGTATATTGTAATAGAGCACTCTAAAGATGTTGTTGATGATTTTCTCTCTCACTGTTTGAATGCACTTATGGTTGTCTAAGCTTAATTTCTCCCATCAAATGAGTGAGTTTGTCCAATTAGCAGGCCTCTATGATGACATGTAGATATGTTGTATTATATAAGGATGATCCACATGTTTGATTCCATATTACAAGAGTGGGATACAAAGTACCAAGCAGAGAATCAGGTGAAAGCAATACACTTTTGGTATTTGTAACCTTTTTGTTTGATTATGTGTTGGTACAGCTTGAATGTTTCCGTTGCACTTTTAAGCTTTTGCCACGTGGTCCCTTTTTTTAGAACTGACACAAAAACAAACCTCAGCTGAATTCCTTCACAAGTCACATTCACATCATTTTTTCTTTGCTCGTGAATAACTGAGAAAAGCTATGTCCAGGAATACATTTTTTGGTTGTCTGTTGTGAGGGAGGAATACAGATGTTTCACCTAATGTGATAAGTCTCGTCCATCGTCTAGCCATCCATTATCTGTACTGCTTATCGCATTATAAGGTCTTTGTGGGAAATCAGAAGCTGGTCAACTCTTATTTAACCAGTAAATAGTCTGCTCCTCCATCTGTATTTCACGGCTTAGAGACAGGGGCTTGTGGCTTCTAGCACCTTCTAACACTATGTCTTGGTCTCTGGTGAATGGCGAACAGGAATGAGCAGTGTTCGCTCAGCTGTTATAAACTTTATACCACTGATATGATTTTACATGTCACCTTGTTTTTTTCTACATGTTGAATCTTGTTATTGTCATTCGTCAGGATGTGTGATACAAAGAGGTACGGCAACTTAAAACGATTCATATCTGTGTGTGTCTGAGTGAAAGTGTGTGCACGTCGACTTTCATATGTTACACAACCAGAAGAGAGGATGATGAGGATGATGAAAATCAATATATTAAAAATTAAGGAATAAACAGATTCATTCAAACGTAGATCATGATGTTTGATTCTTTTGTGTCTTTTTGTGGCTGTATTATAGGTCCAGTGATTCACGTGAAAGGGATCTTTTGGCAGATATAGAAAATACAATTATTATTAATTTTTATATATATAAGTGTGCGATCACCTAAATTGTAAAATAGTTATCTTTCTCTTTTTATTATTTTATATTTACATTGGGAGCAGGTCCCCTCATGGTGGCAGCCATGTTTTTTTTTTGTGTGTGTTTTTTTTTACAGTAGCCTAGACAAGTTATTATGAGAACTGAAGGCGACCACAGGTTCTCCATGTTTGGAAGGGAAAGGCGATTGAGGGCTTTTCAGCTGCAAAAGGCAACTCTACCACTAGATGTCACTAAATTCTACCCAATGAAAATTTGATGTTGGGCACTCAGGTTTTTGCTATTAATTATTTATACTTGTGTATTGTGACCTAAAGTTGCTGTTTTTTTTATCTCTCATAGTAAACCTAGTGTCTAATTGATGTTGAAGACACTAGTCGACCCCGTCTAAACCACACCTCTCCCCCCTTTGTTTAACTTGATTACCTCTACTCTCACACGTTCATTTTTTCTTTAAAAGTGAGCTGTTCAATGACAGTGTATCTTTCTCTGTGTCCACTTGGGTGCAGTAAAGAGCCAGGTAATGTATACTGATTGTGTAACAAAGAAGCTGTAAGACAATAATGAAATCTGTCAAACATCTCTGTGTGGGCAAGGGATAGAAACTTTCAATGACACCTACAGAAAACAATGCAGTGTGTTTATTTATCCATGTAGTCAACTGAAAGAATACATTTGTCGTTTCACATCACAGTGTCCTGTTGTCTATTTTCCTCTCTGCTCTGCATCATATTTCTTGAATTGTCTCTCTGCTCTTACACTGTGTTCTCTACCCACTGTGAAACGTTCCACTACCAACGAATCACCATCATATTTTGTTCATGTGAAGTCACATTGGAGCTCACTGTCCCTCGGTCCTGACGCTCGGCCTCTGCGTGGACTGACTCATGTGAAGCTGGAGCAAAGTGGCATTGTGGGAATCTGCAGCTCCTGTTTGTTTGCTAGAACCGCAGCAGAGTGAATATGAGCCACTGGAGCTGTTGTGTGAGAGCCTCAGTTAATAGGCAGACTTTAAGCCAGACGGCTGTGTGTCAGACAGAGGAAAACAACATATTAACACAGCATCATTCTCTGAAATGAATGTTTAGTCTTTTTTGTAAAAAAAGAAATGACCTTTTATGTGCTGTGGCATCTACTTCGCTGACAATACAGAAGCTGAGAAAGATCCTTCCTGCAGATATTTTCAAAAGCCAATATCTCTAGATTGCAAGTTCATTAACCAGAGATAACAAAGTTCGTTTTTTCCATAATGAGTTTATTCATCTCATTATCTCCACAAAATGAGCTTAAACTCAACGCTTTATTTCTGACCTCTCGGAATGGGACCCACAGAGAGCTATTTAATTCCTTTTTCATGAGACAATCAGAAGCTGCAAATAAAGTTTGAGTGATTGTGTTAAACTGCTCTGTTATTTTTCAAATTTCCCTTCAAATTTACTTATAAATCGCTTTTCATCTATCCATTAAAATCTATTTTTTTGCATAGGTCTTGCAGTAAAAGTTTAAATGCAGCAGAAAAGAGCATTAGATGGAACAGAGTTTACTGAGCTAGGTATTAAAGAGCCTTTGAGAAAGCGTTGTATTACAGCTGGTGGTACCAGCTGTAATACAACTTATATAGGAAAAGTTTGGAAAAGAGAGAGTTGAAATGACAAGTAAAGCTGATCAGTGCTGGTAGAGGCTGCTGCACCAGCTACAGAGAGATTCTCATAAGTAAACCTCCTTTTCACTTATTTAAAATAACCTTTTTCTCTTACTATATGTGAGTCACCAGCCAAACAAGTTTTGCTTTGGCTGATGACTCATCAGTGTGTTCAATGGTGATGACACTGTTCTGATTTAAACAATTTAATGAATTGATCAACTTATAGATGATACACAGGCATCAGTGTCTCAGTGGGTTTGATTGCTCTGGTTTTTTAGACCATGTTTTTTACATTTACAATCAATATTACAATTCCCCTGACCTGAACCCCATAGAGAATTTGTGGGGTATTATGAAGAAGAAGCTGAAAGACACCATACCCAACAATGCAAATGAGCTAATGGCCGCTGTTGAAGCATCCTGGGCATCCATAAACCTTAAGCAATGCCACAGGCTGATTGCCTCTATGCATTCTGGATTCATTACAAATCAACTGAAATACTGCAAGCCTTTTATTCTTTTAATATTGCTGATTATGGCTTACAGCTTAAGAAAACTCAAAAATCCTATCTCAAAAAATTAGAATATTTCTTCAGACCAAGTAAAAAAAAGATTTATAACAGCAAAACAAAATCAAACATTTGAAAATGTCCATTAATGCACTCAGTACTTGGTTGGGAATCCTTTTGCACGGATTACTGCATCAATGCGGCGTGGCATGGAGGCAATCAGCCTGTGGCATTGCTTAAGGTTTATGGATGCCCAGGATGCTTCAACAGCGGCCTTTAGCTCATTTGCATTGTTGGGTCTGGTGTCTTTCAGCTTCTTCTTCATAATACCCCACAAATTCTCTATGGGGTTCAGGTCAGGGGAATTGGCAGGCCAATCGAGGACAGTAATGCCATGGTCAGTACACCAGTTACTGGTGGTTTTGGCACTGTGGGCAGGTGCCAGATCATGCTGGAAAATGAAATCCTCATCTCCATAGAGCTTTTCAGCAGACGGAAGCATGTAGTGCTCTAAAATCTCTTGGTACACAGCTGCATTTACTCTGGACTTGATGAAACACAGTGGACCAACACCAGCAGCTGACATGGCTCCCCAAACCATCACTGACTGTGGGAACTTCACACTGGATTTCAAGCAACTTAGATTTTGCTCCTCTCCAGCCTTTCTCCAGACTCTGGCGCCTTGACTTCCAAATGAAATACAACACTTGCTTTCGTCTGAAAAGAGGACTTTGGAGCACTCTGCAACTGTCCAGTGCTTCTTTTCCATAGCCCAAGTCAGACGCTTCTTCCGTTGTCTTGAGTTCAGAAGTGGCTTGACCATGGGAATACGGCTATTGTAGCCCATTTCCCGGACACGTCTGTGAACAGTGGCTTTTGATACCTGGACTCCAGCTTCAGTCCACTGTCTTTGAAGCTCCCCCAAATTCTGGAAGCGACCCTTCTTCACAATGCTGTTAAGGCTGCGGTCATCTCTCTTGGATGTGTTTTTATAAAAAAAAGGTGTTAATATATCTTTAGATGGAGTATGTGTTAGTATATGTTGGGGGGTGGATCAAGGATTTTTTTTTAAAGTTCTGTCCATTTGTTTGTTGGTGGGTTGTATGTTTGTTCGTAACCAAGATAACACAAAGTAACAGGACAGATTACCACTACACTTGGTTAAAGATTGCGTTATGGGTCAGGGGAGAAGACAATGCATTTGATGCATATCTGCATAAAGGGGGTGGATCCAGGAAAAGCGTTTCATGACAATTTTATTGAATTTCTCAAGAACTAATTCATGGATCTTAATGAAGACATTCTGGAATAGTTTGGAACTGATATCTATACGTCTATATGTGAGGCTTGATTGAATTTAAAGGGATAGATCACCCAAAAATGAAAATTCTAGTGATCCCTTCTTCATATGTTACAAACCACAGAACAACAGGATCATTATCATTTTTGGTGAACTATCGATTTAAGGGGACTGTGGGGCCTTGGTGGAGATATGACGGCCATTCAAGTTTCTTGTGTATTTGTTACGTTTACGCATCTGTGTGTGTGTTTTTGTGCCTTATCTCCCAATAGTGATCTTTTAACAAGCTTGACTGGTGATGTTTTTGGCTCGAGCCTGAAATATGTGTGTTACAATGTGCAGCAGGAAATGTGTGTGTAAAGAAAGTTTTGTTTCATTCATGCATCAATTAATTATTTTATTCATTCCCACCTTATTTAATTGAGGCCCATGTTTGCTCCATTTTGAATAAATGTAACCCGACAGAAGAGACTTTATCCTCGGACATTTGTCATCAAAATCATATACACGTACATTTTTATTGCTTCTTATTAATCTTGCAAACAAATATACACCTGGTGACAACATTTTATATTTCCAAACTAAAGGCTTGATTTATTAACATTTTCCTTACAAACTGGTTGCATTCATATTCATGATGTGGCAGAGAACTCTTCACTTCAACTTTTCGGTGTGTTGGCTCCTAATAAGCATTTGATGTCATTTGCCTGCAGACATAAAATCGTATGTTAATATCTGTTATCATAGCTATCGTCCACTCTAAGATGTTAAGGTGGGTTTTCCTTCATTTTTTGTGAGTTACAGTTTAGTTTCATCTCCCAGGGGACTCTGTTATATAGTGTCAGCAACTGGAGAGCATCAGAATGAGCTGATTGCACACAACACCTCACCAATGAGGACCAACCAGGATGGCCGACATTCTTCTTTTTCAATTTAGGGTAATTTAAGATGTGTTTCAGAGACTTATGGCAGGATTGAACCTGTACATCGTATTCAGGAAACCGGCTCATTATTAATGATGCTAATCCTAAAAATCTTGATAACAATTGACAATTGACGTTTATGAGAATATCCTGGCCTCTGTGGAATCCTGGATCTCAGACTGACGCAGACTGAAGTGCAGCCAAGACGTCTCAGCTCCTTGAACTCAGGCAGTGGCTATAAGAAATGCTTGGGATCAGCCCTCCAGCTGTGCCCTGCAGACTTTATGAATTCATCATCCCAAAACAAAAGCTTTTCTTGCTGTCGTCAGAGAGTCAAGCTTTATTTTGAATAGTGCTGAATCTGAATGTTTGTAGAAACATACAGACTGAACCTGTAAGAGTGCATACATACATACATACATATATATCTGATGATCCTCCAAAAGAAAGAAGGACACTCCTGAACTCATATCTGCAGTACTGGTAGTTCTGATTTTCAATGTGTGAGCCACGGAAGTCCATTATTCAATGTTGGGGAGACTCCCAAGCGTCTCACATAGACACATTGTGCTTTTCAAAACATTCTGTGCTTTTCACACTGCACATTTTCAGCCCAGGGTCACCTTCAGCCGGCAGGTTCCAGGTGCTGTTTGATTTCCAGTCCATGGAAACTGTTACTGACTCCCCACTGATACTTGAACCTGTTGATTTTTTATATCACAGCACTCTGTTCTCTTCAGATGCACCAGACAAGTTATAGATTTCAAATGGCACTGGTGTCAAATTGAAATTGAAGTGGCATGAATTTGAGCCTTAACACATTAATTAATCTCCCTGAAATGAGGCTGAAATTAAATTTTAAAGCAAATGTCGTGATTGATAATCAGTTCTGATATCATCAAAATATAAGGGGTCTATTGCAAGTATATTATTCTTCGAAATATTATGAATTACTATAATATCATATTAGTATTAACACTTGAATGTAAATGCAGTTTTTTAACCTTTTTTTTAGTGCTAAAGGTAAATGTGTGGTGATATTAAGCCACATCATTATATTGGATCTTCACACTCAGTTCCAGTCACCCGAGCCCTGGGTTACAGTCAGTGCAGTGTGAAAAGGGCTCATTATTTCTGCAAACTTTTATTGGCGGTTCAGGGTTGCTGTTTTTTTTTTAACTCAGATTCATTGGTAGACACGAGCCATGCCTTTAGGCGGAGTATTCGTACTCCTCTGCACTGCGTCTCCCAAAGTCCATCCAGCCGAGATAATCTCTGTCCTTTATCCTGTGGGCCGGGGACAGACCACTGGCTCTGCTGGTGAGGGAGGATCTGGCCTGGTGGGGAAAGCCTGGAGGAAAGAAATGGGAAGATGTCATTCTGCTTGACCAATACACGAGTGCAATATACACACTGTATCCTTATGTTTTATCCCTGCTGACTTGTTCTGTTTTCTACTGCCGTCTTTATGTGTCCTGTCAGACGAATGAGCTCAGCGGGCAGTCACACAGTGTTGACTGGAGAAAGAAACACAGATACACAGTGACAGAGGGAGCGGAGGATGAGGTCAGGAAACCGGGAGGTGAGTGAAGGAGGGAAGGATAGTGGGAGCGGTGGGGAGGCAGGGAAGGAGGATGAAGTATGGAAAAATGAAGAGAGGAGAGAGGAAGCTTGAGGGAGGTGGGAAATGCCAGATGGTTGGACTCAGGCACAGCATGACAGACATCAGATTACAGAAGGATGGCGAAACAACACGACCGTGGGCAAACTGAGATGGGTCGAGTGATCTGTGTGTAATGAGACGACTGAGGGACAGACTTCGCTCCAGTTGCTCCGTCGATCCGTCTCTGAGACGCTGGACATCCCACTGCTCACCTTTCCTGGAGAGGAGTCTTGCCAGTAGCTGGCTCAGGCCGTTTTTAGGGTCTGTGTCCTCCTGGGGTTGGTTGTAGTTGGCGAGCTGCCCTGCGGGGGGCGCTGGAGCTGAGCGGACCTGGCGCGTGTGGTTGGGTGAGGGGGAGGGCAGGTTGTGTGACAGGAGAGCCTCACCCTCAGCTCTCTGGGCCTAATGAACATAAAAAAACAAACACAAAAACAAACAAAAAAACAAGATTTGTAATCAATATGAGTTTGTAGCCGTCTAAGTGATGGACATCCAGTGTAGACGAATGTATTTTCTTAGTTTGTGTCTTACGATGGACTGTGAGGGCAGACTCAGGGAACCGCTGGACAGAGCAGCCAGGAGAACACACACACAGATACCTACATTCATGACTGGGGAGAAGAGGAGACAACACAGACCAATGTAAATAAAACCACTCATGGACTCATTTTCCTGTTAGATCTCCTGCTCTTTACTCTTTTCCTTTTGTCTCTCCCTCCAGTTTGTCAGAGGGAGGTTTTGGATGGAGGGAAAATGAGAGGTAATGAGAGTTTTGCAGGAAGTAGAAATAAATAATTCCACATTGATTGAAACACAGTGGTGGAGGAAGTGATGAACCTCTGATGGTACAGCTGGAACCTCAGGGCAACATGATTTTGTTTCACTCACACACTAACTCACTATTTCCCTGAGCTGTACACACAAACACACAAGCAAACACACACACACACACACACACACACAAACACACACACACAGACACACACACACACACACACACACACACACACACACACACACACACACAGGGGGTGCGGGGTGTGTAGTTGAGATGAATTCAGCCTGTCAGCAATTGTAGAATCCCAAAGGAAACACACCAATTATTTCAAAGTCTTCATTTTGCTCCATGGGCGTTTTTTTTAACAAGGGCGAGGTGAAATTAACGATTGCTCTGAGAGAATAAAAAATAATGACTCTAATTATTGGTTCATGATTTTTCTTTATTGGTTTCAATAAATACTCAAACAGTCTGCTTGGAGATTCCACATTACTGGAAGCTTTTCTATGAAAGAGCAGCTCCACATTAAAGGTAGATGTGCCGAAAGCAAAACAAGATGACACGCTATGACATTTATCAGACCGAACATTGTGCCTGATGTGTTAATGCTGTATTTGTCTTTGAGCCTGGTACAGTATATTAGCTGCAGCATTAGTTGTGATGATTTACGCTCTGTATCAGAACGTTCATCCCGTTAATCAACAGCGGTCACTCCAATTATTCAAAGCCCCAGTTTCTCTGTCTGTTGTTCTCTTACAGCAGGAATCTCCTGTGTCTTGGTTCAGTCTCTCTCTCTTTCTGTGTTTTACTTGTTTGTCTCTGTATTTCTTCACAGAGTGAACTGACGGTCCTTTTGCTGGACTTAATCAAACACTCTGGATCGTGTCATAATGATCTCAACTCTGAGAAGTGCTGTAAAATCTATATTTTATCTGGAAAACCTACTTTGTGAGGACTTCCACTTATTCATTGAGGTGAATTTGATAACATAAATTGAGAATACCCAGAATTGAAACTGATAAACGTGTGTATTTCAAACGAAGACATCTTCAACCCTCAGTCTCCTGGATAATGTTCTTCCTCTAAATCAGCATTTGCTCAGTTTGTTGAACATGATAATGATGATGATGAACATGACATATGTCAGAATACGACAGACACAGAGTGAAGCATCTTGAAATAAAAATATATTTTAAAACAGGTATGTAGAATTTATATCTGTGAGGAATTAGCACAGACAGCCATTTGAATACTGCTTGTTGAAATGGACAGTGGTGCCATAAACAGTCATTCTGTCGATGTTAATATAATTCCTGTTAGCTGCTGTTTATTGTCTCTCATTCATTATTCAATGAGCTGGTAATGGTGTGGTATTATAGTGTCTGTGAGAGCCCTCTCCTACTTCTGACACGAAAGTAAAATACTTATCTGTATTTTGGTTATATAAAATACTTATCTGTATTTTACTTTCTACTTGTATAAGCTGCAACTTACTGATCTACAAATAGTGATGGAAATAGATAATGATAGGCCTGTTAGAATTGAATTAACTTTGGAAAAGAAATACCCACATGTATAATCCTTCCACTCAACTTCAGAGATGAAACATTCACGTTCGGGGGGGGGGGGGTTGGAGTCACAAAAATACATTGTATAAATTTGTATTATAAGCGACTGAAACAGACAAACCCTTAAGTTTCCTAACGACACAATGCGGCATCAGTTCAGTTCAGTTCTTACCTGCGGTTGTTGGTGTGGACCAGGAGAGGCTGAGGATGCTGAGCTTTGCTCGTCCAGTGTTGAGGCCGTGAATGAGGGAGAGAGAAAGGAGACCATACTTTATACTGACACACAGGAAGGAGGAGGAGTCAGGACAGAGGGGAGGGGCCAGCTACTAGCGCAGAAACTGATGCCATTGACGCAACAGTGGATGCAAACATGCACACATGCAGCAGACGCACACATGAACACACACACACACACACACACCATCTTGGTTGGAATCTGTGGTTTCCTGTGATGAGAAGCTGAAAAAGCTTCATCACAGGAGTCAAAGGCTGTGTATGGCCTGAGCATTTAAGTGACCACACACACACACACACAGACACACAGACACAACCACTCCCACACACACACACCGACACACACAGACAGACAGACAGACAGACAGACAAAGAGTGTGGAATGGGGACAAGTCAGGACTTGTACTATATATGATTATTGTGAAATCATATATGTAGATTAGTCTTTCTTCATAGTCAACTAGAGGCAGCATGCAGTTCATCTCAGGGAGGCTGGTATTACTTCTGGTTCATCAGAACCAGGGACATTGCTTCGGTGTGACAGTTTGATGAGGAAACACCTTGTTGCTTTTCAATTGATCACTGATGCAGTTCTGACAGGATGGGCGGCTGCTGGGACTCAACACACCTAGGATTGTTTCCCTTCTAATACAACTAATACAGTACAAGTAGAGCGGTTCCTGTTGTCAGTTTAATCACCAAAGTAATGAATCAAACAGAGGGTGCTGTGATTAAGCGATTAGCATACATCATTCTGTTCTTAACCTGTCTGTTTGTGTGGCCCTGAGGCGAGGCTGGATGCAACTTTCTTTCTGAAGCTGTAAAATGGACCTGCAGTAATGTAGCAGCGGCAAGTAAAGAGAAGAGCTGTTCACCTGTTCAGTTCGGCTCAGTTTGCAAAGCTCTTACGTCAAGAGTCGGTTGTTTTTTGCTGTTGTCCTGAACTTTGCTGTCCGCCGGTGAGTCCAAGCTGCTATTGGCCTTGTAGACTGCGTTTCATTTCAGTCCAATTCGCACCGAATGTGCCTCTGCACTTTCTTCAGCCTTAAACGACACACATGCAAAGTGATAAGTAGATCAGGTGAAAGGTTGTTGAGATCTGTGTTTCACATACCGACAGCGATGTCTGGAAATAATAGACAGACAGATGGAACCAAATCCAGGAATGTACGTGTATCAATCAGTAGTTAATGTGTTCAAGCTTTGTCCTGTGAAAATTCTTGATGCAACCTTTTTTTTTGCTTTGTAATGGTCAGGGAAGTTTCAAGGGACTTTTTTGGATCCAAGGCAAAGGGGACATTGAGGGCCATACAAAGAACCAGACCATTTCCCCTACAAAAACGCATGATTTATTATCAAAATTATGATAAAGAAACCCCCATTACCATCCCTCATCATACACACAAACGTATCCTTCTAGCCTTTAACAAAACTACTCGAATTACAAAGCTTTTGGCTGAAAGTTATGGAGTATCCTTAGAGTTTTTTCCGACCATGTTGTTATGACCATGTTGTTATAACCCTATGATGTAGCCGATCATAGGGTTGAAAAAAAATGTATGTTGCTGTGGACTATTTTGATCAACCTTAACAGGGGCCACCACTCAGCCTAGGGCCATGAGCAATTTCCCTCTTTCTCTACCCTGTTGCAAAGCCCCTGGTCATGATGAGTGTTAGCAAAAACAGATTTTTTTAAATATTGCTTATACACAGAAAACGTAGAGGTAGAACAGTTTAATAAACCGATAAGTTTGTTGAAAAGTATCCTTACAGGCCCTGAAGTGAAAATGATGGAATGCACCATGAGCAGCAAGGCCGACGTTGAATAAAAGAAAGTCTTGAATGACACTCGTTTTTTTTCTTCTCTTTGTGCACAATAAACATCTGTGGAACTCAAAAAGTACAGGTTTTGTCAGAGAGTGAAAGTAACAGCTTGAGTGTGTTTTGTGGACAAAGGCTGGATGGCATTACATACATCAAAAAGGTACGAGCCGCACACGGGCGTAACAACACAAAGTGGTTTTTAAAAGGTTCAGAAACATCAGGACTGGCTTTTAACTCACTGCAGCAATTACTCAACATCATCTCTTTCATTTGTGTCATTTAAGATGGCTGCAAACTACGATTCTGTTTGAGGACAATTATATTTGATCAACTCCTGTGTTCCCATGATCTCTGCCTGATGAGATTGTTATATACAGCAGACTTACAGAGTGCAGACATACAGCTGTGCTACTGTACCTTTAACTCACAGAATGAAGCTCTTATTCCTTTTCATTTCTGTTTCAATGCTGATTTGCTTGCAGAATTTGTGTGAATCTATAAAAAAAATTCTGATGTTCAGCATCTGACGAGGTCACAGGACGCGTCAGAAAAGTACTTTTCAATCTTCTCCTTTGTATAGTCCAAGACCTGAGACTTTACCTGTTGAGCAAACGTTTGCTGCCATTCAGAGTCAAAGAATTAAAGTTATAATACGTAATCACTCTCCAAAGAGCCAAAATGATTCGGTATCAGGAAAACAAAACTTGGAGACATTTTCAATTCACAGTTCATTTCTCTCACCATAAAAGCTCTCTTTACAAACTTCCTGGGATCCGCTGAAAATTCATACAATCCTATTCCGGATTTTCTACAGTTTCAATGGTAGAAATATGAAAGAAAAAAGGAAGATGTTATAGATTACAATATTTATAATAACTTTATTTGTAAGGCACTTATCCAAACAAGGTTACAAAGTGCTTGGCATGGCAATAAAAATAAATAAAGAACGATGATAAGTGTCTGGTAAAGACATACTTCAATCAATATTAAGTGCCAAGTCATAACATGTTGGGGTTGAGACCTTAAAAATTATAGAGAGCTTTTAAGGTTGTCAATATTTGGTAAAGAAATATTTATCAGAAACATCATATACGTTCTTAAAACTGTATACCTGACTGAATATTGTACTTTGATACTAAAAACACCTTGTTATTAATGATTTTATGATATGAGTTTAGATAAATGCTGTTACAATGAGGGATGGAGCAGGCCCTTTAAAACGTGGTAAATCTGCATGGATTGTAATTACTATCACCACCTGACAGCGATAATATTCTCTAATGTTTTTTTTCTCTGTGTTGCACTATTACGACATTCTCAACAGTGACAGACAGCAGGCTTCTGGCCTTCTGTGATATTTGGAGTGAAAAACTCCACATAATGAAACCAGAGGGAAATAGGTAATGATGTATGTCACTTCCCTCATCATGTCATTTCTAATAATGCCTCAGTTTTCCTGTGTGTGTGTGTGTGTGTGTGTGTGTGTGTTTGTTTGTGACTCTGTGAGGCCTCTCTGGGTCTGTCCCGCATGTGTTTTTAGCTCCACTCCACCATGATATTGAGGTTAACATTAGCCTGTTGCCTAACACTGTCATTGGCAGCTGTGGAACTACTGATGGGGCTTTGTCCAACACACTGTCATCAGCACCTGTCTAACTTCCCATTTTCAAATCACCTGATTGGCCAGTGTGATGCGCTGAGCCTCGTGAATAATATCAGATGACTGACACCTGCTCCTCCCTGATGTGCAGTGACAGTGGTTAAACTTGCTTTTTTGGTGCCTTGTGCGAAAAAAAAACAAGTCTGAAAAATATTAAACAATAGTCAACAAGAAACACAAGGGACCAGGGGATAGCAGAAGACCACCAGTGATCAGGACAAGAGATATCAGAGGGACAAGTTGAGGAGGAAACAGGACAAAGTAAAGACTTGTATACACAAGGATGCGGCAGGGATGATTGACCACAGGTGAAACACATGAGGAACAGGTACAGACGATCACAAGGGCGGGAAACAGGGAGCATCATTTCAAAATAAAAGGAACCTGTGAACCTAGGGAAACTGGTACACATGGTTGGGTTGGGATGGTTGCTTCTGAAACATCTTATTCGTTGGAAACCTCTGTATGTCAGTTTTGAAAATATATTCAATGAAGTTATCAAGCTAACAGTAAAGAAGGAATGACTTCAGTGGGAATTGTGCATGGATGTTATCCAAAATATCCAAACAAAGCATCACACAAGTGTCTATGGCTCACAGTGACATCACTGCTGTCATCAGAGGAGCCGCAAATGCACACACACACAGATTTTCAAGGAATGCATTCATGTCCTTTATCCCTCTCTCCACCCTTCACACCAGTGAGTCACGGCACTTGAGTTGATTGCATTGTTGTGTTGTGAGAGTCAGAAACCTCTTCAGTAGATGGACCCTCTTTTCTACCCTAATCAGCATTCTCACTCTGTATTGTCAGAGATGAAGGGAAGGCCGGGGGCAGAGACGAGGACAAGTAGGCAGCGGCAAAAGGAGGAGGAGGGTGAAAACATGAATAAGATTGTTTAAAATAGCATATCTATCACTTCTGAAACCAGTCACCAAGTTATTTATAGCAGTAAATAAAGTGAGGCAGATTGTTTTAGTCTTTATCTGTTCAAACTTGGGACCTTCAATCAATCACTCAATCAAATGTTTTTGTATTGCCAATATTCACAAATCACAATTTGTCTCATAGGGCTTCACAAGGTGTGTCATCCTCTGTTCTTAACCTTCAACCGGAGTAAGGAAAAACTACAACAACAAAAAAAACGTTTAAAAGTTGAAAAAGAACGTAGAAACCCCAGAGAGAGCCACGTGTGGACAGAAGTGCAATAGATGCCTTGTGTGACTGAGCTCATCATTGTAAGTGTAATGGAGAGTTTGTTTGTAATCAAGATTACACAAAAACACTCTACTGGACATATTTTCCACCAAATGTGGTACATCCAGTTATTTATTTTTTGATTTGCACTATTTTCCTTAGGAATAATTCATGGATCTTAATAAAACAAATCTGCAGTTTTTTGAGAATTGGTTGTGTGCGATTTGGTGCAGCTCTATTTAATTAAAGGGCACAGTTGGGCACAGGGATTGCCAGCAACTGTGAGGCTGCAGAGGCACTGTGGTGCGTTAGAGCTCAGACTCTTTGATCCATGGAAATTTAACCTAATATTCAGGCTTGGAATTGTAATTCTGCATTCCTTATTATGTGTCTGGAAAACTGATACTCCCTGAATCAAATTTGCATTAATGGTTTGCAGTAAGTCTGTGTCCATGCTGAAAAGTAAAATAAAAGTAACATTGAATAAAACAAGAATTATTTTGATTGTCATTCAAAAGAAAGTTTTGGTCTGAAAGTAAAAGAAGCTGCAAACCACATCTGACATTTGCCATAGTAGTTTTGTTACCCCCTGACCTGATGTCGTCTTAAACTTTCACGAGTACTGTGTGACTCATCGTCCTCAGGTGTAAGTTTGTGATATTGCTCTGGTTTCTCTGAGGAAATAATGTTACTTGACTTGGCTGCTCCCTCTGTCTCTCTACAGTTTGCACTGAATTAAAGAAGTATGCATCAATCAGAGTTGTCATATGCAGGAATACACATATTAGTAAAAGTATCAGTATCCATTAGAATACAAGTAAGTGTGATGGCATAGACTACTTTAGTTACAATTTCACACGGAAAACATTATACAACACGGTGAAGTGTTTTCAGGAAACGGAGATGTGGTCAGACTGTTTTAATATTAAACCATTAGTGAATAAAGTGACTAGAAAAAGGAGGAGTGTAACATGGCTCTAATGAGGGAGTTAAATGCACTCTGTCTTGGTTTGTGATTGTAGAGTTAATGAGAAACAGTGATCTTGACATGAAGTTGCCTGATTCAGGGACAACAAAGGTAAAAGCATCCATTTCACGGCTTTGGGTTCACATCCCATCTCCCTCCTCTCATCTGGGTGCAGTCAATCCAGGTAATCGTTAACATTAAGGCAGTTCTTCTCAAACAGATCTCAGTAATGTTATACTCATCAGTGTCAGCCTTCATGTTATGATTTGACCTTTTTGTGTGAGTTTCTATACTCAGCAGTCTGTTGTATTTACAGGGTTACCTTTCCTCTCTTTTTGACAGTTAGTGTAGACAGTTTTATTGCCAGCCAGAGGCAGTCTGTCACCGGCTGGTTGAATGAAGATGTTTGAGTCACACACACACACACACACACACACACACACACACACACACACACACACACACACAAATGCAACTCTTCAGTTATACATTATGGCAAACAAGACAGGTACCAAGACTCAATCATAGAGGTAACAGAATAGAATCATGTATGATGTCAAGGGTTTTCGCTCAATAATAGCAATAGGGGTTTGCACCTATGGTTCGGGTTGTCAGCACGGCACTGATGCTGAAGGGAATGTGCAGGAAGGAATCACTTATCAGTCTGTAATAAATCTAACTTTTAAACTGGTTAAAAAATAATTAATATCCACTGACATCTAGCTTTTGTCTGAAATGACAGTGGATACAATCATCATTCACTTCCTGGTCAAATAACTTTGGAATAGACGCAGGGTTTTAACAACTCTGGCTGCAATCGGCAGAGAGGCAAACTCCTCTCCTGGCAATGAGAAAGAAACCAATTACCTTTTCCAACAGGTTTACTCCTGTTTAAAAAACTTGCGTATACATGTACATTTCGATGTAAAAGAGGATTAAGTAAACTGTAACTAACTATGTGTTTTAATTTCCTTTTTTGGGGTAGGGTAAAATATCATTTAAATACCTTTTGGGTCTTTATAATCACAATCTGTCTTTTTTTTATTCCTGTTAAGTATGATAGATTATTTTTTAGGAATCGTGCAAATAAATATACTAAACTGAAGTAAATTTTTCTATGATGAAATGATTACTACAGGGAGCCTGGTAGCGATACACTATACAGGAGATTTCTGTAAGATGGTCAGTATGTGATCCATCATCACATGGATAATGAAATAACAGCCAGGACTGACTCACACACACACACACACACGCACACGCACACGCACACACACACACACACACACACACACACACACACACACACACACACACACACACAGTTATTCACAGCTCTCTATCTGTCTTTATTGCTCTCCATGGGTGTGAAATCAATGCAACTCCCAACACCCACTGAAAGAGGTTGGAGAAAGCGATTCAAGAGAATACACTCCATCCTGTGATTAACCAGCAGGGACTGGCTATATTGCTCACCTCCCGCAGGGTGTATGAGGTGTCACTGCTCCTAGATATAGTCCTGGAACTCTATGTGTGTGTGTGTGTGTGTGTGTGTGTGTGTGTGTGTGTGTGTAATCCTCCGGGCAGTAAGGCACCAATAAAGAGGTGATAAAAAACATAAACCGTTCAAAAGATGGACTGAAATGGGGAAATGAAAGGATGACACCTTGAAGACCGGCCGAAGGGAGGGAGAGTGAGACACATCACCATGTGAGGCCTTGCTCCTAGGTTATAGCTGCACTTTGCTAGACTCATAGGCTGATGTCATGTCAGTGGACTCGAGTCGTGTAACGGAACACGGTTTCAACAAGACAATCACTAGGGACATTTGCATCAGTGCTTTGCATCTTTTATTTTCAACGAGTTTGGCTTTTGGGAGGCTTTTCGATTACAGGTTGTAAGAAACCCTAAACTCATTTACATCCAACTGTCAGTTGTTTAGATGTACCTACAGTAGATGGATCTAATAATCTCCATCCATCCTCACTTTTTCTCAAAGGGGTTGCAGGGATGCTGGAGCTGACACTGGGCGAGAGGTGAGATACATCCTGGACAGGTTTTCAGCATATCGCAGGTACAACATTGAACCAAGTCATAACCTATGGTCAATCTAGATTCTCCAAATAATCCTGTTATCCTGTTAAGCGTTGGAGTTGAGCAATGTTTGCATTGGGATTTGTTTGCTGGAAAGATCTGACGATGAAGGTCTTTGAGGAGATCTCTATACAAATCCTCCATTCAATTTCTATACATATGTGAGCTACATTAAAGTATGATACGATAGCATTCAATCAACGGGTAAACTTAAAAAAACCAAAGCAGAGAAGCTAATGTTGAATAACTTGAATGACGGAGCTGTCATGGTCATGTGGTACAACAATAGAAAGGGAACAGAAGAATTTGTGGACACACCCTTAAAAAGAGGGATTCCCCCAGAAGATTTTGTTAAATTTGAATTGTAAAATAAAAATAAATTAAAGTGCACATTGGATTCCATGACACATAAAGCTGTTATATAAATGGCATCGTTGAATTTGGCCAGTGATAGGAAGCCAGATAAAATCCATGCAGACCAACACCACACAGAAAGAACTCTACTGAAAGAATTTGAACCAAGAACCTCTTGCGACAGCCCTAACCACCGTGCCACCCAGCTAATAAACTGGAAGTGTAAACCACTTTACAAGAGGTGGCTAAGCTGACTGAGGGAGAAGGCAGTGAAACAGTAGCACGACATAGCTGAGCATGGGTGTCATGTACTGCATGAGCATCAATTTGATATGGGCCACACAGGACAAATACAAAATGATTCTGCAGTTGCTAGAAATTCTTCATGTAGTGATTGAATTTCCATAATGAGGTTGGAATTATTCTGCTCTCCTCAACTTGCATATCTCTGCTGTCTGCCTGTAAGGCAGTGAAACTAGCACAGATGTGTTTACACCCACAGTCTGCAGACAAATCATTTCATGTTAACTGAAACAGAAATAAGATTAACATTTAGCCCTTTCTTTATTTTTTCTTTTTTATATTCAGACTTATGTTCCTATATCATTATTCATGCGTAATACCATGTTAATAATTTTCTCTTCATATTCCAGGTCAGTTCAGGTATATACTTTAGTGTCATAAATTAATTTGTGTCTTATATTGTTTATTTTATTTTGCCACTTTTTATTTATTTATATGTTTGTTTTTTAATGTTGCAAAGATGATCAGCACACACAAATTCATTGAATGCACCTTGTTCAATGACCTGCTCATGTCTCCAGCCTGGGACTGAAGAGCAGAGTCTGCAAAGGGGAAACATAGAAGTGATGAACAACTACTTTCACTGTGTGGTTCAGTCACACATGCACACACAGGGGTAGTTGAGTTACCACTGAAATGAGCAACATGTTGGCTGTTCCACTGCATATGTTCATTAAATTCACAGAGCAGCACCATAATGATCTCAGCTTCACACACATGCATCAAACACACATACGCAGATTATGCAGCGCACACTCCTATTTGCTGTGCTTGAGGTGCCTTACATTTAGAGAAGTGCACAGTCACACACACACACGTGACCTTTACATAACCATGAGGCTGAGATATGCTCATGCACGTACATCCTGTGGACACGTATTTTTTTTATACCCACACCCACAGACAGAAATCAAACAGTGTTGTCATTAGTGTGGGTTTGGTGATTGATCGTCATAATGCAGACGACCGTCGCATGTGAATCACTGGATCAACAACCTATTGTTACTCTGTTGTCTATGTAATTTGATAGAGAGCAGCTGGAGAAGCAGCAGCACGAATATTCCTCTCAATAACCCCACTCTTTCATGATCTGCCTGATATTTCATGGGGTCATGGTTTTTTCATACAGCCTTTAGCCTCCAATTTTGCTGTCAGCATCTGTGACGTCACAATAAGATTATATTCATACACACAAATGGGTGTTAGCACATTTTAATAGAGACAAGCACTATCTCTTAATATTAAACATTTACATTAACTATATGTATATACATATATTCACATTCTCTCATGTTTGTATTTGAAGTTACAGTTGGGTTAAAATAAAAACACCTATACCTGCACATGATATTTATTTTTAATGAGAACATAAGAAGACACAACTTTTTAATTATTGTCTTATTCGTTAAATCGTCAATGTTCCCTCTCCTGTAATAAATCAACTCATCTTTCTTCATTAACTTAACCTAAATTGTTAATTTAACGTTTGAGACATTTTAGACATTCTTTCGGAACTTAGAAACATGAGTCCTCTTTTGAAGTTTAAGGCCATAATGACATGACTTAAATTAAGTCTGTATGAGTTTTTTTTATATCCCAATAAGGACAATTTCCTATCCAGCCAAATGTCATGATGAAGCACATTTCTTTGAATTCAATGAATAAACAGTTTTCATAAAATAACAAGAACGTCCTATTCTTTCTACGTTTAAATAATTGTAATGATCCTGTGGTCATTTTGTGACTTTTTGCTATTGGCCTCCCTATTTTATTTTGTCAGGTCTTCTCCTCGTGTATTTCAGTTAGTTCTGCTTCCTGCTATTGTTCAGCAGCTTGTCTGTTTCCTTTTTTCAATTATCCAATCAGACAAACTTGTATTTATACCACCTGTGGTTCACTTCCTGTTTGCCAGATTGTCTGTGTGACTTTGAGAACACAGCCTCAAGTGTCGATCTACTAAAGAGTCTTATGTGTTTTACTTTAGACTTTTTACCTACATGCTGATTTCTTTATTGGTTAGTGTTTGTCCCCCAGTTATTTCACCTGCTTGTGGGTTCATCCACTGAGTTGTCTTTCCATGGAATGTTAGAATTGTGTACTCCACAAGTCAAATGTATAATAGTAATGTGTTAAAACATTTATAAATATAGGCCTCAGTCTCAGAGTCTTTAGGTATGACACTATATGTTTTTCTGAAGAAAATATTCTAATGAGAGAAGACTATAGTGACTGCACATCAACTTTTTGTTTTTGAGACATCAGAGTTTAAAAAAGAAATAACATTGTTAAAAAAACAGCCTTTTGTTTCTCTATTTTAATCAATTGCAATCAAAGAATTCAGTGTATTTCATAATGATTCATTAAAAGTCACTTAAGACTGCAGAAGTGGAAATGTTTAGTCGGAGGATAACAGATTCTTTGTGGACTTTTTATTTGCCTGAAACAACTTATTCATTAGAAGAAAAAATATTTAAAAGGAAGAACAGAGGGTTATTATCTGTTCTGGCCCCTTATTGACAGCGTCTGGCTTTTGGTCACTGGAACAAAACAGATTTACATATTTTTGTCACGACTGAGTGGCTTTGATCTAAAGACACGTTGGGCATAGAAAATTCAGCTGTTAAACTTCATTTGACCCTTACTCTCACTGTCAACTAAAGGCTATCTCAATCACACTTAATTGACATTTGTTGGTCAAGGTTTTTAATTAGTGGAGTCGTTATCAAGAGGATTTGAAGCACACAGCCTCGGGTTGTGATTGGTGAGAATGGACGACGGGGAAGGTTCGTAATAAAGCTAGAGTAAGAGGAAGAGAGGTTCAAATTGAATCTGATCCAGTGTGCAGTCACTTTTCTTTCATTAAGAACAAGACACACTCTGACACACCAACAGTGGTACAAAGACACACACACTGTCGACCTCATCAATCTTTCAGTTTTGTGAATTCCCCTTGAGGAACAGTAACAGCCCGTCTGTTATTTTAGGTCTAACTGTTGTTTCATTCATAACTCATGACCAATTAGCCGAATTGTTTAGAAGAGACCAACAGTGGACGGCAGAGACTTGCTGAGATCCCGAGGAGGAGAGCATACTCAGTACAGTCACTGTTATAAGATACTGAATATAACAAGATTGGCTAAGTTTGGAAAAAAATAATAAAGTACTTTAGTAGAGTTTCAAAGTAGCCTGCAGGCATAGAGTTTATGTTGTGCAGCAAATCAATAAGGCAAGAACACTATACAGACAAAACAAAACATGGACATAAATGAAAGTTCAACGATATCGACCATAGTGAGGTTAACAACCACACTATGGTTAACATTTTGCTCCATCTTCCAGACAAGGCTTGTCTCAACAACTTTTGAGATTGAGAAATTCGCTCAAAACCACAAATCTCATAGTCATGGTGCTCGAAGACATCAAATCAGGAAATTGCTCTCTTTAGGAATCGTTTAGTGGCAAATACAGCACTACAGGAAACCAGAGCGGTACATTTGATGGTGTCTAGAACTAAAATAAGGAATCGCCTTTTGTCAGGACATTCGGTTTGTCCACATTGCAACAAGATCTGTAGTCTGCCACCAACAGTCAAAGGCTGAAACCAGAACTTTGTTAAAAATAGGCAAACGAGAGAAAGACATTAGCTGCTGCTTTTTCAATGGTTTTTCATTTCGAATGTCTGTGTTTTATAAATCCACTTATTGTTGACCAGGAAATTGCAAATATTTGTTGTTCAGCTATTCTGCCATTTCCTATGACAATATCATGATTCACCATTACCAACTAATTGTCTGACTGTGGTTTTATCCTCAGAGAAATCACTTGGAGTCCTGCCCATTATTTCATGATCACTTCCACTATTAATGACAGGATGTTTTTTTTTTTTTAGTGCTGCTTTTTACATAAACCGATATGTAGTCATCATAATAAGGGCAGTGAAGACAACTACCCTCTCTCCATTTCTGTTCTGAATCTTTGTTTATATTATATATTTTTTCTAAATGTTTTTTATTATTATCATCTCAGGTCGTCTCCTTGAACCGTCACCTTATCGTGGTGGAGGGGTTTGCGTGTCCCTGTGAACCTGAGGGCTGTGTTGTCTGGAGCCTTGTGCTCCTGGTAGGGTCTCTCATGGCAGAGTGGTCTCAGGTGAGGGGCCAGACTAAGAATGGTTCAAAAACCCTCAATGAATATCGATACAAGAGGAGATGGGACCCAGCCCGGAGGAAGCCCGGGGCCCCCGTCTGGAGCTAGGCCCAGACGGAGGGCTCGATGGCGAGCGTCTGGTGGCCGGGTTTGCCACGGAGCCCGGTCGGGCATAGCCCGAACAAACTACGTGGCAGCCCCCCTCTCTTCATTTCATGGGCCCACCACCTGTGGGAAGACCCGTTGGGGTCGGGTGCGCAGCCACATGGGTGGCAGCGAAGGTCAGGGGTCTCGACTGACCAGACCCGGGCGGCAGAAGCTGGCTCTGGGGACGTGGAACGTCACCTCGCTGTGGGGAAAGGAACCGGAGCTTGTGAGGGAGGTGGAGCGCTATCAGTTAGATCTGGTGGGGCTTACCTCCACGCACAGTCTCAGCTCTGGTACCGTACTCCTGGATAAGGGTTGGACTTTATTCTTCTCCGGAGTTGCCAAGGGCGTGAGGCGCCGGGCGGGTGTGGGGATACTCATAAATCCCCGGCTGAGCGCCGCGGTGTTGGAGTTTACCCCGGTAGACGAGAGGGTCGCCTCCCTGCGCCTAAGGGTTGTAGGGGGGAAAACTCTGACTTTTGTTTGTGCGTATGCTTATAGTTCAGAGTACTCGGCCTTCTTGGAGACCCTGAATGGAGTCCTGTATGGGGCTCCAGTAGGGGACTCCGTACTTCTGCTGGGTGACTCACCCTAGACCCAGAGGTTTTAGCCAATTACAGACCAATATCTAACCTCTCCTTCATTTCTAAAATCTTAGAAAAAGTGGTAGCCAATCAGCTGTGTGAGTTTCTCCAGGAAAATAATATATATGAAGACTTTCAATCGGGGTTTAGAGCCAATCACAGTACAGAGACAGCCTTGGCAAAAGTCACTAATGACCTTTTAATAGCCTCAGATCAGGGACTTGTGTCTGTCCTCGTTCTGTTAGATCTCAGTGATGGTTAATGGAACCGCCCTTAACTGGTTTAAATCGTATTTTTCTGATCGCTCCCAATTTGTGCAAATTAATGATGAGTCATCTGTGCGCACCAAAGTTAATCATGGTGTTCCACAGGGCTCTGTGCTCGGCCCAATTTTATTCTCATTATATATGCTTCCACTAGGAAACATTATCAGGACACACTCTGTAAATTTCCACTGCTATGCGGATGACACCCAGTTATATTTGTCAATAAAACCTGAACAAAGTAATCAATTAACTAAACTTCGAGCATGTCTCAAGGACATAAAAACCTGGATGACCCACAATTTTCTCTTATTAAACTCAGACAAAACAGAGGTTATAATACTTGGCCCCAAACACCTTAGAGATGCATTATCTAATGATATAGCTGCGCTAGACGACATTGCCCTTGCTTCCAATGAAACAGTCAGGAACTTGGGAGTGATCTTCGATCCTGATTTATCCTTTAATAGTCACTTAAAACAAATTTCTAGGACCGCTTTTTTCCACTTGCGTAATATTTCAAAAATTAGACATGTCCTTTCACAAAAAGACGCAGAAAAACTAGTCCACGCCTTTGTTACATCGAGACTGGACTATTGTAATTCATTATTATCAGGCTCCAGCAGGAAGTCGTTAAAGACTCTACAGCTTGTCCAAAATGCCGCAGCGCGTGTCCTGACGAGAACAAAGAGAAGAGAGCACATTTCTCCAATATTAGCATCCCTACACTGGCTTCCAGTTAAATCTAGAATAGAATTTAAAATTCTCCTCCTCACCTTCAAGGCCCTTAATAATATAGCGCCTTTATACCTTAAAGAGCTGTTAATACCTTATAAACCCACTAGAGCACTCCGCTCCCAAGAGTAGGAGCCAGAGCTTTTAGCCATCAAGCCCCTCGGCTGTGGAATAATCTACCACTTTCAGTTCGGGAGGCAGTCACCATCTGTTCGTTTAAAAGTAGGCTCAAAACCTTCCTTTTTGATAAATCTTATAGTTAGACCTAATTAGTGCACCAGAACGTTACTTGTTCTATTTTATGACACATGACACACGGAGCTTCTCTTTCCAGCTTCTCCTTCCTCTTCTCCATCCCTATCCCCCTTCCCCGGAATCCCTTTGCTTTATCACCCGCAGATCCAGGGCCTCTGTGGCCGCACCATGGATTACGGTTTGTGGATCGCGCACCGGGGGTCGCGGTGTTGGATCCAGTGTGGCGGATTCTGAGTCATGTGGGCTGATCGTGGTGCTGTTGGCGGACCCTGTGTCGCGTTGGCATTGGGCATGGGCGGTGGACCAGGACCACAGTGGTGGCTTGTGATGGGTCCTCCTGGTGGGCGGCGGTGGACGGTGACTGAGGACTGAAGTGGCGTCTGGTCTGGATGGTGGATCGTGGTCTAGATGGTTGCTGAGCATGGACTGTGCTTCATCAATGCTGCTAGAGACTTTGATTATTGATGATGTTCTCCTGCACGTGGCATCTATTGCACTTCTGTCCGTCCTGGGAGAGGGATCCCTCACATGTGGCTCTCTCTGAGGTTTCTACATATTTTTACCCTGTTAAAAGGTTTTTTTGTAGTTTTTCCTTACTCTTGCTGAGGGTTAAGGAGAGAAGATGTCACACCCTGTTAAAGCCCTATGAGATGAATTGTAAGTTGTGAATATGGGCTATACAAATAAAATTTGATTGATTGATTGATTGATTGACTTCAACGCCCACAAGGGCAACGATGGAGACACCTGGAGAGGCGTGGTGGGGAGGAACGGCCTCCCTGATCTGAACCCGAGCGGTCGTTTGTTATTGGACTTCTGTGCTAGCCATGGATTATCCATAACAAACACCATGTTCGAACATAAGGGTGCTCATAAGTGTACCTGGTACCAGAGTACCCTAGGCCGAAGATCAATGATCGATTTTGTGATCGTGTCATCTGATCTGAGGCCGCATGTTTTGGACACTCGGGTGAAGAGAGGGGCGGAACTGTCAACCGACCACCATCTGGTTGTGAGTTGGATCAGGGAGTGGGGGAAATTTCCAGATAGACCTGGTCAGCCCAAACGAGTAGTGCGGGTGAACTGGGAACGCCTGGAGGAGGCCCCCGTCCTAGGTATCTTCAACTCACACCTCCGGCGGAGTTTTTCTGGCATTCCTGTGGAGGTTGGGGGCATTGAGCCGGAGTGGGCGGTGTTCAAAGCCTCCATTGCTGAAGCTGCGGCGGCTAGCTGTGGCCTCAGGGTCTTAGGCTCCTCAAGGGGCGGTAACCCTCAGACACCGTGGTGGACACCGGTGGTCAGGGAAGCCGTCCGATTGAAGAAGGAGGCCTTCCGGGATATGATATCCTGGAGGACTCCTTACTCGGTTGCAGGGTACCGACAGACCCGAAGGGCTGCAGCTGCTGCCGTGTCGGAGGCTAAGCAGCGGGTGTGGGAGAAGTTCGGATTGGCCATGGAGAAGGACTTTCGGTCGGCACCAAAGTGTTTCTGGAAGACTATCCGGCACCTCAGGAGGGGGAAACGGGGAACCATCCAAGCTGTGTACAGTAAGGATGGGACTCTGTTGACCTCAACTGAGGAGGTTGTCGGACGTTGGAAGGAACACTTTGAGGAACTCCTGAATCCGAATAACACACCCTCTATGTTGGAGGCAGAGCTCGAGGTTGATGGTGTTTCATCGTCAATTTCCCTGGTGGAGGTCACTGAGGTGGTCAAACATCTCCGCAGTGGCAAGGCCCCAGGGATTGATGAGATCCGGCCAGAAATGCTAAAGGCTCTGGGTGTTGAGGGGCTGTCATGGTTGACACGCCTATTCAACATCGCGTGGGAGTCGGGTACAGTGCCAAAGGAGTGGCAAACCGGGTTGGTGGTTCCCCTGTTCAAAAAGGGGGACCAGAGAGTGTGTGCCAATTACCGGGGCATCACACTTCTCAGCCTCCCTGGTAAAGTCTACTCCAAGGTGCTGGAAAGGAGGGTTTGGCCGATCGTCGAACCCCAGGAGCAGCTGGGGGCGGTATTGCGTTCGCTTTACAGCACCGTTGTAACGAAAAGAGAGCTGAGCCGCAAGGCAAAGCTCTCGATCTACCAGTCGATCTTCGTTCCTATCCTCACCTATGGTCATGAGGGCTGGGTGATGACCGAAAGGACGAGATCACGGGTACAAGCGGCCGAGATGAGTTTTCTCAGAAGGGTGGCTGGCGTCTCCCTTAGGGATAGGGTGAGAAGCTCAGCCATCCGTGAGGAACTCGGATTAGAGCCGCTGCTCCTTTACTTAGAAAGGAGTCAGCTGAGGTGGTTCGGGCATCTGGTAAGGATGCCCACTGGGCGCCTCCCTTGGGAGGGTTTTCAGGCGCGTCCAGTGGGGAGGAGACCTCGGGGAAGACCCAGGACTAGGTGGAGAGATTATATCTCTACACTGGCCTGGGAACGCCTCGGGATCCCCCCGTCAGAGTTGGTCAATGTGGCCCGGGAAAGGGAAGTCTGGGGCCCCCTGCTTGAGCTGCTCCCCCCGCAACCCGACCCCGGATAAGCGGATGAAAATGAGATGATGAGATGAGATGAGATCATCTCAGGTCTTTACCCTCAAGTGAAGATTTCAGCTAGCGTTCCTTATCCATCCATCAAGCATGTAGCTGCTCTATTAACAAGGTAGCCCATACAACATCAGACAGTACAGTAGCTACACGTGAATGAGCTGATTTGAGAAACTTGAAGACAGATGCCTCTAGAGTTTAATCAAGAGGAGCAAAATTCTGTTCTTTAAAATCCATTATAGGTTCTAATGAGTTTTATCCCAACTGAGGCCTTAACAGGTATGACTTGCTTCAACAATTTAGTGTCCAAAACATCACTGAGAGATGAAATAATATGGCATGATGAGAAAATTACAGAATATCTACACCAGGTTTCAAATCAAGTGCAGAAGATTAATTCACTACCGCCTGAGTCAATTCGTCACAGGACTACCTTTAAAAGTAGACTCCTGCTCTCTGCAGGCGCGTGCAGACACACCCAGATACATTAATGTGTTTCTCTCTCCACGTTCAGTTAAGCTGCACTACCATCTTGAGCTATTTTTCCCTATCACACAGACTACATCGGCTCACTGTGGGCACATACATGGTATATATATAATATCACACTTATTGTATAATATTCGGGTTAAGTACCGCTGTAGAATTTACTGCTTTTAGAGAAACACAATCCTCTGCATGGGGAGTGAGTATGGCCCGGGGAAATTATGGAGTGAAACTAAGTTGAATATACAGGAAATTAAAAAAGACTTTGCGCCATGCTATTGTGCTGATTTTTAGTTCAGTGTAATAACAGTAAGATTGAACCATAATGTCTTTACAACAATGGTTTTGTAACTAAACATTTTCATCCAAACCCACACAGGCTGATTAGCAGAATAGTTTTTTTCGTGCTATGCTCGCTCTGTTCATTATTTATTTAAGTGTATTAAATCAGAATTGATTTCCCACACCAGTGAAAACACCCTTAACTGAGCTGGAGCTTTTCTTTCACGTCTATGCAATGAGAATTAAAAACACCGAAAGAAAAGAAGATAGAAGAGCAAGGTTCTACATAATGAGGCAGAAGATGAGAAGAATCCCCATGGCATCAAAACTGCTTTAACTGAAAATTTTACTTTGAAATCTATGGAGAAAAATTCAATTACTTCACATTTACATGTTTGAAAAGGAAGCATTTAAATAACTCGGAGTAAAAAGAACCTATCATAAAAATCCCCATAAGGAACCCATGTCACAATACCTTTTAAATGATCTGGAAAGGTCAACATATTGCTATTCCTCTGACTTTAACTGATAAATCCGTAAGTGAGGTATACACTGAACATCTAGGTGAGGTCATGTCAATTTATCACATTTAATATGTAAAGCCCATATTATAAAATTACAATGTATGTCACGCAGCTTAACAAGGTATGACACAATCTGCTGTTGAACCTCAGTAAGAGCTCATAACTACATGAAAACCCAGAAAGAGACAGACGTGAGGGATCAATAGAGGCTGCGTGCCTTGGGTGCATATTTGCTGCATGTGACAGAACCAGAATATTTGAAAAAGCTTGTTACTTTTCCTTTATTTTTTGTAACATAAGTTTTGATGCTTTAATAACATCTACATTTACATTTAAGATGCTCTGACCACATTTCCTAACAAATTGACATGAAACAAGGTGGGGTTGTCACATCAGGCTTTCAACGTTTGTTACAGAAAAACATGTGACCTCCTTGTCACAATAAAAGAAATGGTAAAGAGCTACTAAATCATTTTAGCTGCTTCATTTTTGTAAAATAAAAATATCCATCAGGAAAGACTCTCAAAAGTCAAAAGAATGTAAGTGGGAGAGAATTGTTATGAAACAACGTCATTTGCTTGATTTAATATATTAATTTGACAGAGCAACAATCACTGTCCCCGGCGAAATAGTAGTGTTTGATTTGTTTGATTATGTTGCTTTTTCTTCTACTGCAAATCAGTGAGGCTTGGGCCTCCCAGATCAATTTTCCAGACCAGGGACTACAAATCCAAAACCTGATCAAACCATCAAGAGCAGAAGTTGTTCTCATCAGCAACTGTGGAAGAATGAATTGAAGAGCTTTTAGGACATAAGGAGTCCAGACTAGGAATCACCAAATAATAATCAATATATCTTATGTTTGTCAGTAAATATTCCCAGGAGCCTCTTATCAACCTCCACACACACACACAAACAAACACACACACAAACACACTCACAAACTAATTAGTCACTATTATTCACAAAACAAGATATTTGTATCTTTTCCCTTTGCATGTACATGTGAATAATGAGCTCCATCTATAATCCCAGCTGACAAGAACAGACCCGCTCAGCGATGGGAATACACACTCGTGCAGAGCACACGCACCAATTTACACACACTACCTGCTGCTTCCTGTGACTATTACCATAATGGTTTCCTGTGAGACTGTTGGGGCATGACGGGTAAGAGTCATTAGTGACACAGGTGAGATCATAAATCACATTTAACACTGTTGACCTTTTCATTAATGATAAGCACACACACAAAAATCAATACGCAGCTGCATGTATCTATTTATGTAACATGCTGTAAATCCAACAAAGGCATAACATATTTCTCTGTTTGGACCTCATGAGCTGATGAAGATGTTTTAATCATGTCCACATCAGGCTCTTTGAACGTCAATACGACGCAGCTGAGGGATTAATCAGACTCCAAAGAATCCATGCACAAGTGTTGGTTGAATATCTGTCAGACGTCTGTCTCCACCACAGCACACAGCATGAGAACCAGCAAACATTCATTCAAGATCACATGTATCACTGTAATTACTGGGTAAATATTGAATTATACGTTAGTTTTTATAATGCCATATACTGCATGGGCGATGGCAATCTTAGATGTTTTTTTGAACTATTTCCCACTGAAATAGTAGAATTTATGCATTTGGTTTCATTTTAACGAGCAGCTGCTCTAACTGTTCTGTTCCCTCTTGTCAGTGTGAATGTGATGTTTGCTGCAAACCTTCTCTGAATTAAGACCTTTATTCTCCTCCCTCTCTTTAATCCTGTTTATTGCACAGAGGTCTAGTTTGTTTACATGCGATTGACACCCAATCGATGTGAAATCTCCATTTGACACCATGTGTTCTTGGTTAAATACTTTTCAGTCAACTTTTTTTCAAGTGTTTGTGACTGATTTCTCACGGAACAATTGTCTTTTTCCAAAGGGAAAAAAAGCAAAATTAACTTTAAAACATGAACCCCAGAGGTCAACTTTAAATAAGTTCAGACATTTCAGAATATAAAAACAAACTGCAGGTCTTGATTGTGAGTCATTCACCTGTTATACAGCAAAGGGAGTGATGTTCTGCGTGTGGCCCACCCTGTGTTACGAAGACAGATGGAGAGAAAGAGAGAGCACTCATGATCGTTCCCAGTCGTGTCGATGAATACCAACAGCTGGCATGAACCCAAGGTCAAGTGGACACACTGAACAATAAAACTAGCAGCAGCAAGCCTCTGTATGTCTGAGTCACACTCACTGTGAAGTAGTAGTAGTCAAACATTAGACAGACATGAGAGGGAAAAAGATATTAAATCAATTGTTTGTTTGTAAAGATAGTCAGTGATTTTCCATACAGTATTTTTATCTTAACATTGCAAACATCATGCCTAAACTTTACTACTAAACTATTCATCATCAATTGTTTGATGGCATTCAAAACGTACTCTGACTTTTACAGTCCACAATCAGTGATGGTTGTGTGTGTATTCAATGGGAGGCTTTGAACTGAACATGGTGGTCGAGCATCTGTATTCCAAAATCATGATGCCAAAACTCATCATGCAGCTCTTAAGAATTAGACTTACTGTATGAGGCTTCAAAGCTTGTCTGGCGCACACACACACACACACACACACACAGACACACACACACACACATTTAGAGTTGGGGGTGCAGGGAGGGAGGCTATATAATGATGTCATGTCCTCGCACAAAGTTCCCATCTTTCATCCGTTCTGCACTGGTTCCTGTGCATAGCAGAAAAGCACAAGAGCCAAACAGCTTGATCACTTTCCCTCACGTAGTGTAGCCATGTCCACCCTGAAAACAACCTGACTAAAACGTTTGGATAAAGTTCTGTTTACAAACTGCCTGGCTGGTAATGAAAGCTTCTTCTTTAACTCTGGCCTTGCAGAGGTTTGTCTGCCGTTAGCCGCCATTGAACCATCTGTATGAGGGGTCGCATTGGCGTTAGCACCACGAGCTAGTGGCTGCTGTGTTCTCTCCTCAGGACTGCTGAGTTGCCTGAGGTTGCCCCCTGGTTTAGATTTATTCTCAATCTTTGTTACTCTGCTTAAGGGCCATTCTTAAATAAATCTGAGATATGGTGAAGTGCAGCAGACACCTTAGACCCCATTGCCGGTCACCGATCCTTCATGCCTATCAAAGACACGGAAAATAGCAAACAGTAAAAGATTTCAAATTAAATAAGATATTATTAGGAAGGGTGAATTTTACATTTCAATAGGCAGCCACGATTAATTGACTGTGTACTATAAGAATTTATCTATTTTTCTATAATATGCTTAGTAAACTTTTTTGTCTTGCAGTTACATCCCCTGCCAGTAAGGATTGTTGCACCCATAATTCCAGCATTACTCGCCAGGAGATTCTCTCTTTCGTAGTTTTAAAGCCCGACTCTGTCACTCAAAAAAAACTACAGTTGGATTAAATTTGCACAAACACAAAATTTGTTTGGGCTAATTTGCTGCAGTGGTTCTTGTCCCCAAATGTATCTTCATTATGGCTGCTTTATCTATTATTTTTTCAGTGGTATTTAACCAGAAGTAGTTCAACATACTTCCCCTTAAATGTTTCAGGAAGGAATTGAATTCAAACGGGCACTTTTAAAAGTAAAAATAAATTATCAAGGACAACTGTTTGACACAGTTTGCAACATGACAACAGTGAAACATTTAACTGACAGCCCTAAGGGGGTTGAGATCAAAGCTTGATGCCGAGAGAGTATTGGATATATATATATATATATATATAATATCAATATATATATTTATATGCCTTATAGCTACTGTACAAGATTTTTTTATGTCATTATTTACAGCTGTTTGTGTGTGTGTGTGTGTGTGTGTGTGTGTGTATATATATATATATACATACATACATACACACAAAGTATGTGTACACATGTATCACTGTGTACACAACGTACAGACAAAGTGGAGGGGTGCTCACCTCGTGTGAAAGTAGATGGGTCTATATAGTGACATATTACAGACAATAAGGCAGTACAGTGACACACGCCTGCAGTCTTTAATCTCTCGTTTTTATCCTCTCTTTGCTTTTCCCCCTCTCTTCCCCTCTCCAATTTTCATCTGTCATTCACTCTCCTGCCATCCGCTGTTGACCATTAGAAGCAGTAATAAAGACATTAGAATACAGCCACAGGAGATAGGAGCCATAAAAGACACACATACTGTGGAAGATGTCGCCCTAATGTTGATAAAGTACACAAGTCCCTCAGATGTTCAAACTGCCAGAGAGGAGGGCCGATAAGAGAACCACAAAGTGTCAGTAATAAATACACAAAATATAGACGGTGGAGATGAAATCTGCATGTGCTGCTAGTTTCACAATAAAAACATCAAATTATCATTATTAATTTGTCAAGTCAGGATTTCTTGAATATTATCCAAATTTGCTCTAACGTTCAAAGTCTATGGTGATTAACAGTGGTAGATTTATTATGTTGACTTATTAAATAGCCTAGAATTTTTTTTCCCCACAGAATGTGAGAGCTTTTCTTTTTCATGAAATAAATATGTAAAATACATTTTACATATATATGATGATATTGTATTGATTGCGGTAAATTGTTTACATAATTGACAGTAAGTGTGAATGAGAGTGTGTGGGTGTGTGTGTGTGTGTGTGTGTCAACTCTTTGATTTGTTGGCAACCTGTCAACGGTGTACCCTGCCTCTCACCCAAAGCAAGCTCCAGCTCATTGGCTCCAGCTCCTGAGAGGGATAACCAGTATAGATATGGTTATCAGCTTTAACGCTGCACTTTAATTGCTGTCATGATTTATTTCCACAGTGCCTTGTTTATTGCGGCTAGCTTTGATTCAACTAATTGATCCTGTTTTATCCCTGGTCTCATGTGGAAAACACTAAGCCCTTTTTGACATGTTCATGATGATGAATACAATGTGAGGCTTTTAATGGTTCTTAAGTCCTTTCACATGCGATGAGTGTGAGTGCAGGTCTCAGCAGCAAGATGGGGGATAATCCCAGCCTCTGGAAACACAGAAACTAGTGGAGTTGTCAGGTGAAGACAAGGACCTTCGAGTTCATGTGTTAGAGCGGGTCGTCCACCAACCAGAGGGTCGGCGGCTCGATCCCAGTCTCCCTCATTTCATATGTGGTCATGTCTTTGGGCGTGATCCTAAACCCCAAATTGTCGCTGTGCTGCACATAGATTGCGCTGTATGAAAATGTGTGTGAATGGGTGAACAGCAAAACTATAAAGCGCTTTGATAGGTAACATTGAGCTGCAAACTTTCTGAATGTACACTACAGCTACAAAAACCATTTAACTCCCTCCACTCTTAACCTATTATATCGTCTTCACTATCTACACTTATGTGCAGCATCTAAAGTCGATTCTATTGTTTAGTCATATCTTTCTTGTGTCCCTGCTCTCATAATGACAATGATGCGACCCGACAGCCTTGCCGTCATAACAACACAGTGACTGAGTGAGCATTTGGTGACGTTACTATTTGATATTACAAAATACCAGAAATCAAAAGTCTCAGTGAAACTCTTGTACTCCTGTACTCTTGTTTTTGACCCAAGAAAGTGTTGAATTTGGTGCAACATGTGAAACTTTATGCACTTTGATTAAACAGGCAACTGTGTCTTGCAGTCAGCAGTTCAGAGTTCAAGATGTCGCCTACATCCTCGGATAAATTGCACCACTGGCCGCCAATGGATGAGTCAAGATTTGACTACAACAATATTATCTGTCCCGCAAGATAATTTTGATGATTCGATTTTTTCTATCTCACCAATATCGGACTGACACAGACATTTACAGGTGTCGTGGGGGCTGTTCTCCGTCATGGCAGCAACTCTCACAGAATTAGAATACAGCGTCGGAAGATTGTTGCTTAACAGACCTCAGAAACAGATATCAGGCAATGAAAAAAAAAACTGCTTTCAATTTTACTTACTTATATATATGCCATACACAAATAATATTAAAGAGAATTACGAAAGCTGCAAGCAGCATCACCACAGGCCATGTAAACAGACATGTTTAAATGGGACACTGTATAGTTTATTAATATTTTTAAATGTATCATCAACATATTGGTTTAAACTTTACTTTTGTATTTCTTTCAAACTAACAGCAACAATGTGTGTGATCCCTTACGTGGGACTTGAGTCTTCCAGTTCACACACATAAATAAATCAGAGGGACAGCTCCTTCTTCATGTCATGTCTTCTTGCTCTACATCCTTCTGGTGACGCAGGTGAAGCAAGCAGATTCTGCTAAATATAACCTTGTGCTGGAAATGTCATCACTGTCTCGTTCCTAAATAGAAATTTCACGACGGATCCAGTGTAATCTGGTTACATCGTGATGACCCAAAGTAAACTTTCCAGCTTAGGTCTTCGCTGTATATCACCACCGTCTTCATCTGCCCTCTCTTCTTCACTCTCACTCTTCTTTACTGCTGATGTGTACAATGAAAAACATCACTGAGAGATGTAAAGCATACATGATGTTATTCACAGATGAATAATCATGACGCAAAGGAAGTTAAACAACAGGAAGCAATAAGTCAAGTGTAGCGAAGGGTTCAACTTGAGCACTGACCCCTGACTGCACAGGGATGAGGAATGACTTTGTCTTCATATCTGACATATCTTATTCTTCATTGAAACATTAATAGAAAATCATGAGTGAGTCATACATTTACTCAACATATTCAGAGAGCAGTCCTTTCAGGCATTTAGTCACATCAGCTAGAAAATAGATTTTATAACAGATTTCTGTTTGTGTGGCACTTCTAGGGCCCTACTGCCTGCTCTGGTCAAATGTGTCATTTTCTGCTTTTGTTTTTTTATTCTATGTTTGTTTAGAATGAACCCACACAAAGAGCACAAAGGCCGAAATTGAGTGTTGATTGATTGTTTTCATTATTTTTGAATCTGTTGATCATATTCTCAATTGCGAATGTGGAACCATTTAAATTTGTACTAATTTACATAAAAGCCTACTGTGGCGATTTACAGACACAGTTGATTTAATTCTACGTAGTCTCTAGTGTCAGGGTCAGTGATTGTAAGGTGTCCCTGGATCCGAGAAACACTCTCAGAGAACTGTGTGGTCAAAATATGTCGAGTCAGGTTAATTATTAAAACCTCTGCAGAAATATAATAAATGACGTAGTGTTAGTTTAGCAAATTTTTTGATTTATTTTCTTTATTTAGGTGTAATTGTACAAAATGTTTACATGAAACAAAACAATACACATGAAAAGGAGCAGTGAGAAGAGAAATGTTATATAAACCTGCATCATTCATATGAATAACAAAATACAAATACAGATGATTCCTTTTTTGGATTTCCTTTCTTCTTTCCTAAATCACATAACAAATAATGTTACACTGATCAATAGCCAGCATCACTATATAAATGTTAATGAAAAAGGTCATACTTAATTATTGTCGAGAGAATTCCACAGACTCGCTCTGTAAACAGAAATACATCTAGTGTGTGCAGAGATAGGTCTTCAGGATCAGTCCATTTATGGCTCAACTAAACCTTCAGTTTCAACACATGGGATTTGATAAAGAGTCTGTTGATATATTCTCTTCATTGATCTTTTTGTGTCTTTGCTGTTATCCAGAAAAGGATATTATAATAGTTTTATACAGTATGTGCGGCCCTACACCTCTTCGGTTGTATTGGTTTTTGGAAATTTTAATTAAAGATCTGTTATGATATGTGATGGATTTTTCGTGGTCCTTGTTTAGCAAAAAAAAATATTATCTGTGACTGTCTAATGTCTTTGCTATCTTACCTTACTGCTACAAGGAGACTAACATGTTACTTTATATCAGGAGTTGCCCTCTCACTTAAGTGCATTTCACCCTCTGCTTAATTTATCACATTTTTCAACTGTTTTAGTTGTGTATAATTGCATCTCACTATTCCAATCTAATCCCCCCGTGGCTGCTACCTTGCCGTGGTGGGGAGGCTTGCGTGCCTCCGTGACTCTAAAGGCTATACCGGCGGGTATTCATACCCCCCGTAGGTGCAACCATGCCGGGCAGGTTTTAGAGTAGAGGCCGGACGAAAAGCAGCACCTGGTCCTCCAGGTTGGGGGTTGGGCGTGGGGCCAACAACCCCACCCTGTAAAACACTTGCAGTTACAGAAACGTCGACAAGAGAACTACGAGAGGACACGGCCCTGGGAGAGAGTAGCTCTTCAGCTAGAAGACAAATGACGTTGTGTGGTGAAAGCCAGGAGCCCCTGGAAGCCACAGGACCGACCATCCTTCTCTCAACCAGGAAAAACATTACCATTGGAACATGGAATGTAAGAACAATGTACCAAACAGGGAAAACCTTTCAAATAGCACAAGAGATGAAAAACTATAATCTTGTACTAATGGGCATCAGTGAGGCAAGATGGACACAATCAGGCCAGAAAAGATTAATGAGTGGAGAGCTGCTGATTTACTCGGGCCATGAAGATGACCATGCCCCACACACAGAAGGGGTAGCCCTCATGCTATCAAGAGCCGCACAGAGAGCACTGATAGAATGGGAGGCCCATGGACCAAGGATCATCACAGCATCGTTCAGAACAACAAAGGAGAAGATAAAGATGAATGTCATCCAATGCTACGCACCAACGAACCCCAGTGAAGAAGAAGAAAAAGAGGAGTTCTACGACAGGCTTCAGAACATCCTGGACAAATATCCAGAGAAAGATACCACCGTCCTCATGGGTGACTTTAATGCAAAGGTAGGAAAAGTAAACATCGGATATGAGGAGGTGATGGGAACACATGGACTTGGAGAAGCAAGCGAAAACGGAGAGAAGTTCATGGATATCTGCGCACTGAACAAGCTTGTTATCGGAGGCAGCATCTTCCCACATAAGAGGATACACAAAGCAACATGGGTATCACCAGACCACACAACAGAGAACCAAATAGATCACATCTGCATAAGCAAGAAGTTCAGAAGATCACTACAGGATGTGAGAGTTAAAAGGGGGGCAGATGTAGCATCTGACCATCATTTGTTAACTGCTAGACTGAAACTCAAGCTCAAGAAGAACAAGACGGAGACAACAGCTAACAGACAGAAATACAACGTGAGCCTATTGAGGGACGCAGAAAAACAAGGGGAATTCAGACTGAAACTATCAAACAAATTTGACGTTCTCCAGGACCTACTTGAAGACGAAAACAGCATCGACAGTCAGTGGCAACATATTAAAGACGCACTAATATCCACATGCCAAGAAGTGGTTGGCTACAGGAAATTCCAGCAAAAGGAGTGGATATCTACAGAAACCCAAAAAAGAATCCAAACAAGAAAAGAGAAGAAAGCACTAGTGACAAACAGTCGTACAAGAGCATCCAAGGCAAAGGCACAAGAAGAGTATACTAATATCAATAGAATGGTTAAGAGGAGCATTAAGGCGGACAAGCGGAAATACATCGACAACCTAGCCGAAGAAGCAGAGGAAGCAGCAAGAAATGGAAACATGAAACAGTTGTATGACACCACCAGAAAGCTGTCGGGCAAATACAGCAGGCCACAAAGACCGGTCAGGGATAAAGAGGGAAACAGCATTAAAACAAAGGACGGACAACTACACAGATGGGCAGAACACTTTGAGGAACTGCTAAATAGACCCCCACCAGTAAACCCACCAGATATCCCACCAGCACAGACCGACCTCCCCATCAGCTGTGACATACCCAGCAGAGAGGAGATCAGGAAAGCGATACAGCAGCTGAAGAGTGGGAAAGCAACTGGGCCAGATAACATCCCGGCAGAAGCCCTAAAGGCAGACGTTGGTATCACGGTGAGCCTGCTGCATCCACTCTTCAAAAGGATCTGGGAAGAAGAAGAGATACCATCTGACTGGAAAGAGGGCCTTATTAACAAGCTCCCAAAGAAAGGAGACCTGGGAAACTGCAACAACTATAGAGGGATCACCCTACTCTCTGTGCCAGGCAAAGTGCTAAATAGAGTCATCCTGGACAGAATGAAGGATGCAGTTGACCACCAACTGAGAGACGAGCAAGCAGGATTTAGAAAGAATAGGTCCTGTGTCGACCAGATTGCCACTCTTCGCATTATCATAGAGCAGTCACTAGAGTGGAACTCCCCACTCTATGTCAACTTTGTCGACTACGAGAAGGCATTCGACAGTGTACATAGAGAGACCGCATGGAAGTTATTGAGACACCATGGAGTGCCCACTAAGCTAGTGAACATCATTGAAAACAGCTATTCTGGAATGACCTGTAGAGTGATACATGATGGACAGCTCACGGAACAGTTCCAAATCAAGACTGGGGTCAGACAGGGTTGTCTTCTATCCCCATTCCTGTTTTTACTAGCCATTGACTGGATCATGAGAACAACAACAGAACAAAGGAAGAACGGAATCCGATGGACATTATGGACCCAACTGGATGACTTAGATTTCGCAGATGACCTGGCACTACTGTCACATAGCTACCACCAGATGCAAGACAAGATCAATACACTCGTAGAGACTTCCTCACAAGTAGGACTTAACATCCATGAGGGAAAAACTAAAAACATAAGGATAAATACAACTAGTACGGAACCGATCACCCTTGGTGACACCATGTTAGAAGAGGTAGAGTCCTTTACCTACTTGGGGAGTATCATCAGCAGTCAGGGTGGTACAGATGCAGATGTAAAAGCTAGGATAGGTAAGGCAAGGACATCATTTCTACTTCTCAAGAACATCTGGAACTCTAGAGAGATACGGGAAACGACTAAAATCAGAATCTTTAACTCCAACGTAAAATCCGTCCTGCTCTATGGGGCAGAGACATGGAGAATCAATAAGATCACAATAAATAAAGTGCAAACCTTCATAAACAAATGTCTCAGAAGAATCCTGAAAATCTACTGGCCAAACAAGGTCAGCAACAACGATCTGTGGACAAGAACAAAACAACCCCCAGCAGCAGACGAAATTGGACGAAGAAGATGGAGATGGATCGGGCACACATTACGCAAACCAGAGTCAAACACCACCAGACAGGCTCTGACCTGGAACCCTCAAGGAAAGAGAAGCAGAGGACGTCCTAAAAACACCTGGCGCCGGGACCTTCAGGCAGACACAAAGAGACTGGGAGGCACCTGGTCGCAGATAGAAAAGAACGCCAGCGACCGTGAACTCTGGAGGTCCCTTGTCGACGGCCTATACCCCAGCAGGGGTGTAACAGGCACTAACTAACTAACTATTCCAATCTAATGAAAGCTGATGATCCAGCACAAATTGTGGGATTGTATTTTTTTTGTATGTTTATGTTTTTAGGATATGTAAGATATTCAACTTCATTTTCACTTTGTCTCTTGAAGTTCAGGATGATACAAGCTTAATCATTTTACCCTGAGAAGGCCAAAAGTGTCTGACGTCAGCTGATGTTTGTTTCCCAGACCGAATGAAGCAAATGCAATTTTGCATGACTAGACTTGATTCAATTTGTTGTGTGGCAGATCCTGATAATTGGATGCTAATATTGTTGGTTAAAAATGTCACAGTGAATGTGTAATGAGTGGAGCAGGGGAGGAGAGAAGGAAGGAGACCTGCCTCACACATCTCACATATCTCACACAGACCACAGCAGTGGAAAAGATTAACTTTCATTTAGTTGTCCCTTAAGGGCCTGCTGCTAATCACATGAACGAAGTCGCTACAGAAATAAGCAATAATGGATAAATTACATACTGTAGTTATCTTCTGCTCATCTTGTCTCAAACTATTACAATATTACAGTCGTTCTCTCTAAAAGATACAGCCTTATTTTGGAAGACTTACTGTATGTGCTGGTTCTTTCAATGGGCAAATTTCACGTTAACACTCACGCTCATGTGTGCCATGGCTTCAAAAATTTTCAGGGAAATATTGTACAGGATATCAGTGTCAATTTTTCCAAACCTGGTGCCCGTTACTCCCAGAGTCACAGTAACCAAAGTCCAAATGAATATGTTAATCTTAATCTAATCTAATGTGGAATACCAAGACACAGGATGCATGTTGACCCTGGACTGAAAATGAAAACAAAGCAAATGGAAACTAATACCACTTACCATGATGCAGTCATTAGTCATTGAGCATGTTTCCTTTTAACAATGGTCGAGGGTTAACTCACAGAAATTGGTTTTCTTTATTATAGACTGTATAAAGAGATTAATGACACATCTCCACATCCTCTACACTATCCAAAATATATCAGATGCAAATGCTGCCAGAATCTTTGGCGTTAACAACAAAAGGGATGGCGTCAAGGTTCTGTGGATAAATGCCCTTGAGAGTCAGCCTCAGCTGTCGGTCATTATGTCTCACCCCCTTTTTATAGCATCAAATAACAGATTAAAAAGAAACCTCAATGTGATAAGAATTACTTAAAAGGACAGAAACCCCCTTTAAAAATGGATTTGACATGCTTTTTTCGTCTGGCCCATGTCCCATCAACTAACACGGAGGAGGCAGGACTCATGGCCTATATTGGCCAGTCACCAGGTGGCAATGGAGGAGCCTTGGCTTCACTTTTGGGGAGCATTAATATCATCCATCTTTATATACAACAAAGAAAATCTTCTCTTGTGATGAGCTATTTTTTTTTCATTTCATTGTTATTAGCCAGCGGCCGTAAAATACTTGGTTACATAAAGAAGTACATTTTCTTTTTCAATGGTAATTGGATAGCCCTTCATGTGATGGATGTTGAAGATGTTTCATGAAGTTTGGAGCAAACTCAATGATAAAGTGAAGATTGTCATCAAAGTCACTTTCGAATTTTCTCAAGATGAATATTTCCGCAGCACAAGTATAGCAATCCAAGTGTTTAATATTCATGTATTCAAGGTACAATACAATACAGTATGAATGAGGCAGCGCTCTCTGGGTTTAATTAACATGAGTTCCCACTACTGTTGTCTCTGTAGGCTACATGCAAACACAGAAGAAATGAGTGAAGTGGTCAGGGAAATTATACAAGAAGGAAACATGATGGCCCCTGCTGTAAAAATGTGTGCACATTATCGTTCAAACTAGACTGAAAGTGGTGTTATAAAACTTCTGAAATGCTGATGAGGCATTCAGTGAGTCAGGCTGAAAGAACCCTAAGTCACTGATAAACATCCAGCCAAGCTGTGCAGAGATTACTTTGTTTACTGTCTGTTTTTGGAAAAAGCAAGAACGGGAACTTTTGCCCAAGCATCTTCAAATTTGTTTAAATTACCCAGCTGCATCTATAGAAACCCTTGTCCTTTAGATGCATTCAACACTAGAAGAGAATATCTTGATAAAAACTTATTTTGGCTATGATTGTCATTCAGAAATTTAGATGGATGGACAAAAACAAGTCAAGGGTAAGTCCTACTAATCTGCAGTGAGAGGAAAATCTGGCCACCAGAACTACTAAAAATCTGTTACTGTAAAGAAAGATGTGCTAATGGGAATAATGACACTACAGATATAAAAGATGGGTAAGTATACGATGATGGAAAATTTGATGTGAGAGAGTACGGTAACAGAAGTAACTGAGCCTGAGTACTGATACCAAATATAAATACAGATTTAAAGATAAATAACTGAAACTATACAAAGGATTGCATTAGAGTAACATATGGTTTCCACTGGTTTCCTTTAAAAGGTGGAGTTAAAAAAACTGATTTTTATGATTGCCAATAGACAAATACACCAGAGTGATGGTGGGCAACGTGTCAAGTAATATATTCTGTATATTGACATTCATTATCAGTCGTACAATTACTTCTATTTCTAACAAATGCATTTGCACTTAATCATCAATGAAACACTGTGTAGCTCACATTTTCACTCTCACAGATTTATTACCTCCTGCTTTCAAAAGAACATGTTTCATGTTGTGTGTTTACACTGAAGTAGAAAACCTCTAATGGCAGCACTTTACACCCCAGCTGCTCTCAGTGTGGATGATGGGTGATAAAATAAGTGAATGTCCAGAGGCAAAAGGCCACAAGTCTGATGTCCGACAGGGACAGAAATACAATTTACTTAAGTCCTCCAGATATATGTGCACTGGTCGAACTCATATTTGGAGAGCGCGGTAGCAATGGCAGATGGTGCCACAGTCTCAGCTGGTAATGGATATGTCTCCCACAAGCCCACTGACATTAAAAAAGCTCTAATTGAAGAGACACAAAACAAATTAAAATAACACAACAGCACTGTGAAACCAAAAGAAAAACTCAAAAGCCATAAAACCAAACAACCACAATGGAGGTGAGCTTTGGGTCTTTCTGGAGTTAGCATGTTCTCCCTGTGTAGTTTGGCTTCCTCCCACAGTCCAGAGATATGTAGACTGTGGGTTAGTTGACCCTTAATTGATCGTAGATGTGAATGTGAGCCCTGCGTGCCCCACCTCTTATCTGGGATTTCCTCCAGCTCTTCCCGTGACTCACGAAAAGGATAAGCAGTAGCCTATAGATATCAGAGAGATGGATATTCATTCAAGCGTCTTGCAGTGTTCCGGTTGATTACTCAGCCCCGCTTTTGGTCACCGTTTCAAGGGTTATTGCCGTGCGGCTGCTCGTTCTTCACCTCCTGATAACGTCCTAACTGGTCACGGCTCTGACGTGGACCTTCCTTCTGAGCTGATGTTAAATGTTCTGAGTATCTTACTTCAAGGAGACGATTAAACTTCTTTCTAAGATTTGTTTTCTTAATGTTCCCCCCATGATGTCCTCTCATCTGATCTTTTTGTCCAATCTGATTATCTCCATCCACAGATGAGACGAGATCTGAAGGATTGACCGACATTAATCTAACTGTGACATGCCAGGGAATGAAGTTTCCTCTCTGTCCTCCACCATTTCATTGTTCTTCCATCTCTTTACTTTTCTTTCCTGGCTGACTCTCTCTACAAAATTGTTCTCATTTCCCTCAGGGAACACACACACACACACACCTGTTAGTCCAAGTAAGCATTGAAAAAACATTTCACAACCATCCAGCTCTGCGTATCCATCTGTCCCCTCTCTTCATTGTCACCTCCATGACCTCTCTCTTTCTCTTTCTCTCTACTTTCACAACTTCTAGTTTCGGAGCTTGGTTTGTTACTCAGAAGATAGGAGATAATAATGATAAATATCTTAATGTCAGTACATAATGTTATAGCCTACATTCTCTCTATCTCTCTCTCTCCATCTGTTTTACCAAAGTAGTAACACACACCAAAAAACATATTGCAAGCCACTTTCCAAAATTAAACAGCAAAATTGTGTATGTAACAATATAATATAACATATTTACTTTTTCACCATTAAGAATCATTGATAACAGACACTAATACAACTTGTTGTGTCAAGTTAGAGCAGAAAAAAAAGTTCTGCATGGCTTCACTCTGAGGCCAGCATGTAGGGGTTTACATTTCTTAATCTTGCGAGGCTGGTGTCTTTGCTGTCTTTTCCTGGCTTATGGAGTTGGCTGAAGTCTGTGTTTACACCAGCTGTCAGTCTTGTTCATTGAGACACACTGCCCCCCTGTGAAGTAAAGCTGTAACTGGAATGGGTAGAATTTGGAGTGTAGTCTTATTGAACTATTAATCAGTATATTGAAGCCTATTCATGAATGGAGATTTTACCTCAACCACAACTACACAAAGAATTAAAGTAAATACTAGGACTTGTATAAGGAAATTAAGATGAAATAAGTGATTTCTGTAAATAAAAGGTACCAGACGTTAGGCATCAGTTCTCTCTGTAAGAAATCTGCTATGAACAACACAAATTATCTCTCCTGGGTTCAGGTTTGACCTCTGATTGGCCCACTCCCAAAGATTTGATCTAGGTTAAAGTCATTCTGTATATTTTATATGTTCATATAGGCTACAGGGTTTGCTTCTATTTCTTATAGATGTGTCATCACTCACTCAAGAGGCTCCTTCAGGTCTAACTGTCTAATGAGAGGTTTTAGTGTTTAGTGTGGTCAGTAAAAACAGTTTGTCATGAATATAAGCGCTCTGTTAAATTACTTTGCTGATCTCTTCTGCTTAATGAATTCAAATATTAGTGTTCGTAAATCTGCTGAGATCTCACCTGTGCAAGGCAGGGCTCCCATCAGCAGACACTTCCTGTGAGTCATGAACTTGTTGTTTATATGTGTAAAGTAGTAGTCTCAGATATGAATGACAACACAGATTGCAGAATAAAGTCATAATTATGATTTAGCCTAGATGAAGCTCTGACCAAATTTCAAGACAAATAAATGTAACTCGTTCCAAAGGGTTCACTCACACTTTCTCTATGTTCCATTCATTCACAATTGTCTCTCTCTCCCTGCCTTTTCCAATCTACTGGCTGTTGGGCGTTACCACAATCCAGTCAGATTTTGCTATGATCTCAATCAGCCACTCACGTCGTTGCTGCCAATCTGTTCTCCTCTCTGTCGCAGTCAGCCGTCATTCCAGTGATTCGTTGTGACCCAAAATGACACCTGGTAAGTTACCATGAGTTAGACTTATTTACGTTAGTGTACATGAGGGTGTAAAAAGATGAGATGGGTGACAGGAAAACCAAGGAACATATGATCAATATCCATGAACCAGACCTACAACATCAGTCAAACTTTCACATCATGTCAAAGCTGAATTAAACTTGGAGAGTGAAATCATTATTCTGTGCGGAATGAGGCAAACAGGTCAGTTTTTATATATTTATTTTCTTGTTGACAGTACATTTGTTCTGTAGAATAGAACTATTCAGTCCCTGAAAAACCATCTGTGTTTATGCATTTATTTTCTTATTCTTTAGAATAGAACACTTCAGTCCCTGAACAGAAAGTATCTTTCCCCCTTTATTCAAAATAAAATCCTCAATTTCGCTACAGTTACGTAAAAACAATAGTTAGCATGGCTAAATGTGTTGCATACATTTACAATGTAAGCATAGATTCCCTCTCTGCTGATAATACAAACTAATAAAGAACAATCAATATACTGTAGACAAAGACCAGCAGGATTACAGTTTGAAATAACTTACATTCAGATGATTCAAGTGTCACACACAAAAAGCACACACACTTGTCTGTTTTAGCACTATATCATTGTTAAATACTGTAAATTGTTGTCTGATGTCTTTTTCTACCAAATATTTAGCTGTTATGAAGACAAATTTAACTGAATGTTTATCATTTAACTAACAAAAAATGTTCCAATCAAAAATTAGTCAAAATGTGACAGAGACAGTTGAAAATATAGATCAAAAAAGATGTAACATAAACAATAGATATTCAATAATATGTTTTGTCTCTAACAATTCAAGTTTTTAATAAATATATTTTTTATTTGCGCTAATCTCGCATTGCAAGTTGAATCCCTTTATCATTTAGGATTTGAACAGATCACTGCCAGCGTGAGCACCAGCCATTCGTCCTTTAATTCAGCCAGACAAGCAGCCAGTGGCCCAGTCCCAGTGTTCTTTTTATCTCCTTCCAAACAAGATTATAAAAAAGTTTAGAAAATGTCTGATGGATGATCCTGAGGCTGGACACAGGAACTGGACCAAACATTTCCCCTCAGAAACAACACTTGATAAAATCTCTGCTTCTTAAAACTATGCTTCAAGTCACTCTTCTTACAGTTACATTCAGAAAAACACACGTCCGCTGATGCCTTGTAGTGCTTAACATTTCACCCATACACTTTACGTTTGAGGTTGACAAAATGAATGCATGATTGCATACACCAGCAATGACATAAAGTTTTTGGGGTAACTTCGGCATTACAGTTCGGACTGCAGCAGAGTTTACTTCCTGATCTTTCAGATCCCATCAGCATTTTGCTCTATTGGCATGTTTGTGCCCATGTCCTGCTGTCACATCCTCCTCAAACTTACACAGACTAGATAGGTATACAAAGACAGGTGGTGCCCCAAAATGAGAAACAAAAAAGTTAAGTTTTATCAAAGTATCTGGAGAGCAGGACCTGATCTGTAATGCCGGTTGTGTGCTACATGTTTTCATGTTTTCAAGAAAATGATGTAATCAAACATAAATGAAAAGTGTGCAGCTCCCTCTGCAAGTTTAGACGCCTTAAATTAATAAGCACGAGTATCCTCATTCACTTCCTTAACAGCACATCATCTAACAAGAGACAAATATTAAAATTGATCAAATAAAAACGGATGCAGACACGTTCTTTTATGAGAATAAGTATGTTAGCTCTTTTTAGGCACATAAGAACATTCAGTCACATTAAAGCCCCAATCAAGTTTTGTTTTTCCAAATTACATATCACATTTTCAGAGAGAAAAAAATGAGTTGCTGGTAGAAATGAATCTGTAATGCAACTGTATGTGATTTTAAAATGTTCATTTAACTTCATTGCAATACAATGGAGACACAAAAATGGTTTAAAAATACCATAGTGGCACGAATATAAGATGACAAAATATTTTTAGGAGATTTTCGGACTTATCTTTGGTTGACATTGAGACAAGTCTCTCAGCTTGATTCTTAGACTAATGGCGTTTTTATAAAGGCCAGATTAAAAAAACGGAGAAACCCAAAAGTCAAAAAAACATCACGATTGTTGTTTGTACTTTTTGTGTGTTACAGAGACAAATTGGGCTTACATACTACACATGATATGATGTGCAATTGTGTAGTCATGGAATAAACAATCTTATATCTGGTCATTACAGTATATTTTAAATTCATGTTGCTGCCTTTATTCCAAAAGAGGACTCATTAAGGAGGGAAAAGAGCTTTTTGTATTTTCATCAGATTGGGCCTTTAATGTGATACTATATATATATATATATATATATATATATATATATATATATATATATATATATATATATATATATGTATATGACAGTATATTGCTTTAACAATATACAAGTACAAAGACCGTCGGAAGGCAACAGACTGCATCATCATTATCCTGACATTATGAGTATAACACAGTGCAACAGTTTCAGCCACTACTGGTTCATTCACCACCATTTCACTGCTTATGTTGATAACAGACCGTAAATAAAGATGGACGATACATCTCGACTTCCTCCCACTATCCAGAAATGAAGATAAAATATCACAAATACAAACACTGCCATTTAGCCATCCACATTTGGAGGCGGACACTGCGCAGTAGCGATGGGGCCACAGTAGTGAGAGACAAATTTGATCATGATATATTACTACATTTTTATGGCATGAAATAATTAAAACAAAATGTACCAGAATGAACACTTTATCAAGCATCAATGTGATAAGAACTACCTAAAATCACAGACTTTGACTTTTAAGTTCATGGTTCATGTCCCACCCACTAACATGGAGGAGACAGCCAGAAACCAGCAACCAGGTGGCGATCCAGACACTTTGGCTTCACTTTTGGAGAGTGGTCTTGTCGTACATCTTTAGATACAGTCTATGGCTCGATTCAATTAGTTGTAATGTTATCTGCTTAGCAATGACGACTTGTTGTTTAGTTGAGCGTGTGAGGGATCTGTGGTTCATCATCTTGCTTGCTCCATGGCTGAAGGATCTCTGTGTAGTGATGGATGATATTTGGTTCAGTTGTGTGTGTGTAGTCATGTAATGAACGTGTGAGTTTGTGTGTAGTAATATGTGTAATTACAATGAACATTGCCTATTTATGTCACAGTTTCATCATCACTGTGTTGGTCATTGCTTGTCGGCCTGCTGTGTCTCTGTATTATTGTCTGTGGTGTGACTGTCTCCAGTGCATGTAGTGTCTGTGGTATGTTTATGGGCTTTGAGGCCAGAGTGTGATTTCTTCGTTTTTTGCCCGTTTCTTGTATTTTGCCTATGTCTTGTGTGTGTTGTGTACTTGGGGTTTGCATTGTGTGTGGTATAAGTATCTCTGTGTTGGGGGGACCTCCTGGGTCCTTCATAGCCATACTAGCCCCCACCATGACAGGATAGCTACGATTCCTCCTCAGTCCTGCATTCAGTCCTGGGAGCCCCCCACCCAGAGCACTGTTCTGCATGCCAGAGGAACCAAAGGGAGCTATAAGAGGATTTCCAGATGAGGCTGCAGCTGTGAGGGTGCGGAAACTTTTCAGTTTGTCCACAAGGCATAGGTTCAGTATCTCTGTTTGGCTGTCGTCATCTGCCTGGCCCCCTCGCTCCCTCTCCATCTCCGCCAGAACTTCCCTCAGAATGTTACGAGCTGGTTTAGAGGCGAGGAAGGTCTCATAGAATGGATGGTCATCAGTGGAAGTACTGAACCGAAAAACCGGGCAAGTGGTGGTGGAGGCAGCAGATTTGGAGCGAGGGGAGTTGGGTGGGGTGGAGGGCTGGAGGAGAAGGGTCTCTGGGCGTTTCCCCACCTGTCTGACATCAGCCTCCCCTGGTGCATCCGAGCACCGCTGCACCGGGGTTCTTCCACTGGGTGTCGAAGCTCCACTGGACACCAATCCTCGGTCCCAGCTCAGGGGGTTATACACCGATGCAGAGATCCCATGCTCAAGCAGGAGGTTCACCAGGCCAAGAGAGGTGCTGGTGGTCTTGGTGGAGTCCCTGAGGTTGGTGGAGGACTCAGCCAAGGAGAGAGCCAGGGAGAGGCGCCGTGGGGTGCAGCAGGGGGTGTAGGAGGGCGTAGATGGGGCAGAGAAGGGTATAGGAGAAGAGGAGGAAGTAGGGGTGCTGCCACGAGTGCTGCTGTAACAAGATATAGCTGGGCTGAAGATGGAGGAGTGAAGACGATGAAGAGGGATGAAGAGGAAATGTGAAAGAGTGGAATTGGGTGCAAAGAAAATGAAAAAAACATGGGAGCAGGGACAGACACAGATGCACATGAATTATTAAGTGTTACTGCTTTCAACAACAGTCATGAAAACATACGAGGAACAATTTACAACTAACACTCACATTACCACTATCAAATTTTTCTGTGTGAAGTTAGAAATTAGTTTAGTCCTTATTTAATTATTTAGTGCAGCCAAAGACCACACTGAGTTATCTGTTACGGAGAACCACATTAGACAAGTTAAAGCAACACTGTGTAACTTTTACTGAGCAACAGCGCCCTCTGCAGCCATATGTGGTGACTAATTCTGTTAGATCTGAGTCCATACTGTTAGGCTCTGTTTTTCTCTACTAATTTATATCATATCAGTCTTATGACCTGTGTATTCTCACTCACAGGACTGAAAAACAACTGACCGGTGTACATTACCCATAATGAATATAGTGAATACGGACTCTTTCATTTTCAAAAAAATTTGAAACTGATTTAGTGTTTATATTGACATTGACATTTTATCTTGCACAGAACTTTGCATCTGTGTTTTAAAGGTGCGACACAAATAATTATTATTATTAGTAGTAGTAGTAGAAGTAGTAGTAGTAGTATTTTAAGGACAAAAAAAATTGCTTTAACACACTCTTGACATAGCTATAGGCATAAAAGAAAGAAATCCCAAAGATCCATTTCCAACTTTCAGAGCTTTCCACTGCATCCAATGGTTTTCATCCAGTCAGTGCAGCTCAGGTGTCATCACATGACCTTCACCTTGTCCTTCAGACTGGTTTAAAAGTTTGTGAATAACCCTCATGATCTCTCTCCTGCCTTTTGTTCGTCTCCATTGATGCCCTGACTGGCTTTGGACCAATGTTCACACAATATAATCTCACACTTATATGGATGTTGTGTTTTCCCACTGCTGTTAAAAAGAATGACATTCACTTCAATCATTTTCTCAACGTGGTGCTGAATCTCTGAAATAGTCCACCTAATGAGTTGACCCAGGGCTGAGATGCTGGAAGTCTGTCAGTGTTGGGGGTTGTGAGTGTGGTTCTGTTGTACAAAGCCTATTCCTAATAAATGCAGCACAATGTTTTAATTTGTGTTTTTCAATTGTTTAAAACATTTTACAGTTTAAAACTTTAATCCCCTCAGCACTCTGCTTTACCAAATGTTATAACCTGAGCAAATCCCCACATTAAAGTCATGTGACGACACCTGATCCAGCTCGTTTGCTGAATGAAGACCATTAAATATGCTTGAAAGGTGGAGGCGGATCTTTTTGCTTTGTTTGCAACAGATGCAGTTTGCAAAGGTCAAGAAAGAACGTCCACACTCAAACCCTGACAATTTGATCAGTGATGGTTAATATTAGATGTGTAGGTCCACACGTCTGTGACTATCCTGCGTGTCAGAACGTTGTTTTATACACACCCACTATCTTTACTAATGCACTCCCATGCATTTCCTCACCAAGGAGCACATCAATGTGTGCACTCAATGGGTCTGCTCTACTCCGGCCATGACAACCATGTGATACAACTCCACTTCGTCTTCCTCATCACATGACCTGCCAGGGCCAATCAGACAGTGGGGACATTAAAGCTTATGAGCCAGTTGCTGGGGCATAAAAAAAAAGGGTTGGTTGTGTGAAAAATAGCTTGCTGCCATCTTGTGGTCAACGCAGTTCACTACACCTTCAAACATCAGTTGTACACACCAGGATCAACACAGTATAAAGAGAGTACAACAGCAATAAGATGTTTGTTTACCTCGGGGACACTGAGGTCAGCTGATCCGACGGATGGAGAATCCTGCAGGTGGTGAAGGTGTAGGTGGAGCTAGTGGTGGACATACACTTCCCTGGGAAATTAACTGCAAGCGGGGGGAAGGTGGAAAGGAGAGCACAAGGAAAGGCTGTTAGTTTTCAGATTGGAAGGAGACCAAACAACACTGTGCACGCAACAAGGAGCAGGAACAATATTCAGCCACAACATCAGCCCCAAGAAAAAAAGCACCAGCAGCTTAATTACTTATAAGGAAGCGGTGTTGAAGTGTGCACAGCGTGAACCTCTGAGTTAGTTGCGCTCCAAAAACATCTGCTGATTCAATTAAAGAGAAGTTACCTGAAGATTTGAAGTGAAAGATACATTCATCAAATTCTCAGCATGAAGGAAATTTTGCAGAAGATTCACTTCAGCTATTTGGCAGAATAGATACAAATACAAATTAGATTGACTATTTAACACAGAGAGGGACTTTTTCAGGAAATCTGTCATCTTGTCGTCTAACTGGTTTATATGGTCTTATGGTCATTTGTCAATGCCTTGGAACTAAGTGTTAAGTTATGTACAACATCTCCTTTTTGTGTCATCAACAATGTGTTAATGGTTTTGTTCTTTTATTATCTTTCTCACTCTCGTTCTTTCTTTGCTGCTTGGTTTGTTTTAAGCAGTTAAATCAATAAATAAACAGAACTTTTTTTCAATGTGAAGTCAACTACACATGTAGGTTTCTGCTGGATATATTATTGACATGTGACATGGGTGTTTCTGAAAATGTTGATGTTGCTGATGTGTGGACTTTATATTTACCTACACCTGGGAGGTTATGTTTTAATCTGGACTTATTTGTTTGTCTGTTGGCAATATTACTGAAAACTTACTTGATGAATTACCATGAAACTTGGTGGAAGGATGTTGTATCGGTCAAACATTTCTTTTGGGTCTGTTGTGGTTTAGACGACCACAGTACAGTGTGAGCATGAAGGTGACCCCACGTCAAAGCCACTAGGTCTAGTCTAGCATTAACCCGCTGTGGACGTCAAGTGCTCATGTGACTTGGACAGCTGCACTTTTAGCACCTGACACAGCCACATGCACAAACACGAGCAAACATTGGAGCTCAGCCATATCTGCATACGTGCACCTGTGTCCACTGGTGTTTTAGTGTGAGTTTTAAATGAAATTATAAATCTTTGTCCCGTCTCCTGTTAGTGATTTCAACAAATTATTCCAGAACCTTAAAAAAGAATGTTTGCAGCAGGCCACCACTGAGAGAGGAGGTATTTTAAGAGAATCTTCAGGAATTGGCAAGATTCGGTTGATTCTCAAAAATGAGTGTGATTTGTTGAAATAAAGCAACGTGTGGCAGAGAGAGAAAGTATGAAGGGAAAAGGAGGATGTGAGTTGAAGTAAAATAAAGAAATAAAAAACAAGTACTCAGTTTTGATGGGTTCGATGGCTGCACACACACACAGTCTGCCGGGTTGGACGGGTGGGTGTTCGTGGGTGTACACATGAGCGCAATCGTGCAGGAGGGGATGTCACATTGGGAAAGTGAAATGTCCAATGAATGTCTTCCCTCACCCTTCCACCCTCTTTTTCCCCCCCCCCCTCCCCTTTATCCCCATGCTTCAGGGTAATTGGGTGGGTGCAGTGCTGTGACCCCGGCTAAAAGGATCCCTCACCGGGCATGCGATCCATTGTGGGAGGCTGTGAGGCCTGGAGCTCCTTCTGGACCACGTGCCCGTTCATCATCTCAGAAGAAGAGGGGAAAGGAGAGGGGGAAGGGGAGAGGCTGGATAAGGAAAGGGGCATGGCTCCAACGGGTCCCGCTTCTTTCGCCCCACACATTTCTGGATGCAATGTCTCTAATTGGCTATTGTCAGCGAAGTTGCTATTTTTGTTGCGGTAGCTGGAGGGAGTAGAGGTAAAGCACGGCAGATCCAAATGAGCGTCCCTTTCTTCTGACATGCCAAGAAAGGAGTCACACAGGAGCTCGTCCTCCTCTGGTTGGTCCAGCTCCCACCTGTCTTCATGTCCCTGCTCGTGTGCTAAAGTGCGGAAGCCCTTCGTGACCACACCAGGCCGATCGTCCAGCAGAGCGCCCATGTGGGGTTGAGCCAGCTGCTGCCATGCATGGAGTGTAGCGGAGCCTGGAACAAAATAGAGAGGGAATTGGGAAGTTATATAATTATATGTTATACTGCTCTCAACCCAAAGTCAAGCAAATCAAATTCACATGGTTGCACCTGAGCTGTAACTTAGTCTGCTTTTTTCACCTTTTAAAAACTTTTATACCATTTTGTCAATAAATACCACAGATGACGTAGAAAGTAGATATTAGCAGAATTTAAACATCATGTCTTTCAAGTCAGCAGTGTTTGGGTAAGATGAATAAATTTACCTTTAGATGTGAGACTAAAATATTTCAATGTTTCTCTGCTTAAAGAACAACTATAACATATTGCATCTTAATTTATGAATAAATACGTAGCTGTGAACAACATTGCTATTCTCCTTTAAGTTGTTAAAGACTAAGAGAATGATATACATACAGTGGAAGGGAGACTACTGTCATACACTGCTTCAGTGAACTTGATAATGTTTCCAACCTGATTCCCATCAGTTTCCCTAGACCATGTCTCAGGTAACTGCATTAAACTTCTCATCTTATAACCGGGTCATATTCTGAACATAGAAGATCACTCCACTGAATTCTGTCATATAGACTTTTCAGTAAAAGTCATTGCTAGGTTTACAGTAAACATAAAATTCAGCTGTTTACTGTATAAAAACAGAAACATACACGGACAAGCTGATAGTAGACACATGCTCACACACACACATGCGCACACTGTGGTAATGACGTCATTCTACAGTGTAAATACTGAAGTGTATGAAGTATCTTTGCATTGAGTAAACTGGTTTCAGTGGTTGTTGTTTCCTCATGTCATGCACACAGATTCTTCCAGAGATGTGAGTACAGCAACACAAAAGAAAGGAGAAAAGGGAAGATGAGACAATTAGTATGGTTTTATTCAAGAAACCAAAGAAAACCGACAGGTTGAGCAGAAGATGACATGAAAGTGCAAAGAAAAAGACAAACACAAAATGAAGAACCGGAGAAGGTGACTAAAAGAAGTATGAAAGGACAGTATATACAACAGAGTCAGGTATGATGAAGTGTGTGGAATGGTGTTTATACTGTACACTAACAGTACTAAAGTTTATTTTGTAATTCTTTGATGTTTATTTTTAAGGGATAGTCAGAGTCGTCTCACAGCAGCCATAACGATTAGTTTCATAATACCTGCGTTTTTATACTTTAAACTTAAATAAATGTTTTGTCTCGACTGAAGTCACATACAACAGTGTTTAGACGTTTTTCAAAGTTTGAACACTAGGTGGTGCAACAAAACAGGACAAACAACTTTTTCTCCAATTCTCAAGTGGACATGATTTAAAAAAAGACTTTAAAGGCCGAATATTGCATTATTTCAATTAAGGAAAATATCTTCATCTGACAGCTAGTTAACTAAAAAGTTTAACAAAGCCAAAAAACCCCAAATTATGAAAATAAATAACTATGGATAATAAACATTAAGTGCCATTTGAAATATCACATACTGCAAATTTAGTGAAAAGTGCTCACCTTAACACCAGGAAACCCTGTTAACTCAACGTACATTCATTTTATGACATGTACAACCCTCTACAGTATGTTCTTTCATACCGGCTGAATTTGTAAAATGTGAGATTAAAGCACTTAAATCTACTTTTATTAAAGGTATTAAGTTAAGTTAAGTTAAACAGCAACTAGTAAAATACAACTTTTTAACAAACTATACGTGTCAAACCAGCAGCACAGAGCAGGCTGTCTCTCAGTCTATAATTCAAACCAGCAGCGTGGTTGTGTATGTCTGAAGTAAAACGAGTGCTGGAGATTCAGACTGCCTCCCTGTTGCTCTAACGCCTCCAGCAGGCCTGTAACTAACGCCAGTGGGGCCCTGAGGGGAGACTGGGATCTCGACATGCTGCTCAGCTCCAACAAACTGGAGCTCTTACGCAGTGTTGCACGATCCTGAGCGGCACTCAGAAGGATATTGGTCTGACGGCCTTTCTGAAAAATCACATATTGATTCTGTTGCTGCTTCTGAATGGCCCGACTTTGGTTGTGAGTTTGTGGTGGATAGATCTGGGTATAACTTTGAGGAGGAGGCGGAAGAACACAATTAGAATTGTTTGCCATACTCTGGGTTTGATTCTGTTTGTTGTGCAATGCTTTCTGATCACTGTCATTAGGATTCACTTTTTCACTACGGGTTCTGTGACTCTGGGAGGAATAATCATCACCTTCTAGCGGTTTTACAATCTGCAACTTATCCGGCAGGTAGGATCTTGCCGTGAATGAGTATCCCGACCAGGCACTTCCAATGGAGGGATGCGAGCACATGGACAGCAGGCTTTCAGTCGGGGTCCCTGGGCCTCCGCTACCCTCCCCACCTCCTTTTTCATCCTCTTTGGACAGGTAGGCCAGCTTTCTCTCCCTTTCGTCTTCTAAGTAACGTTTTTCTGAGAAGTAGTTGTCACGGCGGAGCGACAGACGCCGCAGGGCCGCCTCCAGGTCCCTGCTGCCTGGGGTCCCTGGGGTGCCAGGGGGGCGCCTGTTCGAGTCCTCCAACCTGAAGTAGGAGGCATATTTGAATTAAGTTTCAGCAACAAGTTTTAAAATTACTACGTGTATCTGTTTTATTTTGTAAAATAACTTGTGTTGTCAGACGATAAAAGGCTGGAGCTAACGGCTGAAATCTGAAACTTTATTTACTTGGTTTCAAGTAACTCTAGTCTATCCTAACATAAACCATAGAAACAAACGCCAAGGTAATCAACAAACACAGAAACAAAACAAAGTTCTGATGAAGTGAGTGGCTTCCCGTTGGTTACTTGAGACAAACAGGAATTAAATTGTAAAAAATAAACAAACAAATTTAAAAAAAATCTAAAATGTGTTGCAGTGTCAAACTAACCCGTCATCTGGACCCTCCAGAATACTGCTTGTCCTGTTGTCCAGGATGATCCCACTTCCCGTCTCGCTACCGTAAATGGAGTTGGAGTTGGGTGTGCCCACCCTGCTGGACCGGCCCGAGGTCAAGCACGACGTCTGATTGGATCCCGGGATGTTGTGCGGGGAGGGGGCTTGCGATGAACGCTGCTGACGCATTATGTTGAGGTTCTTCACTGTCTGGAACACACGCTTCGGCTGCAGTCTGGAGAGACATGGGGACATTACATGTAAAAACGATGGATGAAGATTCTTCACACTATGTTTGTTTAAGGTGAGGCAGGTCTTTTAAACTGGATTTACCTCTGCTCTTCTACGTCTGGATCATCCATCTGAAGTTCCTTCCTCATGGTGCCCTCGATTTCTGCTGCCAGAGAGTCCTGGAGGAGGAAAGAAGTAAATTTACAATGACTAATAATACCACAGACAAGTTAATGAATGACAAAACTAGTATAACTTACTGAAAAACTCTAGTGAAAGTACTGGCTCATAGGTTTACTGGGTCAACCTTCTAATGACAAGACCAAAATCAAAGCAGGGTTGCGCAAATTTGACCACCATCTGCTCCATCACTCACCATCGCAAATAATCCCAGAGAGTGGAACCGCCTCTGTGTGGTGAGCGGTAGATTTTTATTCCTCAGGTTCTTCAGTTCCTCCTGAGCTTCGTGGAGTATCTCCATACACTCTGCATACTTATCTTGTAACTCCTGCAGCTGAAGGAGGGAAAAGCAGGAGATGGTGACGTGTTGGTTTAACAACAAGCTCAAGTACTGTTTAGCTTTGTCTTTAAAAAAGTTTAAGTTCATATAAGCTGCTTTCAGATATGCAATGAACTCCTGAAATTATCTGGAGGGGTTGTATGTGAGAAGGCGACATTTGAGTTTGTCTTGTTCGCCCCAAGGAAAAAACCTTGGATAATGTCAGAGAGCCCATGTGAGCATACAGCAGGAGGTTATCGGGGGGGGATTCACCGCGAGCGAGTGGGCACATTGATGACATTTAAAAAACGTGACAGATGAAAAACTGAAATAAAAAAAAATGAAAAAGCGATGTCATACAAGCAATAGAGGCAGACAAGATGTCCACTTAGAAAGACAATAACATGGGAGAGCGTTTGGTGTGGGGGGGAAATGCTGGTGTCAATGTACTGCCTCCTGCGCCATCTCTCACGCTCCAGAGATTCCTGAGTTGTTTGAACACGCTAGACCCCAGAATCCCCTGCTGTGTTCTACTGTACATACGCGTAAAGCAAACACCAGAGTGTCAGAGGGACATTCTCCAGAGGCCATGTCTGAAAACATCTGTCCTGAACCACAGAAATGAAGTGTTACTGTCGAAGGTCAAAAATCAGCGCGTGTTGGTGGAGGCTGCCACGTGAATGAAGTCAGAGTCAGCAGGTTGTAGTTTGCCTTACCTCAGCAGTGAGTTGTCGTTGGGCATCTTTGGCTGCTCCCAAGTGCTGAGTCAGCTCCTCGTTCTCCACAGCATACTGTTCATACAGCAATGAAACAAACAGCTATGAAGCTTAAACATACCGATTCATGTGTTAATGAGCCACATTTAGAATTCCTAATGCTACATATTCCCCTCTCTCTAACAGTAGAGTTGTAACTTCATCGATACAATTATCTAGCTATAATTCCAGAAATCTCTCTGTATGTGCCCTACACATCTCGTTGCCTCACACTTGGCATGTGTGTTGTTTAAAGACCACGGAAGCACAGCGTGGCTCACATGCAAAAACGTTCACTATTAATTAACAGGGCTCAGCGCTCTGTAGCAGTGGTGGAACTCATCAAGGATTCTCCAGGTCGTGTTCTATGTACTGAGTAGAGCTTCACCGGACTTAAACTAAACAGGTTGAACAGCTCTCTGCAGCAGCGGTGGCCCTGCTTCAGGCTTCTGTGGATTGAGTCCAGCAGCAGGTCTTTACTCAATCGCTGCAGGTCACTTTTAAAGTGTCAGAAAGAAAGCTGCACCCAGCATCACCACAAACAGGCAGGTTTAGAACAGCATCTGCACGAGCATCAACAACATAAGAGATGTTGGGTTTTCATACCAGCTTGGCCTTCTTCTGGAGGTCTACTATCTGGGAGAGGAGGTGTGTGATCTCCTCCTGCTGTCTGGAGGCGTCTTCAGACTTCCTGGCCAGATCTTCGGCCAGAGAGGACATCTGCAGGTTGGCATTACCTGGAGGGGGAACAGATGACTCAGCGAAACGGAGAACCTGGCAATACAGCTGCATCTTTACTGTCTCCCTGCCTCAAAGAGCGGGGGAGTGACTGAAGAGTCACCAGTGAACAGTGTACAGCTGCTGTGAGTCAAATACTCACGCAGTTCTTTGACACAATCATTGACAAGTTGTTGCTCCTTCTCCTCGTAGGAGATGGTTTCTATCTCTAAATGATTCGCCTGCAGAAAAAGAATAAACAGACGTTACTGATCAATACAGCACACTGTGGACATTACCAGTCAGTAAATACCTTATCCTAAACCAACCAGAAATGCTTAATGTTAAATTTTCTAATTAAAACCATCACATTGAGATTATATTTATTTAGTATACATGAAAAGTTTGTCTTCCTAATTTAAAATGTGACAGATCAGATAATGATGATCGTTATTCTTGGTTTGGCGTTCACTTCTACAGAGAATTTTTGGAAACAATATTTCTGTTCGATTGTACATTGATGAGTACAAATATTCTTACAAATATACTAACACATCGTTTATAATGAGAAATCAGTCAACAACTCAACAAAATCATTAATGTTTTAGTACCTCAGATCGCAACGATTTGTTTTCCTCCTCCAGATCTTTGAGTTTCTTCTGCAGGGAGTCCAGGGGGAAAAATGTTGGAGTAGGAACAGTGGTTTCAGTGGGATGCACACTGTAAACACACACACACACACAGACACACACACAAACTTGAGAGTTGAGCTGTATTTGTATTGGTTTACTACACGCCACAGTCACAATTTACACTATTGATTTTTACAGAGTTTATCAAAGCTTGAAATGTTTTTACGTTTGCATTAGATTTGAAGACAGTTGTGAAACCATGTTGCATAATATTCTATCCAGGAGGAGGGAGGAGGAAAAGTGATGTGAGCAGAGGATGTAAGGAGACATGACGTACGGTGTGGAGGTGGTAGACTCTCCCTCGCTCTCCTCGGCAGCGCTGGCATAGAACTGTAACAGCTCATCTTTCATGGACAGGTCGTGCCGCAGCTGAGACACCTGTGTGTGGAAAAACAGAAGTAGACACGTCGATAGAGATAGAAGAGATGGTTACGTTGCTAACGCTATACAGAGCAGTGTTGTGTCAATGTTTCTATAAAACGCCTGATATATATATATATATATATATATACATATACGTAAAGACATTTTCCAAACACTACACTGAGGCATTGGATTGATCACAAACCGAGACAAACATGAACCCACAATCACTGTCACTGTGTACCTCCTCTCGCATGTGCTCAACTTGCTCCTCCAGCAGCTCGTTCCTCTCACTGAGGGCTTTGTTTTTCTTCAGCAGCGACTGTCCAATACGTGCCGCTAGCTCCAGATCACGCTCTTTCTGCAAGCACACACATTTTTGTCAATGTATAAACAGAAGAATTATGAACCTTGAGTATTAGGGCCACTCAAAGCACAAACAAGGTCTGAGATTTCAAGAATAAATTCAGAATATGATGTGAGAATAAAGTCAAAATAATTTCATAACATTAAGGAAAAAAATTCACAATTTGAAGATAATTAAACAAGAATATTACAAGACTAAATTCACAATATCAAGAGAATAAAGATAAATAATAATTTTAAGCTGAGTGTCACATTACAGGGGGAATATCATCAAATCTGCCATTTGTCTGCATTGACATAAGGAATGTCGAGCATCTTGTTTGGTGTAGGTTTCACAAATAATAGTATCAGGAGTTTGAAAAAACTGACGAACAAACTATTTAGAAGAAAGACTCAAACAGACTTAAAGGAAAGCACCTCTTCTGTTAAGGAGGACATTTTTGGAAGTCGAAAGAAGTGAAACATCGCCAAGAACAAGTTCTCCATGATCCCACCGAAACATCAAACGTCTTTATATATATATTACTACATTATTCTCACAATATTATGATTTTATTCTTATAATACTAAGACTTTATTCTGTCTTTTCATTAAATTGCATTTTTATCCTGAGAATAGTAGGACTTTAGTCTTGAAAGCTCCAATTGTTTGTGTGAGTAAGAAAAACTAAATGAAGGGCAGTGGTGTTCGTCCTCTTGGAATAAATGTATGCAAAGGACATGCAGCAGTAAAACAGGAACAAGTGTGCAATGGAGGCACAGGGATGAAGGAAGAATTACAAAACAGTGAAACAACAAAATGTCCAAACAAGGACGATCATTAGGAACATTACCCCTAAACTATTATTGGAAATCATAGGAAGTGAACTGTTAATTACAATTAGCTCTTGCATAGTGAAAACATTTGCCTGGTCTCTGTGTGTTGATGAGTTGATGATAAAAAACCATGTAAAGTCAACAGCTGAATTTCCATGGTTCATTCAATAATGGCATTGATCTAACTTTACAGCTTTAATTTATGAGGGGGCAACGTCCTGCTGCTCCTCTGTGTGAGGTTCACTGAGCAGCCGATTTGATTATCAACTGCTGGTGATGTCATTCTATCAGGCTTCGTTCATCGTGAACCTCATAAAACAAACTGTGTTCAGACCACATTATAACATCGCGAAGCATCCGCCTAAACCAAAGTCCTTCATGTTTTTCTACTTTCGATTTCACTGGGCATGTTCTTACCTCTTCCAGCAGTCGAGTGACAGCGTCTATGTCGCTGTAGGTCTTCGTCATCTGGCCCACTCTGTCAGCACACAACACTGCACAGACACAGAGACAAAGAAAAGTCTTTATGAGTCAGACAGGGCGGCATGGTGGTGCACTGGTTAGCACTGTTCACCTCTCAGTGGCTTGGCCGGGCATTCTCTCTGCCCCGTTTCTGAATGGCTTTCACCGGGTATTCCGGCTTCCTACACCAGTTGACTTATTAATTACCATCGATAGTGAGACTTTGGAGAATGTTAAGGACTTCACATATTACTGTAGCCTCATAAGCAGTGCCTGCACTGCCGAAAGGGACATCAAGGCCCTGCTCAACAAGGCAAGAGGGGCTTACAGTCGACTCCACAACATCTGGAAGTCCAGTCCTGTACAGCTCTAACCACAATTAAGATTAGACTATGAACCGCAATGTTGAGTGTGTACTCTTATGTCTATGTGTGTGTGGAGAGTGGTACAGAAAGTCATGAACAAAGTCAATGTGATCCAATGGCCAGAGAAAATATCCAATGATGAACTGCAAAAGAGGACGGACTGTAGGAGCATGTCACTGGATATCAAGATGCAGGGATCAGACGGCTCGGCCATGTCCTGAGGATGTCCACTGATAGGATATCAAAAGCTGAGATGGACTCCAGGTGGCAAGGCGGGGCAGGCCAGACACAGGCTGACACAGGCAGAGAACTAGAGAGCTGGGTCTGTCATAGAGCTTGACCCAGAGTGGGGTTAGGTTAATTGTAGACTCTTAATTTTCCATAAGTGAGAGTGTGAATGGTTGTTTGTTTCTATATGTTGGCCGTGCGAAAATGGCACTGAGCTGTCCAGGGTGAATCCTGCCCCCAACAACCCTCAAAGGATAAAAAAGATGACTGTGTGTTACTGTATACAATTCACAGTATTCCAGGCACATACTAGTTGCATTAGAGCAGCTTCACTTCTTCTGCAGTATTCGACAATCAGTCAACATTCTACACGTTTTCTATAATAGGTGAGAATATGTTGCTAAGTGTGTGTAATTTGTTCCTTTTGTGGGCAACAAAACTGATATTTTCTATCTACACCTGCAGTATCTAAAACCCTGTGATAAAATATGATGCAGAGCAGGAAATTGACATATATTTGACCGAACGCCTAGTTTCAAACAAACACTGGGGTGTTTCTAATATTTACCCTACTCCACCTTCACTGATAAAAATGAGGTGGACGGCAGCCAATGTTGTCAACTGATAACCTAACTCAATTTTACAGTTATTGATGTGTGTAGGGCCACAGTAAGTTCATTGTGAGCTGCTCAAAATGCACTTTCAGTCCAGAGGTCAAAATTCCAACGGGATCTCGGTAACATCACATTATGATACATCACTTCATCATTCGAATTTTGTTTGAGTAAAAAGTTGAAAACGTATTACAGTCAAATTCAACCAGGGGTAAATAAGATAAGAAGGTGTAGGAATGTTTTTATTTCATCATCTTTCTGTGTCATTTGTTATGTGCCAGGAGTCTCAGTGAGATGCCATTACAACACATGACAATTTGACTATTTCAGTTTTAGCAGAAATAAGCAGATGTCATGCTACCAACTCCGAGGGCCTCAGAATGCAAAATAGGGCTGCCGAATTCAAATGAAGTGTATTATCTTATCCTCACTCATCACAGTAAGTGCATGGCTGCTGAAAACAAAGGCACAAGATCTCGGCTGACTGTGCTTTAGTTAAGAACATTCCACATCATTATCATCCATTATTAAAAACACGCCCTTTTCAAAACAAAGGGGAAAAGGCGTTCATGCCAATGAGCAGTTTCAGGGGCATTTAACTCTATTGTTTCGAACTTGTTTCAGGATTTTGTTGTCATTAGGTTGAACTTAGGTGAGTAAAGTTTGAGTTATTTGAGCCACATGGTAACAACAACATGATAAAACATGCTAACAATACTCAAACTCCTTATAGAAATAAATTTTTTAATATTGTAATTATTATCATTGCTATCATGCTGCTATTTATGCACAGCATATTATGTGTACAAGCTTGATAAGGTTTGCTGGAACACTGGCTTAAGTAGCCAACCATAAAGCTACACTCATACCATGGTATGATACAGTTTTCAAGGACTTTGATCAGACCAAAGCGTTTATTTCTAAAAAACGTTTATCTTGCTATCGGCCCTAAAATGAGATTGTATACTTGATAGCACAAGGTACAGCCTGTTATCCTGTCATTCTTTCCGTCTGTTTTCTTTCTATTGAAAAACATACCCATTTATTTCACCCCACCCTATTCAGTGTATTTCCGTAGGTGTATATATATATATATATATATATATATATGCACACATGGTAGGCAGGCTAACTTCCATCAGCACAATCTAGTGATAGTATACAGTTTGATAGGGAAGCAGCACAGACAAGGTTGAATAGAATAGTATCTGGGTTCTGGGATCTCTGCCAGACAGCAACTCAACAACACCAAGAATAAAACAGAAGAATTTCCTGGTTCCTTAGTGAGAGCCGAGACTCATTTCTTTAATGATTTACTTTATTAGGCGGTGAAGGAAACACACCAGCAATCGGGTGTTGTATGAGGAGGTGTAACCTGATGCTGGAAGATGATCAGGATGTTTTCTTGGTTTTATTCTGAGAGCAGGTAACTTTAGACAAAAGCTCCCTTTCCTTCCTTGTCACTTGGAGGACAAGATGAGAAAAATGTTCGTCTTTGAATCATGGTCACAGCAGTTGCTATAACCCGCCTCAGAGCTTGAAAAAGAGAGTTTTTAATTAAAATGCAATTAAACCTCAATGTGAATCCATTAGCAGACTCGTTTTCTGTCAGTCTGCTTCGCAGCGGGGGGGGGGGCCAAGTGAACCAGAGGTCTGGAGATACAGACAAATCTAGCAACCTAATAATCCTGACTGCTACTGGGCAACAGACAACACACAGGTTCAAAGACAACAAGCCGTCACCAACACTGGACTGAAAAGAAAACTTTTTAGGTCTAAACCTTTGCCCAACAACGTCTGTGGAATTGAGTACTGCTTCTTTATTGTACCTGGGTTGATATTCATCTTGATATAAAACAGGTTTATTCCAAAGTAAGTGGAGACATGAGTTCAATGCATTTCTCCAAATGCTTATGATGTGCATTCTCAAATACAGAGCAAAGAGGAACCATTCATGGTTGTTTGGAATTCTCCTATAATCTTCGACATTTTGTGATAAAAGCTAATTTTAGCTGTTTATTTCAGTGAAGCAAATGACAGCAGTCATCCATTACCTGCATGACAATATGTCAGGTGTTTTTAAATTCCCAAACCGATATTTGAACACATCCTGAGTCAAATGAACCACACCGTGCTGAGACCAGATCCTACACAAACATGAAGGACTGCACCTGCAGGATAAAGCCACAGGAGACATGATACTCTTCAAACTGTTTATCCAATAATCCCTTTCAGATTACATAACGCTTCAAAACTAAAGATTTAAGAATGATGAGGTAAGATACACAGTGCAGGACTAGAACCAAGAAAATTATGTGCACATCAGAGATGTTGCCCAGAATCAAAGATGACCATCTACCTTCACACAGAACTTGTTGCTCTTCATCCATCTCCTCCTGCTGCTCTGTACTTCCACAACTGGGAAGACCGACATATTCCTCTTCCTGTTCCACATTCTCCTCTTCCTCCCGCTGCTCTGTACTTCCACAACTGGGAAGACAGACATACTCCTCTTCCTGTTCCACATTATCCCCTTCCTCCTCTTGCTCTATACTCCCACGACTGGGCAGACAATCATAATCCTCATCCCATTGGTAGGAATTGTCCAGGTCGTCCTCAGGAGATGTGAGCAGTGCCATCCCTCGCTCCAGCCTGACGGCTAACCAGCAAACCACAAAACCTGCCGGTGCAAAGCCATGGCTCCTACCTGTGCTATGTGCACCTAAGGGTGTTTGTTTTTATATCTTAAAATCAATAGCTACTGTGGGTGTGCCTAGATTTGAAAGTAAATGACTATCTAGCTTGTGTTAAACTTGGAGATAAAGTGTTGATAGTGTAAGTAATGTGTTTCTTGTTATGTCTGCTGCGAATGTTTCTTAAAGTGTCAGTATCATTTGTCTACTGTGGTAGCTCTGTGACTAGATAAATCCAGACTCCTCCCCTTCTTCTCTGTGACTGGTCAGTTCATGGCCTGCTCTACTTTACCACAGACAGGGGGGGGTGTGAACGAACACATACACGGGAAGCTTTTCATCGACAAATAAAAAAGCAGACAAAATAGGTTAAATGGGTTTAACCCAACAGGAAAAAAAATCTTTAATATATCTCTTTATCCCTTCTATCTTCAACTGATCATCCGTTCAGCCTTTTCTGTTTAACGGGGTGGAAATGGTTCAGACATGAACCAGCACGAGCTGCTAAGTGCTAACCTGTTACTCTGGTGAGTCAAGTCCATAGAGAGGAAAGTCCTCAAGTGTCACCCTCCTCCAGAGAAAATACCTTGGTACAATCTGTTCAGCCTCTATGGTGACAGGGCAGAGCAAACAACAATGGACATGTGCACCTGTTTCCAGGGTGGGGCCAAACACAGTGAAACCTTCACAGGTGAAAGGATAGTAGACACATACAGTATTTAAGTAGAGGTTATGGTAATTGTTGGTTGTTTGTTGTGTTTTTTAGATGTTGTTACCATCTTAGTTTCTATTTTACTTAAGTTGGATACAAAAACGTATGGTATCAGAATGGAGAGACACTAGAATTATATTGCATTCATAACTTGAATTTTATTTCTTTATTTCTGCAAATACTCATTTATTTATTTTGTTAAGTTTACATACAAATTCTATTTGACACATATCCATTTGAGCTGAGGACCTTTTTGTTGCGATTCAAGCAGTCAAACCTTTTTCCTAATAGTTACTGCTCAACTGTTATAATTACTGCAATTAGAGTTGCAAACTGATGCCAGCTCAGTACTGTCCAGCATGCTTGAGTAACTCCACTCAATGGTCGTATTGACGCAACAAAAGAGTCCTGGACAAAAAAATCCTTGGCCTCAGAGCAGTGTTTCCCAACTCCCATTGCTTTTCTGGTCACATTCACTCTTTGCACTCCACTTGTTGTGGGTGGTTTTGGAATAAAAACATCTCTCAACTTGTTTCCTTTGACTCAACGACTGCAGCAGCCTGACAAACAAATCAGCAATAGAAATTGACCTTCTATCCTCCAATGATATGTTTGATAACTCAAGATATAAGGGGATAATATTACACATTTAAACCTTTATAGACTTGGAAACAAACACATAGCAGTGCAGAAAACAACATCCAAACTTAAATGCTGAAGCAAAACTACATGTTTTGGGTCCCAGTTTTATTCTTTTCATGCAACCATCCCTCCCCCCTGTCACATCCGCACTGAAATAATAGTCTGCCTTGTTTCTCAGCCCTCTGTCCTGGTGACCCTCTGCCCAACCAGCCATTTGTTTTGAAGGTTTTCCAAAAGTGCCAGAGAATATTTGGCAGACTGCTATTGACAAGAGTGGCTACGGGCAGAATGCAAATCACTGGGCTAAATATAAGCACAACCTACTTCCACATCAGAAAAAAAACGTCCAGGCAGCTGCTTTCTATTCCTGCCTCTACACTCCACGACAGGCTGTATCAGAGATCCTTCACACCCCTCTTCATTTTGTGTTTGATCAGTTTGACATCAAGCACACAAAAACCTGTCGTCGGTGTCTAGCAGGACACACTTATCTCTGAAACAGCCCAATTACCAACAGACTGGAAATCAAACCTGAGCTGACAGCCAAAGCTGAATAACATTGCAGATGCTGTAGCTGCACAGCTTCACACTGAGGAGGTGCTAAGCCCTCTCTAACGATTATGTAACTATTTTCTACCGAGCATGCCTGATAATAGGGTTCGCATAACAACTAAAAGATCACACATTATTTCTCCATCCACCAGACCTTCACATTCAAATCTGAATTCAACCAAATGAAAATCAATTATTGCAGGCGATAGCTAAGTTTCATAGATCATCGAGACATGGATCATAACGGGCTGCATCACACGTGACAACAAACCCAAAGACAAGAGGGGAGAGAGAGCAAATGATAGAAAGGTGTAGAGAGGGAGGAGGGAGGGAGGCTGGTAATAAACCTACCACTGCTATAACATGTCACATGGCCAGGCATCCTCTGTCCTCCACCTGGCTGTGTGTGTGTGTGTGTTTGTGTGTGTGTGTGTGTGTGTGTGTGTGTGTGTGGATCAATCTGTAGAACTATTATTCCCACAGTTGTCGTAACTAGCTGGGGAACATAACATAATGCACTTGAACAAATTCAACGATGACTGGCTAAAGCTCTGTAGCCAAATGCTACTCTTTATACTGGTTGGTTTGCAACTGTTTTGCTTTGTTGTGGTCTCTGAAACCAATGCTACATTGACATTTTAAGCAATTTTTTCTCTCTGTCCACTGTGTCCAAGTTTTCTCAACATATATATTCTTACAATAAACATGGGAATATGTGACCTGTAGGGCAGCATGGTCCAGAGCAAAGACAAAATAACCGTGCAAGTCGCACTTCCTACATGTACACCGGCAGTCACAGAAGCTTCTCCTTTGGCTCTAATTCTGGAAGGCACACTGACTCAGCTGCCACAGCGACAACACCTGTTACATCACCTACAGTGTCCAGCACGTTGTCTTTGACAGAAACAAAGAGGAAGAAATAAGTCATAGTTGTTTCGAGCCTTTTTCATTCCCTGCTAATAAATGAGGGTTCAAAATGTCACCTGGCCCTACAGGACATTCAGTATTCATGCCACATTTATATCTAATACAGAATTGTTTCCCTAGCGTATAGGCTGCTCCTGTCTTGTTTTGGTACACTCTGAGTATTTTATCCAGCAATAGATAAGCTCCCCGTCGCAGCATCCAAGTTTATGTACAGTCCCAACAACACCAAGTACTGTGACTCACAGGTCAGTGCATGTAACTGTAGCAGACTGCTGCCTTACCATCAGTGCACTCTTCATAGTACCAGTCCAGTTCATAGTAGTCTGCCTTGACAAACCTCTGGCCTCTGCTCTGGCTTCGTCTCATCATCATCACTGATCTACACACAGCTGTATGGTTTCCAATGTCCCAGCATACTTAGCTGTAGCATCTCCTCCGCTGGTCGGTCAGTGAGTGCCAAGTACTGCTACCCCAGCATGCTTAGCAGTGACCAGCTGGCGCTGTTGGTGGGAGTCTGGCCAGGCTCGTCATATGTTCTCTCTGCCCCTCTCATTACCAGCAAACTGTCAGCCTGCGACGCTCCATGTTTGTTGTTGTGCTGGTGCCATTTTTTTTGTGTGTCATCTTATTGTCCTTGGTCGATCAGGAATTCCTTATTCCTGACAGTCATTGTGCCTCCTTCTTTAATCTCTCTCTTTCTTCTCTGTCCATCAGTTTGACTCAGTCACTCCACAGCTTCAGTCCGATCAGATCCTCTATCCTGTTCATATCCATTTAGAGCCTCATGTCAGTTTATGCTCCCGCCAGTATGTCCTCTGTCCGAGTCTTTCTGAGGTCAAATTATAACCATTGTCCTCCCTTTTGTAACAGCCCTTGCTCAGTGTAAGCACTACCTCTACACATGGACATCTCCTCACAATGACTCAACACAGAGGTACAGAGAGTGAGCGAACAGCAGCAGCAGCAGCAGCAGTCACGGGTTTTGCAGCAGAAGTGATGAAAATCATGACACAGTGGGGTGGGCGGGTTTATAGAACGTCAACAGCCAATCAGGCAGAGCAGTATCCGCAGCTTGCTCCCACCCCCGTTCCTATGTAAGCATCTATCCCTCCTCTCCTCTACTTTGTCCTTCTGTGCCGTTGCTATAGTAACCAGGCTCAGACTCCGAGGCCTGAGGCTGAGCAGCATGTAGAGGAGAGTTAGTGTAGTGTTGGAAGAGGTGACGTGGCTAGCCCAAAAATGAATGAGCACAAAAGGTATTCAGTGATTGGCTGTTTTATCAGTGGGAGTGATGAAACGAATACAGGCAAAGACAATGCCAGACAGAGAGCAGTGGTCTGATCTCAGCAAAAGCCAAATGCTAAGAATGCCCGAATCAAAGACAACAGCTAAATTCAATGTCAGCCAGATACTGCTTCTAATGACAGTAACAAGTTTTAATCAACACACATGCTAGCAGGCTAACAGCACACTGCCAAACAGATGCTTATAGGAGAAAAAACTAATTTGGTTCTGTAATGTGTGTTGTGTAACATAGAAATTCCTCCTGATTAATGTATTTATATTTATTTAGTAATAAAGTTAGAACTAGATCCATTACTGCATCAGACCTTACTTCTGTGATTCAGTGATGTAACATCAACTCAATACTGCTCAACATGTGCTATAGTACTGCTTGACAAGGCATTAAGTATAACTACACTCATTGTGTAATATGAAAAGTCAATATACATACACATCTAGGATATCTTTTATACTTTTTTGTGCAAAATTGCAGTTGCTTTGAACTATAAAATTATGATAAAAACACTACTATATATATTAGTGGTGGGGACCCCTGATTTACCTCTCTTTTTTCTACTATAGTAATAGTATTATTACTTACACTAATTTGTTTATTTTTCATCCTAGTATAAAACCAGTATTAAAAATGTGGTATGCTTTGTCTTTTATTTTGTGTTATATTTGGGTGTGTTTTGCATATAAGCCATTACTGATTTCTACCATAGTCCACACATGAATTAAATATTTATGTTGTGTAAAATAAACTACCCGCTGTATACAAGACTTAAGAAACTTTCTTTTAAAGACAAGTCACTTTGCCTAATTTGAAAGCATGTTGTCACTTTCATGAAGAGGACTAACTCCAGCATGTTAGCAGCTGGAAGCAAGCAGCTACAGTAGCAAGCAGCTAGCAGGGACAAAATGCTCTTCAGTGGAGTTTGCATCTCAAGGCCACATTCTGAAAGAGACAATGTCCCTTAGGCAATATTTGTGGTGAGTGAGGAGCTAATGACTAAGAAACTAAAATTCAATTTTTCTGTGAAGGAACGTTGTTGTTTTGCTGCAGTTCTGCTATAAACCGATAAAGTCAAATTGTTCCAAAGTTTCAGATATGCTGCTGATATGTAACAATATATTGGTAAAACACTGAGGTAACCACAACAACTGTCTTCTGGCCTGGGATGAAAAAAATACAAATTAAATTTGAGGGATGAATTACTGTCTAGGAACTATAGAACTACCATGGTGAGCATCATCATCATCACATCTTGCTAATATTCCAGCAATAGCATTCTAGAGAATGATTCCGTTTGGCCCCACAAAAGTATTTAATAAAAATTGAAATGCCTCTTGATTTCCCCCCCCCCCCCAATATAAATGTGGTACAGTGAATAATCCTCTGAGGTGAACAATCATCTAAAGGAAATAAAGATCACACCTCTTTATTGTTGAGCCAGAATCCCATATCTTTAAGAAATCATATATAAATGTATGATAGTATATAATTTGTTTCCAATGGTTGATAATAATGGTCACCAGCTACACAATACCTTGACTGGGAACATTTACCAACCAGAAAACAACCTTCTCTGTTGACTGAGTCACAACATGGAACTGCTCTCAGGTTGTTTTGTGTTGGTCAGCTGCCTCCATGTCATCATCTCCTCTAACGTCCTTCTCAACCAGTAGGTGACACACTTGAATTAATGATAAACCACATGGATGGTATAATGTTGTGCACGTGAACCACTAACTTAAAGCCTTATTCAGCAGTTTCAGAAACTGGAGCTTCACGTTAAGATGAAGTTTGAAGGTAACACGTATTATGCTTAAGACCTATACAACCCTTTAAGGTGGTTAGTGTGGTTAACAATTTCATCGAAGATAAACTGCACAACAAAGCTCAAATTAAAGACTTTATGACCAGGATGAAACCAGTATAACCCCTTCACTGCTCATCAGGCATGGGTCTTAGGGAGTCATCTGCAATAATGAAGAGCAATGTGCCTCCACTAGGGATCGAGAAGGACTTGGAACTAACGCAGTTACAATAAAGCACAAAAGTAAGGTTGCATCTTTAGTAAAGCAGCCCTAGCAGAATATCCTGTATTGTTTCTTATGTAACAAGGCCTTGTCATTGCCTCTTAGCCTGGCTGACTGATCAATGTCAAGTCTGAGGTGTCCATGTCGGCATGGGGACTCGAGGTGAAGTTACAATTCTTCGTTGAGTCTATTTATAAGATACTGGCCTATTTTTAGATCCTTTTTTCACTCTGAGTATCTCTTTAAGCCGACATGAATTAGAACTAAATAATTGATTGTGAAAAGAAAACACTTTTCCTTGGTGTGTCCTGTGCACGTGTAAGCCTTCCTGTGTGAGGCATTTGAATGCATGTGAGTGTGTGTTGCTTGAGGGCAACCACAAGACAACTTTTACTTTGATCAGACACATGAATAACAACACAACAGAGCAGTGAGTGCAAAACAGCAGCCACCAGAGACCAGAGACCGGTCAGGTGTGTTTGTTGTGGCAACCATGACCAGCCGTCACAGCCACACTGTGTCGGGCATGTGGCCATATCTCTCTGTCCCTTTCTCCCTCTCTGATTCCTGCTCAGTCAAGGTCAATATGAATCTGAAATATCAAACAACTCCATCTTAAATCCTCAATGACCCTGTTCAGTAAAAGTTCCCTGAAGGTAACATCTAAAAGTCGATTAGTCTCTAGTCTGACTTCACTTTTGAGCTTGGAGTTTTTAACATTTCAGCAACATATCCATTAATATATGAACAGTATATGATGGACTTACAGAAGTATTTGAGGGTCTCTTCTATCTGTTCAGTGGTCAGTTCGAGGGCGGAGTCGGGGGCCACCAGTGGCGTGTGCAGCCAGTCATCTTGGTCGTAGCCGAAGATGGTGTCAGCCCTCAGCTTGTAGACCGGCAGCTGCTCTTCCAATAAGCTGATGATCTCAAGCTCTGGCAAATCAGTACTGTTACACACATCTGAGGAGAGAAACAGAGAGACAAAAATATTTTCTTCAATCTTGGAATGCAGATAGGCAGTGGAAATAAGCAATGTTGTAATAACAGGGAGCACGTTGTTGATGGGCACAGTGCCAATTCTGGTCATTTAATTGATTGGATAATCCTATTTTCAGTTTATTTTGAAGAAGATATGTCAGCAGTTTATTTAAATTGAAAGTAGATGATGCTCTCTAGTGGCCAACTCAGGAACTAGCCAACTGCTTGTTTATAACTTCTTTGTAGCACTCAGGAAAGGTTCATTTATGTCCCATTGCATCCTCAGGTAAATCTAATTAAATTAGTAGCTCGGTTTAGTACCTGCACTGCTTATCTTAGATGGTATTAAATAATAATAATAATACAAATGGAGGGATACATGAAAACAATTATGTGAGAAATATAAAAATAATGTATGTATACATACATATATATAAACAGTACAAATATCCCCTATTATGTAGTCTAATAATTTCTCAAAACTCAATAAAAGTAATGCAACAGTATCACAAACATCACAATACATATTTGTTTCCTTTGTTTACGTTCTAAGTATTTATTTATCTTCTCTTTCTGTAGAGAGCTGATAGAGATTCAGTATACATTTGACAAAGGAACATTAAATGTGCAAGTTGGGACGGTTGGAAGGGAAGTCAACACCCTAACTTCGAGTGACTGCTGTCAAGGAAAAGTCATAGATAAAAAAAAAAGATTCTGAGACTTAAAGGATTAGGGATGACAGTAAAAAATGAACAACCTCCAGCAGTGTTTTTCTGACTGGGTAACAATGTAAAGTTGCTGTAATTCTTTGTGGTCACCAAACCAGTCCCGTCTACTTCAAACCACTGACTCAACAGTACATGCCTGTGCTGCAGTGGAAAACTACATCATCTTACCTAAGCTTTGGGCTATGTGCCTCACTGCTCAAACATCACTTTAGTGAGCTACTGAAATACACACATGTTAAGAGAGCATATTCTCTCTGTTCACACAAAGACTTTAGGTATGGGTGAATTTTTCTTCGGAAATGTCCAGAAGAGAAGCTGCTAGACAGAATGAGGACGAAGACACAGTCCTCCTCTATTTCTGTCTCTGTGACCCTCATCTGCAGTCTGTCCCTCTTTCTTCATCTGTCCATCTATGTCGTTCAAACAATGCTGTCTCTCACAGTTTGCTAATCCAGACTGAATGACTGACTGTGCTGAAAAGGGAAGGAACCCACACACACATACACACATACACACAACAGCTGGTGAATCATTCTGTGAGCACAGCCAGTGAGGTTTCAACACAGGAATAAGTATCAGACTGTGTTAAACTTAACATTGACTAATGTTTTTACTAATTTGAGCATCCGAGAATATTGTGATGACTCGATACGATATTCTTATTGTTATTATTTATCCCATGACAATACATTCCTTTAATATATTTTCATGAGACACTGGAGCAGACAACAGCTCTGTTAAGTCTGAGCAAATTGTTTTATTTTGTCCTCTTTTTTATTCTTTATCTGTACACTGGTAAAAGTATCAACCTATAAAATTGTTGAAAACTCTTTTAAATCATACCAAATAGTATTGAAACAAACCTGATCCTGAAGAAGATGTTACTCCTCATTCACAAGATTTCCTCGTGCACTGATATGAAATATGACCTGTGCACTACAGCTTCTAAAATGAGGACTGATTGGATGTGGACAAGGATAATAATAGCACAAACCCGTCGTGCAGAGTGTTCTGACAAAAGGTCAATGGAGACAGAAAAAAGGGACATTGTGTGTGTGTGTTGTACCAGATAAAGAAAAACCATAGTCTCAGTTCTATGATCTCCTTCTGTCAAATCAAAAGAAGCATCATAAAATAATGTATTAACTTCTGAGTTATATTGCATCAGTCTGTAGTGCAAAACATGTTAACCAGGACTGTCCAAAGTACAACATAAACACACTCTCTGTGGCAACAGTGTCATTGACTGAAGTGAATATTTATCTATTTGTGATGTTTTTCTCGGTTGCTGTTCTTTGATAAAAGTTTGAGACAATAAACTATGATATCCTATTTCTTACAGGTCGTCTTTACAATTTGTTTATAGCAATGACATATTAGGGGGTACTTTTTTAGTGAACTTAAGTAGTTTAACAATCATACGATGGCTCAATTTCAAGTTTGACTGCTTAACTTAGAAAGCTTGAGTTTGAGTCACATATTCAAATGTAAATATGGACAGCGGTCACAGAGAAAAGAAGCTGCAGGGACATGCCAACATTAATAGCAGCTATAGGAGCCACCAGACGAAGAAAGTTCAAGTTCAAATGTAAGAATAGGCCACTGTGACACTGTCAATCTCAGCAATCACCTGAGCAACATGTGCATAGGACACAGACAAGGGTCAACCTACAGAGTAGGACATTAATGGAAATACACTGATAATAATGACACACAGCCATTTACTGTTTGGTCCAAACAAAGGAAATTTTCCACTTGATCAACACATGACCCAACACTGCACACAGTGTTAGTGTAAAGTATCACTACACTGACTCTGTAAATGAGGTCACCGAAGAGAGAAGAGTGTACACTCTACTGGTGTCCGACCGTAGAGTCACATGGATATGACTTTTCAACCGTTCCCAAGACGAATGGCTGCATCCTGCCAGGCTGCAGAAGAGTCGACTCAACCTTTCCACAACACTTTCACTGCAAAGTTTAAAATCCAAACCAAACTGCAACTTTTATATTCATCTGACTTTTTAAACTAAATGAAAATGCCGAACTTGTAAAGGCACATCGCTAGATAGTACAATGGAGAGAAAAGGGAGGAACCGACTCACTGATTAACAAAAACAAACACACAACAAAGGGAAGAGTGAGAGATAGACACAGAGAGAGAAGTCTATCCCGGTGTTATCCAGTCTTGTCTTAATCATGACAAGTGACCAGCTGAAACTGGCAGAAAACCAAGCCGTGCAGTGAACTCACTCATGGTGCCTGAAGCCCGACAATCGCCGACTCCCCTGCCCTCCGATCACATTTTCCACTGCTCCTGTAGACGGCAAGGTCGCAAGAAATAACAGAGAGGAAAGAGGGTAGGAGGGCTGAGAGAGAGGAAGAACAAGAGAGGGGGAGCGTAATAGTTTTAGCGGACGGCACTGTATGAAGGGGACGGAGAGAGCACGAGAACAAGAGGGAGAGAGAGAGAGAGAGAGGGGAAAAGAGGAAGGGAGGAGTGAAGAGGGGAGTCTTGAGCCAAACTGGTTCGTCATGCCTGACATGCCAATGATGGAATCCACATGGACCGCCCAAACCTCCCTCTGCCCCCCTCTCTCTCTTCTTCCCAACAGACCCAGCTGGTGTCTCTCTCGCTCCCCCTCTCTCTCTTAGGTAAACACAGTTTAGATAAAACCAGGCCTGAAGCTGTTCGTACTGTTTTCCTATCCATGTTTAAAGCTGCTCCGGCTGAATAAACCTCTATATTAGACTCTTACATGGATACATGGACCCGATTACAGATGAGACTATGCTACCTTCATTCTGAAGATTAGATGTGCATGTTTAAAACAGTATTCACGGCTCAGCGACAGGTCCTCTGAGCGGATTTTAACATTGTCACACAGCAATAGTCATGGCCTACACAACACAAGCCAAGCTGCAGCAGAAAAGCTGCCCAAACTCCACTCAGTGTGTTTTCCATGTAATCCTAACCGATCCCAACATCTGGCAGCAAACCTAAGCCAGTGCACAATAGAATTAGATGAGGATTAAACAGTGGTCTAAAAATTAAGTGTTTGTGAGTGTGTTACTCAATTTCCTTTAAACGTGACTGGTTAGGCTGTGTCACATTAAGTTTGGAACAACATTTTTAATTCAAAAGAGCTTTTATTAGTTTTTATGAGCACCTCTGAATATAACTTGTTACCGATCCATAATAAGATGTGAGTGAGGAGACGGGGGGAAAAAAATCTGCTGTACTTTCAAATTTCTCAATATTTCCTCCTCTGTGTAATTCAGCTACTTGGTGGCCTCTTGGTGGTTTCTGCTTTTTAGTCTATCACTGTCCTTTGATGATAAAAGCCACATCAAGCATTTCCACACCCATTCCATACAACCAAATACTTCTATGATGTAGCTGCAGCTCGGGCCTGTTCATAAATAGACTGGGCTACAGTTGAAAGCTGCTGCCGCTTACGTCGACGTGGTCAAATATCACTGTCCATGAGGTGTACGTGAGGGCGACTGTACTGAGCTGTTCAGATGTCACTAACACTGTAAATGTCTGAGTCCAGTGTGTGTGCACAGGTCTTCACCAATGTGTTAGCTTGAATAAGGAGAATTAGCACCAAATTAGCACCAGTCCAAGGAAAGGGAAGTAGCACATGTTCAGTCATAGGGAAACTAGCTTTATACCAAAAATAGTAAAAAGGCCAGTTGCACGTGTGGAGAACCATCACATTACATTGGGTTGGGGTTACGGAATGTAATTTCACTGATTTGTTGTTGGTGTCAGTCAAGAAAGTTCCCCATTTGATCTCATTAGAGACACTGATCCAAAACCAGTCAGTTAGAAAATAGGGCCCTGCTCAGACCTGGTATCCACGTTTGTAGTCTCCTGTTACCACATACAAATCATCACAGCCGTCAGTTGTGTTCGCGATGACAATATTATGTATTTTCTGAATTCACAGATTTGTCCGATAACAATGTTTGTGTGTCTACACAAGCCAGAGATTGATAGAGAAAGAGAAAGAGAGTGAGCGGAGTCAGGAAGGACTGAATGAATGAATGGCGAAGAAAGATTTCAAGAATCTAAGAAAAGTAGCGGGTCAGAGGACGTCAGCTGAGTCGTTAGTCCTTCATATTTGGCCGAGAAAACTTTATGTTCACACAGTAAGAATAATGTAAATGGTAGCCTCATTAGTGCTGACCATTTGTGATCTGATCACTCAGTACAATGTTATATCACTAAACTGTGCCACTGAAGTATTAAGTAGAAAACTTATAAATGGATGAAGTATTTCTTATAAATTAAATAAAGATACCTTTTTAAATATCCTGTGTCATGTAGCATCTATAAATGTGGTGGCTGGAAACAATCAAGTGAAGAGGAGGTCTAGACATGACAGGACATGAGGCTGTAACAGAAATGTAAACATGTGATGTCATACAGCCTTTCACAACACAGAGAGAAAACAAGGTGCCTACTTTTCTGCCTCTGTGCTGCAGGGTGAAACTAATCTGGCCAAATGTGTCACTGTCTTCAACCACCAAACACATTCAGATCAGCCTGTTGGTGCATGCAGTTAACCAGTCTCTCGCTACAGTGGATCATTTACACCTTCATGTACAATAACACTGTATCCATGACAAAGGTGTAGTTTATAACAGGGTTCATACACATTTTGACCGATGGATTTCCATGACTTTTCAATAACTTTAAACCAAATTTCCATGACCCAACATTTTGTGAAATCTCGGTGTATACGCGAAAAACTGACAAAAGGTAGTATTCAAACTAACAATGAGAATTCCAAGGTATACAGTATACCTTAAATGACACAAACGCAAGTATGCTCAGCGTAAAAAATTCCATGACTTTTCCAGGTTTTCCATGACCGTACGAACCCTGTTATAAGTACAACAAGTTCATTTAAAATCCTATAAAATGAAAACACAGTTCAGATACTCTGAGAGACGGCTGTAGCAGCACACATAAGTGAATTTGCCAACACAAACATAATAGTTTTGCTCACTTTATCGCGACTCCAACAGCCAGGTCAATATAGTTTCACGTTACGTAGCTGCATCTCGACTGTGTGTATGAAACGAGTGAACAAGAACCAAAGTCAACACAATGGCTGTTTTAGCACGCTTCGGTTGGATCCCAGTCAGGCAGCAGACTCAGCAGTTTGAATTCTGCTCTGCTCGTCCACTTACATAACTTTGCCTCTGTCTCCTCTCTGTCTGCCTGTTTGTTCCTGATCCCTCTCTTCCTCGCCAAGCATCCCATAATTTTCACAGTTACTCAACTCTTTACATCACCGTTGGCTGGTAACCACGGAGAATCAGCCTTACGCCCAGGAACTGCCCCCATGGCAATGAGCTGCTCCATTCAGCTCTTTGTGTTCATTTTTCCTGCAGACCTTGTGAAAGAGTACACACACACACTAAATCTCACACACACACACACACACACACACACACACACACACACACACACTCGCTCACTAGCTAACTCCTAGGATATCTTCAACTAGAAAAGTAGGCAGGAAAAGATAAAGAAAGATGAGGTGGATGAACAGTCACAGAACTAACTTAGAATAGAAAGTTTGTTATGGTGTTCTTATCATACCAGCAGATGGCAGCAGTGACCTAGCCACCTCCACAGTCTTGCCCCTGAATGACTGTACTGTTAAAGACACTTGATATTTACCACAGAAGGACATTTCCACATGTGATATTACAATATATGAGTGTTGCTCTATTTGCTGTTGCACCAACATACAACCACTCTTGGTCAGTTTGAAATCAACAAATTAATAAATTCGCTTCTTTTGTCATTTAAACTTTGACATCAACCAAAAAAAAAATCATTACAGATGAGTATACAAGACGTTGGCCGACATTGAAGTCCAACAAAATTAAATCTGAAATAGCAACTCCTGTGGGACCCTGGAATCTAAATATATTTTTAGCACTTTGATGAAGATAAAGAAACAGTTTGAGCAGACCTGGGCATCAATCACGCTTTGCAGGACGACTGAGACTGACTGCACTATACTGTGTTACATCCTTTTCATATGTCCAACATCTGCTTTCATAAGCATGGTTGAGTGGCATGCAGTAGTAGTTACATGAAATGTATTTGGGGGATTTTTGAATATTTATAAAATGTCATTATCAAAACTTCATGTCAGAGAAAATTGAGGTTTGATATTTCCCAGTTTATCCATAAAACTACATTTAAAAAAAACATAAATGAAGAAATTAAATATTTTTTTTTACATAGAATATAAACATTCCTACGATATGATATAGACAATAACAGGTCTTCCTTAATTGATATAATGGTGAAATTCTGTATACTGCCATTCTCACAATATGACTCTGAAAGGCTAATATCGGCACACCGATAAATTGGTCCAGCTCTCTCAGCAGAGGCCTCTTCGGAATCAGAATCCATTTGTGAACATGTAACAAATTGCATTTGTGGAGTAGAAAGTACAGATATTTTCTGATATATGTAGTGGAGTAAAATAAATATACTCGCGTGAAGTACAGATACATGAAAAATGTAGTTAAGTACATCACCACACTGCAAGACAGTTGAATAGATGGATGGACTGCAGGGCCAAGTATGTGTTTGTATTCAAGGTAAGAAACTTTGTTGCCTGAGGGGACTTTTATGTTGAAAACAATACAAGGAACTCAGGGTCATGGGGTGTGTGTTTTGGAAGACCTTTTCCTGTCATTTGTGTGAGTGAGGAACTGCCATAATCCAAATCACTGCTGAACTCCTGCTTCATTCTAGCGCTGTACAAGTGCTTGGAAATCTTTAGCACCTTACTGTGGCCAGGCCAGATTCAGATGTTTCTCACTACACTCAGTGGAGACATAGCATGGTTGCACTTATCAGATAGAGACTTTGCTGAACAGCCTGGAGTCATGCACATATTCTAATGCCCACACAGTCTTACTGCAGTCTCAGCTCCGTCTTGTATGAGGACTTTAGAGGCTGATTCTAAAAGGCTGATTCCATCGTCCGTTTTTGTTTCCAAAAATGTGGGCATGGGAAATTCCAGACAGCTGCGTAATTAAAATGTTAGCATCGAAACACACTCATCTTTTCTATGACATCACATCAGCTGTTAGAAGCATCTAATTCAGATGTGCAAAGAAAGAGGATGTGCCACGGCAGGGCTGAAGTCTGACCACTGGACACAAGACATTAGTGATTCTCTGCTCCCCTGGAGAGGAGGATGGTGGAGAGGGGAAAAAAGGAGGGGTGGGGGTGAAAGAGTTGACAGAGACCGTCCACTGGGAGCCCTTCTCTCGTTCCATTGCTGGTTTATACAATGAGCTGAGGACCCATAGCGCTGCTTCACTGACAGGATGTGACATGAGACAGAGGGGTCACAGAGAGGGACAGTTTCTCACAGCTACACACAGCTACACACACACAAGCACACACACACACACACACCATCTTCAGCCTGCACTGATCCTCCCATCTTATTCTAAACCATCAGAGCTTAATGTCTGTTATTGTTTGAAACCTATAATTGGGTGAAATTACATCTTAAAATTTGTATAGTATGGTTGTGCACTGACTTTAAGGACAGCATTTTTGGAGAGTTGAATTACATATTTATGCATCATGTGCTGATTCACCAACACCGAATGGATTCCAGTGCAATTGGTCCACATATGGTTTTAACACATGCACGTAGCATTACCTGTAATGGTCTCTGCATCTCTGTAGGCGGCCGCGAACTCCTGGAGTGCAGCCGGTAGACTCTCAGTCTCACTGACATACTCCTCCACCTCACTTGCCAATGGGAGCCCTTGGTTGTAAAGATGAGACGTGCATAGGTGGTCCAAAGACAGAATAGGGGGTGGGGCAGTGGAGCAGGAGCAGGTGTGGGGAGGAGGAGTCTTCGGGTCCAGCTTGACGCTGAGTGGTTACCGATTTAAGGCGGGACCAGCCATGGACTAAAGTCGGACTTGCCAAAAGTAAAATGGGACAAACTAGATTCTTCCTGAGTGCATTATTGGACTTGAAGTGTCTCACCAGCACGAGACAGGTTGCTCCGGGTGCAGAACCAGAACAATGCACTTGGTCGTACAGAAGCTTTTCAATGCATTCCTGCAGGAGAAAAGAGAAGAGGTCTGTTAGTTTTCAACCAGTTGCTGTTATGAATGGCACATGTGTAATATAAAAATTAAACGTGCATTAGGCTAAATATTTAAATATAAAACTAATTTTTCTAATATGTATAAACAATATATTACTTTTACCTTCCTGTTTCCTAAACCACACTAAGCAGTAGTATTTATAGACATTGGGTCAAAATCATCTGCATAATGACTGCTTCGTACACAGAGCACGTGATCAGGTGTGGATAATTATAGATGTGAGTGACTCTACTTCACACTGATATCAGTTTATTAGGTTTAATACAACAGTCCTATAATAAGTTTATAATGTCCTGTGTTTGCTCTCAATGTGTCAGAAGGATATAGATTTATTTTAATAGGGGCAATAATCGTAATATTGGTTACAATTGCACTAATCTAATGTTCTGTTGCTCTCATAAGGGGAGTAGATATAATATTAAAAACTTGTAAAATATATATAAAACCAGCCTAAAATGACAATCTGAATGTCTCTGGTTCAGAATCAACAGAAACTGAACATCATTGATTGAACTGATTTATTGTATACCTGTTACACTCTGGAGGTGTCTAGTCACCCATAATAACCTCTTTACTGTGTGTATGTTTAAATCTCATTAATCCAATGCATGCAATACGAAGCAAGTAAATGGATTTACTTAAAGCATCAAAAAGATGAAACAATATCAGATTAAAAAAGGGATGACCCAACGTTACTAAGAACACTTCACATGAAATAAAACAACGTCTTTTATAACTCAAACCGGAATATTGAGAGAGTTTTGCTTGGAGTGAAGCTGAATATTGTCCGGACACCAATTCAACAAGACCCCTCCCCAGATTTAGCCACTGATGAACTAAACAACGGGTGAGATAATTCTTATAATTGTCAATTATAACAATAAACTTGACTGAAAAGCTCATGAGGGGAACACAAGTACAACACAGCCAAAACACACAGCCCCACACTAGTGAGGAACTCGGCTACGTTTCTATTTATAGTTCAACCCTTCAGCTTACACACACATGAAGTAATGTCTCCATGATTTTAAAGGACATTACAGTTACTACTTGTCTATCTCTTGCCTCAATGTCCTAAAAGTCCCCACAACATGAGAAATACCTTGACCACACACACATCTCAAGTCAAGCTGCTTGACATGTTCACCCGACTCACTCTCTATCACCACTTAATAACACAGCTGAGGGTTTCTGTTGTACCACACCTTCCTTTTCCTCCCTCTGTATTACTCCTTTCTTTCTCTCCATCTTTTTTTTCCACCTTCCTCTCTAGTTAGACATACTGAGTCAGAACCTGATGCCTTGTGGGAAGCAAAATTGTGGTCATGAAGTTTCCATTATTTAAGAGGACAGCGAAATGCCCAAACACTGTTGCTAATGACAACACAACATACAGTCGCTGCACAACAAAACCTATGACAGGCGGCTCAGACCCTCGTGTTCTATATATCAGGACCTGATGAGAATTTCCTGCATCGTGTTTGTTCACATCCTCCTGAACAATACACAGAATCATATGACTTGATTTAAGCTAAACTTTCTCTTCATTGCCTGATCCCCTGAATTAATAACATTATAATTAGTGTAATGTTGACCAAACAGTACTGTATTTACCCACTAAAGTTCACAAGCATCAGGATCAACAGCACCAGAATCAAACATGGTGTAGCCACAACATTCCCACTGAGCCTCCCAAGGACAAGGCTGGGCTGAATCCAGTTTAGAGGAAGCAAGTGCTGCAGAACACAATAGCAAGTGAAATTTCTCTCTTAGGGACAAGGTGTGGTTCCCCAATTTCTTTAAAAGACAAAAGACATTCATTCTTTCTTGATTTGTAATGTTTGTAGTGCAGTTTTTTTTTTTTACTTGCAACGACATACTGTGTTTGTCCAGATACTAAATTCTTGATCTCAAAGGGAAAGGTATGTGAGATTATGGCCATCTAAACACAGAGAACATTCTTAGGTGATAGCATCTGCAGTTAATACAGACTGCAGCAGCTCGCCCTCTCACTGCTAAAAGAAAGTGTGATCACATTACACCAGTATTGGCTTCATTTACTATCCCTCAAATTCAGGCTTGATTTTAGGATTGAATTCCTTTTTTTAAAAACATTTTAAATGGGTTGGCACCACTTTATTTAATCGAACTAATGCCCCTGTTCTTCACACTCCATCCCCCAAACGTGAGGTTGACCAACCTGAAGTTTCCTGATGTCCCAAGAAATAGACTCAAAAATAGACTTTTCTGTGGCTGCCCCTAATCTCTGGAAGAGTTGACCTACTCATATTAAAACCACTGAGACCCTAGAAACCAGTAGACCACTAGTTACAGCCTCAATTGTTCTTAATAACCCCCCAAATGCCCATTGGTGTAAAGAAAATGAGTTTTCATTCTAGAGTCCGTGTGAGAACAGTCAAATAATGAAGTCTCTTTCCCTAGCAGGATTTCTCTGTGCTTTAAGCCACAACAATATCATCATTCCAACATAGAGGAGCCTCACCACCCAAGCTCTCCTTCTCCAGCTGAAATCAACCCTACGAGCCTTGTGAATTAATTTATATGTTTTCCGTCCCTTCTTCTGCAACAATGAAGTCAAAAGGAATGTGTTGTGTGATAATCTGCAAGAAGAAGTCAACTATTTGCAGCCTATGTGAGTGTGTATTTGCAGAAACACAGGAATGTAAAAAAATCACAAATGTTGTTTTGAGAAATTGAAGTGCATCTGGATCACATGAGCACACTGGCAGCCTTTCAACTGATATGCCCATGAGTCTCATGTTCAAATTCTAAAGAAATAGTCACAACTCTACACTGAGGTTTTGTGGGAAACGTGGCAGCATTCAAACTAATGATGTGTGTGTTTGTGTCGACTCCTTTATGACATGCATGTCTCCAATGGAGCCATATAACAGTTAATATGTTCAGTGAGGCACTGATAAGATTCAGAGACGTAGACAATGTAAATGTGTTATGGTGTTTGTAAGAGTACTGCCACACAGAAAAGTATTATTAAAGGAAGACCTGACGTTTTCACAAAACCACATTTACCTTAATGTATTTTTGACAGAACCTATATTTTACAGTAGAGCTGCACAGTAGCTACAGGAACAGTAACAATAGTGTTAACATGTTTATTAGGTTTTTATGAATTTTTATGATCATGAGTCGTTTGATCTGAACTGGCTGTCGTACAAAAGCTAATTTCATGTACAAAAAAAAACAGACTAGAAATAGAGCAGTGTGGGAGCAAGGTCCCTTGAGTTTGTTTCCATATAACAACCACCATCTAAGAGCTGTTGTTTCTATAGACACAGCTGCCAAACAAGTGCGAGAACAGAGCCTGAATAATAATGACGACAAATACATCGTTAACACGCCAACTCTTTGAATCAGTTGTCGTTGAATTAATTGTGTATTATCAATCATGTTAAATTGAAATTTGAAAATGTTCACAATATTATTTAAACTTACAAGACTGATTTCTGCTCCTGTGTCACTACTTTATGAGCAGGAAATGACAAACACTTGACAGACAGCCAAACCGTGATTAGTTACGTGATAAACCTCCTAGCTGTGTTTACACAATTCATAAGCATTAATACATATATTGGACTATTGTCATGTTGCAATTAATAAAAATGACATTGTGATGATTAGATATTGTCTTATCATCCATCAGCCGTGCACACATGCAGCTTATTTGCCAAAACACTTTTCGGCACTGTACTCTAATAGTCAATATGTCAATTCACAATACATGCCACACCAGCACTTTTAAGCAGATGAGATATTTTTCCTTGCTGGGGAGGATTCTCTTACTTCAGTTTAATGCAGACCACTTTGACTGTGGGTGTATGGCTGCTTTCTATTATGTAATGTGTGTGACCTTGTGTGTGTGTGTGTGTGTGTGAGTGAGTGTGTTCTGGTTAATGGACTACAGAAGGACAAACTGATGCACAAGCGTTTCCGATGGTCGTCTGCCTATCAGCACGCTCACATGCCGAGACTGACTGGCTCGGAGCTATAGAACATAGGAAACACTGTACACACCATAAACAACTTCCTGTGAATGTTCTTTGCTGTGAAGCCCTCGGGGGATGATTCTTTACAGGGGACAGAACTTTAAAAAAAAAAAAAAACTGGTTCAGGACATATTATGGAAACACTAACAGATAGGAGCAGGTCCATATATAGAAGGCTGATAATATGTATCTGTCTCCATAACAACATCATGGTGAGAGGACCTACATATGTTAATCTTCTGCAATAAAAATCCCTAGTCATTATAAACCAGGTGCCTACACTAAACATAGGATTCTCTTGAAAACTAAGATGTCAACATTACCTTTAAAAAGCTTCATTAAACAGGAGCCATGTTTAAAGACCTGTTCAAGCTCAAATTCCTACTGTTTGATTAAATGTTACAAGTTCAGTGCATGAGCCTCTTCTTCTCCCAGAGGGAAAAAGTATTTGCTTCTTTCCCTAAGCAAAAGGCAAATGTTTTTATATGTATCTATAATGTTACATTATTTAGACTGAAACGGTTCAGGGTCAGTATCAGTTTTAAAACCTTATTTACTAATACGTTAACAATAGTACCACTACAACTAAAAATATAATTTCTTAATGTTAAAATGTATGCAGCAACTTTCAACAAAATGTAATGATTTAGAGTGAAAGTTGTAAATGAACGAATCCAGGCTGCAGAACTTCCTGTCAGACACTTTACAATCAATGCATCCAACAATATTCCAATAGCTTCCGTTTGAGCAGAGAGGCAATCGAACACACAACTTTTTAGTCAGAGGCAGAGATAAGAGATATAACTTCCCAAAGAAACTGATAACACAGAGCTGATAAAAGAATGTTGTTCCTTTTTAATTTACACTTAATTCAAAAAGACACTTTCATTTTGCTTCAAAATAGTCTAAACTTCATAAAAAACTGAGCAAAATAAGTAACGAAAGTAAGTTCAGAGAAAATCTTGGTCGCCAGGGTGGAATGTTTCCATCACTGTTGATTGGATCCTGAGCCGATAAAAACTTGTCTCTACTGCAGAGTAATTTGCTCTTTGAGTGCCTCCATTCATAATTCAGACAAAAGTCAGATTAGAGTGGGAGTTAGTGTTTTTTTGACCCGTGGAAACGGGGATTAAAGGGATAGTTTGCCGAAAAATTTAAATTCACTAATTACTGTATCTACTCACAACTTTGCCGATTGGAGGGGTGGATGAAGTGCTTGGGTCCACCAAACACTTTTGGAGTTAATAATGAATGAAGTTAATTTAAGATCACTGGTAATGGCAACTGGTAAATTGCCTGGTTTCATACATTCATGAGAGCACTCTGTCCCTCACTCACATTCAGCGTACAATAACTGTACTTCAACAGTACATTTACTACACATTAATAAGTAATTTGTCCATCACTAACATGGACTCACACACAGAGTCTCAGTTCAGCCGTCTTCACAGGACAGAGAGGAACACAAAGAGAGAAGTTGCTGAACTGTAAAGACCAATGAGTCACACGATCAGTCAAAGGAAACTGAGACTTCTTTTCCCAAATCACTGAAATCCCTTCATGTGACGTCAGAGTTGAGCACCTGAGGAGCTCTTTGCAACTGAGAAGATAAATGCAAGTTGTTCTTCCAGTGGAAAAGAGCTGATGGACGATCATGATCGTGTGTGCGGCCGAGCCACATGTTGCAAAGCTGTGCTCAAGGGTGACAGGAGGAAACCACATCCAGGAGAGACCCTGATACGTAACGTCCATTAGAGGAACTTTACTTTGACTTTAGTTCTTGTCTTACTTGATTGTACCAAATTATTTAGAAAACATCAGACACTTGAGCTATTCATCTGCTTGAAGCTTAAATATGTTTTACTGCCATTATTACTACTGGTGGAATAAATGGTCATTGATGTGCCAACATATCAGTCCTGTCCCAGTGTCAAGTCAACATAAGGTAAACAAGAATAAATCCCAGAGGAAACGCTAAAATAAACTCCCTTCACTGAGGTACAGTACAGTTAATGTTCACCTAAAACTTGATAATCAGGCGTTTTAATCGTCAGATTACTGAAATTACTCCATAGCTCAGCAAGTCATAACTCCATAAAGTTCCCTATAGAGTGTTGTAAAGCGAGCAAAGTTAATATTGAGGGTTGTGTTAATAAAAGCAACCTTTGACCTTTTCTATCCTTTCACAGAAATGTCTACCACTGTCAGTGTTCACACACTTTCTTTAAGATCCAATTCAAGGACTTTTAGCAGATTTCACTGGGACCAGTCCATGAAATCCAAGGGCAAAGACAAAGGTTGATAACAGTTAGAACACTAAAGTTTAGAATGCGAACGTGCTGACTTCACAGAAGCTCAAAGACAACACATCAAAAGAGAGAGGCTCGAATGTGTGAACACTTAACACTCAGATGTGCTGTGTTTCAGTGATGGCAGACCTAAGGATCTCGTTCAGCCTATATTGACTAATTTCAGAATAAATTAATTGAAGCAAGAACCTGTGAGTATGGTGTAATATAGTTGAATGTGAAACCATAATAAACTAATTGATGTTTGTTTTATTTGAAAGAGGAGAGATGCAGTTAAAAATACACTGTGAAATCACAGGTCCGGCCAAGATAACTTATTTACCATGTGCTACAACTGTGTTTGTGTGTGTGTGTGTGTGTGTGTGTGTGTGTGTGTGTGTGTGTGTGTGTGTGTGTGTGTGTGTGTGTGTCGAGACAGAGGTCAGATAAGAACAAACGCACCACGGCCCATCTGTCAGTGTCTCTGTCCGAAATATGAGCTATCTGTTTGCTTGGTTGTGGGAACGTTGTCAGAAGTCTCTGTGTGTTAACACCTCGAGGCTCACTGTGTGCGTGCGTGTGTGCGTGCATAGTGAGACAGTACGCAGGCCTCCCTTAGATCATGTGCAGTTAGTTGGCAAAACCAACTGAAGCCTTATTTAGTGTCTCAGAACTGGCTTTGAAACCCTCCTGCACTGCTCAGATTCAATGCAAGTCTCTAAATCCTCAACAGTTTATCTGAGGAGCTCAGACTTCAAACTTCACTGTTTTAAAATCTTCTCCAAAAACGCACTTTTAATAACAGTGATGTTTCTTTTATCATTTTCATTTGTCCTATTACTTTAAAATGAGTGCTATTTTATCTGCTCTCTTTGATTTTAAATCATTATATAATTTGCAGAAATGTCTTAATTTGCTTCTGGTCTCTGATGTTTTATATTCTTGTTTTTATTTGTTCCTCTTCAACATCTAAATGCTCCCAATATCTCACACACATTTACATAACCATACCACCAGGGGACTATAATCCCATTCAGGCATTTACTAAGTGCATAGAATAAATCAACAATTGGATGAGTCAGACGTTTCTCCAGTTAAAAATAAACAACAAAAAGAGAGATAGTTGGGAACAATTAAAAGACAGCATACAGCTTTACTTAGTCAAGTTAAAAAGCACAAACCAAGCCAGTGATGTTGGTGGAGGCATGGACTCAGATCACAACTGAAACAGCCACATAAACACAACTACAAAGATTACCATCTTAATGAACATGTTGAGGATAAAAGGACTTATGTCCCAGCAGGATTGAAAAAAAAAAAAGCCGACTTATATTGTAATGGTGTGTTTACAGGTCTCTCGAAAAATCCTAAATCTTAAAATGCTACTGCTCGAGTCCTCACAAATGCCAAGAATGTGGATCACATCACATCAGTTTTCAGTTCTTTACACTGGCTCCCTGTCCGGGACCAAACACATTTCTGTTCTACTGCTACGTTATGAAACATCCAGAACCCTCAGGTTTTAGGAACAGGTCTGCTTTCTGTCCCCAGAGATAAAACAAAACCTGGACAAGCAGCGTTCAGTTTCTGTGCTCCACCCGTGTGGAACAAACTCCCAGAGAACGGCAGGTCTGCTGCAGATCTCAGTTCTGCTAAGTCAATGCTGGAGAGCTTCCCAATTGCCACAACGTCTTATTAACTCCAATCATTACTAATCTCTTACAATGCACTGATGCTTTCAATCTATTAGATAAGATGTCATTTTATTCTCTGTTTAAATGCTTCTTTTTTATATTTAATGCTTTTTTTCGAGATGCCTTAGTTACTGCATGTAAAGCACTTTGAACTGCCTTGTTGTTGAAATGTGCTACACAAATAAAGATGCCTTGCCTCTTTGTGAAACACTGTGAAGTGGCTGTTTTGAAAGGAGCTATATAACGTTATTATCATACTGTACTTCTAAAGTGTGTGCACTTCATGTACTACATGTAACCAGTAAAAGCACCACGATGTGCAGAGTGCTAGTTTATCATGCTTCACGACTTATTTGTTGAACGTTTCTCTATGATGTCAGAGGGAAACTTAGCCAAATTAATGGGTTCACAAAAACAACTTTCATGAACTCAAACTTTATTGATATATATATATATATATTATTTATTTGTTTAACTAACCAGGTGATTAATACTCGGGTCATGTCACTGGGCATTAATGGAAAAATTCTGTGAGAGTAGATCCGACTGAGAGAGACTCTTAATGAGGGGAGGCAGATCTACTGTGACAGGATTAGGCATCAGTCGTATTACAGAGAAGCCCACACAACATTTTCACTTGTGAGTGAGACAAAGAAAAACAGAAGTAACAGATCGGAGAACAGAAACCAGGAGCCCACATGGTGCCACTGACCTGAGACCGCAAAAACTAAATGAATGTGGAGTTACATCCAGAGATCACATGAAAACATCCGATGTATGAAATCCAGTGTGAAGTAACAGAAAGAGTGAGACGTCCCAGGAGTGACTCTCTCTCTCTCTCTCTCTGTCTCTCTGCACCTGTTCCAGTTTGATCATCTCCACATCAAGACTATGAAACTGGGAAACGACCGAGTCCACATGCTCTGTAGAGATCCCACTCACCTCAGGAGACCGAATTATTTACGATTCCTCTGTTCAGCTCCTCGCGCCTCACTTCACTCGCAACGTGAGCAGAAACTATACGATGGCAACCGGATGTGAAGCTGTGAACTCAACCGGCTCGGAGGCGACACAGTAGCCGAGTGAGGGGATGAGTGCAGCGGCTGTGATGCAGTCCGTCAGCCCCGAGGATCCGTGGAACTAAACTTCTCTCACTCTCACTTCGACTCCATGTGAAACCAGCCTGAGAAACGCTGGATGCAAACAAAGCGGCAGAGCCGAGTCAAGGTACAGGAAACATGGAGCCACATCCGGTGGAAGTACTTTCAAAATAAACTGATTATGAGCGTTTTTACGTTTACACGGACACAATATTCAGATATCAACCCGATGGAGACAATAGGCCCGAAGACAGTGCCATGTATACAGCATGATTAACCCTAACCCATACCCAGAATAATTATAAATAATCAAAGTAAGACATGTGGACTCAGTGTCATATTCAATCAGCGCTATAGATTCAGTAAACTCTATAGGTTCAGTAAACTATATAGATTCAGTCATCTCTATCGATTCAGTAAACTCAGTAGATTCAACAAACTATATAGATTCAGTAAACTATATATTCAGTCAGCTCTATAGATTCAGTATATTCAAAAGATTCAGTAAACTCTATATAGATTCCGCAAGCTCTATAGATTCAGTAAGCTCCATAGATTCAGAAAACTGTGTAGATTCAACAAATTCTATATATCCAAGAAAAAACTATAGAATTAGTCTGCTCTATAGATTCAGTCAGCTCTATCGATTCAGTAAGCTCCATAAATTCAGTAAACTCTGTAGATTAAACAAACTCTATAGATTCAAGAAAACTCTATAGAATCAGTCTTCTCTACAGATTCAGTAATTTCTTTAGATTCAGTCAACTCTATAAATTCCGTCAGCTCTATCGATTCAGTCAGCTCTATAGATTCAGAAAACTTTATAGATTCAATAAAGTCTTGAATTTATCTCTTGCTTTTATTTTGTAGATTGAAATATTTTCAGAGGAAATGGTAGTCTTAGATTTACATGTAACTTTACTTTTGGGAAGTTTTTAACTTTGCCTTGAACTCATTTTCACTGTTCATCGTTGTTCACTGATTTGTTACATCTGCATGCACAAACCAAGACTTAAAACACGCACGACTGTCTTATGGGATTTTGAAACCAGTTTTTATGTATTTTTGCTTTTTAGTTTAATATATTTCGTCACTTTAGTGTGCAGGCATCTCGCTATGATTATAAAATCTTCATCGTACAGGTTTAGCTTGATTAACAGCTTCTCTAAGTGCTCATGGTCAAAATTGACTGATGAATGGCTTTGGCCAGAAAGAGGACTTAAAGGATCTCGAGGAAACATTTGGTGGCTGGTGCTTGATTATATAAAATGATTCACTGTAATGAACTTGACCACGAGGAGTCTGATATGAGAGCTATTACAGACGGTGCATCACATCCACACTGGAGGGTCACGGGGGGGTCCCACTACCGGTCCCATTCAATGAATGACGTCATTCTACCGTGGTGCTTTGTGTGAGTGAGTGTGTGTGAGTGTGTGAGTGTGTGCATTTGGTTTGGTTGTTCACAATGAATGGAATTTAGTAAATGTCCTAAGAAGGGTTGCTGCACAAACTAGTGTGTGTGTGTGTATGTGTGGATGGGGTTTGCATTTTATCAAGGACAAAAAACACATAAGAATAAATAAATTGATAAATGTAGAAACACATAATATCCCTTTTCATTGCAAACAGTATCTCTTATTTATTTATTTAATTGTGTATTTAATTTTTTTTTCGAAATGTATTTATTTATGAATGTATTATTTTGTATCTATTTATTCATTTATTTATCTATATTGATATTATTCTTTGCCCATCATAGATTTTAGGTTAAAGTGTGAGGAATATAAGATACTGTGAGACAAATTGTCCCCGGAAATCAAAGAGCCTTCAAACTGTAACCTGTTATGTTCATCACGATTTCCAGTTGCAGTCATTTTAATGGAGAACACTGCTGTGTCCCCTGAAGACTGTTTTACACTCTCCTGTGTGCGATCCTTTATAGGCTCCCATGTCTCCTAGCATCGCAGGAATAGTCCATTTAGAGGTGGGCTACTAAAAGTCAAAATATCCTTTCTCTACACATCAACATTTTGATGACTTAATATTTATAGAAATATTTAAAAAAACATACACACATGCAATGATTTCTGCGGGAACTTTTATTGTCAAGTATGATGAGAGGCAATTGGATTGTAATTTAAAGGGGGAGAAAACATACAGACCAGAAACGCACTCACTTATGTAGCATGTTAGAGTTATAAATAACTTGTCCATGTTTTAAACAATAGTTAAATAAAAAAAATCCCAATAATTATTTGGGGGGGCTGAAAAACAGTCCTAACAACGCCCCTGCCCCTGAGCAAGACAGTGGCAGCATTGAGAATGTGTAACTCTATGCCCAGGCAGGATCAGCAAATTTATATTAAGAAAGGATCTTTAGTAAGGATTTCTTATCTTTGCCACCTCCTCTGTTTGAACTAGCTGTATGAACATGACTATAGTTATCAGGTTTTATAGACCAAAGACTTTTGTTGTGTCCTATTGTTTCTCTCGCTTTTGCAAACATTTGCACTTTTTAAAATAGTTCCTGTTGTGCGAATTGAGTTTCTGACTAAAATGTGCAATAATTTCTCCTGTATGGCTTTCACATGCAGGCTGGGAGAGCACCTTCCCCTGTACCAAAGGATCAATCAGCACAGGTTAGAGCTGTTAGCCGATTGATCCTCAGATAAGTTATGTTTGATCACGTGTGTGGTGTGAATGAAACATGCTGAAAAGCAACAACACCGCCTCTGGCTGTGAGTGGGGGAGCCCCGTGGCATGGTCTAGTCACTGGCGCCTAATGTGGGGCTCCCCGCAGCCAGAGATGGGTTAAATAGGCCACCTGATGAGGTGGGTGTGTAATATAGATGGTTGTGGAGAGTGAGGTATGTCACATGATGTATGTCACATGATTGGCGCAGCCTGAGTTGCCTGCCAGAACTAGCTCGCCGGCGTTGCCACATTTATTCACATTCAACATTAACAAATATTTTTCCTAATGTGATCAAGTATGTTTATATACAGAGATAAGCACAGTGCAATTGGTCAGTTAAGGAATAGGGATTGACTGCCAATTAACACACTCAGACAATCTTTCTCTGTCTTACACATGAGATGACGCAGGGAATAAATCTTATAAAATTAGAGCATATTTCTTTGCTTTTTATCATTTTTATATTATTTGGCTGGCACTGGGCCATTGGTTATTTATGCCCTGATTTATATTAAGTTTTTGAAGACCACACGTACTTAAAATTTGTACATTTTACTTGAATTCAGCAGGTATTTGCTGAATGAGAGAATTAGCAGCTTTAGTAGGCCATAATATATTAAATGTTTGTTTTTTGAGTTAATGCAGCTTTGACATAATTTTATTGAACCCTATGCCATATCTGAACATGTTTTAATGCTTGCTCCTAGCTTTTGTTGTGTTAGTTACATTATGTTGTAAAGTTTCGCCCAACCATGTTTATTTGACATCGGTCTTGATGACAAACAGACAAACTGCAGCCTTGAAGGGCCATCCCTTGTATCTCCATGACAGTCCCGAGAAGCTGTTCAGGACTTGTCTTAGAGTAGTTATTTGTACAAATGATATATTTAAAAGATTTTTTATAATCCTGTTTTAAGTTTGACTTCAACCTTTACTATCCATTCCCCTGTACTTTCTAGAGCAGTGATTCTCAAATGGGGGTACGCGTACCCCTGGGGGTACTTGAAGGTACTCCAGGGGGTACTTGAGATTTTTTTTTAATATATTTAAAATTAGCATCCATTCAAAAATCCTTGAAAAATAGTTATTTAACAGATATTCAATAAAATATAAGTGTAAGTTCATGAACTAAATTTTATATTCAGTAGGCTTTTCAATTTAATTATCCTAAAAAATCTGAGTCTCCCCCATACCGATGGTTTGACCCAACCTGGCACACGCCACCTGTCATCACCTGTCATCACCTGCCTTGAAAACTTCAGTAGTCGAGTTGAAGTGCAGCAGCAATGCTGCTGAAACACGGAGGGACAAGCGCCAAAGAAGGCGAAACCAGAGCAGAGAGCCTTCCCTAAACAACACCGTGAGAGCTTGTGCCTCTTCGGAGGGGCGCTAAAACGTAAAAGTGAAGTTAATGATTCATAACAAGAAGTCCGCGTCTCTACCGGTACCCTTTCAAAATAAAAGCATGTAATACAAAAGCGGAAATGAAATTGTATGACTTTAAAGCGAGCAAATATTTCACAATAAAATAACAGAAAGACGCTTCAACAATATTAACAATAACATAGATTGGGTTATTTACACTTTTTGTTTTTTCTGTGGGGAGAGATTAGCCAACAGTGGCATTAAGCCACCACATCTTCAGCGGTATCTCCAGACAAAGCATGAAAGTCATTTTGGTAAGCCACCTGAGTTTTTTAAGAGGAAACTTTCTGAATTCAGGTCATCTCAAGACACGATGCGAAAAGCCTCCCCAAAGCAAACGGAAACAAGCTACCTAACGGAAACAAGCTACTTAACGGAAACAAGCTACCGATCCTTAAAGAAGATATTTTAAGATGATAAATATTAAAAAAATATGTTTTGAGCTAATCTTTTATTTAAAACTATATTTAAGTTCATGAGTTCAGTTTGAGAACATATCTTGGTTAGCTGGTGATGTTGAATCTGGGACAGTTTAAAATCACAGAGAGCTCTAACTTTCACTAAGGATTGTCACAAACCCTATATCTCTCTAATTTATTTTCTCTGTTTCTTTATTTTCTCCTCACCTGCCCGTCAGTTGGTCAATTGTACCATGCTATGTTGAGAATGACATGTTAGGATAAGGCTGTGTAACAATTTACATTTTCTGATATTTTGTTTTACTGGTAGTTCTGAATTTAAGATGCTTTGTGTGTTATTGTCTGACAGATTTGTCAGTTCGGTAGCTAAAATAACGGTGCACATGCTATGTGAATACAACACCACAATTTGTGATGCGTGATGGTATAAATACAGATTATGTGGTAAGACTGGGAAAGTTCTGGATCTCAGCAGTTCCAATTTACTTGGCTTTGTTGGAAAGGTTGGAACTCAATAAACAGTTTAAAATGTTAACTTTGTATCTAATGGAAATGAATTGAACTCGTTACCTTAAATTTTGATTGTACAATAGTTACTCCACCAATCAAACTTTCAATCTACAAAATGTATCATAGATTGAATAACTAAGAATAAAGTTGACATTAAAAGTTTGAATTAAGGTTGTTAAAGTCTAAAATGCACATCTATGTCGAGCATCGTAGTTTGGATGAACATGTAGAAGCTGTTGAGGGATTGATGGTAGTTGAAATTGAAGATGACGTGTGCTTTGAAGAGTTCATTGAAGGCGGCCAGGGATGTCTGGGCCTTGCAAAAGGATGGCCTTCTGGTCAACGATGACATAGAACCGTTGGATGTTATTCTTCTGTTCACCAGCACACAGCAGGAAGGGCTGTCCTGGTCCCAAACGTGCAAGGAAGGTCTCAACAATGGTTCCAATCTGGAAAAAAACGTAGAGATATAGAGCACTATGAGAAAGCCTTCAAATTAAAGTGGTTTCAGTGTTATAATAATTGCATTAACAAAAATAAAATAATAATGCCTACCCTCAGATATCTCACAACAAAATATTTTTTCTCCCCCTGGCTTGGACTGGAGAACCTCTCTGACCATCTGTAATATATAGAAGAATCACAAACGAGGTAATCATGTTAGGCTTTCCTGCAACCAAATCATAGATCGTCTGCAGAATATTTTTGTGTTTGAGGATTAAAAACACGTTTGATTCATTACAAAAATGTAGGACTGTGTACCTCCCTGGCTGATTCCCGATACCCGTGGTTTATTTTTACTCCACTGTCTCATGAATCCTACACTGCTGAGGTGGACACATCTGACACAGATGAGCAACTGACATGTGTGACTGCAATGAAGTGTACAACAGATAAATAAAATACATACTGTATAACAATTTACAAAAGCAATAAAACAATTACTGTTCAAGAGCTTCCCAACTACAAAAGCTCTTAATAACCCTCCTTAGCATTACAGTACTTCTGCTGGTGGATCCACAAGTCTTACCTCTGGACTTTTCTGTGGGCACCATGATTGTAAGGTTCCCTCTGCTTGTAAAAGCTCATCAAACACGTCTGCATCCACCTCTGTCCCTGATTCTGCTGTCACTTTTACATGGAACAAAAAAAAGACACATACAGACATATTTCCTCCATTTAAAAAAGGTACAAAGTAATCCTTGCCACTAAAGTTTCCCAGGGGCCACAATTGCTAGTGTGACACAATTCAAACTGACCATCATGGTAGGTGAAAGTTAATAAGTTATGATCAGCCTACTCAAACAATCAGGGCTGTGTAAAGAGGTAATCCAAACCTTTCTGAAGAAATCTTCATAGCCTTCTTCAGTCTCAGCCACTTTAACATACTTCTGACCTTCACCATATCTCACCTTGACCAACCTGATGTCCAATGAAGAGGAACAGATCATGTATTATTTCCATACAGTAAAATTAGCGCTTTAAAATACACAGATACTTACCTAAATACAGCAAGCAGCAATGAACACCCAGCTAACAACACAAGTGCAGCTACAAAGCTGCCACAATAGACAAGTCTGATACGAGGACCTGTAACTAACTGACTATAGCAGTATGCCGCTAATGATACAAGCACATGCGGCTAACGGTAGCAGCTAAAAATACCAAGATGTGCGGCTAAGGATACAACCACTTACAGCAAACTATAAAAGCAGCTAATGTAGACACAGTGCATTACACGAGTTGAGCTGGTTAAGTAACAGCTTACCTGCTGGTTAGTTAGCAGCACAGTTAGCTGGGTTACCTAAACAGCACACCTGCAGCCAGCTATCAGCAGTTGTATTGTACCAGCTAGATAATTTAGCATTAGCGACCTTCAGAAATAAATACAGGAACTAACTAGGCTCCTGGGTCGAAAATGTAATAAAACTGGACATTTCACTTACACATAACGCTAATCCTCCAAGTTAATGATCTTGCTGGTTTCCCGCTTCGATTAAGGCAAACTTCATGGTCACTGCCACGCCCCAAAAGAGCCAGAGATCGACTTTTTTAAAGATAGAGAGTAACACTGGCTATGTAGTGAAATCACACACTGTTGATTTGAGAATCTGACGTTTGACTCCCTCTTTCCACACCAACTTGTTCTGAGGAATAACACCTTGTAGTTGAAATAATGAGAGTTGAAACGACTCAATATTTAAACACTAACTCTGAAAACACTTTGAGTTTGCTGTGATATACTCCACTTTCTACCACAGTAGCTCGCTCCAAACTCAACCTGCTGTGTAGCTGGACACCAAGTTATGCTAAGAGGCTGATTAACTTACCACTGGTAGGTAAACTGTCTATCTAGTGAGTGTCACTGTAGAGATATTATTGCATCACAGTTGGCATAGTTTCAACAAGATATATTATCAATTTGTGCAGTGTGGGATTCCTTGCTATTTGCTGTGTGAAACTTAGTTAAGAAAATAATACTTTTTGGATTCTGACTGCTTTTTAGAGACATGTAACCACTACCACTCTAACGGGATATAATATCCCGTCAATGTTGATTATAACTATACACTTATTTTACCCAGGTTTTTACAAAGATCTAATTTGATCATTCGTAAAAGCTCTAAGGAATCTAATATCCATATACTCGTGCCACACGTCTGATATTTACAAATTGTTTATTTTTGTACTTTTTACCTAATCTACCGTATCGCTCATATAGCTGTCAGTGTTGACCCAGCAATTATGACATGCTCTTAATTGGGATGTGTAAGTATGTTAACATCCTCTCTATATATACCACGGAGCAAAATGTTGCACCTTTACAGGAATTTTGGAGAAGTGGTTAATACCCATCCATAGTAAAATCCCGAACTAAAATCTCATTAATAGAGATTACCTGCAAGCTAATTAGGCTCAGACATCCAAAATACCAGTGAATTAAACTATGACAAAACTACTGAATTTAAAAAAAGCGATGAGACAAAACAGCCAAAATTGTTCTGGCATTACAGTTTTTTATGATTGCTTAAGCACGATTTTGAAAGCAGGGCCCGGTGTTTCAAAACACTACACACAATCAGCACAACCACACACACCCAATCAGCAGAACACCTCAGATCCTTTGCAAAGGGAAACACTCTTGTTAAAACTATACACTAATTGATCAAAACCATATTTTGTTACCACATGAAACACACACGTTTCATATGACTTTATTATGTTGGAGCCAGTTACACACTGCTGTTGCTAACCATAAATCACTTTTAGCAATTCTACTTCTCAGTGGTTAGAGTACTGTAAGTGAAGTACACAGAGAAATTGCAAATAGACAATAAATTCATAAAACACTACTCAAGATCAATGTTGCAGACTGATGAAATTATAATTTATTTTTTCCATAGACCCAAATAAGTCAACATGGTGAATCAACAAAAAAACAGGTCCCAGTGTTATGCTACTACAAAAAAAACAAAACAAGATCTGAAAGAAAGTGAAAAAACAGTAAGGAAAATATTAGACATTATCTCTTGGCCTAGCTGGATCAGTCCAGAGAATTTCATCAACTTCACAGGCGATAGCCTCATTGGCAAGACAACGTGGGAAGGACAGTCTTGAATGTCGAATCCATCCTTGCACAGCTGCAGCGTCGATTTGGTCACAGGCCTCCTCCGTGGCCTGAATGAGTCTGGGGCCGGAGATCGTAAACCCTCCACTGCCATGCCTTCAATTGGGTTTAAAAACGGAGAGTATGGTGGAAGGTATAGAACAGTCAACTGTGGATGTTGTTGAAACCAGTTCTGGACCAGAGCAGTGCGGTGGAATGACACAATGTCCCAGATGACAATGTGTTGACTCTGGTGCATGTGGTTTAGTGCTGTGACGATGTTGTGCAAACGGTCCAAAAATGTGAGGATGTGAGGTGTGTTGTAAGGGGCCCATGTTGGCGTGACGGAGGAGGACCCCATTCTGAGTAATGGCAGCACAAAGGGTGATGTTACCCCCACGTTGCCCTGGGACATTGATTATTGCCCTGCCTCATCTATGTAAATGAATTCATGTGGGATTTCCTCAGCATCCATCTGTAAAACTCTCTGAAATGCAGTGAGAGACAAGATTGTCTAGTTCAGCATAGGTCTGGTATGCAGTACATTTACCTGTAAAAAGGTTACATATGCAGTATGCAACATCACAGTGCTAAAGTGAACAATACATACCTCCACAGACTCATGCCGCAGCTGTTTGACCCTCTCTGAATTCAGCTCAAAAGGTACTCGATAAAGTTGATAATTTCAACCTGATGTCTTTTCAGGATGCTGCCAGTGTTGACTGAGAGACCTGATTGACATTATTGAAAATGGCCTGGTCATCGATAATGTTGGCTCGAATTTCTCTGAGCGTTATAGCATTATTGCCCAAAACCATGTTTATTATCGCTCTCTTGATCTTGCATGAATATGGGCCCCCTTCCTCCTTGTCGTTCTCGACCCTAAATCCTATGTAGAACAAAATACATGTTACTTACTTTAAAATATCAAAGGTTGGGGTATCAAAAGTGCTGATATGGTGCATACAATAAGCAGCTGATAACTGTAACTGAAGACAGATTTTGTTACTATTTTTCTTGTCGAAATGTCCTAATGACAGATGCCACTGTATATCTGCTGAGATTTGGCTGAACTCTTAGTCCAGCCTCCCTCGGCGTCAATCCATGGTCCACCACATGGTCTTTTAGTGTTGCGCAAATGTCATTACATAGATTCGGTCTTCTTATTCTTTGAGCACGTTCTCCCCCAGCTTCAGGTCTTCCTCTTCGTCGGACTCTACCTCTGGCACGGCCTCCGCCTCCGCCTCCGCCTCTTCGTCGTCGTCTTCCTCCTCCTCCTTGGATTCCCCCTCTCACCCTCAGTCTTCTTCCTCTTCTTCCTCCTTCTATTTTGGTTGAAGCCAGGTGAACTCACTTGCTGCATTTTTATAGTGCTTAAACCTGATTGGTGTGTCTTCAATTAAGCAGTCATGCGGTTGTGCACCTGATGGTTGTGTTTAACCAATTGGCTCAGAGGGGGAGTCATTTGACAGGCAGTACTTTGGAATTGCAAGGAAGTTGACATCATGATATCCTTCTGTGTCTAATGTATACAAGTGTGTTTATTGTTTTGCAGATCACTGAGTGTATTATTTTTCAAAAAGTGTGAAGCTGACATTGTGCTTATAGTGGTGCAGATCTGGGCCCATGCTCTGCTCTTTGAATGTAAGGTTTTGATAATTGTGTAAAACTTTTGAATTTAGTGTTTATGCAATAAAAAAAAACTGTAAAGTATTACACATCAGGGGTAGACACACCACTGCCCTGAGTTTCCAAATGACTGCTTTTAACAGTCAATGAACACCAAAAAAATTTGGCAGTTTGAGAGGAGAGTACGGTTTCTGAGGTGCAAAACACACACATGCAAGCAGACAGGCATGCACGCTCTCTAACCCATAATACTACAGTCTAACCCTTAAAAAGCAGTCTCTCTTAGTATGTATTAAGGTAGATGTACTTATCTAAATGGAACATTTGAATTCAATGTTTTTTCAATTAAACAGGGGAATTCCAAACCTTAACTAAATATTTTTGAGAACTCAAATCTGCTCTACCAGTTTGCACCATAGGGTGGCAGTACATGCTAACATGAACCCAGCTTATGTACATTACGGGCAGGATTCATGCATAAGAGCATACAAAAAGCACAACATCAATGAGTGTAGTACTGCAACCAGTTTGTATAATTGTTGCTTTATCTATATTAAGTCCTGGTTAATGTTGATGTGCCCGTCTTTTTCTTGGTAATTCTAAGGATGTAATGTTTTGTTTGGATGTTGTTGCTGCTTTCGTTCTGCTCGGGAGAGATGTCACCAAGAACGAAAATCCAACATGAAGTGGAAATCTTCCCTAAAACAAGATCAGAAGGGGAACACGCATCTCTCGACCACTCTTACTTTGCAGTACTACTGTCTACCAGCAGGTGTCCTTAAAAAACCCAAAAGACCACGTCTTACTTTCGCCCAGACACGAAGGCAAATCAAAGACATAACATCAAACTATGTTACATATGTTAGAGTTGTATTGAAAGTGAACAATGAGGGGGATGTTGTTTGTTAACTCTCCAGTGTTTCCCACATTGGAAACCACTTGATTCTGCAGCGCCTTGTCAGCTGTGACGTGGAGATGCAGACAGGGCTGAGAGTCAGAGTGGGCTCTGCTGCACAAACTGACACCATTTCTCAATGACCTTAAGCATCTTTCTCTGCATCACATTGTGTAAAGAAAGTTTTTATAATGCTGGATAATATAGGCTGATACTGATATGTAGGGCTATATCTGTTAAGCCAGTATATCACTCATGTGGCCTCTGAAAGTGACTTTCATCCCGTTATTACTTTTGTCATAATAACTTAAAGTTTTGCTCATGTTTCTTAACTTTGCATTGATTTGACAGATTGTTTGTGGATATATGTTATTATGGTTACAGTAAGTATGCTGAACACTTATCTGTTTAATAGGGTCAATCTGGCTGAAACTAATCAATTTAAGAATCCTGCAAATATTCGTTTTAAGATTACAATATTCAGTTTTTTATAAATTGTTTTAGTTTTGACACTTGCATTTCGAGGATGTAGGTTGTGGTTGTTGTTTTTATGTCCACCCAAGATCAGTGAGGTTAGACTAAATAACACAAACCCTGGTCAGTATATATCATTGTAGGGCTGATGTAAAAACTGCATCAGTCTTAGTTCGGTTGATCTAAAAAACTAGGTGAATGTAGCTACATTAATGTTATACCCATAATAATCGTAAAGGAAGTACTTTAAGGATTTGTCTACATCTTAGAAAATGACACAGAACAAATTCAGATGCTTTACTGAGCCCCCCCTCGATCCACGTACACATACATTCACACAGTGAGGTGCTGAACTAACTCATTGTAAAAGCAGTTTAGTATGGAGGTGATATCTGTAGACCCTCTCTTTTATTTGATCCTTTCATCCTGAACAGCCCAAAACACATTCACTTTCTGCTTCGTCTTTTCCTTTTTTTTTCATCTTGATCACATTGTTTCATTCTGACTGAAATCCTTCTGGCTACATTAGTTTTGCTCCCACATGCTCCCTTTCCTGGTTTGTCTTTTTCCCTCTATCTTGTTCTGACACTTTACTACTACTAAGTCGTCACGGCAATTTACAAAATGGCTGACTGTGGCATAGCTGTGTTTTTTCGGTGCGCCTGTTGTTAAAGACAAATGGCAGAGCATTTTTTTCCCAGCTACCCTCCTATTTCCCCGCAAGCTACCGTAGGATGACAAATTGTTGAGAGAAGGACAAAGCTGTACGTTTGTCCCCATGCATCTTTGTGTGTCTGTTTGTGTATATTAACATGCGTGTGTCCATCTATAGACTCAGCAGGGCTTCTCTCCGTGTTTGTGTGTGCACGCACGCATAAGCTCAGCGGGGTTCCTGGGTTTGTAGTCTGTGCTGTTTTGTTCCCTGTTGGTGTGTGAGCTATTCTTGCGTAATAGTGATGCTAACAGATGACCAATAAAACATATATATATACTCCTGTATGTGTGTGTGTGTTTGTGTGTGTGTGTGTGTGTGTGTGTGTGTGTGTGTGTGTATGTGTGTGTGTGTGTGTGTGTGTTTCGTCTCAGCAGGGGTTCTCCTGCTGCAGCCCTGCTGGTTGGAGTGACAGGGTTGGGTTTAGTTACCATAGTAACTGCTATATGCTTCAATCACCCCACTCCACCCAACACGCGCTCGCGCACACCCGCCCGCACACGCACACACAAACACTAACCTGTCTGTGTTATTACTCTATGCTTTCTGTTTGTCCCACACCTTCCTTTTTGTAGTCTTCCTGTCCGTCTCTTTCTCTCACTCTGTCTCTCTCTCCTTTTATAAAATAAAATGAGAAAAATGTCTAAGTTAATGTTAATAACTCAAGCTTGCAGCTTTCTTTATGTGAGTTAGAAAAGCTTTCAAAATCAAATAGATAAAATGTTCCCCTTTACTTATCATCACATACATATGTATAAAGTGTAAGTTTTGTGTGGCTTATACAGCAGCTTAGCTGGTAAAGCGTTCTGTGTGCAGGCAGGGTCTTAATGCATTCTAATAGTTCACAGCAGTCATTAGGAACAGTCAGAGGGCTCTGGCTCCAGGAAAACACTATTCAAATCATTTTTTAATACCTCTTGATGTATAATCATCAGATAACGAATGGATATTGATGCAAATCTAAATATTCTACCTTAACTTTACATATAAGGTCAAGCTGAAAAAAAGAAAATTGAGATATCTATTGAAGACATTCTTAGTCTGTTTAAACCAAAATCCAACATATCTGAGATTAGGTCATAGTTTTGTTTAACTGGTGTAAAATCTGCCTCAAGACACTTCAGACATGAATACATTTTTGAGAAAATCAATTATTTAGGTACTAAATCTTTGTAGAAAGTTAACATGTAACTTTATGAATTTGAGCAAATTGAGGTGGAAAGCTGTGTGCTTGAAGATAAGAGGGTTACCTCTGACTGCAGTGCTGCAACACTGCCTGGCACACCAGTCTCCTCTGTCCCCTCTGCAGAAACAAACCTTGTATAAGTTATTAAAGTCATGCACAGTTTCCTCTCTAAAGGACCAACAAGCCACCATCCTGTTCTCTTTATTCTTTCTTTTTTAACTATGTGTGGCTGTCCCACTTGTACACACATGGTATCTGACCATATGCATCGTCTGCGATAATGTGTGTGTGTTTATGCAAAACATCTGTGTGTAACATTGGGACAACCTTTTATCTTCTGCACCATTACCTGGGAGGTGTTTATGCATATTAATTAAGCGCATAATGTGTATGTTTCCTCTTGAAAATAGTGTGTGTTTGTTTGTGTGTGTGTGTGTGTATGTGTGTGTGTGTGTGTGTGTGTGCGCATGCGCGTGCGTTTGTGTGAGAGAGAGAGTTTTATGTTTGCTGGTTCCACAGCAATGCCTTTAAGCACCTTCTTCCTCATAGCAGCTGTGTGGTCAGCTTCGAACACAGCCCAGAATGTAAACTCCCCAGTCAGCCATTTACGTTATTAGTGGGTTCAGCTCAGGAAAGCAGGCACAGAGAAGCCATACAGGAAAAGGGCAGAGACCAAGAGCAGTTTTTTCCCAGAACATGTGCGCAGTTAACATACTGGGTTACCACTGACACAGCATGGTGTGAGTTTATAATCATATTTGTTAATAAATATGTTTAAATGAGTTAAAGTAAATCTTTTTGTCCCTATTTTCGAAGTATATCAAAAAGAGCCACTCAGGATTCTAGGGAGAAACTGATAAGTACCATGCATATAGATGGCTCAGAGTGAGGATACACAACGGTTAGGGTGAAAATAAAAGGAATAAGTAACTCTCTGGGGAAAGAGAAATATCTGTCGAGAGAGGAAGACAAAAAGACTGTTACCACCTCTCACCTTACAATGAGAGAGAGACAGAAGGTGAGCGACGATGACAGTGAGTGAGAGATAGAGATGTAGGTAAGAGAGTTAGGGATATTATGCGATATATCGAGGGCAATTTAAAGTAGAGCAGGAGGAAAAAGACAAGAGGTAGAGAGAAAAAACAACAGAGGGAGGAGAGAGAGAAAACAGTAAGATAGAAAATGTAAAAGAGAAGGAAGAGACAGAGGAGTGAGGCACAACTTGCATCAGATCACAGAGGGGGGAAGCTGGCAGTAATGCTAATGCCAAGAAGCAGCCAGCCAGCAAGGCTGTCTCTGCATATCCTTAACTGTGCGCGTGTGTGTTTGTGTTTGCACGCATTTATTACAATTCCTTATGATTACATGAATTTGTGTACCTAGTTATGTGATATGTCCTGTAGTTTGTGTGTGTATGTGCATTTTAGTGGTTTTCATTGAGGCTGTTGTGTCTTCTGTCCAGCCTCATATCTTTCTCGTTACTGCTCTCCCACACATTCTGTGTTTTGTGGCTGAGTTTTACATATGGCCAACAGTTTAGATGTGGAGACCTACTTTTCTCAGACCCCTAGAAGCTACATTTCATTATTTTAGGGTCAGTTACTGTTGTGTGACTCAATTATAAAAAATTATTGTGAACCACTGCAGATGTTGACGCACACCCCTTCACACAACAATACTTCAATACTAATACCACTTTTCCCATCTCTTTCCTCCCATTACAACCTGCTTATGAGTAAATGTTGACAAAAATGACTTTTGTGCTATAGCCGAACCAATATTTTGTCTTAGCCAACAGTGATATCGATATTTGGAAAAATCATATTTGGCAAAACATAAAGAATCTCGATAGGCATTCCTTTGATTTGGTTGTTTTGAATTTGAGCAAGACAGAAGTGAAAACTTAGTAAGTGCTCTGCTGAAAAGTTTAATGGTCATTAACATTATGCAACAACTGAACGATTTACACCAACACGAAGGAGAAACATGACATGTTTACAGGTTACGGAATCCATGTACGTTATGGGTCCAAGAATATGTTGGTGTCACTTGAACCTGAACATTTTGAGATGTGGCGTTTTTTTATTTTTTGTGAAGGAAAAAATTAAATAAAAAATAAGAAACATAGAAAGAAACTGAATTTAGCAGTGTCCGCATTATCTGACCTGTTGAGGGCTAATCTAAAGAATAGTAAAGTAAAGCATTTCCTGCTGCCACCACTTGGGGAGTTTCTCTACCTCATCATGTCTCAGGTAGGCTCTGCATGTCAGACGACATTATCACAAGACAGGGATGCTGCAGATAATTGATCTAAAGGAAGGGATGTTTTTTCATAAGGCACCATTCAGAACCAAGGCAATTCAAAGTCCTTTAGCAATAAAATAACGATACATTTCTTAAAATAACGATTCATTTCTTAATATTAAAAGAGGTTGCACACATAATTCCTTGAGAAGCCACAAACAATAAGCACAATTTAAGTTGTTTTCAGTCACCGTTGTTGACATTGGTGATTTAGGTTTGCAGTAATGTCACAGGGACATTGTCTGTATACAATTAAAGTAAACTGTAGTGTTAAAGCCTTGATTTTAAGAGCGATGACAGCTTTTCAATTTGGGATGAGCGTAGATACTAAAGGCTGCTTCAGTTTGCTCAGTTTTGTTTCGGGGACACTGAGGTGTGATGCAAGGGACTTTGATGTGTCATAACGGACATGTAAAAAAGAAATATATTTTGGCCCAAACCCATTAAGTGCTTTATAGATGGCCATAGGATTCTAAAATCTGTCATCAGAAACAATGTACCTGTCTGTGATTTAAGGAATGTGTAACAAGCTTTCTTGGTGTTAGTGAGGACACTAAGATTGATGTATTGACAAAGAGCTTTTAGTGTACTGAATTTAAGGGATGCAAAGGAAAAATAATGTCTCCGAACACATGTTCAAAGTTCAAGGTGTTTTATTTGTCATATACAGTCCTGTACGTGAAATTCTTACTTTGCCTTCTGCTACAAGAACTGTACAGTATTTTAGTGGTTTATAGTCCCGTGGTGGACTAGCAGGTCTGCCGTTGTGTGGGTTATTGGTCAGCGCCAGTGATCATCTACTTTAAACTGCTGCCTCCATTCTCTTGGGTTAGATATCATTTACACTGTTTACAAACAAATAAAACATGGCATTTTTTGGGGATTTTGGACTGGTTCTTTTGAGGTTGAAATATTGAGGTAATAGAGAACTCATAGAGGGCAAGGTGAAACAAATGTATGATGGAGTTTAAGTTCTGTCTGCTGTAGTAGCTAATATCCTAATACAGACTGTGAAATCATCCTGATGGGTGGAGCCACATTGGCTGTTTAATGTCAGGAGAAGAAACAGTTTTATTGGAATCATTTGGAATGGCCCTTAAAGAGTCCCCTGGTAAAATCACATGTTCTTGCTCTGCAGCACCAGTCAATGACAACGATTAGCTCTAGCCTCCAGTGCTGTCTTCTTTATCCTCAAGGTTAGATGTGGCCCAGAGCATTGTGCAGTAGCAATGGAACAGAGCAAGTTTTATTTTCATGAAAAGACAAAAATATTAGTCAAAATAATCGGATTTTTTGGGGAATGTAACGAGGGTGCTGGTTTATAGAACATTGTGTACTATACTGGGAAAAACAAAACACATTCACCATGATGATTATTGGAAGAATCAGTTTTGATCATTTAAACCATTCATCAAGCAAAGATGCCAAACTTTCCCGAGTTCAAGTAGATGAAATGTGAAGATTTGCTTTTGATTTTTTTAGTTTCATATAATTGGAAACCTAAATATCTTTTGGTTTTAAACTGTTGGTTTGACAAAACAGGCCAATTAATGACTTTGCTTAAGTCATAGGAAATTGTGATACATATTTTTCACAATTTTCAATTGTCTTAAAATTAATGGATTGTTTGTTAAAGTAGCTGAGAAATTAATTGATACTGAAAATATGCATTTGCTTAAATGTAAAAAGTTTTACCATAGTGAAAATCTTTTTTCAACAAACACAAATCTAAAAGTGAGATGTTTAGTAAACAAACATGAGACATTAAAGAAAACATCAGGTTTAATGTTCACATATACCATGTAAAATCAATAATTTGAAAATAAAATGTGCTGAATTTAAATGGTCATGAAATCATGTTCATATACAAACATGCTAACCAAATAACCAAGATGTCATGTCTCCCCTGGCTCCCATCTCCCTTCCCCAACTTGGCCCTTTCTTGCCCTTTTCCTCACTCCTTGCTTCTTTCCTCTCCTCCACATTACATCTCTCTGCCTCTCCCTCACTCCAACTCTACTCCTCCACTGCCCCGGCCCCCCCATACATACCCCCTCCTCTCACCCTGTCTCTCCTATGCCTCTCTATCAGGAAGAGAAGAGAGGCTCCCCAGAGGGACTGTGGTTCGTTCCTGCTGCCGCCTACACTGGCTTAATGAGGAGCCTGCGGGAAGGGGTGAGTGTCTCTGTGTATGTCTGCGTGTGTCTGTATTTGTGTCTGTGCTTGTGTAGCTGTGACTAAGTCTCTCTCGCTGTGTGCGCCTGCGAATATGTGTATGTGAAAGTGTGTGGCAGGGGATCCCTATGAACAGTAATGATGAGGCAGCTATGTGGGCCTAAAGCGTTGTTTGCCAGCTGCAAGTCAAGGGCATGCAGAGCAGTCACACACACACACACACACTCACACACGCACTCTTACCTGCATCAAACACAACCCTTTACTGCTCAGCAGCCTGACCCCAGTAGCAATTAGGACCCTGCAGAAACACACATACAGTAGCAGCAGAAGCACAATCGTAAATATACGTACAGTAGCTCTTTCCTGTTTGCTGGCTCTCTGTTTGTCTGTCTCACTAATCTCTTTTCCAGTTATTTATGTTTCCAATCTAATATTAGATTGTCACGAAAACTAAAGCTCTCTCCTAAAATGTGTCAAGAAAAACACCTGTAATGTATTAATGTTGGCATCATGCTACTGATGACTAGAGATTGACTTTGGTTTGGACCTTCTGCTTTTTCTCTTGAACAATACGTACCTGGTAACTGGAAGAAATCTTACAATGAGCTCTACTTTTTTAAGTTTTTCTTCACTGTGCTTGTATGTTAACATAAGTGAATGTTAGATTACATTATTTGTAGTGTTCCCACATGGTTGGCCATTGCTGCTGAATAAGGAATATTTTGGTGGGAGCGATGGATGCAGTGGACAGGTAGAGGGAGAGAAGGAGATGGATGGATGTTATTTTGTCTCTCTGGGGTAGAGGGGGTCTTACTGTGGTGGCCCACTATAGCAGAATGAATATAGATGAAACTGGTGTGCACAGTTGTCAGCTAGTACCTACTGTTGCTTCATTACCACTGGGAGTGTAGTGTGGGGGTAGATGAACAGAGCAGGGGTGCATGTGACAGGGAGAGAGGTTGAGGGGAGGAGAGAGGAGGTTGACTTATTTATCATTATTGAGCTGTGAGAGTGCACTGATGAAAACACACACACACACACACACACACACAACCACACACACACACACACACACACACACACACACACACACACACACACACACACACACACACACACACACACACACACACACACACACACGCAGCCTTAGGGACCAGACACTCATCCTCAGACCCACCCTGCCTCCCTCTTTCCATTTTTTTCTCACCCTCCCCTCCCCTTCCTCTCTCAACCCTGTCTCCCTCTGACTGGCTGTTTTTTTCTGTGTATGCACAAGTATATTTTGGTATTATCGTTACAGAGCTGTTGGGGATTGTATTCGTGGCATTAACGAAATAGTGAAAGTAAACTGTTGTTTACTATACTTCCAAACAGTTGAGACTTACTGAGCTATCATGATATAATTCCTTGTGTAAAAATACCCTTGCAACATCTCAGGAATGCAGAGTAACTATAGTGTCGATCTCAGGTTGTAGTTACACCGGCATTTATCACCATCAGTCGAATGCTATATATTGCAATGGGATGTCATTGAAAGCTTTTGCATAAAGTTGAGGTTTAATTCAAATTGCTTTGCGGGCCGAATGCAGATTTGACTAAGATGACCTTTCCTGGAATAGAGAGCCAACGAGACCACAATAGTGGAGGATATCGTGTCCGGCAGGTTATCATGGGCTGCTGGTTCTACCGTGTCCTGCTAGCATTTTATTGTTAAGCCTGCTAGCTACCTCAGGCACACGCCTGCAGCTAATTACAAAGTTTTCATCACCACCCATTTCAAACGGATGTGTCAGCCGATGTCTTTGTGCCACTTTCTTCTTTAAGTGGAAACTCAATCATCAAACATGGACAGCTGTGGTAATGCCCCCAAAATACATTGTGATATATTCTGCTTAATTTTGGTTTCTCCGCTTTCCTAAAAATGTTCCTGGTAAATTGTGTTAAGTATTGAAAAATAAAACTCAGTCAAACTAAAAAAGTCTTTGCTACAAGAACATTTTGACCTTGTGTTTTCCTTTACTTGAGATCTGATGAGGGTGATCCCAAACCAATTTTTTTGTTTAACTTAACTTGTGAAGGGTGAGAAGGACATTTGAAAGATCCTGGGAGATCAAACACCACAGGGTTATCTGAGAGTTGAGCAGAAGGAGTGATGTCCTATGTGCATCACATAGACCTTTGTGCTTTTCCTGTAACCAGTTTGCTTACAGTAATCCTCTGCATTGGCAACAGAAACACCCTTTACTCATCATGAAACAGAAGAGCAAAACCGGTATTAATTATTTGTTTCCATATCTACTTAATGGCTGCTGAAATTCGATGTAGCCTTTGCTGATTCAACATGCTCCTAGCATGGATAATCAATTACCTGTGTTTCTGACTCAGTTGTCTTTGCTAACATCTATTTTAGAGTTATGTATATTTTAAGCCTGTCTCCAACTGCTAACATGCATTGGAGACAGGCTTACTTTTGCCATTGCATGCACATTGCAGCTTGGTCTCATTGAGTGGTCACGTGATATGTGTTTTCAAACATGTTAGTATTGATGGGGAGTGACCCTGATAAGGAGGGGAGAGGCGGTGGTCTAGTGGCAGAAACTTGGACTATGTGCAGAGAAGGTCTCTGGTTCGACTCCACGGAGAGACAACAAAAGACGAAACTGGATTGATCTGTCCAAAAACTCCAAGAGTCTCCCTACCCTGCCTAACTCCCAGAGCGCTGTACATAGCGCTCTGTGTGTCCTGCACCAGATGGGTTAAATGCAGAGGTTAAATTTACCTACCATTGCATGAGTGTAATCTAAAGGAGCCAAAATGCTCATGTGGACTGAGATCCTTTTTGGTTTGAAAACATAGTAGCATGAACATATTCTGAGAGCTCAAGGAAACTGCATGGCAACTTACACATGCAACGTGCACCCATAGGGCCGTAGTAGCTGTCAATCACACAGTATCTATTCCCCAATGCATACCGTCTTTTATCTATTTTATCTCTTCATCTAATGTAATCTAGATTTACAAAACGATCATGCTGTGTTAAAGAAGACTTGAAACTAGAAATTTTGACCATAAACTCTTAGGAAAGTGTTTAACGACGTTATAAATTCAATTGAAACAAACTTTAATTTGCAAGCAGTGAATTTGCACTGTACTGTCATTTGAGAGTATCCAAGTTTAAGGCATTTCTATGCTGGGTTTCCGGACCCAGAGTCTATGTCTGTTTTTATATACAGTATATTCTATTGACAGATCGATGCGGATTTGTCTTCTCTTATCAAATATGTGATTTGTGTCAAGTTGCATATTTAATATGGAGTTTCTCAGGGATCATGGATTGGCCATGTAAGTTGCGATGAAGCCAAAACACATTAAATAACCAGACTAGGCTGAACTTGAGGACATGAATGAGAGCTTTTATCTGGAAAAATGTCTGCATGAATCTGTGTGAGAGTAAAACCTAGATTTGCAAAACTTAATTAAAGACTGTGCGTCACACATACTTTTCTGATATGATCTGACTCAGACTCCAGAGGCAGAGGTCTTCACCATTTCAGCATTGCTTCACATAAGTCATTTTATATTCATCCACCCCTGCCCTGTTCATCAGTTCCCAATCCCTTTCCTTCCTTGATAGACGATGTGTGTGTTTTCGTGGCTGGTTGTATTAGCTACCAAAGCTGGTTTGGAACTTGGAAACATGGAAAGATATGAATCCAACAGTTCTTCTCTCTTTATTTTCTAACATTTCATCTGCTTTTTGATCCATTAAATAAAAGAAGATGCAAAATATGAAGTTATGTATTAGTAATATAACTCAATAAAGCTAAGGAGAAAACAGAGACTTAATTATTGATTCTTCAATGTATGTAGTTGTACAGCAGATATTCAAGGTGAAGCCAGATGGGAATGCCTTATAAACACAGGGGTGGTTTAAAACTCATCACATTATAGAATCCTATTGTATGTAAACATTTAACCTGCAGTAACTGCAGATAGCTCCCTACTTTATTAGGTTGCTGAAATGAGACTAAATGCTTTGGCTTTGTGTTTGTTATATTCATCACAATAAAGAGTCAGAGAAAATGTCAGACCCTTCATCCTCCCTTGACCTCCTACTAAATCAGCCAGGTGGTTAATGTACTTCCATGGGCTGGTTGACTTATTACAGGCTTCAGCTTGTTGAACTTCATTACCAGTTACAAGAGCAGTGTTGTTAACCTTAATCATCATTGTGGTTCTGTTCTTTATTAATTCACCTCAACTTTGTCAATTATGATGAAAGCCTGGCGCTCATTCCGGGGTCAGCTCGCTCATTTGTGTTAGAGTCACCGTTAAACCAATCAAGCCTTGATGTAATGGTGAGGTGTGATCTCATATTGACCGTTTGTTAAATACCACATGAAGTCAATATTTTTTGGGGTGTTTCACTGTCCTTGTTATTTCATAAATATGAATATAATCAATATGAGTTATTATTGAGTGATCATTTCTAAACTTGAATGATAATTTCAATCATTTCTGTCTTGCAATATAGTGAGAGCAAATGCTTTATGAATATTTTTAGTCACAAACTGTAGTAAGTGACAGAGGGAATTTTTCCTGGTGTACAGTGCAACAACTACGTCTGTAAGGAGTATTTTGCCTGCTGTGAGTTGGCTTGTTGGAAGACACGTTTTAAGATTATGCTGCATTGAGGGGAGATATAGGAGCAAGAGGGACATATTCATTTGTCAGTAGGAAGAAAGAAGAATGGCCGAAAGGGATTTAAGACGAACTTTCACATTTATTTTGAGGTGTAGAGAGAGCGCAAGCTGGAGAGCAGTGGAGAAAAACCTTAGATACTCATAACCCACAAAAAGGCTAAGAGAAACATGTGCTCTGCAGCCAGCTTTTAAATCAAGATTGAATGAATTTTTAATTTGTTTTGTTTTTACAACTCCTAATATCTAACATATTAGATTATGCTCTTTTCATTATTCAAGTTGGTTGTGTTTTAGATTTAGCTGGAAACAAGAAGGATAAGAGTAAAGTTGCTGCTTGAAAAAACCACAACAGTTAACTATAAGCAGCTAAAACACTACACACAGGTAAGGGGAAATGCAGAAACGGGTAACTAGAGAGGATAATTATCATAGATTGTAATCGTTGGTTTTTCATCAAGAGCACTACCGTTAATGTGACATATTTATTACATTGTTGATATAAAAATAAAAAATACAGATTTGTGCAGCTTCGTATTAAATGCATGAGCTACTTGCCCTCCACATACTAGTCAGATATGGAATGGTGCCATTTAAGAAGCATTCACAATCAGAAGCATTGATTATTTCTTTTGGGTTTTACATAACCTTCGGTTGAAAACGTAACATTTGTCAACTCCTACACACTAAGGGATGTTAAGTCGTAGCAGTATGCTCTGGCCTCACTATGCTAATGCAGGTCTGAAGTTCCCAACAACTTGGATGTTAGAAACACACGCTTGACTTATCACCGAAGGCAATATCCCACATTACCTTATTTGATAATGGAACAATTGCATCCCTATAATTGTTTTATTGCATCAATTGTGTATCAAGTACTTGCTGATGCATTTTTCATGTGTATTTGAGATTGTCTAACTATGTGCCACATGTAAATCCAGTGCCACACACTTTTCATTGCATGACAGCAATGAGATTTGGTGCCAAGAGCCTGTCTAATACGCTCCAGGCATTGTGGTTTTGATGCGTTTTCTGACCCACTGGATCACCCCAGCCCCCTCTGCTGCTGTTGAGAGATTTCCTGATTTACAAGTAAAGCACTGGAGAGAGGGATAGAGATCACTGCACGAGAAGAAGGGTAGAGGGGTGGGGGGTGAGGGGGTTGATGGGTGGGCACACAGCCAAAGAGTGCATGGTGGTATAACCAGTGGAGAAGGGGATAGTGGGGGATGACGGAGAGGGAGAGAGCAGAGAGCGGGATCAGTGTGGTGGGATGGGGGGTGGCAGGGAGGCAAGGAGGCAGGGAGAGAGAGCTGTAGTTGGAGAGGGGGAGTGGATGGCATGGAGTGAAAGACAGGTTTCCAGGCCAGACTTGAGCTGCAGGAAATTATTTATGAGCTTGAACAAGATGATGCTTCTTCTGCCGATGAAGAAAAAGTCTGCATTCGTGTGTGTGTCCATGCACAGCAGGAATGGGGTGTGAACTGTATTACAGTGTAAGAAGCCAAGGGGCAGAAGGGCGCGCACACACACACACACACACACACGCACATATGTCAGAAGAGAGCCTATTAATGATTTATCACAATCTTCCACAAAGGAAAGCAGAACAGAGGGGGACTTTTAAGACATTCATGGGTCCTACCCTTATGTCTCTAACATCAATGTGACCACTACACGTGCATGCAGTCTCTCTCTCACACACGGGTCATCCACTAACTGACTAGGTTGCTGGTTCGATCCCCGGCTCCCAAATGTCCTTGGGCAAGATACTGAACCCAAAATTGAACCCACACTGTGTACCTTTCTTGTTTTGTCTAGATGGACAGAGAGATGGATGTACTTTATCAATCCCAAACTAAATCAATAAATCAATAGGTATGTTAGTTTAAAGATGTGTCTCTCAGCTGGTCAACCTTTTCTCGACTTGTCGCTCTTTTTTGTCCTCATCTCTTCCACTTTCTTGTCGCCTCACCGTCAGGTCTGTTAATCCGACCGTCTGTCTCTCTCTTAGAGTGTGGTTATTAGTGGGTTTAGATGTGCTGTGTGAGGCTGATAGATGAGTGTCTGTTTTTGCCATAGGGGTTCATTCAAAACCAGGTGCACTGGCTTCTAAAGAGCTTCAATTACAGAGGAAAACCACATCAGTCGTGTGAACGCACACGTGTGTGCACACAGACACACACAAATACAAATCCTGTGTCAGTTCATGTGATGTATGTTTGTGATATATATCTCTTTCTATTTGAGACTCAGAGGCCAGGTGCAAACATGTTGGGATATAAAACTAATCTACTGATCAACACTTGAAGACAGGGTTTTAATGGTTTCCTGTCTGCTCTACCCTTAAACCCTTTTCATCTGAAACTATAAGGGAGAATTTTTTTATTTTGAGCCAGTTTGCTTTTAAGACAGTTAATCATATCAAAACTTGATGGAAATCCTGTCTAAACTTAACACATATGTGAAACTAGTGACACTCAGTAGAGGGCACACCTCCACAAAGGTCCAACTATTCCCGTAAATTCCGTCAAATTGCACAAAATTTACGCATTTATCATATAAAATATCAGTTCCCTAAACACGACAGTTTTATTTTCATTAAGATCCTTGGGGAAATGTTGAAAATGCCCTATCTCACGATGTTAAAGCAAATGGAGTGAAAAATCCTGGATAACAAACAAGATGTGAATGGTTTTTCCCTGACCCATCCTAACACCAAGTTTCTTTGAAATCAGCTTAGCTGCTAATGTGTAATCAAACAAACAAATGGACAGAGGTGAAAGCATAACCTCCTTGGCAGAGTTAATAGAATACAGGGAATGTGTTCCTGACAGATTTTTATATACATTCATCCAGGAGGGGGATAATACATTTGCAGAAGCAGTTGAGTCAAATAAGCATTTCTAATCTTTGACATAACCAAGATAGAGCGACAAAATGTCCCTAAATCAATATCAAATATCCTAATATTATCTTCTTACAAATACTGTACTTACAAATAAAGTATTCTGCATTTCCTGTTGAGCAGTTTCAATTCATTGCCCATTAAATCATTTTTGATCATGAACTTGTGTAAGAGATTTATTTTATTTTCTGACTTGATAAAGAATCCATTATTATCTTTGCTTTATAATTATGAGAGTAGTTCAAATTTCCTGAATCCTAAAAATAATGTCCTTATAAAAGCACTATGTGAGTGATTTATAAGGAGACATGGTGCCGTGCAGTCCCTCCACTTAGGCAAGTTGGGACATGATATGGTTTAATTTTCTTCCAAATATTCTCCCAGTGTAAGGACTTTGTTGATCTCTAGACTGTGCCTCAGTCTAGTGCAAGCAGGATGTTGTCATTATAGGTATTAAGTGAAAGCTCATGGCAGATCTTGAATACAATTTGCAACACATATTCAAGGTCCCACGTGGATAAATCAAGCTTCTTTCAGACATGCACTGAACTCTGGAGATCCTCCAAATGAGGTGTATGTGTGAATGATGTCAGAGTGAAAGCCTCCAGAGTTTCTGTGGACTTTCTCCCCCCCCCCCCCCCCCCCCCCCCACACACACCTCAGAATAAAGACCAGAGAAAGCCCAGAGTAGCTGATGTCAGAACACACGAGAAGGTCCCCCACTGGATAAACGGAGAGTGAGTGGGGGTGTTGATGACACTTCTTACAAGCAACACACCGGAAAAAGGAGAAAAGAAAAAAAATATCTCTCGGTGTTAAACACTTAAAACACACAGACAAACTTGTCAAGAGAGTTTGTGTTGATAAGGGCCAACATGGATGCGATTTAAACACAAAAAAACTGATCTCAGCAGCAGCATTTATAACATTACGTCTGCTGCACCACCCCCCACCTGACTCCTGCAGAGAATTTGTTGCTGTTGTGAATGCGTCTCAGCAGAAAATCCCCTGTTGTGTTGTGCATGAGTGAAAGACAAACTGCAGAGACAGTCCGGACCCAATTTTCTGAAGTTCCCTCTGAAAGCAGTTTGGATGTTTCATCATAACTTGTGAATGTGTCAAATTCTCAACTTGTTTATAACAAATACCTACAGACTCACTGTCCCGTCAGCATCAGCTACACTTTATGCTCAGTAATGGTCTGGTCTCGAATTAGTTTGAAATTATTTGCCCTACCGTTTTTGCTATCCACCCATTCACACACACATTCATACAGTGTGTCTATTTGCAGCACTTTCTCCATGAGAGTGGGTTCAGTGTCTTGCCCAAGGACACTTCGGCATGCGGAATGACCCATTGGATGTGAGAAGGGTCCCTTGGATGACCAAGCAGCCCTCGTTGTGCCCTTTTGACTTGTCTTAGCAGGTAGAGATGGTTCAACATGTTTAAAGCTGGTTTATTTCGTTGAAAGCAACTCTCAGTTGTGGTATTGTGAGGAAAAAAATACCTTGATTATATAACTCTAATTGTGTAAAATAAAAATGATACAGATTTCCCCTCATTTACTCAAAATTTTGGCAGTGCTTTGGGTTCTGAGGAAAAAAAACTATGTTAGATGACCTTGTAGTCAAAGCATTGGAAAAGCCATTGTGAAAAATGTTACTTTTATTTCTTTAAAGTTGACTTTCTGGAGATACAAGGTTTAAGTAGGACACTGAGTATAATATAATGAGTGTGTGAACTTGTTTCTCACACTAGGAGAAATTATAATGAGAATAACTTACTCCTTCCTCTGTCCCCGGCATTTCTCTCTCTGCATCATAATGATGGAGTTTCTTGCATGAACTACTTGTTTCTCACCACATGTAAGGATATATCTCATTCGGTCTCTCTCTCTCTGGCGCTTTCTTTCAGTCCCCCCTCCCTCTCTCTCTTTCTCTGTGTAGTTCCTGGCAGGGCTACAGTCTGTTAAACACACAGACAGTGGGTGTTCCCCCGTGGGCTCATTAGTAAGCTGGCCCGCACGGCCTAGGGAATGCTGGAACAGACCATTCCACTGGTTCCCAGAGGGGTGCCAGAGGATTCATTTTGTTGTCGCGCTACGTCGTCCCTTGGGGATGAATATACAATGTGATGTTCTATATTAGATTAATAGGTAGGCTATTTAAGCAATCAGTTATTAGATTGATTAGAGTTACCGTTCGGAAGGAAGTGTGTCTAATTTCGGTAAAAAGTTAAATAACTGTGGTTCACAGCCTGCCCATTGATGCATTATTTTTGCTCAGTCCTAAAATATTTTCTACAGGACAGACGGGACATTATCTTGCAGTTATAGTGCAAATTTTTAGGCAGATCTGATTTCATTTTTTTTGTTATTTACTAATTTTGAACATGTTAAAACAGGTGGCATTAAGAAAATATATTTTTGTGAAACTGAAAACGATAAAACATGGGGTTTAATGCCTAAAATGAGGATCAAAGCTCTTTCTTACATTGCAGTAACTATTTAGTCGATTTGAAATTATGCCTGTTTATTTATAGAAACCTCTTAAACCCACAAAATCCACATTTACCGTCCTACATATCCTGCATTACACTGCATAAGTGTAGGAGCTTGTGCGTTAGTTTCATTCGGTCTAATGTAGATGACATGAGTTCCAGCTGTAGGGAATAAATAAACCTGAACAGAACAATTCAAGATGTATTATCACTTTAATTATTGCATTCTTAAATTTTCTTCACAGTCCTGAATATATAAACGGTAAGTACAGTACAGTATGAAATCAATGTGTGTAATAATGGAATAATCTACCACGTGTGCCACTCTGTAGAATTACCATGATAAATAACCACAGAGCTGCTATTATCAACATTTAACACAAAATATAGTTAACTGGGTTTTAGAATAGGCTCTATTGTATCCCATATCTAGAGAGAGTAGCATCTAAGTGATGTAACACAGTGAAACACAACAATAACCTGACAGAGACAATCACTCCTGTTCCACTTCCTGTCTTTCTTCACAATGACTTTCCTGGAAACACTCATTTCCTCCGCCACACAGATTTCATTAGTCTGGCCCCATTGTCTGAACAAAACAAAACATATTCTCTACTCAAGCCAAGGTGTGCGGGTACACTGGGACACATGAGCATACACATAAACACTGGCACACTAACTCATATATGCTCACTCGTGCACACACACACACACACACACACACACCCTCCCCCTCATCTTTGTGGTGACATGATGCTGCGAGCTAATCTAATTGCCAGTTTGTGATTTCATTAGTGTGTTATTCATTTCCGCCGTTTGCTGTATGACATTTTTCCGTTAAGTTTAAAGTTTGTAACTTAATGATGAACCAGAGAATATGTTGCACAAGATGCCATTAAAGCACCCAAAATGTGTTTTTTATTAAGATGGATGTGCACATTTACACAGCAGTATGACATTGTATCTTATGAAAAGAAGACACCCACCACATGGCTGTTCTAATATGAAGTATTTACATTGGGCCATCTGCACCCTGGAGGTGTTCAGCACATGCTGTAGTACTTGTACTTGTTCTTTCTGTCAGCAGTCTTTGCATGTTTTGTATTATCCATTTAAAGTCAATGTTAAGGAGGGTCACTGTCACAGTGCTGAGTTTGGATTCAAGCTGCAATGTTTTTGACAAATACATGGTCTCACATCCTCTTACAAGGTGGATCAGGAAAACTAGATCACCCATCTGAAATAGTTTTACTTTATCATCATATATGCCTGTATATGTGGTTTTATTTACAGTCATTATGAAAATGAAAGATATACAATGCAGTTATTTTGTTATTGTTATTTATTGCATCTGATAAAATATGAAAATGACAAAGAATGATAAGTAATAACCAATCGGACACAAGATTGTTAAACTTGCAATACTGTTCAATAATATTGTAGTTAATGTATTATTTATTTTAACTGATCGATCATAAAGACTACATAGGCAGTATTCTTTCGTTATAGGTCCAGTAAGTGTTGTTTTTTTCTTTTTTTTACTTACTAGAATATACCATTACTCAAGCATCTGTATGACTCATTATGGTCTAGCAATTTCAAATAATTACTGTTGTAGGAGATCTGTCTCATTCTCCCCGTGTCGGTTGGGTTTGTTATTGCTGACTTCACTTCATAATTTCAGTTAACTGGTCAAAATTACTTACGGTCCCTTTGCCATCGTGACTATAAAAGATTCAAAACTGTTTGTTTGTCTGTCTCACAGGATGATTCCATAGTTCATCACATTGCTGAGAACCTCTCCACCACTGATTCTGGATCCTCCCACCGCCTGTTCACCACAGAGAAGGGCTATTTATGATATAGTGATCTGATAGTAATACATTGGCAATCTACATATGATATATAGAAGTTGATATTTTAAATCCACCTTTGTTGGACTGGAAATAACCATATCATCATATTGTTAACAGTGCAGCATGGTGTATACCTATGGGAACTTTCTCCTTTGTTCAAAACAGCATAACATCGGCAATGTCAAGTTCAACATGACATTACAAGAGAATGGGACAACACAATCCATGAATGACATCCGCTACCTGTGTGTGCATGTGTGTTTATCTGTCTGACTGCATTTCCAGTCTCTTTCCAGAATAACCCGGTTGGTCCCAGCAGTCTTCTCAGCTGTGATTGACACATGTGGCCCTGCAGCCCTCTTGGAGGGGGTGGGTGGTGCAGGGGCCATGGTCCAGCAGCACCTGCTCACTGCTATGGCCACTGCCTTAGTCACCTCGCGCATTTAAACACACCATGTCACACAGACCAATGTATGCACGCTAATTCTCCGAATGTATGTCGTAAAAATGCAAAATTAATGCTAACTAATGCAAATACACTCACATTACATGTCACAAGAAACCCAGATACAATAATCCATATTGTCTTCATGTTATATTCTGTTGGTGCTGCTATATAGAAATCCTATAGCTTTTGATATAGCATCAGTTTTGGGCAGGGCTGAATTTTTTTACAATTACGTGGGCAGTATCACTAATGAGGACGTTTTTAAACAAGCACTGAGAGATGAACTCATGAGTGAACACCCCAGCGTCAGAAACAAACGGAACTGTTTTCAAACTCTATAAACCTTAACTGCCGGGGTTCTCTCTGCCCCTCTCTGTCTCTTTGCCTTTAGTCTCTCTCACTTCTATACAGTTTATGAACTAATGCTGAACTGTGTGCAAACTAATTTGTCAGGAATTGCTTGTTTAATTTTTCATAAAATAGCCGTGTAGTGTGTATGTGAAGTGCTAATCTTGGTAAGGCAGGGGGCTAAAATTGATTTGAAGGTTTTTACTTGGAGTCTAGCATTGGTAATTGACTCTGAACTGAATTTATTTGCATTGAGCATTTCTAATTTAACACCAGAATACAAACTTAGTACTTTAACTCTACTCTAATTATACACTGATATGCATTCACCCCCACCCCACACACCACCCCCCTCTCCCCTGGCACAAAGACAGACAGTCCAAGAGTTTGTTTACAAAAAACCCTGTGTGTGTGTGTGTGTGTGTGTGTGTCTGGGGGTTGTGGGTGTGGGTGTCTGTCCGTCCGTCTACACATGCACATACACTAATTTGGGGAGTGTGTCAGTATCTGGGCTAATTGGCCTGAATGAAAGCACTGCAGCCTTCTACTTCAGCAAAGCATTGTGGGTAGTGGGGAGGGACTTATCTCAGCTAGGCACACACTACTGGGCTTTGAAATTAATTAACTTGGTGTCTCTCTCCATAAACACACATGCTTGCACACACATACACACACACACACACAGTCTGGAGTGTATGGTGTTGATGATAATGGTAATGAATGTTGGCCAGTCAAAAATGTTTTTCCAACCAGTTACAGCTTCTGTGAGTGGATGTCTGCATGCAAGTTTGTGTACATGTGTGCATGTTTTTGTAATAATGCAGAGTCTGGGCTAATTAATATTTTAGCCTGGTGGCTTATCACATTTTCTGAATAATACGTTATTCTTCACTTTATGGTAAATTTTACATTGAGTAATTTCCTGTTTATCCACATACATTAATTGAATACAATGCAGGAAAGTCATATAATAAGATAAACCTAGTGTACTGCATTGTGGTCAATGAAGATATTTTTTCCGTCCATACTCTGAATCAAATTACAAAATTGGGATGTTGCCATTAAAACATTTCGATGTTACTTTCTAGTAGAGTCCAACATATCAGTCGGCCTATAAATCAATAATGTCCCATTACAGATATATAGGTAAAGGCATTTATGTTGGCTAACATGCTCCAACCTGATGTTCTGTTTTCCGTGCTGGCCGTAGGCATTATGTTTTCGGTTTGTCTGTCTTTATGTACGCATTCCCATCTGTCCCATTGTTTCCACAGGTTATCTCGAGAAGAACTTGGGGTAATTTCTTCAAATTTGGTACAAATGTTCAGTGAGATTTTTGGTGGCTGTAGGGCTCAGGGACCTTATGTTTTTGTGAGCATGATATAATAGCAGCACCTGAAGGGAATGTCATGAAATATGGTGCAAACATTCACTAGGACTCAATGACCTGATTAAAAAATGTAGGACAAACCCTATGTTGCCTCGTAAACACCTCAAATTGGGCTAATTAGAGGTCAAAAGTCAACTTCACACAAACATGTTTTGGCCATTTAAACGTATCTCAAGTCTGCCTAAGGGGGATTTCTTAAGATTTTAAGATTAATTTAATCAGATTTCAGTGGTGACAGTGAGATCACATGAAAATTAAAAAAATGTATGTAGACTGAAACTGAACTGGTTGGCCGAGGTATATAATAGCAGGCCAGTAATTACAGTTTTGTATACAGAAGAAAATGCAGAACTAGATACATACACATGCACACACCTATACAAACACTTTTGGTTTGAAATGTTTCTGACCTAAATTTGATATCAGTGTCAGCTCCATCAGTCAGGCTCTACTTTGTAGTGTTCATGCGTAAGTGTGATCCACAAAGCTGACTTGTATTTGAAATGCATAGAATTGCATCTTGGACTTCACAAGCAGAAACATGAACTAACACTATCTCACTTTATTTCTGTTTGTAATAATTTGTTAGAACCACTGGAGACCGGAATGAAGATAATGAGATGATTTCTTTATTGCGTGCCTCAGCTCCAAGATACAGCAGCTTCTAGTGCCTTCCAAGACGCATCACATTGAACACCTTGTGTAACACTCCGCGACCGTTGAGAACCCGAAACAGTGTTAGTGCGCGGCACTATATCCTACATCCTCCTTTCTTAACATGGAGGTAAACTTCATCATTTTAACTGCTTAAAAACCACAAATTAAATTAAACTGATGCACTAAAGAACTCATATCAACACAAAGTTTGTTGTTCTTCTAATAAGATTACATCAACAAAACTGACTAAATGACATCTATCTGTTTTTTTATCTCTCTGTAAGAACACAATAAGTAACTAAGAATATCATAAGAGAACATTTCAGATATTCAAGCATTTCACTTTTCAAGTATACCTCATTACTTACCGTAAACAGTTTACCATTTCAACACTGAACATTTCACAACTTAAATCATTTTACATTCCTTTTTTTTTTTTACTTATCATACAGAATAGACAGTAAGCTTGCGTTTACGCCATTTTACCACAGTCCTTAATGTTGATTCATTTGAAAGTCTTCGAACCTCTTGGGGGGTCTGATGACTCGGCCACTCCTGGTTTGAGTCAGGTCTGGTGTGGATGAGGAATTACAGTCCATAGTCTCTGCTGTGCTTGTAGATGGCGAACTTGGCAAATCCTCATCCTCGCAGTCCGAACCTGAGCCTGAATTCACCTGGGTGCAGGCGGGTGTTTTCCTCAGATGACGCCTGTTGCGCCTGTAGCGTTGCCCAGATGATGTCTGTATGTTGTAGGAACGAGGTTCAGCTCGCCCTGCTGTAACTACAGCTGGACGCCAACCCTGTTCAGTCTCCATGTGCACAGTGTTGCCAGGGCTCAGTTCAGGAAGCTGCTTCGTGCCTCTGTTGTAATAGTGTTGCTGTCTTCTCTGTAGGCATTGGAGTGTAGAGTGTGCATCCCGGGGCACTGAGGGCTGGAGAATGGCGCTGGAGCTTGGTAGAGTGCTCCTCAGTATCCTGCCCATGAGCATTTGAGCAGGAGAGTAGATCATACCCGTAACAGGTGTGTTCCGCAGGGTGAGAAGTGCAAGATGATGGTCTGTCCCAGTTTGCTGTGCCTTTTTGATCACCTGCTTCACAGTTTTCACATTTCTCTCCGCTAGGCCATTAGACTGTGCATAGCCAGGGCTAGAATGAGTGAGTGTTATGCCCCATGATGTTGCAAAGTTGTGCATCTCCTGACTTGCAAATGGAACATGGCAGATACTATCTCTTTTGGAATTCCCAGTCTGGAAAACACTGACTTCATTTTCATGTTGACGGTGTGGGCGGTCTTGTCCCTAATGATCAATACTTCTGGGTATTTTGAGAAGTAGTCCACTATCAAGAGGTAGGACTGACCTTGTATTTCGAAGATGTCTGCTCCCAGCTTGTGCCACGGGAGCTCAGGAATGTCATGTGAAATCATCGGCTCTCTCTGGTTTCTGGGCTGGAGCTGTTGACATGTACTGCAGGCCTCGACCATTTGTTCTATGTCTCTCGCTATTCGTGGCCAGTAAAAATGTCTTTTTGCCAGTGCTTTAGTTCTCTGCACTCCTTGATGCGCCATGTGTAGTAGCTTTAGCTGTACTTAAATGGCACTTACTTATAGCACTTTGTAGTTTTGCTTTATTTTAAGAAATTGTATTTTCTTGATTCTTGTCGTCCTTGGTATGTACCCTCGGGTTTGAATGCACTTATTGTAAGTCGCTTTGGATAAAAGCGTCAGCTAAATGAAATTTAATGTAATGTAATGTGTAGCTTTTGCAGCATGTCTTGTCTCAGCACATTTGGGATGATAATTCTGTCACCGGCAAACATTATGCCGTCTCTCACAGACACAGTGTGTCTGATGGGCCAGAATTGTGCCATTCGCATGTCCACCTGTTTCTTGTGGTGTGGCCAGCATTTTCTGTGTGTGCTTTGAAGAAGTTGCAGTGCGTCGTATTTCTGTGTCTCACCTTTCAGCTTTTCTAGGTACTCTGTGCTGAGAGCGTCCGTGGGCTCCAAGGTGTAGATCTCTCTCTCATCAGCCATGCCGTCTTCTGATGTATCTTGTTCCTGTATGACTGCTCGGGATAGCGTGTCTGCAATTAGCATCTCTTTACCTGGCTTGTAGATGACATTCAGCTCATATCGCTGTAGCTGCAGTAGCATTCTTTGCAGTCTGGATGGTGCTGCACCCAAGGGCTTTCTCAGGATGTTCTCCAGTGGCTTATGGTCTGACTGGACAATAACTCTCACGCCATAGGCGTATTGATGAAACTTTTTGACAGCGAACACGATGGCCAAGAGCTCTTTTTCTATCTGAGCATAATTCTGCTCCGATCCAGTCAGTGCTCTTGATGCATAGGCTATTGGGTGTCCATCTTGAAGCAAACACGCTCCCAGCCCATCCTTGGATGCATCAGCCTGTATAACATGCGGTTTCCTTGGATCAAAAAACTTGAGCACCGGTGCATTTGTAAGAGCCTCTTTGAGTCTCTTGATGGCCTCATCATGTTCGTGTTGCCAAAGCCACACCATGTCTTTGCGCAGCAGCTGTCTCAAAGGTGCTGTGAGGGTGGCCTCACCTGGGATATATTGAGCGAGATATTTTATCATGCCCAACATTCGCTGTAGCCCTGCTTTGTCCTCAGGTGACGGCATCGCTGTGATGGCTTTTATTTTTGTGTCGTCCGCCTTCACTCCTTCTGCAGTGACCACGTGTCCCATGTACTTGACACTGTTCACTTTGAATTGTATCTTTTCTTTGTTGAATTTTACATTTGCTTCTTTTGCTCGCGTTATAACCTTTTGTAGTATATCATCATGTTCCACTTCTGTGGATGCTGCGATGATCATATCATCTGCTATGATATGAACTCCCTTAATGTCACAGAACGTTTCACAGTTGCGTTGTTGGAAAACTTCACTTGCTGATTTGATTCCAAAAGGCATGCGTTTGAATCTGTATCTCCCCAACGGGGTGTTGAAAGTGCACAGCCGCGATGAGGCCTCGTCCAGCTTCACCTGCCAGTAACCATCTTTCTCATCAAGCACAGAAAATATTTTCTTCCCAGCCAGTTTGCTCAGCACATCATCAGTCGTGGGAATTGAGTAATGCTGTCTCAGGATCGCTTTATTTAAGTCGCTGGGATCCAGACAGAGCCGTAGCTTGCTCTTGTCTTTCTTTTCAGTGACTACTAGGCTGTTTACCCATGATGTGGGCTCAGTCACTTCTGCAATAACATCAGCTTGCAGCAGGCTATCAAGTGTGACTTTCAGTCTGTCCATAATTGCAAGTGGTATTTTCTTACATCCATGTATGACTGGTGCGACGTTGGGGTCTGTGTGAATGTGATATTCTCGTTCAAACTCACCGAGTCCATCGAAGACTGATGGATGCTGGGCTATCAGTTCTTCCTTTGTCACTGTATGTTTCACTGCCAATGTGTCGATGTCCACTCTTTTGATCAGGCTGAGCTCTTCACAAGCCTCCCCGCCGAGGATGGGAACGGTGGAGTGCCTTGACACATAAAATGTGAGGTCTGCCTGGGCCTTAGACGTCGAACATGTGAGCGTGAGCGTCCCTTCAGGCTCCATCCTCGTCCCTCCATACGCTATCAGCACTGTTTTCGTTGGTTTCAGAGAAAACGTTCCACTCTTCTCCCGTCTGGTCTTCCTCGCCATGGAGTTGAATACCTTAAGTGGTAGAACATTTGCCTCTGCTCCTGTATCCAGTTTAAACTGGACAGGTATGTTGTCAACTGTTATGCTTGAAAACCAGGACTTGTCTCTTCTGGATTGTAGTCGCTCAAGTCCCACTGTGCCAATAAACAGACCGTCTAATTCTGTGTCTATTTCGTGCACTGTTTTCCGTGTCTGACCTGTCCTGCACATTCTTGCATAATGGTTCTGCTTTCCACATTTGTTGCATGTTGCTCCATATGCAGGACATTGGCGTGGTTGGTGTGACTTCCCACAATTTCGGCATATTGTGCTCGGTCCTTTGCTTTGCATGCATGTTGCTGAAGGTTTCACTTTATTCAGTGTTGGCTTGTCCCATGCTTTACGTTCGTGTAGCACGTGCACCGCTGTCTCGTTTCTGGATGCACCCATAGCCTGTATCTGAGCCTTCGCGGTCTCTGCAGCGCGACACGTGTCTATCGCTCTCTCCAACGTGAGATTAGGCTCTCTCAAAAGTCTCTCCTTTAAACGTTGATCGTTCAGGCTGAACACAATCTTGTCTCTGATCATGTCATTCTCCGAGGCGCCAAATTCACAGTCTTTACTTTTCTTCTTCAGTTCAGTTACATGCTTTTCAATTGTTATGTCCTCAGCTATAGGATGTGCCCAAAACTGGTATCGTTCAAACACTGTATTTTTCTTCGGTAAACAGTATCCTTTGAAGGCTGCCAGAATTCCACTCACTGTTTCATTATCCTCGTCGTCAAGATACTTTTCAAGCATGTTGTAGACTTCCAGTGCCTCTTCACCCAGTGCATGCAGTAGAATTGCTACCTGGATCTTCTTGTCCTTTCCTTCTGCACCACTCGCGGTCATATATATTTGGAAGCGCTGTTCCCATCGTCTCCAATTTTCTCCCAAGTTGCCGGTTAACACCAACGGCGACGGTAGCTTAAACTGTTCCATTTTCAGTTAGCCGTTAGCTTTTCTCTCACCGCTAGTCTCTGTCCCGATACACGTTAGCTGTAGCTTCCTCTTCAGAAAAAAAAACTCTGTGTATATTCCTCAGGCAAAATGACGAATTGGACCACTTCTGACACCATGTAATAGTTTGTTAGAACCACTGGAGACCGGAATGAAGATAATGAGATTTTTTCTTTATTGCGTGCCTCAGCTCCAAGATACAGCAGCTTCTAGTGCCTTCCAAGACGCATTACATTGAACACCTTGTGTAACACTCCGCGACCGTTGAGAACCCGAAACAGTGTTAGTGCGCGGCACTATATCCTACACTGTTTGTGTCTTGTAAAAATGTGTGTTTATCGCATCATTCGACAGTCGAGTGTAAATATTTGAATTTTGGCGACAAATTCACATTGCGCAAACCGATTTGGCTGAGAATGAAGCTCACCGACTCTTTTCTGGCACTGTTCCAAGCTAGAGGGTGATCAGACCTGCCACTGATCAGCCTCAGGTAGAGTGGTCAACCAGACACAGCTCCTGGAGGATGGGGGCAAACTCTTTTACCTGTATGCTCTCTGAATGGGCTTGTGGACCTACACACAACGGCACAACTACAGTCGCTTCAGCCAGTAGTCCTCTCTTTGGGAGGAAAACAGGCAAATACTCGCTGGTTGTGAGTCATTTGTGTTGGATCGCTGTACTTGGATGGAATGTGATCCAACACAAATTATCCTGTGGTGGGAACTCGCATTGCGTTTGGTGAGAACACAACAAAAGAGTTTGATCAGCTGTAAACATTAAAAGGCATTTTCACGTGTTAAACATTTAGTTTTATGCCCAAAAGCTCTTGAATCTTGTCGTGTTTCTTAGTCGACATCTTTGTCAGCGTCTTTAATCTGTAAGGCTCTTTTATGTGTCTGCCTCCTTTTTTTATACTGAAATATTTGTATTCTTTTCGGGGGGTTTGCAGTTTTGCATCTGTCCCATGTTAGAAATCACCCACCCATCTGCATACAGTGAATCCTTATGATAATCTCCTGCTATTTTCTAACATGGGTTCATGCGAACATTATCCAGAGCTCAGTGGATGTCTGAATAGCAGCTTTATTGCGTGATCTTCAGAAGAAAGTATGTTTGTGGTCTGCAAAGGCCGTAGCCATATGACATGAGTGACCAGGCTTTTCATTCCTGTCTAGTATGAATGATGCTTCAAGTTTGAAATGCTGTTTTGTTTTGTTTTTACAACTGTAGTTGCAGTAAAAACAGGATGTTTAACTGTTGTCTTACCACATGAAGCTCAGTGGCCCCTGTGTCTTTCTGTCTCCACTGAGAAAACCCCAAATTGTGCTCCATGTGTTTCTCTGATATTATTCATTTTACAGAGATTGGCATTAGTGCTAACTACCACAACAAGGAATCGACATGGTTAAACCGGTGTATATTGCACATTATCTGATTCCAGCCAAGCTGTCTTGTTGGTCCAAGAGAACCAGCAGGTGGTGAGCCATGGTGAAGGGATGGCTGGGGAGAGGAGATGGCATACTCAAGGTCTCACAACAGTATTATTTTTTTCTCTAGCACACTTTGTGAAATTTAAACTCCACCGACAACTCTTAAATCACAAGATATGAATGTATATCTGTAATGACTGATCAAGGCTGCGGGTGTGACTGTGAGCTTTCTGGTTTCACTGCAGGCAGATTCATTGAGCCTGTTATGGTGGAAAATTAAAATCAACCAAAAATATTGCAGACTACTTTACCATTAACTATTCAGTTAAGTCTCTGATATGTGATGCCTAGTAAAGACAGCTTGCTCAGCCACTTTTTCTTTAGCACCTCAAGAGCTGCTGAAAGAAACAGAGCTGGTTCTGACTATAGAGCTGACTAATGTCAGTAAAAGTCTGTGTGGACTGACGAGACCTAAGGTTTCAGTAGCACTCACATCTCACATTTAAATAGAATTCCTCAGTAGTGTACAACCTCAGTAACTCACTCATACATGGCAGCTGATCACATTTGACCAGTCTTATGTCATTGTTTTCCAAAAGCTCTTTTTTTTTTACTCTAGGGAAAACTGAGAGGAATAGAATCATTTTCATATTCAATCAATATAGTCTGGACATGTTATTCAAGAAAGATCAGATAAACTCGAACCAACACATTTTCTATACAGACCATGCTCAAAGTGATGTATCTTTAAGCACACAAATCACATTCAACACAGTTAAAGCATACTGCTTTAAATAACGTGAGACTTCCTTTGGGGTTGTTGGCGAGGCACTTGTACTCTGTGTAACCTTTGTGTTAACTAGCACAGCAGCTATGGGAATTATAATATAAATGTATGTACCCTGGACATTCAGATTGTGCTGCTGCATGGTGCAACTTTGCTGGAACTTCAGATGATTCATTAGAGCTGGTTGTCCTGTGTTTCACCCCACTCAAACTCGCAATGCAGCTGTGAATGTGCATTGCGCATATGATCAAATGCATATGCATGATATATATATACACCCAGTTCCCCTGGTAATTTATGACCAGTTGGTATTTCAGTTTGAAAAAGATGCCCTAGATTACTGACATATGGTTCCTTTTAACAGTCTCTCTTTGTGTCGCCTCTCTCTCCCTCTATTTCGCCATCTCTCTTTTTCTCTAAGTTTGTTTTCTTGTTTATTGATATGCCTCTCGCTTAAGCTCTCTGTCTCCAGTATGGTTGTCTCACATTGTACACATGTGAACTGCCAGATTAAATATTCAAAACAAGAAGGGTATTGTTAGTTGGTGTAACAACCAGTGATTTACTTGATAATTGTTTTTTATCACCAAAAGTAAACAGTAAACCAGTCTGTAAACACTATTTCTTTATCCTTGACACAAATAACCAGAAAACTGCTCCTTGGCAGCTGCTAAAGAGCTCATCATTGCTGTAGTTTGATATTTTGCCAAAAAGGAACTAAATATGTTACTTGTTTTAAACAGTTGCACAATTTACAACACTCGAAGGGTGTACACAAGTTGTGTGTTCATGTACCTACTAATTCCACAAACATCTGCAAATATATTTCAAACAACTTCAATCCAGCCTAAACACTTAAGAACAAAACTTTCAATATGCCAATCATAGTGTAAGCTCTCGAAGTGGTACCCATAAATGGACATGAATCTCTTTTTGATCAGACCCATCTCCCCTCAGCTTTATGCCTCAGGATCATATTCTGGAACTTACTTTCTCATATTTAGGAATGAGGCTGAAATGCCTGGAAATCCAAATATAAACTGACCAAACCAAACATGACCCTATAATACAATTAAGGTGTTTATAATTTTCACTTCCACTTCAATGCATCTATTCTGCCTGCCTCTCTCTCTCTCTCTCTCTCTGTTCACAGTGTTTGAGCTGTCAAATTTGACCTGCCTGTCTCTCTCCCACCGAGCTCTCTGCCCGACATAACCACACACACAGACACACGTCTTTTCCTCAGTCCTGCTTTCACCCAGACACGTTGTGTTTAATTAGCTCCTCAGTGGTGTGAAATATATGTGTGTGTTCGTGTATGTGTTTCTGTCTGTGCGAGATAAACTTGTGCAGGCCCTTCTGAGGAAGTGTCAAGACTGCCTTAGGAGTGGAGTGAGATGTCTTTCAAAACACACACACACACACACACACACACGCATACACACACACATACACACACAAACACACAACCAAATAGTGTGAGAGGGGGCCACTTGAAGGTCAGTTGTGTGTGAGTACTTTGTGAGACTCCCATAGTGACTGACAGAGAGGTAGCAAATTTGTCTCTCTTTATTTAGCAATCTGGAAAAATGGCAACACGACTAACAGAGAAACACACAGGCAGAACTTTAGCATGGAGACAAATGGAAAGACAGACTGGATACAGGCATGGAGTTGGGTAGATAGAAAGATCGCTACTGAGACACACATACTTACACGGTAGATGGAATTTTACATTGATAAACATTTTAGATAGTAATTTTAGATATTTTCTTTCTACCTCATCATGAATTTATTTGGTGTCAATCATTTCAGTTCCTGCTGTCATTGTTAATCATATCATTGTATTTAGTACCTATTACATGTATTAAGGTAGTAGATTGTTCAATGATATCAACTACGCTGGAGTTATTTACTGACTCTGACTCTTGCTTGAGTGTGATATATAGTAGTATATAAAGATAATAGATACCTATCGTTTGCAGGTCTGTTCACAGGTAAGGTTAAATGTTGAATTTGAACAGTAATACCAAAGGCAATGGTTTTGTCTTTTTTGTCTTTTTCCTTTTATTGAATTACAGTTATTTTTCTGTATATTTGCAATAACCCAGAACAATCAAAGGATAATTAATCCATTAAAATCCATTTAAATCCAATTCAATCCATTGGAGCCCTAATATAATATTAGAGCTTTGTTTCATATCATATAACTGGATGATGATCTAACATATAACATTATGAAAAAAAATACTGACTTCACATTCCCCAAAAACCCTTTGCACCATTGTCCCCTTGAAGCTTGTAATTAATATTTGTGAACTAATGTGACCTCTGCAGTCATTCAGGCCTGTGTGTGCAGCAGGCCCGGATCTAGACTGCTCAGATTAGGGGGGCATTGAAAATTTGGGGTGGGAACTTTTCACACACTGGACTTAGTGATGAGCATTTTTTATTTTAGACAGAGTTTTAAAGAATAGTAAATTCAACAAAGCTTTTTTTTGATGTGTCTGTGTTATTTTCATTATATTCATTGTAGTAATTAGGTTAATATTGGTGAATATCTTAAAATGAATCAACTGGTTTGTCCAATCAAACCCTTCTATGTTGACTGTGACTAACTATTTTCACAGGTCATTCAATCTCAGAATTGTGACTGAAGAGTTTCTGGCTCAATTTGAAGTGTTCATATTACAACGACTTGTTACTGTCTCCACACCAAACTGGCTGTTTCGACAAACTAATAACACTGTGATGCATTGGGGAATTTTGAATATAAACTTTTAGAAATATTAAAACATGGGGTGACTTCCCAACAAGTTTTATCTATTAAGACAATCAGAGTAATATAAAGAGAATTCCTAATTTCCAATGCCGTCCAATATTTTACAGGGATACAGATAGAAAATAGTATTTGAAAGACACTGATGTAACATTTCTCTACCCTCTTTCTCTCAGAACTATATCACATCTATAGATGCCAATGAAACCAACCTGGCTAGTGCCTTGGGTGAGATACTTTTTTAACTTTCAACTATAACATTCTACCATAGGCACCTGAGCAATAGTGTAAGTGCATCACCATTATTCAATGAGGTAAAAGTTATAGTTTTGCTTCCCCAATTTTTGGTCTTTACGAAAATAAGTTTCACACAGTCCCCACAATTACTTTTGTCAGCAAATAACAAAAATAGGTAATAGGTAAAAGTACATATTTCGGCCATACAAGTTTAAGAGGGAATTATGGTATTTTTCAACCTGAGCCAATAAGGGTGTGTAAATGAATGGTACTAAGACATTTATTTGTTTTGTTTGGTTGTTTAGTTTTTGTAAGTACTGTTCATATACAAACCCACCTCTATAAACATAGGTTCCAGGTAAAAACAAAAACAAAAAACATAATTACACTGTCAGGCCACTGTTGTTCTCCAATACTTGGAAAGGAAGGGTGGAGTATCCAATTGGCTATAATGGGCAACCTCAACACATGATCGAAAAAATATTATGTGGAAGGTGAGAAAACAACACATACAGCAAATCCTTGAAGAGACAGATGTGACATTGAATGTTAAAAGTGTTGTATTGAAGGTGTAGCAGCTACTGTATAAAGTGGCATAGCATATTATCAACCACACTTAAGCTGACAGGCCACAAATAAACTATGGAGGACCATACATGACATAAGTAAAAATAAATAAATAAATAAATGTATAAATAAATACAGAAATAAATAAATAAATGAATAAATAAAAATGGAAATAAATAAATAAATACAGAAATAAATAAATAAATATGTTATTACCAAAAGAAATGTCAAAAGAAATGTCTTAAATATATTTTAACATTTATTTTTTCCCTGATACATTTCCTTTGCATTTGCAGTGTCCTTATGCTAATGAGAAAGGCGGGCCTAACCGCAGTCTCATGCAGGATTGGTCACAGGAGTGTAATGATCCAGCCCTACTACTTCTGCCTTTCAATGCTGGTGTCCAGTAGCTGTTTGGGACGTTGAGCCAGTTCACACTTAAAATGAACTAGTTCAAGTTCAGAGGGTTAGTTAAGGTTATTTTTTATTGGGATGATTTAGGTGTCAGTAGTCCTGACTGTGAGCGTCACGTCTCGTGTTGTACTGAGCACAAGGAGCGAGCCATGAGGAGAAGGAGGAAACAGAAACTCCAGCTCGGTACAAACCACCTGCCGCCTCTGCTCTGAACATGAAGCCGCTGATCTCTGAGCAGATGTGACCAGAGAAACTCTGTGTTTTCACTGTTTCCACTGTTCCACAGAGTCACTAACTGGCTGTTTCACGGTGAAGAGCTCAATCTCAGTCACTGCCCGTGTCTCTGAGCGAGTGTGTGGCAGAGCGCAGGGGCTGTGTGTGTGTAGCTCAGTTGACCAATCCTGCTCGAGACTGAGGTTAGGCCCGCCTTTCTCATTAGCATAAGGACACTGAAATGTGGAAATAAATAAATGTGGAAATAAATAAAAGTTGCAATAAAAGTGGAAATAAATAAATAAATGTGGAAATAAGTTTAAGACATTGATTTATTTAATTCTGCATTTATTTCCATATTTATTTATTTATTTCCACATTTATTCCAACTTTTATTTTTCGATTTCAGTGTCCTTATGCTAATGAGAAAGGCGGGCCTAACCTCAGTCTCGAGCAGGATTGGTCAACTGAGCTACACACACACACACAGCCCCTGCGCTCCGTCACACACTCGCTCAGAGACACGGGCAGTGACTGAGATTGATCTCTTCACCGTGAAACAGCCAGTTAGTGACTCTGTGGAACAGTGGAAACAGTGAAAACACAGAGCTTCTCTGGTCACATCTGCTCAGAGATCAGCGGCTTCATGTTCAGAGCAGAGGCGGCAGGTGGTTTGTACCGAGCTGGAGTTTCTGTTTCCTCCTCCTCCTCTCGGCTCGCTCATTGTGCTCAGTACAACACGAGACGTGACGCTCACAGTCAGGACTACTGACACCTAAATCATCCCAATAAAAAATAACCTTAACTAACCCTCTGAACTTGAACTAGTTCATTTTAAGTGTGAACTGGCTCAACGTCCCAAACAGCTACTGGACACCAGCATTGAAAGGCAGAAGTAGTAGGGCTGGATCATTACACTCCTGTGACCAATCCTGCATGAGACTGCGGTTAGGCCCGCCTTTCTCATTAGCATAAGGACACTGCAAATGCAAAGGAAATGTATCAGGGAAAAAATAAATGTTAAAATATATTTAAGACATTTCTTTTGACATTTCTTTTGGTATTAACATATTTATTTATTTATTTCTGTATTTATTTATTTATTTCCATTTTTATTTATTCATTTATTTATTTATTTCTGTATTTATTTATACATTTATTTATTTATTTATTTTTACTTATGTCATGTATGGTCCTCCATAATAAACACGCAGATGTTGGTAAAGAGAATTCCGTTTCTGGCCACATTGTGTGTCATCCTCCGCTTTTATTAAGGAGATGATTAGGTAGAACTGAATAGTAATTGATTCTCTTCTAGGTGCAGTAATATGTGATGAGTTGATCAGGACATGGTCTGTCCATCCTGAAAGTCCTGACACAGCACCAAGCTCTCATCACTTCACATCATCGTGCTGTAAGTGTGCAAGCGAGTGAAGATGCAACCCACTTTCTGACTCAATAGCTATGTCATACACACAGTTTATAAATGCCTTAGTGTAACTGGATAAATTTCTATTTGTCTGACTGACTGATTTTTTTTGCTGGTACTTTTATAAAATATAAAGGGCATACCTCCACCAAGGCCCAACAGCACCCTTATGAAACCATATTTATATCCACTAGATCTGCACCAAACTGCTTACACTCATAAATATTAGTTCTATAAACATCATTTAGATCCATTCATTAGTCAATGTGAATCAATGAATTGTATAAAAACGCCAAATCTCACGATGCAAAAAAAAGGGGGGGGGGGAACAAGTGGATCCGGCCCCAGTGATCTGGATCAACCACGAACTTTAATGGGTTCTTCTTGCTTGACCCATATCACATCCTTAAATTCAGTTTTGTGTTAATTCATTCAGTAGTTTATGCGTAACCCTGCTAACTACCAGACAACACAGAGGAAGCAAAACCCTCCTTGATAGTGTAAAACGATAAGGTATTTTTAGAGTTTTTTTTGTAATTACTCACAGAAAACAAGTGAGTGCTAAAAGGTGAATGTTAGAATGTCTCCAGTTTTTGTCCATTTCATATGGTAGCCCATAGTTTGATAGTCACCTTGTGTTCCAGTCCACTAAACCTGTCTAAAAGTGGTCAGAGGAAACAGGGTCAACCTGTGGGCTATTAGGCAAGACACTAATCAACTATTGAACCAACAGAGTCTCATCAGATCTCTATCTGTTGCGTGTGTGTGCGCATGTGATGGGACGATAAGATTGCATTTAATGACTATTGACGGATGGAATTGTAGAGAAGCAGGAAGCACACAGGATTGAGGAAGAGAAAAGAAAAGAAATGAGGAATAGAGGAAAGGAGCAAAGAGTAGTCGGCTGCTACTGAGAGTCAATAACACAGGAAGACACTTTAATTACCGTCCGCCAGCCTAGATTAACTTTTATTGCCCGCTGGACAGGGAGACATAGTTAACATGTCTGAATCCGTCTGAGCAAAGTTTGTTTTGCCCACTGAAACAACTACTGTGTGATTGATCTGCTATGTGGAAACACAGTTATTGAGACAAATAATACTTCCAGTTGGTTTCATTGAATAATTTTATTGCACTAAATGTGCAGTCAGCCACCAAGGTTGGTTCATTACTTTTTGGGTTATGTTTACATATTTAGTAATTCATAGAAGAAGATGAGAAAACAAATAGCATCTTTTCCTATATATTAATTTAATTTAATAATTTGTTTATTTTGATACCAGAAGTCGTTACTTTGGCAGCACAATATGCCACCATCCTCTTTTCAACCTAGTCTGACAACGTTTTCTAGAAAGACTAAGAGATATTTTGAGCATCATTATAAACTTCTGTCTGCCGAAGCTGTTTGCTAACAATAGCCCATTTTTTGTGAGATTAATGATATACAGTAGCTCAAGCACAGCAGGTACTGTATATTAACGACCATGTAGTTGTATGCGCTGCCTATCAACAGCGTACACATGAGGTTTGTTTACCAGCAACATATTTCAGAAGACCACCTGTTGCCTCTGATTTGCAAATGGTAAAACATGTAAAATAACAAGCGCATAACAATATTGCATCTTTCCTCATCCTGTGAGAAAACAGATGAAATAGCATTTTACTATTTTTATAGTGGCTGCAAATTAAATTGTATGAAATTCATCGTTGGTTGCAAATGTGGTGTTTTTGCCCGACTGTACGATAAGCGGAAAGATGACTTTTGTAGAGGGCAAAATCTGAAAACTAGGGAGAGAAAAAAGAAAAATAACACCCACATCCCATCCAGGCTTTTGATGGTTGTGATATTAATACACAGGCCATTAAGTGGTGGACAACATCCTTTGTACTTTTCTTTCTCTGGCTTTCAATGTAATGACCTCACACGCACTCACTCAGCATTAGTGTTGTTTCTATGGTAATATTGGTAATCATGCAAATTCATGCAATACAGATTCATGCCTAAATAAAGGCTTTGACAGTGGCGGAAGTACATTTTCTCTCTGTCTCTTTGTGTGTGTGTGTGTGTGGGAGAGAGATCAAAGAAAGCACTCAACAGTGTATTTCCATAGTAATTTGATCCTCTGTGACAGTGGTCTATGTGGCTGATGGCCACTGAATTAATATAGAACAGTGTCTTTTATTCAGTCTCATCTAAATATATCTGTTTTTAGATTTGCTGTCTATCAAGTAGGATTTCAGAGGAAGGGTTGAGATCGCTTTTATTGAGTTACTTTTTTTCCCCGAACTAAAAGGACATGGGACCAAATTAAACTATCGGTTATAATTATACTGTTCATACTCAACAGTTCGATCTCAGATGTAAAATAATTTATTACCACAAAGATCAAAATTCATTCTGTCTGATTCTGATTCTGCAGAGGGAACCCTTTGGAATTGCTTATACTTTTCTGCATTATTTGTTCATGCAATGTGATCCGGTCTCAGTCCAAGTCACAAGTCGAAGGCAATGTGCTGAAGCTAAGTGAACTTGTATTTATTAACTGCTCGAACCTTCTCTGGTTACAATAACTTCCTTTCTTAAGGAACTGCTTAAGATCATCCACATTCGTGGGATGTCTGTTGTTGAAGCGCTCTGTCGAGGTCATTCTACAAAAATTATAATTCGTTAAGGTCTGATCTCTTCTACAGCTCGATTGTCTTAGATTATAAGTACATTTATTCCATGTTTAGGCTCATGTTCCTGCTGCAGCCCCTACGAACAGCCACCCTGACATTATCACGTAAGATACCTTGAAAATAATAGGACCCCCTCTACTTTGTTTCACTGTTAGGATGATGATTTGATGTTGGTCTGAACAGTTTATAATTAGTTTCATCCAATAATAAAAAACTTTTTGTCAGCAGTGTTGTGGAGTGTCAGGGTTGCACTTTGGCAAGATTCTACGCTGTGCTTCAGGAGTCAACTTATTCTGACACCCCCTTCTTGGGATGCTAGCCGCTGAGCTAAATAATCTGCATTCTAGCTGTGGACAGATGAATATATAAAAGTTTTGAGATAACTCCGTAACCTTTTCCATCTTTATGCAAATCAACAGTTCTCGATTGTAAGTCTTGTGAGACCTCTTACTTTGTACGGCCCAGTTTGATGATTTGTGTGCTCTTAGTTAAAGTTGTATATTTGTTCATGATTGTAACTTAAATGAGGATCTGGCCATGTTTTAAAAGGGTTCATTAACTTTGTATGCCATTGTAGTTCATCAACCTCTTCCAGAGTATTGCTGTCAAGGACCAATATAGTGTAACGTGTTAATTCTCTTCGGTCTTATTATGTCTCTTAAAGGTTGTGGATGCCATACTGCCTCCTCTGACAACTCTGGCTTTCAGCAAAAATTGTTAGAGTGGTGGTGAGTCGTTTCAGTGAGTGGAGAGAGTGGAGAGAGTAGAGAGAGAGAGAAAAGATTTTTAAAAAAAGCTGTGTTTGTATTACAGTGGTCTGCTCTGTAGTTGTTTTGATGGTGCTGTCCGAACTCAGTCTCATCCCGTTGGTCCATGGTGGTGATAGAGGAGAGGAAGGAGGAAATGAAGTGGAGGAAATCAATGAAGAAAACTCTTCCAGTCAAATAGTAGGTCTCATCACTGAATCTCTGCTTCCATGGTTGGTCTGATTCTTTCTATGTATCGGCCTGACAGTGTGTCTGATGCATTCACTGTGACACCTTGGTATACAATGGCTTCAGGAGATATTCAGAGCCCTTTATTTTGTGACGATGTAAAATGTATTGTAAAGTGATTCTTGCCCACATGTCAACACTCAATAGTCAATACTGACAAAGTGAAACAGGTTTTTAGATATTTAGTTTTTGCAAATTTATGAAAAATCTAAAACTGAAAAAACAGAAACTCTCATTTAAAAAACTATTCAGACGTTTACTCTGGCTCTCTAAAGCGTGGTGTCAAGTGCATTGTTGCTTTGATTATCCTTGAGATGTGTCTGGAATTGGTCTGAGTTCATCCAGTTTAATTAAATTGATTGGACAAAGTTAAAAAGGCAAACATCTGTTTATGTAGAGTCCCACAATTCACACAGCATGCGATACAATTCTGTCGAGGCTTTGATCAGGACAAGGGCATAAAACTAATTTAAAGAGTTTGGTGTTTCTAAACGCAAAGTGACCACAATGATTGTGAAATGGCAGAAGTTTGGGACCAGCAGGACTCTGCAAGATATTCAAAAACCCATTGGTCACTCAGCAGAGCCTCAGAAGTCCTCTGCTGAGATGAAAGTAATGACCACCAACTCAGCCAACTCCATCAATCAGGCCTTGATTGTAGAGCAGCTAGACTGAAGCCACTTGAAGTAAAAAGCATGTGACAGCCCAGTAGGAAATGACCATATATAATCTGAGAACATGATATGTTGCTCGGGTTGTTTATCTCATGTCATCCTATGTCAGTAGGGGCTGGTAATTAGCTGTGAACTCATTAAGAACCAGAGTTGGTGAATGTCGTGCCATTATCACTGCTAAAAGGTGACCTCCATCACTCTCTCTCACTACTCCACTCTTAATATATCCAACTTACACAGAAGCATTTTTTCTGAAGTAATAATCATTCTGTTATAATAATTGTGATAATTCGATCGTTAACAAGTCCACTCACAATCTTGGGGGTTCCTTCAGTCAAGCTAATTGTACATATGACAATATACTCATGGTCTTAAACAACATTATTCAAAATTGTGCCTCTATCCTCCTTAAAAATAGAACATACAAATTGTTTCCGTTCTGCTTTTGTGGTAATCATCACATCCAAGTACTTGACATGAACAAGCATCCGTTTATATGAGTGTTGACATCCAAAGATCACACAATACTGTAGAGAGCAGAGACAGTCATGCAGTAACAAAAATAGACATTGACATTTGTGTTATTTTTTCTCACAATACTTGACATCTTCTATATGGATCTATACAGGCTTTTCCTATATCCCATTATTATTATCCCATTATTGTGTTACTCTCTCTCTCCCTATCTTCCCTGCCAAAATGTCCTCATTTCTATCAATTTTGTCTTGTGCATTGCCTCTTGTTCACTTTTACTTCCACCCCCATTTTTCTTCCTTATTTCTCCCCCTTGTCCTCTCCCCTTGCCTCTCAAATTCTCGCCTCTGCTCTTCTTCCCACATTTCCCTTTTTCTCTCCTCCTCCTATTATGATTCTGGTTGCCCCCTCCCCCTCTGCTCTGTGCTCTCTCTCCAGATCTGTTCCAGTTTACACTCTGTTACTAATGATCAGAACAGTGTATTAATAATTAACACTACGAAAGCCAAATGTTGTACTCATGAATGTTTGTGTTTAGGTATGAATCTCTCCTTCAAGCTGCAGAGCCTGTCCCGCTCTACACACTCAAACTTCTGATCTCAATGACAAAATATATTAGGCAGACACAAAAGTACTGTACAATGTTACAACCTGGCTCAAGGCTGGCAACAAAATGGGGGATCCACACACAGAGCTTTCAATCAAATCTTATTTATTTTACTGAGACAAATGATCAAGGATCAGGCTGGTGCAGCAGGCCCTGCTGAGAGTGAGAGAGAGAGAGAGAGAGAGAGAGACATTCCCAGGAGAGCAGTCATTTTGCATTCTGGGAAGGCCCACCCAGGTGGGCAGGTAAGTGGCTGAAGCTCCACCCACCAGCGCAGAGCAAGGCACACAGGCAGGTAGGATGAGAGGGTCGTCAGTCAAAAAAAGTCAATCACAATCAATCCCACAGACAGAGAAGGCATCGTAAGACTAAAATGTGACTGTACTATTCTAAGTATTAACACCATAGTTTACTGATTTTATATTATACATTTATTAATGTTGTCCTAAAGTACAGCAGCACAGACTGACATGCAAACCTTCTCTATAGATGCTGGTCAGGCACCTCTTAAAATCCATTATTCCTTCTAAAAGTAACTGGAAGTATATGTCGACAATAGGTTTGTATGGAGATATTCCATTATTATCTTCTCTGTCCAAAACCAAGCTTTGGTTGTATCAGAGCGTTTTGCAGTCGGAGCAAATAAACACACACAAGTACACACAAATACACTCAGGCACTTTTTAGGCTCTGAATGTGTGATCTTTCAATGCCAAGGCCAGTCGCTCCCAGTCCAGCACTGTGAATCACTAATAAGTGTTTCTAATTCAAAGCCACGCACTCGCACATGCATGTACACACAAACACACTAACCTACCATTGGTAGTGTTTTATTTACTCACTACAGCACAGCACATACAGATGTACACAAATAATCATTATTTATTGACGTCGCTGATACACATTCAAAGCTAACAGCAACATCAGCACAGCGACTCCAATGTCAGTGATGTACAGTGAAAACGCCAATGTTTTCTACATTAGTAATCACTTTAGTGGCAGGTATAAGCTGCTGTATCAGCTAAGATGTGTAAAGACTTGACATATTGTGAAGATATATATCTTGGCACACTAGTTACTCCTGAAGAGCTTTGTTAAAAAAGTGTAATGCACATGCTCGAAATATACAGCTCCAAGACAAAATTATTGCCTCTGTTAAGATTCACTGCTGCGTAATGTTGAGTAAATTTAAATCCAAGAGGAAGCAGCCTTCAGACACCAAAATAAAGAGGTAATAGTTTACAGAGAATCTGCTGATCCCGGTTTTAACATTGAGATTGACTCACCTGGTGTGTGTGTGTGGGGGGGTCTTTTAGTGCGCGGTGATGTGCTGATGTATGTGTGCTTGATCGATGTGTTTGATCGATGTGTTCTGACAGCTGCTGTCAGTAAATCTTGATTCTCCAGTCACCTGTCTTCTCTTTTCAGCTGTTGACAGACACAGAACGTGAGGGTGAAAATAAAGGAGCAGAGAGAGAGAGAGAGAGAGAGAGAGAGAGAGAGAATGTGATAGAGAAAATGGGAAAGGCAAGTGATGGATGGAGAGGTTGATGGAAGGATATATGGAGGAAGTGAGAAAGAGATGTGAAGAGAGATTTAGGAAGATGAATGGATGTAAGAGTGGGCAATATTCCTACAAAGTCGTACCGTGATCTTTTTAATGAACTATAACAATCCACAATCTGAATTTTTATCATTTTTCACAATTTTGTTTATGTACTGTCAAGAAAATCCAGATTCGAACGAACCAAACTTATGTATTTGCATCATTTAAAACATAATATTGCAGTGACAACACTGTTTTGTAAATTGTTCATCCGTGTGTTAAATCCCACAGCTTTTAACCGCACCAAGAATGGAATCACCTGGGTCATCTTTTTCCATCGTTTACTGCTGATATGATATTGTCACTGTAAACATTTTGTTTGTCCCTTATTTTTACCTCCTCCTCCATTCACTCATTTAATCTACTTCAACCATTATAACTTATTAAACCTCTTATCACTAATGCCATATTTCGTCCATCTCCATCCATCCCTCCCAGAGTTCAAAGTTCACCCACATAGGAGAGTAGGGCCCTACTTCTCTTATCAGTTATATTAGTCTGTCTCATCTTTGTCCTTCTCTTCCTCCCTCTCTCCTCATCCCCTCCTTCCTTGACACAAGTAGAGTGATGTGAACTTTACAAATTGGTGTCAGCACTCTTCTCTCTACATCTGTTTTTTCCTCTGACATTATTAACAATATTTTACTTTTTTTTTACTCTCTCCCTCGTTCTCTTTCTCTCGCATCTCAAATTTATTAACATTAGTCCACATTTCTGTCTTTCCCTGTGCCCTCTCTCCACAACTCACCCTCCATCACTGCGGTTATACAATCAGAAATTAAATTGCCTGGGTCTTGGTTAGATAAGTGTGGCTATGAAGCCAGCCGTGCGGTAATTAGATGGTAAATTGGGGACATTAACGTTTGGAAGGCAGCCTGCTGTCTCTCTACATTATCACAGCCCAGACACACCTTCAAACAACTACATTTACTGTGACCTTTAGCCAAAGAACCTCATGCTCTGTGTGTGTGGTTGTGGTTGTGTGTGTGTGTGTGTGTGTGAGTGTGTGTGTGTGTGTGTTTGTGTTTGTGTGTGTGTGTGTGTGTGTGTGTGTATGTGTGTGTGTGTGTGTGTGTGTGTGTGTGTCGCCTTGTATGCTTAAATGTCCTTCTACTGGATCTATCTGCAAATTGTATGTGGATTGCGGCCTTTTCACACATTATGCTTATCAACTTAGTATAAGGTTGTATTTTCTCACGGTTTACCTCACTTAAATATTGTGTGGGAAAAGAATATCTACTGTTTCTTAAACCTTCATAATTCTCGCCTGTGTGTCTTTTATTTTATCATTCGTTAATAGCTTGACTTAGACTTAAGCCATTACATCATATTGCTCCAGTCCAACTCTCTCAATGCCAGAGAAAAGAGGACTCACTAGGGGTTAATGACACCATAGTGATCATTTTCACATGTTAAAAGCATGTTATTGCATGTAGGAGTCTGTTTTTTTGCGCTGCTCTCTAGCATGAATAAATGCATAGAGAAAATGTTAAATACTATTTAGATGATATTAAAACAAGAGATTTGTCATTCATGAATAATTAGACCATCCATTAGATTATGGGTTAATATGACTTCCTGCTGCTAAAATACTGTGTTACCTCACTATACTCGGTGTTTATAATGTTTTGACTTGAAATATTTTATTAACCATCACGATTCAGTTCGATATATTACTGTTCAATTGACAGCAGCAATATCTGACTACAGTAGAGCATGGGTTAATCTAGTTTAAAGCCTTTCCTTATTGTCATAGTATATTCTCCATTATAGAGCTGGTGATGTATGACCACTGCAGTGAGGGCCATCTTCTCTGTGTGTGTTCTATTATTGGCAGTGTGTTGTGCTCTGGTCTGTTCAATGTCTGGTTTTGGGCACACTGTCTATTGATGTATGGCTGGTAGGTGGACGATGGTCTGGTTTATCATGTCACGCTGGCCTGGCCTGTCCTCTCATGTCTCAGCCTGTCACCTTACTAATGGGAGTTCATCCATCATATTTGCAAACACGTACGTACATTCACACACACAGACACACACACACAAACGAACACACACACTTATGCCTTCGTAAAAGACCTAACAAAGAATACTGAGCAAAATAGCAAAAGTACATCCCTAATATCTGGATTCATTCATCTTGTCAAGTACAAAAGAGCTCCCACTGAAATACCTGAGCCCTGTGTGTCCACATGAACCCTTAGCATACAGTCAGTGAGACATCTCAATATAAAACACATGGATTAAGTCACTATTTAGCTGAAAAATAGTTTCTATAGATTTGAATACTCTAACCTCAGTGGGAATGATAGCATGTTAAACACTGCCGACTCTAACATTAGGTAATTAAATGTAAAACCTCCATGACCAGTGGTATATTAGGTCATATTATCTTATTGACCATGGTCAGATGAGACAGAGGATTTGTTGCTGTTGTGAACACATCCTTTTTTGCTGCTTTGTGGCAAACTGCAGATACAATCCAGACCCAATTCTCCGGAATTCAGGTTTTGTCTGATACTTAAATAATGTGGTGCTGATGTGTATTACTGTAAGTATTATGGTATATATGAAACTTGTAATTATAAGTTAAAAGATGCTCCACATTACTTATTTTAACATGACACATACCCACAAATTATGACTTCAATCTTTTAATATATATATACAAATTTGAGAATCTTTTTTCATTCAATGTGGCTCTGATACCCAGTGGTAATAAATCAGGCCATTGACTTGTTTAAAAAAATATAAATATAAGGGTGTAAGAGGGGAATGTCAAAAGTTACGAAAACAAAAGTTACGAAAACTTGTTAACACCTCCAGAGGGCAGTAACATTTAGTTTTTCTGCATTTCTACAAGAACTTATGTTAAATGACAATAGCTTCTCAGTTAATCTGCACCATGGTTCTGGTAGGTCCCATCCCGTTCAGTCCCAAAAGAACATGTGATGAGGTGCAACATAATGTTTGTAACTGTAGGACACTGTTGAATCAGCTTGTTTAAAGGTGGCCTCCATGAAAGGTCTGACGCCTGCTGGACAAACTATAAATCTTAGTTAGAGTGAGGACAGATTTTTTAAATCAGTGGTCAGGCTTTGTTGCCTTCAGTATATTAACACCTGTCTGACTTTAGGATGCAGCTTTGTTCCCACTGCAGCCTGAATGCCTTCTTCTTTCCAATGCACACAGTGTGTAGGTGTGTGTGAATATGTGTGGACAAGCACACAGCAGTTGGTTGTGAACCTCCATCACAAAGGGAAACATTGTCATTTCTAATATACTGTTGACATTCACAACTCTCTCTCTCTCTCTCTCTCTCTCTCTCTCTCTCTCTCTCTCTCTCTCTCTCTGCTTTTTCGCAGTGTTTAGTTTGGGTTTATCCACATCACTCTTTTATTTTCACTCTCTACTCCCCTCTTCCGCCCATTTGTTTCTCAGCTCCTCTGTCCCACCTTCTCTCTTCTCATCACCAAATGTAATCTTCTCTTACCTGATCTTCCCCTTAAATCTCATCTCCTCTACCCGTGTCCTTGCCTCTCTCCGTCCTCACCTCGTCTCACTTCATATGCTCTCATCATGTCTCCACTTTTCGTCTCTACTCTCCCGCCAATCCCACTGGTAACAGAGAGGAGTCATTCTAGCGGAGCTACAACCATAATGAAGATGAAACCTTCCAGTGTATGTACATGTGCAAGTGTGTATGTGAGCAGTGCAGTGAATTGCTGCTAAATTAAATGAATCCCTCTTTCGCCCTTTTCTATCTCTCATCCAGTCTGCATTTTCTCTCTCTCGCTTTCAGGTTGATCAAACGCAGTAGGGTCCTACCAACAGTTTTTCAGCTCATTAAGGTAAGAATCCAATCCCAGTAAATCAGTTAATCAATCAGTCTCAATTCAATCGTTTCGGTCAATCAGTCACTCGGCAAACCCAACCCAGTTTTCACAATCTGTATTATTTTGTCTTTTCTGCTCTGTTTTATTACAGCTCCTTCCTTCTCTTACCTCTCACTAACTCCATCTAACCTTATGGATGTATTTATGTAAATGAATCCAAGTGGTGTTGAACTATTAGAGGGCTTGTGTAATTGACTGGCAGGTCAGCAATAGAGAGGGAGAAGGGTTGATAGAGTGGGAATATGGACTTCACTATTCAGAGGGCACACACACAGCAAATACACACAACAACACCTCAGCACTTGTCTGTTATCAGCGAAGCGTAACAACGTTTCCAGCAGACAATTTATTTCACCTGACCCTCTTTGCATATACGCACAATCTAATGCACCCAACGACAAGCACAGCACAATCTGTTTTCAGAAAATCTAAACACTTGTGCTGCAACAAATATATTGTGCTTTACACACACACACACTTACACACACTTCCACACACACACAAACACACACACCCACACTCACACACACACACACACAAACACACAAAGAAATGTGCTCTTAGTTAATAATCAGTGTTCTGCATGGCTGCCCGTCCAGCCCTGACTAGCTGATGCAGAATGTTAAACACTGTTATCCACAGCCTGATTAAATTTTCTCCTGATTGTTTACTCCTGTCTGAAGCAGCCATGTCAGGATCCATTAGTGCCGTCTGTATTGCTAACATGTGGATTGATTTATGCTGCCTGAAACACTCTGATCTGGATTGATTGCCCCGTCACTGGTGATCACACTTGTCATGGAGAAATTCACCTAATTGTATTTGTCTAGATGATGAAGTAGTTCTGCTTCAGACATTAAAGGGCCTCAGGAAGCCATTTAGACCATGCTTCTTAATTGGTTGGTTGCTGCGCCTGAGGAGGCAGTCTATTCACACTGGGTTACAGTCAAATACGTTTGAAAATCTTGTCTTATTTTAACCTTACTGTAAGCCTTATGGCTACTAAGTTGTAATGCTCGAGTCACGGGGCAGGACAGTGAGTCTTCAAGTTAAACATCATTTGTCTTTGACAGTCCTTGTTGTTCTCTGCCGGTGTTACGCTTTCAGTGATGTGCACAAAGTCTTTTCAAGGCTTGTTAGCCCATAAAGATCACAATAAATTAGCTTTGTCATTTGTTGGTACTGACAGGCAAGTTGTCCTAGGTGTGGATTCATGTCGTTGTCTTTCAGCCTCAGGCTACAGTGCGTGATGAGTACCAGTCAGGCTTATCATACCGTACACAGATCACACTGATGCGCACAGACCCTGCAGGCAGAGCTGGTGCATCCCGGAGAGGATCAAATAGTGAAATGAGGGCTGGAGAGAGAAGGAGAAGAGAATAAGGAGGAGGCAATATTTTTGAGAAGGAGAAAGAGGAGAGGAAGAGAGTAAATTAAGGGAAAGCAAATGAGTAGGAGTGCGCAAGAGTGCAAAAAAAATAAGAGTAGGAGGAAAGTAAAGACTGCAGTCTGGCACCCTCTTTTTAAAACTGTCTATAATCACAGGTCACAAATCCACCATCCTCTGTTAATTAGATTGTTTTTCTCAAAACACTAAGCTAAATGCTTTAAAGACTTTTTTAATTTACCTTTATTCAAAAGCCATGCTTTTGCAATCTACTCTATAAGAGGCTCCAACTAATAGCGCTTGTCTGAGCGCAAACCTCCTCCACCAATGCCAAACAGTTCCCTTAAACTTGAATCAAGCGGCACCAAACTGTACACACCCTTAGATATCAGTTCCTTTAATATTTATCAAGAGTCATATATTATTCCCCTGGAAAATTTGTGAAATAAAAAAAAAAAAATGCCACATCACAAAAGAATGAATTAAATATTCTTGGATCCATCCCTCTTTCCAGATCACCACACAAATGTCCCATTGTTACACTGACTGAACATCTTTTCAGCAGTTGTATGTTGCAGTTGCAGCAAGGACAGGAATGATGACATCGAAGTTGATGATTTGGAAATATAGCTTCCAAATTTGGTCTTAAGCAGCATACGTATGTTTTACCAAGAAAGATGTATGCCTTTAAACCAGATTTGAAACCGAATGTGGTTATCCATAATGGTGGGTTTGTGTTTATGTTACTCTGCATTCACACATGCACAAAGCACTGCCTATTGCGATGTGACCCTAACCCACTATCTGATCTTATCATAGTCCTATTACAATTATTGACATTAATAGTCTCAGGTCACATAGAGTTTGTTGTTCAACAGTAGATGTAAGAAGTGCTAATAGAGTTACAAAACATATGGAATACTGGATGTCGGAAGATCTCCTGCAACTTTCTCTCTTATTTTAGGCCAATAGAACTCATGTTAACAGCGGGATAGTCCAAAATGCAGTTGCCTTGCTGTGTTACCTCACAGAAGATTCAGGCTTCACCTACAAGGTACAGTATGTCTGCATTTGTATTGAGATAGAAAAGATGCTACATTTCCCATCTGGTCTACTCATATAGTGCTCCACCCCTTACTTAAAGCACTACTGGATCAACATATGTGTGTGTGTGTGTGTGTGTGTGTGTGTGTGTGTGTGTGTGTACTATTACAGGATATATTGAGGAACAATTCGAGCCCAGAATGTATAGAGTGAGGGTATTTTAGCCGGTCCTCACTTCTCACCCACTTTTAATGGTAAACGTGTGTCTCTTTGTGTGTGTGTGGCGGGTGTGGTTGCATGTGGCAGAAGGAGGGCGAAACTAAATAACATAATTTCTTGTCGATTCTGCTTGAATCGAATGGATCCAGTGAGGGGTGGAGTAATTCATAATGTACGACTTGTGGGAAGACATTTTTCAGAAGTTTTCAGGCTCATTTTAGGAAATAATAAATAGTTTGGGATTTGGACTCAAATTAAAAGGAAGGAATAATAAGCAGCTGAAACCTAGCATTACAGAATAAATCCACTTAATTAAAAATATTCACAAGAAAAAAAATATAAACACTTCTCTCTGCCTCTGTCTCTGTCTCTCTTTCTGCCTCTGTCTCTCTCTCCCTCGTAATTTAGTTTCTCATTTCGTATATCTTTTTCTCTGCACCTCTTTCCCTTCACCTCCAAAAAAACAACATGACTATCAACCCCTCCTCTCCCTCCATTTCTATTGGGTCAGCAGTACAGCAGTTCAGTAGTCAGCATCATTATCGTCCAATCACCTCTCCTCTCAACACGAAACTGTCAACCCAGCACTAATACTGGCCAGGCAATTAACACTATCCCTCTCTCTCTCTTGCTCACTCTCTCTTTCTCTCCTCTCCGCTCATCTCCTTTTCTCTCCTCTCCTCCTCTGTTACCCTTTGCCATATTAACTTGTTCTCACTGTCTTATCCATCCTTTTCCTCATCTATCCAGTTTTCTAATCAGCTCACATCTTGCTCCCTTTTCTTCCCCTCTTCTGGCTTCCCTCCATTCCCATTTTCACCTCTCCCCTAGCCTCTATTTTGGGCTCCTCTTCTATCTTCTTCTCCCCTTTCTACACTCTTTTTGTTGTGGTTCACTCTAGATCGGTGTGGTGATGGCAGAAAGGAGGGAGAGGGAGAGAAGAGGAGAAGGGAGGAAGCATGTATAATTGGCTTTTTAAGGTGTGACAGAAAGAGGAAGGGAAGGGAAGGGTGTGAGTATGTATTTGTGAGTGTGTGTTGGAAGCCAATGAAATAGACAGTGAAGATGCACACTGTGCTTGTGTTAATATATCTGTGCATGCTTCCCTGTTTGTGTGTGTGCTGGGTGGGTGTGGGGGACGGTGGATGCAGGAGCAACCAGTATCTCTGTGTGAGTGCGTGTGTGTGTGTGTGAGAGAGACAGAGGGAGGAGATGACGTTTATAATTGGGTAGATTTGCCTCTGACTGAGATAATACCCCCTGGGGAATGAAGACAGAGGGAGTAAAGGGAGAGAGACAGAGATAGGGAAGAGGAACAGAACAAAGAAAGAAAGAAAAAAGAAGAGAAAGGCATGACAGACAAGAAGGAAAGCAAAACGGGAGGTAAAAAGGGCAACACGGAGCAAGAATGAACTATAGAGAAAGAATATGGGCATTCGGGTGAGACGACAGGGAGGCGGGATTAGATGATAGAGGTGAAAACTGGAGAATGAAGTTTGTGACAGTTTCGATAGAGGGAGAGATAGAGAGGCGGAGAGGAAGAGTAACTTTATTGGGGAAGTAAGAGACACTCCCTTAACAAAGTTTATTGTGGATTGTTCTGTTTCGAACAGATTAATGTGGAATATCTTTGTTATTATCTGATTAGATAATAACATGAAGCCTTGCCTCTCCCAAGAGCAAAGTTTGAGAATCATTTTGTTGGTACATTGACAAGCAGCCTGCATGATTTAATAAGAACATGAGCACACGTAGAGCATGTAGAAAAGCCAAACTCTGTTTGCATCTTAAGCAAGCCCCCAACTTGGTCTTAGGCTGTGGTGCTGACAGGGTGTCAGTTAATTAAAGCATGTATGTTCTTTAATTAATTAAAGTCTTCAGGGGCGCTGTGTGTCTTCACAATCCTTGAAGGTCTTTGAGGTTCCTCATCGGGTTTGATCCATCACCAATCTTTGTTATTTCTCCTGACCTTCTGTGAGAAGCTCAGAGGAGCTTTTTAAGGTAATTGCTTCTGTGCCGCTGTTTCCATTTATAAATTGCCATTTGAAATTGGGCTCAGGTTATTTCCCCAAAGGTGTTTGAAAGTTTATAATGATTCTCCCACACCATGTCCATATGTGTCCAATCAATAACAATGCCCTCTGGCATCATTTATACCACAGCCATCTTCCAAATTAATGTTTTTTATAGTAGCAAGAATCCAGTAGGTGACTGAATTGACAGTTAACAATCAATCGGTAATAACCAATTCGAGGTTTCACTTTGTGTCCTCAGTTTATTCAGTTCATTGATTCATTGGCACTGGTGCAATTTGCATTGAAGTCCCTGGATACACTGAAAACATATAAAGGCAAAAGACAGATTTGTAACATTGTTTATTTTAGGAAGAACAACATCCCAGTATGAAAACCCAGTCTTACTATATCAAATATGTACATTCATAGTACTTATACTGTGATTTTCACCATTAATGATGAGCATACTCTTCGCTGGCTTCAGAAATTATTCAGACCTCATTTTGTGCATGTCATGTCATAGATTTAATTTTAAATTGATACATTTGCAGTTTTTGCTTGTTTTTAGATTTGTTGTGTCTGTAAATCCCCAAACTGAAAAGTCCTGTACATACTCAGACCCTTTATGTGGCATTGCAAGCTGTGCTTTTATACATCCTGTTTGTCCATGGATGTCCATGGGTTTTGTCCATATGCAGCTGGATTTACCTGTAGACCAGGTATTTCTACAAAAAAACATGTCTGAAACCTTAAATGGTTTCCATTAACCTTAATGAATCTGAAATGCAAAAAAGTTTGGAACCACTTTGACTTTGGTCGCTCTACTTAGTTCCATAAGTTGTTTGCAGAGTGGAGAGAACCAGCTGGAAGAACGTTAACCTTAGCAGCAACCAGGCCTTTATTGTGGAGAAGCTGGTCGAAAACCACTTAAGCTTTTTTTCTACAGGTAAAAAAATCACAAAAAACATCCACTAACTTCTGACCTGTATCTGCAATGGGTCAAATGTCTGCACAGTAGATATTTTTATTTATTTTTTTCAACTCCGTCTCCAGTTGGCAGTGATTGAAACATTACAACCTGGTGAGCGTACTGATTTGGGAAGACAATAAAGTGAGACACACCACTTTGGCAAGTTTGTGATGTCATACATGACTGGTACTAGGATCTATGGGTCAGTGCCTTGTTTTGTAAAGGCACCAATCAATAATGGAGATAGCATTATCCATTATTTACAATAAATCAGTTTAATAGAGGTTTTCCCCCTCAGAAAACTTTGTTTCTTTATTTGACAGTAATGCCCTGAGTCAACCATCATTGTCCTCTGCAATATAAATCATTTTACAGTGGTTTATAAATAGATGATATTGCAAAGCATTGTGGAACATCTATTTTTAACCTAGTTAAAGTCTCATCTCCAAAATAGGACGGACCACAGTGGTTTCCACTCACTCACCTGTCAGTGAAACCAATATTCATAAATACATTATGCACAAAAACACGAACACATCACACACACATACACAGACGCAAAAATATCTCACACTGGATGCTCTGGCATTTTATTTATGTACCTACCTAAGAAAGATACAATGGGCTCCTTAGATATATTCATAATCAATTGCATACAAAGTAATGTCCCTATTAGGTTTGGTTAGATTCGGTTAAGTTTAAAGTCAAAGTAAGAGGAATTGTTAAAGTTAGCTTTGATGCTAGGTTAAGGGGCTAGGGAAAGCATTATGAGTGAAGGGTCATTATGTTAAGTGCTGACATTACTTTTTAAATTCAAAGTTTCCTTGAACTTTGTGAATGTTTTGCTCAGTACAACAGTTCACAAAGTTCAAGGAAAATTGAAATTATGTCAGTAGTTTTTCAATTCAGGGGCCGCTAGACAAGACTTGATTACAAAGTCTCCTCTAAAAGCAGCCGACAAATGCGTTTTTCCCCGAGATACAAAGGCTCCGTGCGGATCCCTTTTGGGCAAAGCAAGGGGATTCATTGTGTTTATCTGACATACCATTTTTCAAAGAGGTAGCCGGCAGGCAACGAGATGTCCAATGCTAGAGTATCAGGCTGCAACTCGACCGAGCAGCTAACCACACACATATTAAAAAAGGGGGCATTGAAATGTTCTCGTTGTAGCTGGTGACGATCACAGAAATCCTCTATTGACCACTTAGTCTCATTTGGTCCAGCCTCCACACTCTAACAGGCCCACAAAGACTGCGTCCTTGAGTTGGGACACAGCTTTTGTCCCTCACACTTCCTGTAATTTGCACAGCTTGTTAAAAGTAGCCCCCTGTTCTTTAAGGATGATCAGCCTTAGCTTGGTGCTTGTTGAGCATTATTTGATCAAGAGTATCCACAGTGGGTCAAGAATGCATAAATGTGCTTTCGTTCTATCTGTGAGCAGGAGGTTTTGTCCATCTATGGGTCAGTGCAGAATCTGCTTTACTGACCCAGCTGATGAAATCACATTGGTTTTATATTATTAATATGGCGCTAAATGTCTCTTATGGTTTTGACTAATTTATATAGATTAATCAATCCCTTTAATCTATATATGCAGTGTGTCACAGGTTGCTGGTGAAGTCTGTCGAATAAGTTTGTATGTTATAATATGTTATTGTGTTAAAGGGCCCAGAGGCGTTCTCCCTCTCTCTGGAGCTACAGACAAACAGGCTGTTTTAGCTTGCCTCCTGAGCTCCTCCTCTGATTGGCTGACTGCACATTAAATGATACACGACCAGGCCTATCAGCGGTCTCATTCTGGCGCATTCACTCCGGTAAACACAGCTGAAAGACACTTTGTAATGTTTGAATACTGCTATAGAAAAGCCATATTTATTGGTTACAACAGGATGTTTCTGACATTAAGTCACACTGTCCTCTTGTCTGTTCAAGACAGTCGGCCAATGTAGGACTAACATCCTGACTTACTGTGCAGAGCTTCAATACGGAGTAACAACTACGTTTCCCGTACTGAGCACAGCGACACAGCTAGTTTTACAGAATTAAATCGTGACCGCTGATCTCGAACAGTAACGCTCTTAGGAGGAACGGTGCACGGACCCATCCTCTGCCTTACATCCCTCCACGCTGCAGTGTTTCTTCGGTGTTGTTTGTTATGGTTAGCCTGTGGTAGCTAACATGCTGCTAGCTCAGCAACAAGTCTGCTTTCGTGTCGCGTTCGGTGTAGAGGGGAGGAGGGGTGGTGGGTTTGGAGGCTGGACTGGTACCGGCTGGGTGGGGCTGAGAGACTCCCGAATGTGGAGTGTGGTCCCGAATGACTCATACGGAGAGGAAGTATGAAACAAGACTTTCGATAACATATTTCTTCGAATGGACTGAGTGAAAAAGTCTGTGGAATGACTGATTTCATACTTTGACTGTCCCTACTCATCCCCTTTAAGTAATTACAGATAGTTAATGCCCAGAAAATGTTTATTTACACAGTTTGGGCCCTTTAAGAACAGACATGGTCTTTGGTTGTCTAATCAGTGAGAAACATATTTTTTGTCTATATCACTATTACAATGACTCACAAAATATGCAATCTCATTTCATAAGAATTACATGGAAACAGGATTGTTGATTTGTTTCTTAAAAATTAAACAGCCATAGAATTGAATTACATTGATGCCTTGAGCAAATCAAAACAGCAGGTTTTTTATAAGCTACCCATGTTGCCCATGGTGACAAAAAGTTGAAAACAAGATGTGATTGGAAAATAAAGTTGCTTAGACAAATTCCTTCTCCGTTCTTCAGCTTTTCTGGGCTTTTTTTTGTCACCATCGCCCTCCCACAAACCTTTTTCTTCTTTGCACCTATCTTGTGAAAATATGTATAGTATGGAAGAATAAATTCCTCTTGGCCTTTGTAGTGCTGGTTTGTCTACATCAAACTGTAGCAGGTTAGAACACCAGTTTGAATATTTAGACTCCTATAAAGAAAATGTATACTCTAATAGGGCATATCATCATCATCAGTAACAGGCAGAAGCTATGTCTGAGGATATTCCCAAAATTATAAACTTGATCATTTAGGCAGCTTTACTGTTTTAATGGCTATAATTTGGAAATATACAGTTTTTTGTCTTTTATGCACACTATGTTGCAGATGGATAAGTATAAGGGGGGCAGCTGTACTTAACAGACATTAACAGATCGACGTTATAAATATACATGAAACATGAGAAACAATCTATCTAGAGCAGAGTTTACTTCTAAACAGCACTGCATTGTCAGAGCACATTAACAGAAGAAGTTCTTTGTTTGACTGAACAGTCCAAAGTAGAGCAGCCTGTTTATTTAATGTATGAGGCCGCCTGACAAAGTAACAGTACATCTCACTCGCAGAAGTCTAGCCTCATAGCTTTCTAGTGTCTGCAGTGTTGCACTTTCACTCACAAAAATAAACACAGACATCTACATTCTAAATAAAGATCTTTTGGAATAGAAAATAACCTGGCTGTACTTTCCCCAGTGAAGACATTGAATCGGTTAATTTGTTATTTAACTGACTTTGGACATAGGCAGTGTGCATTTTTTTCTCTCTCAAATGCATGTGTCATGTTAACCCATCCTGTCTCTTCCACTTCCAGAGACATGTGGTGAGAACATCTCAGGGACAAATACACACAACAGCTAAGACCTGCAAAATACACAATATCTTCTGTTCCACGTTAACATTAATGAGCAAGGAACGTGGGTTTTCACTTTGGTGAGTGGTATTTATTCATGGCTTAGCAAGGGTAAGCAGCTTCAAACCCTGTTCTACATTGGATGGTTTTCTAGGAAGAAATGGAGGGAGGTGAAAGAGATAAAAAGAGCACAACAGAAATTACTTTTTAGTCTAGCATCTAAACTGAGTTGTGCTCAGATGTTATCGCTTGTGTTACCATTGCATGCATTGATACGATTCGATCCCTGTACAGCTCAAGCTCTGTTTAAATTGTTAATGTTTAAATCAGCTATTTTCTTTCTGCTTGGCCAGCTAGTGACAATTAAATGCTAATGGTCAGATGAGGGAGAGTGTCTCTTATCTTGATCTATTGAGGAGTCGAACCAGAGCCTGCAGTCACAAACATTTACACACTCAGGTTTTTCTTTACACCTCAGACTTACACTACCAGTCAAAAGTTTGGACACACCTTCTGATTCAATGTTTTTTCTTTATTTTTCTTCATTTCTACATTGCAGATTAATATTGAAGACATCTAAACTATGAAGGAACACGTATGGAGTTATGTGTTAAACAAAAAAGTGTTAAACAAACACTTATATGTTTTATATTTTAGATTCTTCGAAGTGGCCACATTTTGCTTTGATGACAGCTTTACTGCTCTTGGCATTCTTTCAATCAGCTTCATGAGGTAGTCACCTGGAATGGTTTTCAATTAAAAGGGTTTGCCTTGGCAAGAGTTAATTTGTGGAATTTTCTTGCCTTCTTAATGTGTTTGAGACCACCAGTTGTGTTGTGTAGAGGCAGGGTTGGTGCACAGCTCTATACAGTGAATAGGCCTATTCGACTACAGTTCTAATCCATATTATGGCAAGAACAACTCAACTAAAGACAAACGACAGTCCATCGTTAGGTCAGTCAATCCGGAAAATTTCAAGAACTTTGAATGTATCCTCAAAGTCAGTCGCGAAAACCATCAAACGCTATGACGAAACTGGCTCTCATGAGGATCGCCTCAGGACAGGAAGACCAAAAGGTACCTCTGCTGCCGAGGATAAGTTCATGAGAGTTACCAGCCTCAGAAACCTCAAATTAACAGCTCAAGTTCAAGTAGCAGACACATCTCAACATCAGCTGTCCAGGGGAGATTGCTTGAATCAGGCCTTCATGGTCGAATTGCTGCATAGAATCCACTACTGAGGAAGAACAACAACAACAAGAGACTTGCTTGGGCCAAGAAACACAAGGAATGGACATTAAACCAGTGGAAATCTGTACTTTGTTCTGATCAGTCCAAATTTGAGTTTCTTGGTTCCAACCTGCCTTGTCTTTGTAAGACGCAGAAAAGGTGAGCGGATGGTCTCTATATGTGTGGTTCCCAATGTGAAGCATGGAGGATGAGGTGTGATGGTGTGCGGGGACTTTGCTAGTGATACTGTTTGTGATTAATTAAAAATTCAAGGCATACTTAACCAGCATGGCTACCAAAGCATTCTGCAGCGACATGCCATCCCATCTGGTTTGCACTTAGTGGGACCAGCATTTGTATTTCAACAGGCCATCTTCTGGAACTGCTTCACAACATACTAAAAACAAACATTACATCTCATCCACTCTGCAGTGAAGGTATCAGCACAGTTAAATAAACAATAAACTCACCCTTGTTTCAACAATGGTCACTTAGCTGCCTCTCAGTGCAGCATGGAGCAGAACAGAAAGCAAAAACAAAACTCCAGTGGGATCTTTCAGTGCTTTATAAGCAGTGTATTTCAAATTATCCCCTGCCGCAGTGTCTGGGATTATGGTCGGAAGCATAAAGAAAAAGCTTATATAAAAAAAAAATCTTTTAAGATTATAAATTTTAGATAAGATTTCTACTCAACAAACTAAATTGAAGTATGTGTTTTATCCATATTCAGATCTGTGAATGAAAACCTGCCGTTTAGGTACATAAATGGCTTAATTGTAATATACATTTTTCATTAAATATTAATGTTAATTATCTTTTGAGAAAATATAAACATTTTAGTATACACAGCCTCAAGTTACAAACCAATATCCTTACAAATTAACAACTTTCTGTTCTCCTTCACTGCAACAGTCCTCGCAAAGAAATGGCCTTGCTTGTATTTTATAATATTTTTCATGATTGTTAGCTGTCTTTCAGTTGTTTTGCTGTATCATGTAATATTGGTCCTCATAGTCTGGTGTATTTCCCACATTGATTCACTACTATTTATCAGTTTCATCTCTGCTGAGCGCAGAATCACAAAGCAAAGTCAGCTCCCAAAAAATGTTGTCCTTGTATCTTGTCCCTGAAGGCAGGTGTGTCTGTGTGTTTGTTTGTGAGTGTGTGTCCATTGATGTGTGCAGTGGAGGCTAGCAGGTTTAAGCAACTGCAATATTGAAGTTGTGAACTCAGGAGGAGGCAGATAGGGTCCCAAGTCACTGGGACACACGTGTGCACGTGCACACACACATTCTCATACTTACAGGCGAACGTAGAGGGGCCTGTCTGGCTCTGTCCCTGCGGCCTCATTATCACCACTGGCTTTGTCCTCAGCTTGCCTCACTACACACAGATGCACACACACTCACATATGCTCACATACACACACCAGACCCCTTCTCCCCAAAGTGTGCACCCCAGCCCAACACATACATATTAATGCTTAGACAGGGGGGGGGGCTAAAGGGGAGGCAGGGTAAAAGGGTGGAAGAGAGCAGGACAGAAGAGAGAAGCATGGAGAGTTAGGAGAGACAGAGATGGAAAAGGGAGCAGGGCGAATGTTCAGCGGAAATCAATTCTGTGAGAAATGCAAAGCTCATTAAAAAGAAAACTTCTGCCCAAACCAAATTCATTTGGGTAATAAGGTCTGATAAAGGAGAGAGGACGTGACTAGACCACTCTCCCCAAACTATTACTCTGTTGGTCAAGAGAGAGAGAGAGAGAGAGATTATATATACTTCATAAAAAAAGGAAAAAAGCAGGAGAGGATAACAGAGGAGGAGTGACTGTTGGAGAGAGAGAAAATGTGTGCCAATGTTAATCTTATTCCACTGCTAATTGGGCTGAAGTTCAACCATAGCCATGAACTTAACTCAAATAAGCCAAAGTTAGGGACAGACGGTCTAAAGGGGCAGTGAGGGTGGGGTGTTTGTATAAAATGAAGACATGAGAGGACTTCAATTTTATGAGCTTATTTCTACAAAGTCGGATCAGTGTGGGGACGATGAACCTTAGCTCCATTTTTCTGTTGAAAAGGTTGTATGTTGTTCCAGCTTGTTCAGTTCAGTGTAAATACGCAAAGCAGTGTCTTCTTAATGGTAATATATCTCTGTATAAAAGAAAGTGACAATAAACATGAATGGGGTTAAAATAACAGTGTATACAGGAAAACTAGTTCCTCCCTTAGTCCATTTATCAGTGTGTCTTTCTGTGTCTGTCTCAGTCTGTCAGAATCTGTCTTGGCAGGTCTCTGGATCCATCATTATTGACTGTCAAATCTCTATAAATGATTTAACGTGTGTGTGTATGCGTCTGTGTGTGTGTGTGTATGTTGTGTGTGTAGAGCCAGAGGCTATCTTGTCCAGCAGTAGACAGGGAGGCAGCAGAGAATCTGTTCCGAGCCAACAGACCCCTGAGTCAACTCAGCACACCCCTCATTCACATGGTGAGACCAACACTCAAAGAGCCGAGCATGTGTGTGTGTGTGTGTGTTTGTTTGGTTATAGACTTGTTAGTGTGCCTCGTACAGTTAAACAAACTGTGGATACATCCTTGTTCATGTGGGGAAATGTGAGTATGCATGTGTGTAAGAGAGAGAAGAAAACACAACAGGAGAAATGGAGCTTTTCCCATGTTTTTCCACATTCTGAGAATTAGTCTGAGTGAACCTGAATTAATCTCCAGGCATCATACAAGTAAGAACATTTTAAGTATTCATGAAATACGATGTTGGCAATTGAAATCAAATCCTTTGATTGAAAGTAATACCTCCAGAAGCACTTTTCACCCAACACTAATGTCCACCACAGTCACGTCCATGTGTACTTGTGAGTGTAAATCTCATCCCAAAATTTGAGACTGTTGAGACTAGAGTCATAAATCCTTGCTGTATCGTAACTGAGATACATGACAGACTACATGTTCCTCCCCATCCACAGTTTGCCATTTTTACCATGTGCCAATTGTTTCTTACGATCCCTTGAGGAGCTAGAATGGCACTAGAGCGCATACCACCGCGCAACAGTCCCTTAAATCCAATTAAGTCGCACCAAATTTCTCACACTAATAGATATCAGTTCCCTTAATATGCCTGATTTTTGTATTTCCTGGGGAAATGAAAAAATATCATCTCACAAGGGTTAGGTTTAGAGAAAGTAATACAAAAAATAGAGGATCCCAGTGATCTGGATCCTTCCAATGGTTTTTGCACAATCTTGCTTAAAAAAGAAAACAATTTAACAAACAAATTGACAGGGGAGAAGACATACGTTTAAGATTAAGATACATTTATTTGTCCCAAACACATGCACAGACATACTCATGCAATTGTAGGGAAATTTAACCTCTGCTTTTAACCCATCTTGTGAAGGACACACAGAGCTGAGAGCAACCATGTACGGCGCACAGTGAGCAGATGTTGGAGGTGTAAGGTGCCTTGCTCAGGGGCACTAGACAGGGTAGTGAGAACCCTCTTGGATTTTTGGACACATCAATCCAGGTTCGTCTTTTTGTTGTTCTCCGTGGAGTCGAACCAGAGACGAACCAGAGACCCTTTCTGCCCATAGTCCAAGTTTCTGCCACTACTCCACCGCCTCTAAGCTGTTGGTGGAGGTAAATACAACAACATCTGGGGTGTTGCTGCCACACTCGACAGACCTTACTTGTATCACAGCTCCATCTTCCAACACCAATTTTTCCCAGCAGAACACCATCATCTCTTTAGCTCACCACTCCAGCTGCTTATTTCACTCAATCTTAATTCTTAAAAATTATATATTCAAGGGTTTGTCATGAAAAGAATCCTCTCAACACCTTAAAATGACTGAAATGCAACTGTATATCTTTCTTCATCATTTTGTGAGTGGGATCTATGAATATGCTGCAGGAACGAGCCCCATCACAAGTTGACATGAGTGCGTTCATAGGTTTGGGACATAACCCTGGCTGTTTTAATCCCTATTTTTCATACTGGTATTTGTTTAGTGTGCTGAATTCCTTTTTCTGCAGTTCTTACAAATATAATACCCATACATTTACAGAAAGGAGTCTTATATCCGCAAGTACCAACGCAAAAACTAATGCAATCTGAAAACAGGAAGTTAAGAGTGGGTACAATCATGGCCTTGCTGCGGAGAGAAATGTGGAAATATTTTTCACAGTAGCTATTCAAACAGATACACATTCTGCCACTGTATAGGCATTATTGAGGATTCAATATTTGGATAAAGAATAAATGTGATGCAGAATAAATCCCTCCTATCTGCACTCAAAATCTTATTGTTATTTCAGTACAGTCATATTGTTCAAATCTAATTCAGTAATTGAATAATGGCATTTGTGTCTTTCATTCTGTAACTTTTACATAAAAACTAAATACATTTTAAAAAATTGTAAACTTTATGAATAAATGGATATAATGGAGAAGAAAAGGTAACGAGTGGAAGACGTTCAACGGAATGAAATGGGGCTGAGACTATGAAATGACATGTAAAGATGGAAAGAATCCATTCAAAAGAGAGAGGGTGCTGTGAGGCATCCTGGGAAGTTGAGGACGTAGGGAAGGGAAAAGAAAGGCGAGTGGGAGGAGGAGGATGGAGTCTCAAGGGACACAATAGAGGTTTTACTTATACTTGACACATCGAGTGTGAGCCGTGTGTGTGTGTGTGTGTGTGTGTGTGTGTGTGTGTGTGTGTGTGTGTGTGTGTGTTTGATTGTGGGGGAGAGGGTTAAGGGGGCAGCTGACACACCACCAGCCTCTGCACAGGGCTTTTGCCCCATGGGGTATTATGGAATAGAGAGAGCAGAAGTGTCAATATGAATCTAATATCATCAGTAAAGCAGGTGGTGGACCAATTAGTGATGCATGGTGAATTAGTATGATTTCCTGAGTGCAGTAATTCTTTTCCTCAGTGGGTCAGTTACAGACTTATCTTATTCCTAAACACATGGTAGAAGGAAGGGGGATCCTGGATGATTGGCTGTTACATTTTTGATATTTGCTTTATATGGACTATAAATCAATCAATGTATTGATGCAGTACAGTACATTATGTATATTATTTTCATAAAATGTAATTAGTGCAATTTAATTAGTTTAATTATTCATGGTATGTACTGTAGGAACACCTGGAAGAGAAGGTGAATTAAATCACTACTTCATGACCCGATATATAAACAGGAGTTGTTTTTTATGAACAGATTTTCTCTTTCTGTAGCTGTCCACTGAAAACCAGGAAGTATGGGCAAAATCGAATCCATGTCTGTACCTATTGGCCCAGCTCTACCATGGAGAGGCTCATGACTTCCTGTCACCTTCCTGCCTGCAAAGCTTCTCACATGTGCTCTCCACACACGTGAACATGATGATGCCCCAAATACAGCGCACAACCCTTACTATCATCAAAGAGCTGGTAAGTACAGTGACTCACATCTGCAGCTGCAAACACAAAGAAAATATAATATGTCCACATTATTTGTATGACATTTAACTGATATTTATGTATTTTCAGTGTGTTTTCCTGGTACTGGTCAAAACACCCTGAAACCTGTTTTATGTAAGAATCTTGTGCCACTAAGATATTGGAATAACTGGAACTGACTCAGACACACACACACACAAAGTCATGCTGTTCTGAAAAGAGTATAGTTTCACCACGATGTGACTGACAGAGGGAGCAAGACAGAAAGGGAGAAAAAGTGTAGGTTTGTATCAGCCTGTCACTCTATGTTTTGAGTGCCTGTCCAATTTTGTCTGATAGTCAAAATGATTTGTAGCACAGGCCAAAGACAGCTGACTGCTACAGTCTACTGGAGTGAAGCAGGTGGAGATGTATTGAGGCTTCTATTCTCCCATTTCTAATAACATTATCTCAATCTGGAAAAATTAGCCATACGGATGCAGCTTCCGCAAACTTTCACTAGAGTTAACTAGGGAGCAATGTCTTGTCCTGATAGACACATACCACAATAAAATCACAACAACAATTCAGTAAGCAAATTAAAAATCCAATGCTGAGTAAATTGCCAGTAAAATAGTAAGCAGACACTCAAACCACATCAGACAAATCCTGTTGTGAGGCACTTGGTATACATTCTGTAGCGTTCCAAAGAAAATAAATTGATATTGGATGATTCTGCAGCACAGATTCACAGTCAGTGCCAACACTCAGTAGCAATGTAGAAAGATATGACTGAACCATCTGGACAAGTTAGCAATTTGCTTGAACACCAAAGACCAGGGTTTGCATCCCTTCTCAGGCCAGCAATTCAGACTTCATTTTTAACTAAACTTAACCATACTTCAGGAATAAGTTCTAAGCCGGTTTGATATTGGATGCCTAAAAATGCAGCCATTGACAATAATCCAGGGTTTTTCTGAATTGTACAAGATCAGTTTGAACTGCTGGGTGAAAGAAAGGACACAGCTGGGTTGGAGGGGACAGTCCAGTGAAACTACATCTCAAAATCAATATGACCAAGTTTGGAGAAGTGGCTGATTTTGCTGTTGACTACTTATGAATGATGTAAAATACATTGTTAATGTGCTGACAAGGCTGCAGGGTCAATGAATAGTTGCTGTACTTTGGACACAAGGTCAGCTGTCACCCAGATTTGTCTGGAGGCTACCTAATATCTCTAGGTGTGTGTGTCGGTGTTAGTGTGTTAGTGTGTTAGTGTGCAAGAGTGCATGTGAATATTTTGATACCTCTCAACAATTAGATCACTACACCTGGACCACCCACACACTAACTCCCTCTATCACACACAAGCTCACAGATTTACCTCTTTCTCTTCTCGTAACAAATTTGTCCTCATGTGCAAACTTCCTCATTACCCATTGTGCTAACAGCTACAGTAACATTGACATGTGTATTCTATATCATGCACAACACCCTCAGAAGCACAGACATAGACACAGACACACACATTGTCTCAATGTTAAAGTGTTACTCTCCCTCAGCATACTGCTGCAAACCTGTTCTCCCACATTGCACTTTTTTCTACTGGAGTCCTTTGGCTGAATTTAAAAAAGAAAAAAAATCCTCTAATCGTTTGCTAAATTTAATTTTCTTGAATCTCATTGTCAGTCAGTCAGCAGAGAGCAATGTGCAGCTTTGAAAAAAAGCAACAGACATCCCTCATCTGCAACACACACTTTTTCACAGCGGCACCGTCCCTGAAACATAATGACTCACATATTCTGTCTCAAACACACACCTACACACGCAGACGAGTGCCTGCCCTTCAACAAAGGCTTTTTAATTATCTTTCATTGATTTCAGAGCTCTGTTAATCTCAATCAAAGATCCCACAAATAGCTTGGAAACTGTCGTGGAGGAGTGATGGAGAATGAATCGAGTGAATAAGTAACATTTTCAACTTGTCTCTTTTCTCACAACTTGGAAAGACTTAAAGCGGAATACTAATTTAATGAAACTGGATTCAGAGGAAGTATCCAGAGGAAGAAGCATTTATATTTCATTTTAAAGCAGTTTGCTTTGTCACTGTCAATTGTTTTTTAGACTTTACAATCTCCCTTGAGAAACACTGAATGAATCGTGTTCTCCTTTTCTCCGTTTCTGTGTCACTTCTGGATTGGCAAAGTATATTTGCACAGCAATGTTTCCACTTAAATACAGTGATTTACACAGTTATATAATTGCAAATTAAATATAGAAGAATATATTTCAGATTTGATTGTGGTTGTTTTTAGAATTGCTGTCTGTGTGTATTGTATTGTGGTTATTCCAGATGCCAGTTGGTGCACTCCCTGTAAACGACAGTTCAGCAGCAATCTGCAAGAAACACTATATACTACATGCATCTATTTTTTAGGATTAACTGCAAGACTAATATATACTCACCTGTGCTGGTTTATACATTGTTAGAAAAAAAAATTATCAGATTTTTGATTGCCGTTTTTTTTATTTTTATGTGGGATTTAAAATAGGTCCTGTTGTTGAGCACCCCTGCGGTTGGTAGCACCCAGAGGTGAAGAGGTAAATATAATATATAATAATAATAATAATATATAATAAGGCTGCCCTTTATTGCTGTGTTGATTGTCAGTGCCGGCAGATATGCCCGGAGATGTTGCCCAATATTTCCTTGATGCTGTCTAATCTTAATCTTGGTCAATGAATAAATCAACATCTGGGGTCAGTTAAATCTCTGGTCTCTGCCTCTTACAAGATCATCCTAACAATGTACAAATCATGTCTCCCTCACTCATGTCAACCTGTCCAGCTGTGATAATGTTCATTACTGTTGTATTTGTGTGTAAATGTTGTCACACACAATCTGTTGACAGGGTTGGATGTATGAAGGCACACTGCTCTTGTTGACATTGTCCTGTCTCACTGCTTGTTAATCTCAAAGCAGACGTCCAATTATTGTGACCTGTTTCATGTTTGAGCTGAAACAGGAACATTTATTTATTTATTAATCCATCAGGCCCACCGTTCTACTGCTTCCTTTCTCTGCCAGGAGCTCAATCAAACTCACCTGACTGTTGTTCTATATCAAGTCTCGACAAGTGGCCTTAATTGAACTGAAGATACTTGTGTTCAACTTGTTTTCAGTTCCATCAAGATATTTCCTCACACCTATCCAAGTTTTACAGATTGAAAAATTATGATTGGTTATGTGTGACCAGTAACTTTTGCACAATAAGGTGAATACATAATGCAAGACTATAAAAAAGGCAGTTTTCTCCTTCTGCAAATGTGGGTCAAAAGAGGTGAAGAAATTAGGCATAATGACCATGGTGTGATGCACTCTAATCAAATGTGATTGTATGGTGCCAAGATTATTAAAATAAAAAAACATTTTCACTGACAGTGAAACCAAATGTCGGCACAGGACACGAAAATGGCTCCAGACATTCTCCAGTGTTGGTAAATTTCAAAGAACTCCATTTGTAAAACAGCAGTGGGTAGCACTTACCTGTTATCCAACAATCATTCCTCAATAATCTCACTCACATTCACTTATTTATGCATTAATGTACCACTCTCTCTCTGTTGTCAGATACAGTGTCACTATATGACAGCCCTATTCTGTCCTAAGAGGCATCATGTCTGTCCGTCCTACTGTCGGTCAGTGTTTTAGAGTTCAGTCTTTGAATCAGGTGGAAGGGAGAATCAAAGAGGTGGACAGGGAGGGTGGAGATGGGTTGATAAGAAAGTGTGTGTGTGCTATCGTGCGGCTGTCTCCTCCTAACACTGTTGCCTAGCAACAACCATGCTGTGTCACCACAGAGACAGAGGTGATGATGTCACTGGAGATCAGAGAGAACACATTCACAAGACATATACACATATACACACCTTGAACAGGGCTTAAAGAAACATAAGCAAACAGATTTATTATAATATATAATTTTTTTTATAGTAAATTGTTCCATCAGCTTAACTGCCACTGTAATATTAAATCATATTATTACCCGTACTTACCGGCCAGTTAAAACATTATAATTGCACTTTTGTTAGTGAGAACCATTGTGAACACACACTCAGTAACATAGCAGTGTGAGGACCAGGTGTGTAGCCTTGACCTCAAAGTGTGGCTAGTCATGTCAGGACAAGTGGAAAAACAGAGTGATGAGAAAGAAGAGAGATAAGGACTTTTATCCAGAATGTTTTACAGCTTCATTCACAGAATCATAGAATCAATTAATATATCAACACAGTTATGTCGGGGTTGTTAAAAAGCAATGAAGAATAGAAATAACAGCAGTGCAGTAAATCAATCAAACACATATATATAAACCACACATGAACAGTAATAAAACCAATTCAGTTTCATTTTATGAACGACATTAACTTTAAAAATCTTCACTTCAGGTAAACCAGGTAGGATGAATACAAAGTTGAATACTTCACTCTGCACCATATACTGTTTATAAAAAGCTCTGCATACAACACAGCAAACAAACACTAAAAAGTGAATTGTAATGTAGATTTGTTTGAATCACTAAAAAGTTAAAAATTCTGAAGTATCTCCAGAGTGCTATCACAGGACAAGAAGATAGAATAGACACTGCTCTAGCATAAAGAAAGAAGGAAAAATAACAGTGTTAACTGGATTTTAGGGACATTAGCACTTAGATCTATCTCCTTTGAAATGGTATTGTCCAATTACTGGGATGTCACTCAGCAGTTGTTCATACCAACATGCGGATGATTGTGTGATGATAAGAAAGACTGATGTGTCTTATATGCTGTGATAGACACAATTCTGTGAAAAGATGAAGAATGTGAATATTGGGGCTGTAATATACAAATGTATCACTTCTTCTTTTTTTATCATTAGTGAAAACTTGTTACTGCTGCTTGGCTTCCTGCTGAAGTCCTCAGAAGCCTGTTTAAAAAAACATCTTGCATGTTTGCAAACAATCATGACTGGTGCCACCTTGTTGAAAGTAAGAAACATCACCGATAAACAGTTCAGTTATATCAGTCCTGTTTAAAAGGCCTGGAAACTGACATCCTACAAAGCCACACTGAGGATTAATGTTTTTTAATCAAAAGCAATATTGACTTTTGGTCTTGTTAACTTGTATCACGACAAAAGGTGGTCAGTTTGTTGTTGTTAAACTAATTAAATAGACAAAAAGGGAAAAAAAAGATATGAATTTTGATAGTGTTTTTCAGATTTTCAGTGGGGTTTTGCAGGATTGCAGGTCATTACATTACATTACATTTCATTTAGCTGACGCTTTTATCCAAAGCGGCTTACAATAAGGTCACAGTTCATATGTGGTCCGCTTTGACTGGGCATATCTGTTTTGTACAATCCTGTGGCAGTGATGATCTCTTACACTGTGTGAGTGCTCAGTATTTGTTTTCAACCTTTGCTGACTGCTGCCATTTAACTAAATACTAAAGTGGCCCTGTGTTTTTTCTCTTTCATCATTAATTTGTCCTTCCGATCTTTCCCTGTTTATTAAGGTGCAGACTACAGGAAGATCTGATTGGTTAGTAGGGGCGGATCTAGTCTACTAAAGAATATAACCACATCTAACCGGTGAGTGTATCTGCTGCTTGTGTATCTCTTTAGCCATTTTCAGGCATGACCTGTGGATAAAGTCTGGAAAATTGGGTCCAGATTTTATCTGCAGTTTGCCTTTCAAACATGCAAAACACAGCGGGAGGTTCTCAGCACAGACGCGCTCGCAACTGCAACAAATCCTCTGCAATAATCAGGCGAGCGCCGATCCAGTCAGGTGCAGCAGACTGAGGCAGGAAGTGATGCATTAATTCCAACATGGACTTCATGTGATTGCTTTTTTACAGCACATCAAAAAATGATGTGTTCTAAGTGTGTGGCTCCACTATTTCCGCCCTTATTCTGAAGACATGACCGTGCGCAATACAATGAAACGGCTATGTGTCTTATTTCTCCGTGAAGCCAGAATATCGGTGCCCGGTTATTCAAACCCTTAATGATGGCAACCCTAACACTCTATGAGCGGCTGACCGGCGCGGAGAAATGCGGGTCCGGTCTGACCGGTCTGAACAGCCAGGCAGGAGCGCGCTTGAGAATAGCTACATGGTCTGCTGCTGCTCGAACTTTTTCAACCCTTTTTCTCGATCAAACGGGGCTGCTTTTCCACTCGCTGTTTTTTTCACCGGCGGTCACCAAACACACAACTCCCCTCCTTCACTTTACAGGTGCTTGAGAGTGAGAGCCAGTCAGCTTGGCCGCTGAATGCTTTGGGGGAAGGACTGAATCGGCATGCGTGTCTCTTAAAAAAAAAACTAGATTAAAGTAGTTGGAGATCGTTTGACCCCATAATTGTAATCACGATTAAATTTTGATTAATCGAGCAGCCCTAGTAGAATATATGTTTTGCATAGATCACTAAAGCTGCTTTCATGTGTGATGTAAGCTGGTGACAGAGCACGGTCTCAGTTAAATTGATCAAAAAATGCTAACGCCGGGTTCGCACCGGACGCGGAAGCGACGCCAATCCTCTGGCTCCCATCCACTCCCATGGTAAATCGTTGTACTGAACACACTGGACTCTGAAGCACAGCGCCATGGCTGCCTCGCGCCGTGCAGCGATCGTTTCGGCGTCGAGTCTATTTTTTCCACTTGACGCGAGCGTATCGCGCCAGGAAACACACTGAAAAACAATTTTAAACAATATTGACGACATATTTTATATGATATAAATTATAAAATATGCATGCCATACTTTGTATTCACCCTCTGTTGTCCTGGAGTTTCAATTTTACCACTTTTACCGACCACATTCTTAAATGTCCCCCTCTGCCCATGCACTACAGCCACACAAGCAGTGATACAGATAAAAAGAGAGAGAGAGGGGGGGGCTACGTATTCTCCACATAGGCTTGAGTGGAGAATACGTAATTTACCCCAGACCCCCGATTTTTTACGGAGCAAACAGCGAAGTTCTTCAACATGGATGACATTAAATTAATAATTGAAGTGGAGAAGTGCAGTGAGTTGTATGATCCTCGGAACATGTTGTATAAAGACAAGACTAAAAAGGACACATGTTGGGATGCTGTTGCAGTTAATTTTGGAGCAACAAGTAAGTATATGCTTGAAAACAAATATGAAATGCCGTTTTTACTGCAGGCTGATAACAGCGGCGCTTCAGCGGCGCTACCGCGCCCGGTGTGAACTGCCAAGCGCCGGCGCGCTAGGGATTAGAGCTTCCGCCTCGCTTCTGCGTCGCTTCCGCGTCCGGTGTGAACCCGGCGTAAGAGGTTAAAAAGCTACATTTATAGAAAACAAGACTTTGTTTCTGTTAGGGAGCCTCTAGCTCTCTCACATCGGTGGCAGGGAACATGACCTGCATCTCTCCACTCACTCGTCAAAAGAACTTCTTCCTTCCAACAAATATAAGTTTTAGAATTGTGAGGTATGTGTGGGGATTGTTAAAATACACAAAAATTCGGCAAATTACAGCTTTATAGGTAGAGATGATAAGTTGTTTCTAAAACAGTTTATGGAAATTTACAACCATTCCAATAAATTACCTGATTTGCTGGCATACCTGTCTGTCACTAAGAAACCTGCCTGACTGCCTGCAAGCACCCTGGCTGTGCTCTCACTGCACATGACCGCAGTCTTCAGCTGAGGAGACATACACAATTTTGAGTAATGCTGTTATTTGTACATTACTGCTTATTTAAAAGTAAAGGATTCAACTCCCCTATTTCATGAGATCACTTTGATGCCTTCCCTATTCCATTTAAAACAACTCAATCACTTTTTTTTCATAACTGAGATCTATTGCAAAGCCACAGTGCAATAAAGACAATGATCTCAAACACACATCCATTTAATATCACTGAGCTGTGACCTTAGGATGGAGCAAATTTAGATGAACATCCTTTAAACTCTCTGTGTGTGTGTGTGTGTGTGTGTGGATGGATCTTTTCTGAGTTTCTCGGCTGAATATGTTTTCCCTCTTTGAGCCAAGGGTTTTGTCACCGTAGCGACCAACCATGCTGTCTTTGATCTATGAGACTAGCTTCCTGTCTCTCTCTCTCTCTCTCTCTCACTCTCTCTCTCTCAAACACACACACAGAGAGCTTTAGTGTATACACACACCCTCTCTCTTCACACCCTTCCTCATACAAACTCTCTCAATCACACACACAACCCGTCAGATCAATAATAAAGGTGTATTGTTGTCCTGTTATATAGGCCTCTGCTTCCCTCTCCCCCTCCCTCTTTGCTCCTTGGTCTCTTGGTCCCTTTTTTTGCCTTTTTCTCACCCTATACCAATTTTTCCTCCTCTCTACCCGTACATTTTCTTTCTATTTTCCTCTTTTTTTTTCTTTTCGACCCCCCCCGCCCTCTCATGTTTTTCCCTCTCCCACTTCTGCTCTCCTCTCCCCTCGTCTCCTCTCTCTCCTCTCCCTCTCTGGCACATGAAAGCAGAGATCAGCTCGAGCTTTGAAGTAGCGGAGACTGGCACACTCCCACTGGTTTAGTGGTAGGAGGAGGGGAGCAGAGGTTTTCAGAGAAAGGGCAGGAGATGAGAGGAGTTATGAGGGGAGAGAGAAGAGGAGAAGAAGGAAGGGGGGAGGGGTGGAGATTGGTTTTAATTGAGAGGAGGAGGAGGAGGAGGTGGGCCAGAAAAGTGAAGATGGAAGAAAATGTGAATAAGAGGGGAGGTCTGGGCTGAGATCCTAACCTAAATTATGTCATTCAGCCTTCACCATGGCAACCTGAGGAATGCTTTTTCAAAACCTCAAGCCTGATGAAGTGTGGTGGGGGGCGCGAGGGGCTGTGAGGCCCAAAAACCTGATCCCTAGTTTATTGTGTCAGTCAGTTAGTGTTAGGCGTGTTGGTTTATCCTAAATATGAGAAGATGAGCCGAACTCGGTTTGTTCAATCAAGTATTTATTTAGAAAGCAATGAAAGGTATCAATCAGCAAAGCAATGGGCATCCAACAAAATCGCATCAGAACACGAGACCCATCAGAACGCATCAAACAGCCGGCGCCTGTCTATTTAATAAAAGTAGATCTTGGTTCTTCCTCCTCGAAAGTGCACAGGCGTAGTTCCTCCCCTTGGTAATGGAATAAAGAAGTGACAAGGAGCCACTCCCAAGGCCTTGACACATTTGATGGAATGTGGGCCAATGGTGTTGACAATTGGAGAAAAGATTATTGTGTTCTTGCTATATCAAAACAATGTTCTGTTTGTACAGACATTCAAAACAATTTAACCAAAACTATGAAACAGAACTGTGACGCTCACACGCTCTAATTTCAAGATTAAACACTAGGAAGGAAAAGGTTATTTATTAATCATTTGTATAGAAGGCATTATATCTGACTCAAACTGCTTCTATCTTTATTCATTTAGACTTTGGTTAGACACAGAATATAGCTAAAATATTGAAATCCTAACATTAGACACATGAAGCCGTCAGCAGTGCTGAGCACTAAGGCCTGCTCAGGCTGCATGAACCAATTAACACAGAATGTAAATTAATGAAACAGTTTGAGGAAATTCTAGTTTCCTGCTTTTATCTGAAATGGTGGAAAAAACATTAGTTTACACTTCACAATCAAGTGTAAACTAATGTGCTGCTGCAGCCTTCATTCAATGTGATCCAAAAGCATCTGTTTCATTTTTCCACCATCCTCTGTGTAGCTGATGGCTGTGGAAGTTTAATGAGTGCCCAAACTAAAGTTTGGGCAAAAACTTTATGGATCCAATTTATTTATGTTCTGAGGCCTCTGGGAGATATGTTTACTAGCTTAATTATAAAGAGTTTTAATTAACTAAGGGGGGGTAAGTGTTTTTATGCTGGAATGGATGACCTCACAGACACCTGGGAAAGAGGAGGGGAGGGAAGGAGTGAGGTCATAGACCTGAATATATTTTCAGTAAACCATAACAACTATATCATATGGCAGAGTAAAGTAAAGAGAAATCCAACCTATGTAGCATCAAATATGACATAGGAAACTTCTAACATTCTACAAGACAGTCATTTAAAGACAATAACTCAAGGGAAGTAATTTCAAAAGAACTGGCACAAGAAACTAAACTGAAACCGCAGCAAACGCGACCAGTGAGAAACTAAACCAGCAGCACATACCAGAGTGCAGCCTCAGTATAGAAACTGTTACCGTCCACAAATTCTATTCATTCAGTCCATGCGGCACAATCCACCTCAACACAACCTTGATTCCTTTCATTGTCATTTTCAACAACACGCTTCCACTAACAACACGCACCTCCAGCAGTTTGCATCGGCCCCCCCATTCCCCACCTCAGTGCCTCTTCCCAAGTGTCTGACTTTTTTATTTTATAAATGATCCCATAGTCATCAGTTGATCATTCTGTGACGTTTTTCCTCGTCAATCCGTCTTTAAATAAGCTCAAATTGGTTTCATCGTTTGAGTACATTTGTAGTATTGTTTAAATAATGTTCACCTGACTGCCATTTTTAATGTTTGCCATCAACTCTCCTCTTTCTGAACAATCCTTAACAACAGGGATGTTTATGACGGCCAGCAGGGGACTTCCTCCATTTTTTTCATTGCGTCATGCCCCTAGGGGCAAAGGAAAGAAAACCTGTCTCCAACATTTTCTATATTAAATGTATTTTGCAATGCCCCTAGAGGCCAGGTACGATACTCTATGCTTTTACCCAGCACACATGTAGTGTCAGTTCACCGCGGTGAAGGCATAAGCCGACCGTGATGGTGTATGGTGTCTTTCAATGCTTCGAGCCCATTGAAACAAAGGTCTTTAACCCATTTAGAACCACTTTGAGTGCTTTGACCTTAACCTACAATACTTATTGTGCATTCACGTGGTGTTGGAATAATTGCAAATTACTTCACCACTTGGAAAGTTCACATGAACGCTATCTCAAGTCAGTTTTACGAGTGACCAAGTTGCTGACATCATCACTTATAAATCAATTAACATAATTTACATTGGAAGAACGGCTTCACAACTTGGGAAATGGGACCTTCAAGGGAGCATGTGATTGCACGTTTATTTTAGGTGGTGTTAATTAAGTTATTAGGTAAAGTCTTGGGTGTATTCATTAAAGCAAAGGTAAGATTGGATTCGCAGTTGAATTTACATGAAACCATTGACCTGTGGGTTTGTCTAACATCTAATGTGTGGGTCCGAAGAGAGTGAGAGAAATATGAATATGAAAAGGTACACTGGAAGCTTTGCATCAAAACTTAAAAAGTCACAAAAATAGGTTAAATGCATTTAAACCAACAGAAAAAAAATCTGGAATGTATGTCTTTATACCAGTAATCCTCAACTGATCATCCCTTTCAGCCTTTTCTGTTGAAATGGTTCAAACGTGCACCAACACAAGCTGCTAAGTGCTAACCTGTTACTCAGGTGAGTCAAGTCCATAGAAGAAAGTCCTCATGTGTCACCCCCCTTCAAAGAAAATACCTTGGTACAATCTGTTCAGCCTCTATGGTGACAGGGCAGAGCAAACAACAATAGACATGTGTGCACCTGTTTCCTGGGTGGGGCCAAACACAGTCAAACCTTCACAGGTGAAAGAATAGTAGACACATAGTATTGAAGTACCTACTGGTATCTTATTTACATTATGTAATGTTATGATCTGCACATTTTAACCCTTGATGGTCGAGTTCTACACGGCCATCATTGAGTCCATCCTCACCTCATCAATTACTGTCTTGTTCGCTGTAAGATGCAGTGATTGAAACCCAATCACTGCATCTTAGCACCGCACGTGTCAATAACTTAATTGTTCTTACTGTATATTTTGTTGTTTTATGTCCGATTGTTGTTTTTGTCTCCAAATGAATGAACCACACCAAGGCAATTTCCTGTATGTGTAAATAAACTTGGCAATTAAAATAATTCGGAATTCTGATTGTATGGAGTTCGTGTCTGTGGGATCCGTTTTCAATGTTTGCTAAAAGAAAAATGATGTGAAAAATAATATTTTCAACCTCACACTACATATGTGGTATTCAGTTCCACTGGACCAAGGACTACGAAAAGTGTTAAATTGTACATTTCCTGCACCGCTGCTCCCACATTCCTGCACATTTTACTCCCTGTCCTGGGGGAAACATTCTATATTTTCTCTCACACTATCCCAGCTGCAAATTGGGGGCGGGATACAACAAATAAATAGCTTTGACTGTGTAAATCCTCATCACATGAAGATCATCCATGGCGAAAAGATTCTCTGCTCAGAGGGCCTTAGAAATGATTTTTGAAGAGAGAGAATCTTTGGAACACAATGAAGAGGAAGAGTTTACAGAATATGAAGATCATGTTTCTGTCAATTCAGAGTCTGACAGTGAGTTTGAAAAAGAGGATGAGATTGACCATCAGCCGAAAAAAGTTAATCTGCAGCCACCCCCAGGACCAGGCCGTCCGCAGCCGGTCCACCAGACCCACAAACATTGGCGCAGTATGCAAAACATCAACACCACACAAGGGTTAAAGAAAACCTGTGTAAACAACATAACTGTGAAGAGGTGAATTAACAAGCAAATATCTGATTGTGTCCCAGGTGTGTCACATTGATGTGGTTCCACTGGTTGCTGAAATCCTCCAGGAGATCTCTGGAGCGTAGTCAAGTCAAATGGGTTGGCGAGTGAAACAACTTTAGATACCATTAGATATCTTACGTGGTGGAGCTTATTCTCCAACAAACTCATCCTCATCAACGTTAACGCTTTTCCCAGTTGTTAACTCCGGCCTGTGTGGTTCGCACTCATTGGTGTTTCCATGGCAATAGCTTGGGCCGTTGCCCCCACAGCAGAGGTGGACGGCAAGAGAGAAGCTCATTTCACAGAGCAAGCACACAGACAGAAACACACACGAATCAAATGACTCCAAAACAAGACTATAATGCTTGTGAGTCAAGTTTATTCACACACACATTCACGCTACTTTGCATATAAAATAAAATAAAATATATTTTGCCACAAAGTACACATGTATTGAGCTTTGTGCACAACAGCGCCATCTGCATCTGGTGGAGCAGTGCCCCACGTGCCCCTAATGTAGAAACGCCACTGTGTGGTTGGTTGATTCTGAGACAGGCTCCTGTTAGCTGTGAGACACCAGTAAATCTGTCCATGTGCTATCAGAGCGCCCACTCAACTCTACATGACTCTCATTACATTCACAAATTGGATCAATGTCTGTAATAAATATTGCCCTGTCACAACACAAATTTGACAGCTCAATCCAAACATCCATCCAGTGTCATAGGATTACAGTGAGGGTGTTCATCCAGCCTGTCAGAGGCATCGCAGCTCTGGCCACTTTGCCTGGTCTCATCCACTCAGTATTGGAGGCAGAGAGTCTGAGGCTGCAGCTGTGAATAACACACTTTTCAGCTGCTGCCAGCATTTCTCCTTTCCTGTATGCATCACACACGGAGGCTGGTTGTGATCAGGAGTTAAGATACCACACAAATGAAGCAGTTTTCTTCTGCAGGCTGACAACAGGGACCAGAGCTGCCAATATACAGACTGAGATAGTTCGCTAGACAGTCAGATAACTTCATCAGGTCGTTGTTGTTTCTGTTGCCTAATACGAGGTGCATTTGATTTCTGATGCACAATTTACACAGTGTCTGTGAGGAGACAGGTGTCCAAGCAGTAGCTGCCTCTTCCCTCCTCCAGAAGCTGTAGCTGCTCTGCAGTATGTTTGAGCTCATTAATCACACTTTCGATATTCAACGTTATTGCTTTCTTCCTTTCTATCAGATAATTGTCTTGTAGTTTATCTACTGCTTGATTCTGTCCGGGGTGTTTTTAATCCACTGCCTCTCGAAACAGCTGCACAGAAAAATGTATAGGTGCATGTTGCAGTTCCAGCACGCAGCCGGGTAAGTGCTGGTAAGTCTGTCAGTGACATGACAATAGTTGTCTAGCACACTTTTGGCAGCAAGAAGTCAAGTTATTCCAGTTCCAGGCAATGTGGAGGGAAAGTAAACATTGCTCTTCTTCATATACTGTATTATTGACATTGTAACAATACAAAGCTGGTTGATAATCAGTTTAAGACACTGACTAAGAAATGTGTCTAAGTGACACCACCTCTGAGAAAACCAAAATCCTGGACAGTCATGGTCACCACTGGCAGAGCTTTTACTTCTTCACTCCGGGATCTAATTTTATATGCAAAGCTGACTAATCTCACGAAAGCTGCAGCAGACACAACTGTCTAACACCGTTGACTTTTGCAGCAAAGAAAAGTTTTGGAGGGAACGCCCATGAAAACTGGTCATTGCTGCGATTCCTGCCCCTCATAATTGGATCAAAAATCCCTGAGGGTGAACCAGAATGGGACTTCTAGTACTCAAAGATATAGTTGAGCTTGTTGTGAGTCATGTTCACATTGAGGAAACCATTTTTTATCTAGATACTAAGATCTCTGAACACAGACATAGGTTTCTCCAGGTTTTCCCACAGGGGAAAATAATCCCCAAACATCATTACCTGGATTATTATCCACAGTTGATTAGGGCCTATGGTCCCATAGTGTTACTGTGGACAATGCGGTTTGAAGTCAAACACAGCTTTTTTAAGTATGTTGTCTGGTACACTCACAGTTTTCTCAATATTCTGCTGTCACTTTCCATGAAGCATCAGCTGATGATTGCATATAACCAGTATGATCCCAGTGTTGTGAAGCCTGTTTTACAGGATGTTACTGTAAACACTATGGATGTTACTGGGCTAAATGAAGACATCCAGGAGGCACTGCAAGCTATATTCCCAGATGAGACACAAATCCACATAGATAGATAGATAGATCGATAGATGGATACTTTATTTATTCCGTGGGAAATTCAGATCATCCATAGTCAAGACTGTTTGTTACAGTGGCACAAAGTATGCAACTGGAATGATTTTGGCTACTGGATTGACAGGAGGTCTGACAGATTTTGCAGAGTTGATCCAAATAGTTGTTGTGAAGGGCACTCTGGTATTCATCGTAAAATGCTTGAGTGCTTGGTCCGTTGAGCATCTCAGGAGCTATATGTTCTTGACAAACATGCAGTGTGAAAGTGCTAGAGCCTGCAGAGCTGTCTGACATGTTCCCTTTGACACCTTACATGTTTGGTGGAAAAAGCATTGTAACCCAGAAAAGTTTCATTTCTGCTGCATAGAGTGCAAAACATACTTAACTTGAAGTGATGGCTTGAAGTCTATACTGTATATTTACTGACTTGTGTAGTTATTGTCCTTACTAAATCATTTCAAATATTTTGTGTGTTACAGATTGAATAATGTCGCAAGCAGCCCATCTACGAGTTATACTTCAGATCGTGATGTCAAGAAACTGTCATTACAATCTGGAATCAACTAAGTTAAGTAGCAGAGGCCCTGATCAAGAAACATACCTCGTCAAAGAACCAGGATCCTTCCATGGATATTATGGATGGATCCCGCGACTCAAGTACAAAATGAACAACTTCAGATCCATCTTCGAGGTGTTGGCTGCCCAGAAATTGTGGGGATCTCACTCAAGAGGAAACCAGCACATGTTAAAAACATGTTAAAAGCCTAAAAAGGCTGAAGTAATTACCTACCTCTTCATCCTCAAGGCGAAACCAGTGGAAGTATGGTGAAGGAGAGAGTGGACCTCTAGCGTGAAGTCACTAAAAGAGATAATTCCCAGGTGGACTCTGACAAAATGGCCAAGACCTTTTCTCTACGTAGACAAGAAATCATTTATGAGGCCCTTGCAATCAAGGACTTCATGGAGCGCTGGTCTGCAGTATTTGAAACAACTCAGGTTCATTTTTTTGTTGTTCAAGTAAATGTATTTTGAATTTAAGTACTGTAACTGTACTTATTGAACTAAATAAAAATTGACATGATGCTTTTAAAGGATATACTTGCTTAGCTGTCTTAGCAACTGGCATTTGATTGTAGGTAACCTCTATAGAGTTATTCCTCTTTAATAATTGTTTTGCAGTATAAATGAATGCTATAGATATACTCCTAACATTTAATTATCCTGTTCTTGTGGTTACAGATAAATGAAGAATTCAAGATAATTACCACTGTGAGCCTTGAATCTACCTTCATGGCCAAACTTGACCATTACACCCCCAAACTGATGGACATAGCCTCATCAAAGGGAGGAGTTACAGGAATGAGAATCAGGCAGGTCAATGAAATGCTGTTTGAGGTATAATAACTTCTTAAATGTATCTTTGAAATGCTAAAAATTGCTAGTCTATTGCAACTTGGGATAGCCATATTAAGTAAACCTTTTTTATGGCTTCATGCCGGCAAAAGCAAGTGGCCGGAGGCATTCTGTTTCCTGGTTCTCTATCGTACTTCTTTCCCATTCTTGTTCACGCGATATCTCAGGGAGAAGTTCTTCAAATTTGCTACAAACGTTCACTTGGACTCAAGGATACCTATTTAGAATTTGGAGATCAATTAAATAAGGTTAAGGCCACTGTGACCTAACAAATCGTGTGCCTTGTGAACATTCTATCTGTGGTATGGCTTTAGGTATTTTCGCATTTGGCTCGTGTTGTTGTGTATTTATCAGGGTTAACTAGAATAAATAATGGCTGTATTGATCAGCGGATTTCAATATGTGACAAGTCTGCACTAATCATCCAGTTCATTATCTTGAACATGCTAACCTTTTTTTATATTTGATTCCAGGACAGCGAAAAGTTTGAAGCAAGCCTGCATATGCAAGTGATGAATATTGCCATTATTGGTAATAAGCAGATGATCCCAGGATCTGACCAGAAGTCAGCAACGATCGTGGTTGAGGGAGCCAAAATCCTGGTGGGAAAGGACATGCCAAGTTGCTGTGCTTTACTCATGGGAACAATATATACCCTGAATCTGAGTTATCGGAACGAGCTTAAATCCATATTGGTGGTTGTTCATAAACTGTTCCTTGGACTTGATGGACTGAGAACCAGTGCAAAAGTGACTAATCTCAAGAACGCCATTTTCTGAGGATTTGTTTGAGAGTGTGCAAGTATAGGGAGCGCAAGGCACTGTGTTATTTGTGTGATATATGTGGTTGTTTCTCTGTCAAGTTGGAGAGGCGGTGGACTATGGGCAGAAAAGGTCTCTGGTTCATCTCTGGTTCGACTCCAGAGAAAAAACAAAAAGACTGAAAAATTGATCTGTCCAAAAAAATCCAAGAGTCTCCCTACCCTGTCTAGTACCCCTGAGCAAGGCACCTTACTCCCCCAACATCTGCTCCCTGGGCACCGTACATGGTGCTCTTTGTGTCCTGCACCAGATGGGTCAAAAGCAGAGGTTAAATTTCCCTACCTGCATGAGTGTGCCTGTGCATGTCTGTGCGACTAATCAATGCATCTTAATCTTATCTGAGATATTGTCTTAAGTAATTTAAAGATTTTCAAAGAAAGTTATTTTAGCTTACAGAGGAAATGCTAGTTTTGTGTTTTGAAAATGATTGTTGTTGGTTTACTCAGGTCATTATGTAGCTTATGCATTGAAATGTTCACTGTTCAACTGAACTGCAGTTCAAAATAAAAAGAAAGTTAAATGCCAAACAATGTTGTTGTTGAATCAATTAATTATTTTTTTCTAAAAGGTGCAAGATGGCAACGTTTGAATCCAGGATTTTTTGGCTTCATCTCTGGATATTCTGATCTGACTTGGTGAGATTTAGAAGGGAACTCATAATTGCATTTCTACCATAACCCATGATCGCTGCTGTGGACTCACTTGTAGGATTCAGTCAACAGATCGGTAGACATGTTTATCTCATAGTGTCTCCTTATGCAACCTGTCCTGGCTCTAGGGCATAGATGAAATGAGACGTGGAGGCGTACAGGTGAAATGACAGTCCATTTTATTGTTTCAGAACACAGCAGGCTACAGCAACCAGCTCCTCCAACTACCCCTCCCCTTAGTAACAGCAGACCAGTTAAAGCCCACCTCCACCCCTCCAGCTTTAGACAGCTACACCCCCTTTGGAACAGCAGAGACACGTCAGTGTCCACCTTTAAAGCAAGAAAATAGCTTGATATTTGGACCATGATTTCCAATTCATGTTTTTATACAAAAGCTACACAATGTTACACTTGATCATCAGAATACAATTCAACTGATTAACTTTAGTGTTTGGACACCATTTAAAATGTGATCAGATTCTTTACTTTGATGGAGCATTACCACTAAAAAAAACTCAACACTATCAGACTTAAAATACAAGGGACTGCAAAAACAAGAGATGAGTATCATAATTCTGAATAATGAAAAAGCAAACTTGAACCAGTTTGTACAATTACAGACTTGAGGAAAACAATACAAAAAGTAAAACAAGTGAAAGAAGTAAAAATGAAAAACAAAATACATAAAAAGGGTTTTTGAAAATCAAATGTTGAGATCAGAATCCATGTGTCATGTCACGATTTGATGTCAGCCCCCGTCAGGCTGAGAGAGCAGAACAGAACCGCACTTAAATCTTGTTTGTCCCAATGGAGTTCCCATAGACCGGAAACTCTGCTTGCTGTTATTGAGTCATCTTCAGGCACTTTCTGAAACCCCGCCTCCTCCATGTGGGCGAATCACAATGCAGGTTCATCCAGATCACATGATACAGCTGCAAGAGGGAGGAGAGGCGTGAGTGGAGCAGACACAAGGAATGAGGGGAAAAACCAGAGGTGCGAGGAAGGAGACAGAGCGCAGCCTTGGTAAAGACCACACACACAGATCAAACATCACACACACCACATCACACACACCACATCACACAGCATTGCAATTAGGAGCAGTGTGACCATGCAGCAGCCTCCATGAGTAAATCCACTCTCCTACCCCCTCAGCCATTTTATCCAGACACTAAACCTACCTCCTGTGCCTCTGCTTTATCGGCACAGGAAATGGCTACCTGAGCTAACACAAGGCCACAGAGGGACTGCAGATATTCTTACCTAGTAGAAAGAGTAGTTTAATGTTGGTCTTGGTATTTACAGGTCGGTATCAAACCAGGCCAGTTGGTTGGAGTCGCCGGGTGGCAGGCCCTCTATCAGTTCCTGGGCGTGTCCCAGATCAGGCAGCCCCTCAACTGGGGGATAGTCCTGGCCCGGGTGGTGGCCTCCAACCAGATCGTGGTCCATCATGGGCTCCATGCCCATCGTGTCCCCTCCGTAACCCCCTGAATGGAAGGAACGGTAGCTTGGGTCTGGGGGAGGAGTGGATGGAGGAGAGCAAGGGGAAGCAGAGCAGTTGTTAGAAGCATGTTAACAAACCAAGCTGCCACACAGTAGTATGATCATTCAACACTACACAGCAACACAGCACACCGCCCTTCCAATGATCTACTGCTCAACTCCCTCAAAAAGACCGAACTCAAGTTAGCTGAACTCGTGGTCCAGTTCACCACGTTTACTTTGGTTCCATAGACAGAAAAACATCTGCAGTGACCAGGTCATTCTTTCATTAGTCGGACTGAGAGCCAATTAGAGCTGTTAGTGCTGAGAGAGAGCGCAGGCCCCTCAGCTTATTGAGCAGTACACAGTCCAAGGTCCTGCTACACTGTCAGATGACAACTGTGACAACTAAGAGCTGCAGTATTGCATGTGTTCGAGCCACCTGTGTTGTGCTGACTGACCACAAGGAGAAATTAAGGATTACTGCCCCTCATCACTGTCTGTGGTTCTGTCTATCATGACCTGTTACAACCAATCCTGTTAGCTGCAGTAATAACAAGGACAGAAAGAGCTCCGTCAGTGGACTTACAAAATTTCGATATAAAGGGGAATAAGAGTTCCATGGGTTAATAGGAACTCATAGGACAGAATTAACCTGACTACAGAGGCACTGACAACAGATCTGACATTCCTGACTTGTCCCCGAGTGTTAGAGCTCCGCGCCCCCCCCCCCCCCCCAGCTGGAGGTGAGATGACTTACCTTCCTGTCTGTAGCCCAGATGATCACCCTGTGCTCCGATGTCCAAACCCAGGTCTCCAGTCTACAGAGCAACAGACACACACAAATATGAGCAGGAGGCAACCGTTTGTAATAGAACACAGAAGTTAATCTATGAGCGTTTTGTGCACAAATATCCTGCTTTAGACACCAGAAGTGATTTTAAATATGTCGCACCTCGTTCCAGGCCATTGGTTCTGTCCTGAAGAGCGAGCTGGTGAGTTCTACAGAGAGGCGTTTCTTGTAGTCCTGGGGTTTGTCTTCAGACATACGGAACAAAACTGCTGCTGCATAGGTGGCTGGAGGAAGAAGAGGGGTTTATGGATTAGTCACGTTCATGTGGCGTGTCAAAAACACTTTACCTATAAATGACAGAATGATGAAGCCATCATAGAGAGTACTGCCATGAGTTCAGAACAATTGTTTTTAAGTGACAGTGTTTTATACAAACATAACCAGTCATATCCCAGTGGGACTCTCTGAATATCTTTGGAGTTCAAGAGTAGCCAGTGTGTGAGTGATTGCAGTATGTAGTTGTTCACATACCAACTCCTTCGTTGCGGCTGTGCAAGAGCTCTGTGAGTGGGGCAGTGGCTCCCTCTGCCTCGATGGCCTCAGCAGCCTCTTTGTCCTGAGCCAGCTCACACAGGACGCCTGCTGCTACACGCTGGATGTTCTCAATGGGAGAATACAGCAGCTGCACACAAATACAGACAGGATGCTCAGCAAATCTCAGGCTGCACAGTAATGTGCTGCTGCTGCAGACCACATGTTCAGAGATGCAACAATGAGTGTGATGACACAGCAGACAAGAAACTCTTCTTTACGGACCATGGACCAAGTCATGATTTTTTTAAACTACCCAAATATTACAAATATAGAGATCCATTTTCCCCATTAATTTGCTCTGACAATTCTTAAGTTTAGAACATCTTGAAATCTTCAGAGCAGTTCAAGTTCCTCACTCAATGTTAAGTGGGTTGAATGTGTAAAAACAGCATTATTGTACCTGTACAAAGAGTGGAATGGTGTTTAGTCCTCTGATGACTATTCTGTTGTGGACGTCTCTTGCCAGGATGTGAAGTGCTCCTGTGCAGCCCTCCACTATCTCCTCCATACGAACTCCCTCCTACAACACAATCAGTCAAGTTCAAACTGTAAGAAAACACTTTGGTGAAACATGGCACCAGTGGACTATGTGTTCCATTATTCCATGCTGGTTTAGTTATGGACATAAGTGTTCGTGCGAGCTCTCACCACAAACTGCTGCTGTGTGCCTCCCATGCTGGTGCGTCTCTGTGTGTCTTGGTGTGCCCTGACCAGCAGCTGAACCAGTCTGGGGATGGCTCCCTGCTCCCTCAGAGGAGAGTGGTTTGCAGGGCACAGAGCCAGATTACGGATCAGACCAACTGTTGCCTGATGGAGAAACAGTTACATTTTATTTAAATGCCAACTTTAGGTAGTTAGCTTTACAGCTGATCAGGGATCACAGTAAAAAGCTATGTTTTCAAATACAGGTTTGTATTGACATATGTTCAATTGCTAAATCTTAATTTTCTCTTGATTCCATCTGCCAGACCACAGGTGAAACAATTTGTCTCATTCAAGGGACAAATTGTACTAATACTGATTTTAGTGGGCAATAACAACAAATACCATATATGATAGACTTGTCACTTAGGGGCACTTTGTGGTCTCTACATTTGACTGGGCGCTCAACAAGCAGAGATTTGCAACTTACAGCATTGAGTCAGTGCATTTATATTGAACAAAACATTCAACCCTGAGAGGCCCAAAGGAGATATGATGTCAACGTGGGTCAGTAGCCAGCTCCACTACAATACTGAGCCTTTAAAGCCAGGTTTGGCCCATTATTTTGGCTTCACTGCTTGGTTAAGTGTAGAATGCTTCAGTGCACTAAAAGTACAGCCAAATAACTGACAGTACGAAGAACAGCTTATGTGGCAGACTGCTGCTGGCAAGTCTGTGCGTGTCTGTGTGTGTACCTTAATGAGAGGCCAGTGTGATGGCGGATGTAGTAATTTGACAACCACAGGCAGACCGTAGTGCAGTCTAACAGCATTCTGTGCCATCTCAGCGTCCTGGTGTCGAGATGTGAGGTGACGCAGGGCACAAATAGCTGGCTCTGTAATGTCTTCTCTGTCTCCTGCCCGGAGCACTGTGCGCACCAACGCCTCAATACCTCCAACCTGCAGAGAGACACATGAATGATACATCAAACATTCAATCTCACTGTCTCAATCATATTAGAATTTTTTTTAGACATGAACTTTTTCTAAACTTAAGAACATAAAATCTACAACATGAACACTATCTTAGCATTAGCAGTCATTTTACTATCCATAAAGTGTATGAGCTGTACGTCTCCTCACCTGACAGACCATCATCTTGTTCTTGTAGTTGTTACAGGTCAGGTTAGACAGAATACCAGCAGCACAGGTCACCACATTAATGTCGTCACTGCCGAGCAGCTGAACCAGTGTTCCCAGCAGACCCTCCATTCCCTCCTGTAGAGATACACATGCAAGGTTAGACTGGGAAGATGTCTGTATATGCATATGCTCAGCAATGTTGCCCGATACCCCACATAATGACTTTTGCTTCTGGGTAAGAACAAGGGACAGTTCTCATCACCTGTTTGGTGGCAGCATCTGATAAGTTCCTGAGAGTCCAGAGACAGTTCTGGACCAGTCTCTGGCTGGGGTCTGTCAGGTGGAGTCCCAGAGCCTGCATGCCTCCTGGAATATGGAGAAAAATATTTACCAACAAGTAAAATGTTAGCGTTATCACAAATCAATATATTTTCTGTTATTGTTGTTGCTGCAGTGGTTGCGATCATAAATACATTTAAAATATGTAAAAAGGAAAAACTCATGAATGTACACACAATAAATAACAGTAGCATGATATTCTCTCGAATGTTTGAGACGTACCAGCTTCTACAATAGCAGGCTTGTTACTGGAGCAGACTGACAGCACTTTGAGCACTCTGCTTGTGGTCCACAGCAGCTTCTCATAGGTGTAGGTCCTCATGATGTTGACCAATGCCTGAGGGCCACCACTGGCCAGGATTATCAACTACACAAACAGAACACATAAAACATTAGGGGTTTGAATGGTCTCACGATGGCCACTGTGGAGAGCTGTTGTCTTGAAATGTAAAAATCCTGCTATTCACCTTGCTTTCCTGGTTGCCATAGGCCAGTATCTGGAGACAGTCAGTGGTGATGGCCAGGAATTTGACATTGGTCTTGTTGAGTAGAGCCACCATTTTCTGCAGACCTCCAGCTAGACGAACAGCCATCTTGGCTCCTTCCTGGTGCAGGAGGAGGTTGTGGAGGGTGGTGATAGCGTAAAACAGGACAGAGTCCACTGGTGAACTGCAGGACAGACAGATTATTAGATTACTGTGCCACTGGAAAAGATGCACAACTAAATCTGTCACAGTTGATAGACAGCGGAGTCAGACAGCGGAGTCAGAGTGTAACCATTAACTAAGAATCATTAAGAAACGCATTGCTTTCTGTACAGGTGAGCAATAGTTAACCAAAGAAAACAAAACAAACTATCCTCTCATTGTCCTTTCACATACCCAAGCATTTTAACTAGAGCAGGTATTCCTCCAGACTTGAAGATGGCCAGCAGACCCTCTCTGTGATGGGAAAGGTTGTGAAGTGTTCCCGCGGTACAGCGAGCCGTCTCTACATCATTTGTGTTCTGCATGGTCCTGACAATAGCAGAAACCATCTGTGGGGAGCGCATGATGGCGTGGCGAGAAGCCTCTTTCTTTGAAAGCTGGTGGACCATCACTGCAGCTTTGTTTACTACGACCTGGAGGAGACAGACACGAATGTTATGGTATTATAGTAAGAAAAAACAAGATGAGGTAAATCCAAGAGATACTTTCACAATGGACAAGTACCTGGTCCTCATCGTTGAGTAGTTTGGTGAGTTCTGGTATGGCTCTGGTTGCCAATTCAGCGTCATCTTGATAATTGATCAGATTGACCACAGCGTGTTTGAGCATTTGCGATGGCTCTGCCAGCCTCTGGACATTGGTAGGGTTTGCTGCATCAAACTGTGTAGAGGGGATCTGCATGCCCTCCTCAAGAGTCTCTGGGAACATCGCTGCACGCACTCGCTGTGCACGTGTCATGGCATACTGACCATCTATATCTGGAAAAGCGGGACCATCAGTTGTGTTATATTAGGTTTTAAGCTTCAAGATTTCACATGCAGTGAACAGCTCTTTTTCCTAATATCAAAAGAGTGTAGAACAACTTACCTTGTACTTGTTCCTGGGAGAAGTTCTGGTTGAAGCCCTGCTCCCACTCATACATAACCTGGTTGTCCACATCGTCTTCCTCAGGGTTGCCCTTCCCACTGAGGGAGGGAGCAGTTGTGGTGGCACCTGAATGGATGCCTGAGTCCAGGTAGGACTGTTGTTGCCAGTGACTGACTGCTGCCTTACGGTCTGGCTCCATGGCCATGTCCAGCTCCATCAGATCAGCTGTAAGAGACAGGAGTATTAATAAGTGTGCATCAACAAATGGAAAAATAACTCGCTCAATTCTTCCATCGAGGGAAAAAGACTCTGATTCTTTGTCTACACAATAACTGCCAAGAAGCATAATTAATAAGTATTTTATAAAAAGGATGGTTCAAAATACTGCATTAACAATGCATGTTATTTAAGTAACAACAGTCTCTGAATGCACAGGATAGACTTATATCTCCCGCTAACCTGCCATTTCACCATTTGAGCATAAAGTTTGATTTCACACTAAACTGAAATCAATAACTAATTCACTTTGCTCTAATGAGAAAAAAAGATGCACCAGGACAAGAGGCTTATTGGAACAGCAGCAAAGTTAAGCACGCTGCTTACTGTGTGTATTATAGCTGGAGAGCAAAGAGGTAATTTCTGAGAAATATTAACTCACCCTGGGAAGCCATGTTCCGTTCTCAAACCGCGACCAACACAGCTTCCTGATCTGAAAAGGAGAAAAAAGGCAATTAGGGCAACTACCCCAGTCACAGCTCGCCTTCGCTCTCTACACATCCGATCTACTTTCCTTCCAATCAAACACTAGACAAAGTGATCGGACGATTGTTTGTGTGTGTGTTTTTTTCGGAGGTGTTTTGTTTAAATGAAGCCGTCCAGACAATCTAGTTTCCTGGGCCTTCTTTCCTTTCCTGCCTCCTCCCTTTCTTGGATTTCCTCTTCTGTTCACACCAGCCATCCAAATAGCAGCATCTTGCACAAAAAGCCTTCATTAAGTTTAGCAGCTAGCTACTATTTAGGTGAGGAAGGACGGGGGGAGGTGGAGCATTGAGGGGAGAGAAAAGAGGCAGGAGGGAGGAGGTTATACGCATTCCTGCACTGGCTTTGAAGCTGAAACCACACTCTCAAGGAAAGTAAACTCTGGCAATGGCAGCAGAGAGGTAGAGAAAGAGAGCAGGAGGGGATAAAGTCCAAACAATTTTTTTTCAATTCACACCCAGAGATATACATGTCATGGGAGTAACGCACAAAAAACACTAGGAAATAAACTCAAATGAGAAATTCGGGCCGTGGTCCCTGAGTTAGAGACTCTTTAGTCAGACCCTCTCAAGTGTATCTGTAGTTACTCAAAGATGAGTTCTCCATGACGAATGTAGACCAAACCCCATTCAGTCACGGTATACCAGTTTGGACATGTTGTAGGAACTAAGAGAAAAGTTGTGAAAAATAAGGGTATAGCTAAAAAATAAACATGTTGATTTTTTAAACTTGCTAGAGAGAGAAAAATAGACCGTGAGACATTTTTCCTGCAGCTAAAATTCACAAATATGTACCACAGCTCTGCATCCTTGACATCAAATCTCTTTAGCACAGTTCAAGACGCATTTACTCAAAATAATTAATTACAGGACAGTCCAGCTATGTTTCTATGCAATAGTGTGAATTTAAGTAAACTACTTTCACCCCCACAAAAACAGCTCGTGTAGGATTTTTCTAAGTTGTCCCCAATGAAAGTCAGTGTATAGCTGTTTTCAGACATGACCTGCGGGTAAAATTTGGAGAATTGGCTGCAGCGTTTAACCGAAGTTTGTCTTTCACACATGCACAACACAGCGGGTGGCTCTCTGCACAGACGCTGAACAACAGCAGCAAATCCTCGGTATTATTCATGCAAGAGGTGGAGCAGTTGGGTGCAGCAGGCAGAGACAGGAACTGACGTTTTAACTCTGCTGTGGAGATCACGAGATTTAGTTTACATCACACGGACACTGGCTCTAGCTCTTATCACCACATACTCTCTTTACATCTCTTTTTTCACAGGGAGATATTTGTTTTGTTGTTTTTATTTGTGCATCCTTTGCGTGTGTTTGAACCGCAACAATTTACATCTAACTACTAACAAGAACATGCATAGTTCTGATATATGAATTATTACATCCCCCAGAAAAAGAGTCTTATATCTATCTGCCTAGGGTCAATAACATAATAATGCTTAACAATGTTACAGTCGATATCTGAGAGGTATCCTGTCTTCTATCAGATATCATCTAGTTTCAAAGAAAACACTTCGCTCTGAATAAGTCATGTGATCAACTTGATCAAGAGTAACCCCTGTTCTTACATGTCACATTTTGCTATGACAGTAGTCCAAAAGATATAAGAGGTACAAAACAAAATTGTTCTACCTCAGATTTGTGAAGTGATAACCATTGACAGACATGAATATTTTGATTGTGATACAATTGTTGGCTTTATCGCCTAGCAACAATACTGGTCAACAAATTAGCCCCAATTACGTTTAATGAACAATTATCTTGTGTCCAATGCATTCACACAAGACGTTCACTGTGTTTAAATATGTGTCTACTATAGGGGTGTCACGATACCAAATTCAGTAGTCGGTGCCAATACCAGTAAAATAACACGACTCTCGATGCCAATTTCGATACCACGGTAAAAAAACGCTTCACGTCATCCTCCAGAGCAGGGGTCGGCAACCTGCGGCTCTTCAGCACCTCTGCAGTGCCTCCCTGTGCATTGATGCGGATATTTTTCGCGAACGGCGAACTTAACGAATCAGTTTTCATATGTTGAACGTGAGTGAAAGTCACGTTCACGTTCATTTTTTAAATCATCATCGTATCAGGCCGTCATGAAATACCAGGAGCGGGCGATGTGTGTGTGTGTGTGTGTATGTGTGTGACCGCGCGCGCTCCGAGATAGAGACTGCTTCTGTTTTCACTGTTTTATCAGTGGAAACAGTGAAAACACAGAGTTTCTCTGGTCTCAGCTGCTCAGAGATCAGTGCCGCAGCTCCAGAAGAGGCGCAGCACCGATGCCAACAGCTGGCATCGGCGCTCGCGGTTCTTACGGTGCTTCAAAAAAAATGGGCATCGTCTGTGTTTTGTTATTTTAGTATCGAAAGGTATCGTAAGTATCGGTTCTTGTGACATCCCTAGTCTACTAAACAAGGGTGAATCAAACCTGCACAAAGTAAACTTCAAGTCCTGTAGCCTTCGTTTCCTAATAACTTCTGATTAGTGTTGGCGTTTATTGTTAACATGTAATGCGAGCTTAGGTAATCAGGAGAGTGTGGATGGAGGCGCAGGATGATACCACAGGAAACGTAGGGGAAACAGCTCGTGAATGCACGCATTGCGGAAAGTATCAACCGACATGAACAAAATTAGGTCAGTTAGGTTTGGAAATGTTTCTTTTGGTACATTTCATTAAATTGCCATGGCCTGCTTCTGTGTATTAAAAAAATAAATTTAGATGTTAATTTATGAGGTTTTCTTGGTTCTGCATTTCAAGTATCTGGATGATGTCTCAATCAATACTTTTACATTAGTCCTTTTGTCTCAGTTTTTCACCTTCATTGGCTTTTAGCTTTGCTTCGACCTGTTCTTTCGAGTTTTTAAGACTAAACTCCAACCAGACACCTGGCTCTAGGCTTTGTGATGGCTTCAGTGAGCTACGACTGCCCCCTTTGTTTCATGTGGACAGATCTTGCTGCGAAAGAAAAATGACTACATGGTACTAGTGATAGTAAAGCTTTAAAGACTGCAACAGTCATACATCAAAAGATCTCAGGATTTTGTGAGTCAGTATCAGATCAGTTAAATGAGGCTCAATTTAAATATGATTATTCTTTTGTTTTAATAGAGCCCTACTAACCCCTTTAGATTCAGATGAGTCTTTCATGTTCTTTAATCTCTGCTTAAGATCAAATGTGATTTGGAGTTTGAGTTATATGCCAATAAAGTATTAAAGATATTTATGAGTATAGGCTCCACAAGCAAACAGCCAACAAATGGTTATTTAGACACTACAGTCTGTGATTTAAGGGTTTCAATTTTGTTTTCCTGAGGGATTGCTATCAAATTTAAAATGCTCTATATTGTATGCATAATATAGTATGTCTAAGATAATAATAAAATGAAATCAAATAAAAAACAAGTATAACACAGAATAGTACAAATCAGTCTGGCATGAGGAAATGCCGATGTGTAGGTGTTTGTGGTATTAAATGGTCATCAATATACAGATTAATTCAAGGGCAACTGAACCATTGCTCTGAATTACTTCCCTCCTCTCACACCCACACCACACAGCTCGGCTGTGTCATTAAAACACTATCTTGAGTCAGGCACCAAAACTGCTGCTTCTAACCACAAGTACACCAACTCAAACTCGCTGTTCACACGCCATCCTCTAGAGCTGTGCAGGCCTGCCCTCACATAACCCAGCCCTGCCCTAATGGGAGCCATATGTCCCATACAAGGCTGCAGAAAAATCAAACATACAATCAAAGTGCACAGTGGAACCATTTATCATTCAGACTGGTGGAAAATGTGGTATTTTACATCTGGCTTTGGGAACTGAGACGATAGTTTTTTTGAAGGCCGAACGAGAAAAGTCTGGTCTTCAATTGAGTCACAAATGGTCGCCTTACCCTAAAGTCAAGAATCTGACTCTTAAAACAAAAAGTCATTACAGGAAGAGTGTCCCTAGATATCAGGCTTGCAGCCGAACCACAAGAATCTAAAAAGAGGTTTCTTTCTTCTTCGTTCTTTGAAGCCACATGTGAAATCCAATATGTAGAGTTGTGCCTGATCCAGTTTCAGCCATATGACTCAAAACAGATGAGTAATGAGTGACATAGCAGTCACAAGAGTCAGAGTCAATCTTGGCTTGTGCAGTATGGATAATACGGATAATTATATTTAATGTAAGAATACAAATCTTGATTTCTCATATACTAGGGGAAACATGGCTCATTTGAACCATCAGTATTTCCCACATGTGGCTCTTGCTTAATTGCACAGAGGTCATCTCTGTCAAGATAGGCACTAAGCCAAATGACTGACAAGTATCATGAGACAACCTCATTAAAAAAATAATAAGTCACCAGCTTGTTTTTACATGTCCACAATGGTACCTACAAGGTCTTAAGCGTATTTATAGTTTAAATATCTAAAAACATGAGCAGCTAGCTAAGCACAAATTTATAAAAGGCTGTGAGCTCTAAATGAAATTTAGTTTTTAAAACACCTTCAGGCACAAGAAAACAAGGATAGATTCTGTAACACAGATAAAAAAATCCTCGTCCTCGCTGCTGCCCTGTGAGTATTGTCGTTACCTTTCTTTTTTTAATTTGTGGGAACTTTAAATAGACCAATCCTGTGAGGGTTGGAAACCATATTTATTCATAGCTAGGCATCAAAACAGCCCAATCCTATTTCCACTTTCTAAACAGAAAAGATGGCCATTCTGTCAGCAAATTTGAGCCTGGCTACCAAAAAAAACATTTCAGATAAGTTTCCATATTACCTAGTGCGAAGATGACAGTATTCTATTCCCATTTCAAAAAAGACATCACCTTATGAAATGCACTTATAATTGCTTTTCACTCATTTGGCTCGCAGACATTTGGGACTTAATTTTATCATCCTAGTGTGAGGTGGCATTTCAATAATTCATGTTAAATTAATTTTTTTGAGGTAACATATCGTCCTTGAGTTAAAAAAAATATAATTGTGAACAAGACTTCAAAAGAGTTTCAACTAAATCTCATCTAAACTCCCGCTCGGCCCGTTTTTCTCTCCGATGACAAAAGCACACAGAGTGGTTTCAATACAGGCACATAAGATAATGACCCAACAAGCTGTGTTATCAGCACAAGCAGGGAGATGGAGCTGCCACAATATTCAGTGTTAGCCACGTAATGTGCAGGGTCAGCAGCACTCACTGCTGGCTGCCAACAACACAATGAGCTCAATGCCTGCAGCCGCTGCAGTGTTTGGTCTGTGTCTCAACTGCACAATAACACATGCCCATGGAGAAACACAAGCCCTGGACATGGATTGATTATATATTGATTGAAATTTATATAAAAAGGGAAAATTGCGAATGTTATATATTCTCGAGAAAAATCCAATCACCAGTTTAAACTGAACATTTATTTTGACCAGTTGATCAACATTTCTCTCTGAATGAGGATATAACAGTTCTATATGTTGCTAATTTCAGATTGACTTTTACGTTGTTTTTTTAAATGTGCCTCAGAAATACAAGTATGACAAATGACCACAAAGGTGAATTCAAAACAGAGAAAGATTACATTATAAGTTAATACAATACCACTAAAGAGTTTGATGACAACAGCCTCCTTGCAAGGGGATCACCTCAAAACAAACCACTACCGGTCTGTGATGTAGATAACACCCACGCTTCCGTCTCAAAAACTCACTGTTTAAAGGAAATTTCGCTGACAAGATGATGTTTGTCAGTTTTTGTTCCACAGTGTAATCTGATGGAGATTGTTTTTAAACCATGCTGGAGACAGACAGTCAGAGTGAATGCAGCGATTTCTGTGGAAATACCACAGATTTTTGCAATTGGTCCATAAATAAACTGGATTCGTTTCTGAGTTTTAGGCATTTAAACACATTTGAGGGGCCGCCCGATGAGATGTCATCATACACGCTGATAAACATCCAGGTTCTTATCTAAATCATCAATTCCGATGTAACCAAAACATAAATCAAGATCGTCGGGAAAACCAAATTTCAACCCTCAGCGCCTTTAAACAGCAGACACACACGTTTTATCCACAGAAGCATCCGGTCCGCTGTTATTCAGTAAAGACAGGACGGCGAAGGAATCCAACTTTTCTCCGTAGTGACCCGCCGGTCCGTGTCCAGTTGATCAACACACACACACACATCTGGCTGAGCAGCTGGAACTAACGTGAGGGAAACCAAACACACACAACAGATCGACACAAATTATCCAAACATTCATACAAATATTAGCGTGGTTATCCCCGTCTCCTCCACAGCTGCACGGACTTTCTTGACTCCAACACCAGCGACTCAGATTTCATACCGTGGCTCCTCCTTGTCTTCCCCAGGCTCAGGGAGGAATGTGTCGGTCTTTGTTTAAAAGGACGAGTGGAAAACCCACTCGCCGACATTTCACTAAAAACTCACTCGAGTATAATCGTTGCCGAAACATAAATTCCAATCCCACCGGCGACGAGCTTCATTCAGAGTGAGAGTTTCGAGCAGTTTTCAGTTTTCTCATAAAAGTTATAAAAAACTCAACTTTGAAGGAAATGTTTGCGTAAAGGTCAATTGACCACTGCCTTATCTAACTGGACTGACTGGGTAAATGTGCACACATGGCCACCGCAGACCGGGCTTAACAAGCGGGTCTCTTCTCGTGTTAACTGTTGAACTGAACCAGCTGCGAAAACAAGCGAGTCCGACTAGTCAGCAGCACAACTGGGCTAACGTTGGTTAAGCTAACTAACCCGTGCTAACGTTAGCTAACTAGTTAAACAAGCAAAGACAACATGTTGCGTGTACTCCTAAACCTCCCGAAAGGTTCATAATAAAACCGCGAGGCAGTGAAACTACAGCCCGCTTCTACACGCTGGTGTCTGTGTTACCGAAGCTGTGATAAAGTCAGTGGATCTCGTCGGTAAAATGTGGATTTCCTCTATAGGCGGTGGCCACCGGCAGATCCCAAATATCTGCCGGGAGAGGCTCACTAGCAGCGGCGGCCGCAGCAGCATCCTCCCCGGCCGGCCCGCACACAACAACCCGTCCGTCCCCGTTCCTGCTGCCGGTCACCGGCAAGACCAGAGGCAGAAAGTGAGCGGAGCCCATAGCTGAAGAATGGGGAAGCCTACCCTTGTCAACAAAAGCAACTCCGTCCACTCGGGTCCGGGAGGGTAAAAAACACGTAGAAATGGAGAAAGCAAGTCGAGCGTCAGCGGGGAGCCCACGTCCACTCCCTCCTCAGTCAGACTCACACCAGCCCGGAACAGACAGTGGGAAAGGTAAGATGGCGGCGCATTTATATAGACCGAACAACACCTCCCGGTCGTTGTGTATCCTTCCCTGCGTTCTAATAAAATAGAAACCAAAATCAAATAAATCTTCATATTCTCACAAATATTACACGTTTATACACATTTAGTATCTAACATGAAACCACGAGGCTTGGTTATGAGTTTTATTTCATTCAGACAATGTATAGCAAACGAAAACAAATCACTGCCTGCAGCAGAGTATGAATACACAATTGAATGAAGTTCCGGCCGACAAGAAACAGGGAAATCCGATCCAAGTTAAACTTCATGAGCTGAAAGAATCTACTACACCTGGGAGCGGTGACGCATCCACGTAAAGTCAGATTAATGAGTCAGAGTTTCACTGTTTATCAGCAGATTATCAAATGACCCACACATTCAGAAAGTAGTCCACACTATCAGTAGTACACACAGTAATGCTAAACTGGTTCGAAACATTATAAAGACAGAAGTTTCATTAGAGCTACCAAACAATGCGATCACCTTATCAAAAAGCTAAATGACACCAAAGGTCAAAGTAAAAGTCAACCCTTTAAAATCTGTTCTTTTCCCAGGTCAACGATAAAACGTTACATGGCTGGAATTATTAGAGTGTATCTCTGCAACTGCAGGGTCTGTATGAATAATCTTGATATCTACATAAGGGTTGTTATATAAATATCTCTGCAGAGGTGTAACCATAAGCATATACGCTACTATACCAGAGAAAATGAAGAGGAGCAAAATATATTAAAGATTTCATGTCCACCTATAAATAAAACAAAAAACTGAGTGAATATCTCCAATGACAGCACACAATAATAAACTCTGAACACAACATACAGGTTTTCTTGACTATGTTGGCATTCGATTAACAGACACTGAATGTTCGTTCATGTCAAATGACAAGTCTCAGGTGCTGACCTGTTCACAAACCACTGTTCTGTCACACATTGTTCTTGTAATATGTGTGTAAGCATTTCATTGGGTGGTGGTTTCCCTAAAGCGATCAGGTGATCAGGCTTCTGGTCAGTAAATCAGAAGTCCCGCAGCAGGTCGGAGCACCTTCCTAATGGATTTGTGACCCGGTGATTGAGTCATTGATGAATGAAATACATTTGCCTGTGTTTGTGAATTAAATCAAATCTCACACGTTAAGAGAATATATAAAAGAAGTGACTCATTACCACTGTTTTTTATGGTTTGAGTGGGAGAAAATCTGAGTTCAGGCAATTAATTGTATTATAGACTTAACTGATCAAACAATGTGTGCATTCCTAAAGGGATTAGTTCTTCAAAATATTATAGACTAAGATTAATCATATTTCCTGACTCCATTAGAAAGCAGATTCAGTCATTAGAATTATTAGTGATCTATGGGCACGGCCGAGGCCCTTTTAAGGGAAAAGTGTGATCTCTCTTTTATTCTAAGATCACACAGTTGTGGCTATTAATTTTCAGATGACTTTTTTTTATTTCGTTCCATACTAAGTGAGTCAAACCATGTAGGACATTTAAATATGCATTACAAGTCCTCTAGTCGGTGTTCGGTCGCTTAATGTCTGTGTAATAAAAGATGGAGAGCAGTAATGTGCTGCCTTCACACTCACCCTTCATTCTACAGGTAACACTGTCATGGACAAACACAGGAACAAGTCTCTCTTCTCATCTGCCTGCAGGCTATTTCATTAACCTTTATTTGCAGCATGTTGCTGGAATAAGTTAGTGAAAGCCAAACTCTAATTCTTACAGTGCAGCACATGGGATAGAACATATGAGATTCATGACATCACCTAGTGAGAGTCCACCTTGTGTCACTAGATTGCAACTGTGACATTTACAGAAACTGTTAGTGATTCATATGATTTTGAACGGATTTCAAGCCACAGTGAGAATTACTGCTGTCAGTAGGTTTAATATACAGGCATGGTTTGTGAAATCAGTTCATGCAGTCACGTGATCTCTCGGGAGTGTGCTGATATAACCAGACTGAGTGATGGCACAGTGAGTTACTGGAGAAAACAGGATGACGTCACACCGCATGTGAGATCTTTTGATTATATTCCAAAATATATGTCAGCAAGGAAGTGCAGTGGTTTGGGGACCATGTGCTTGATGAGGTGTGTCTCTAATAAGGCAGACAATATCTTTTGTCCATGAGCAAGGCACTTAACCACCGTCTTTACTCAGTATGTATTCTTCATATCAAATACTAAACACTGTAGTGATGGAGTGATGGGTGTCTAGGATAAAATGAAATAATGAAAAATGTATTACCGAACAGGGAGAATGTTATGTAATAATGAAATACTTTTGTTATGTTGTGATTTTGTAACCAGTTAACTGTCTTTATATTGGTGAAATAAAGTTGAAATAACCTAAAGGTATTTCTAGGAATTGAACTGTGTACCTATTTATATTTCACTTTGACCTTGACAACACAAATATCTGATGATTAAGATCATATAACAGAGAAAAGGAGCATGTTGTTTTTTTATATTGCACGTTGAAAACCTTCACCAGTTGGACACGTGTTGGCCCATCCCAAATCAAAATGCAGACGTCTTTTAGTTCACTGATTATTACAGCCTTTTCGAAATGTTATTATATCTCAGACAGATGTATCAGCAATGAAAACTGTGTGTAGCTCCTGTCACACAATGCAAAAGCATCAGGAATAAATAATGCAACATGAACTCCTTAAACAAAGACAGCAGAGGATTGACAAGGTTTCAACAGAGGGTGCTGCACTGCAGCTTCAGAGCTGGGTTTAATCAGAACCACACTGTTAACATACACTGTATCAATTTGTGAACACTGGTCCAGAATACAGAACCAGGGTTTCAAATCAAAATTACTGTCCATGTTAATCAATCTGTTGCATCAATCAGACTATCATTGCACTCAGTTTTTCTGTGTCAAGATGTTTCATTGAGAAACACAGTCAGCTTTCGTGGACAATGCATGTTGGATTATACAGCAAAACAGATCACATTCATGAAATTCCATTCACATTGTTTTGTTCTGCTATTTCCACACATCTCTATACTACCTCTTTTGTGACATTACAGTTATTTCTGTATGTGAATAGTTAAATTTAGACCTGTCAGTCACTTCCCCTGTCAAACTGAACTTCTTAATATTTCTACATTGCAGCCCAAAATAACAAACAGGTAATAATAAAGTGAGGGAAGAGATGATACGTTTTCAGCTGTGAATCTAGTTTCTGTGTCTCTTGAAGGAAAATAAACAGGAGTAATAAATATAGATAAACTATGAAAATCTGTTCTTCTGTTAGAGTAAGAATGGAGAGTTTCAAGCCAAGAGTTGATGTAAAAAGATAAGGCTCTTACAGTTTATTCAATTAACACTTTTATTTAAAACAAAACAATGCAAGCAGGTTAGAATTAGCTGGAGAAAAAGCCCATTTAAAGTTTTTGGTATTAAGGGAAAGCTCTTTTTAATCACAATTTGTATTTCTTGGGATGACTCACCTGAAGAAGGATGTTCACTGTACAGAGTAATTACATTTCCATCCCTTCATGGGGAGTCAGGTAATACATTGAGAAAAAAATATGTAGGTCACATTCAATCCTCTCTATCCCGGTTTATCAGTGGAGGACTCTCAGCTCGAGGACACGTGAGGTTAAACATCCAATTTGGTTTGATCCAGGAGAGATCCTGCCAAAGATTAATCCATAATGCCTGTGAAATGGCTCTCCATCCAACAAGCTGTGCTGGAATAACACAGATTGTTCTGTGCCCAAACACGCTGCGGCCCTCCAATGGCCCGGTGTTGTGCCACTTCAGGGAGCCCACACAGCTCTTGTTCTTCCAGCTGGAGAGGCAGTTTCATGTTCCACTGTGGTAGCAGGACCAGTAACGGAGGATTGAAACCTGAAATTTGTTGACAGTAAGATAGCATATATTATGTTAGGCATATAGTGCATTTATAATGGCAATTTTGTATTTATTTATAACTATACATGTTGTTCATAAAAACTTTGTAAAAGGTAAAACTGAATTAATGTAGCACAGTAATTATGAATCCTAAGTAGTAAAGAGAAAAGTGTCACATGTTTACTTGCAATGCAGGACACGTTAAGGTTGATGTTACTCAACATCATGTATGTAGCTTGAGGTCAATCGGCTTTAAAGGAAACAACTAATAGTGATTAGAATATGTTCACTGAGTCCATGAGGCCTTCAGCCTTCTTCATTTCTTCACATGGTGAAATGGTCTGATGTTCCGAACATTAAAAGAATTACCCTCCTCTAAAATTGAAACAAAACAACACCATGCATGTGAAAAGCAGATTAAGGATCTCGATACACACCAGCACACACAACCAAAACCATAGGGGATTGCATACCTTATTACCCACTCGCAGTGCACAAATAAATACACACCTTGACTGAACCAACAATTATCCTGACTTGTGCACTCATCCGGCTTAATGCATGAAACTGCACGTGTGTGTGTGTGGCTTCTGCTCTCACTGAACACAGGACGAGCCCACAATAACACAAACCTCAGGATAGCACACTAATAACACACACACATTGACGCAGGAGGGTTTTGGACTCCCTGAGGGTTTATGTTCACAGGAGGCACAGTTCAGATTCAAGCTCTTTTTTTTATGTGCTAAAGCAGTCTCTGTATGTTTCCACGTGTGTGTGTGTGTGTAGCTGCATTGACATACGTGTACTAGAATCTTTAATTTATTCGACATGTCTGTGAATGTTGCCTTTAAGACTTCCTATATGGATAAACAGCGTATGGTATTTCCTCAGTCATGCGTCGTCTCTCCCTCGCTGTCTAAACACGCTAATACAGTCACCACCATAAATATTGGAAGGGCCAATGCCTTTGTTTTGGTTGGACACCAGCAACATTTGGAATCAGATCATAAGATGAATATGAAACACAAGTTTAGAATTTCAGCTTTTATGTAATTTAAGTCTGGATGTTTTAGGACACAACACCTTTTCTTTAAATCCATGCATTTTTCACGTGAGCAAACATATTGTACCATATGACTGACAGGTGATTATTTTTGCTCAACTAAATTCATTGTTAAAGCATTAAATAATGTGAATCCTCTGGATGTAAGTTCCCATCTTTCATACTCTTTCAGCGTTTTTTCCCCTGTTGACTGCATTTGTTGTTGAAAAGGTAAAACCAACATAAAGAGCAGAGAGCTGACTACGGGAGAAAAGCAATCCATTTTGAAGCTGAGAAAAGAAGGAGAATCGATCAAAGCCATTCCACAAACATTGGGCAAAACCCAAACATCAATTCCGAATGTACAAAAAATCTAAAAAACAACTGGTGTAGGAGAGATGGTACAGAGAGTAGTCATCATGACACAGTCACAATGGATTAGAGAAAGACTTGCATCACGGCTGCAGGGTTCATAAGTTTCTGACCTAGTTAGGGACCTGATCGGTCAAGGACAACACCATTATTTGAAGGGGAATTTGAGAGCAGGGACACTGAAGCCGAAGCACAAAATGCAATCAGCAGCAACTGGGAAGGTCAGAGTGGAATTAGCAAATAAAAGATGAGGTGTAAAAGCTCTGGAACAAAGTTTTCTGGATTGATGAGATCCAGATTCACCTCAATCAAAGTGACCGAAAGGCCCAAACGTGGAGAATGAGAGGATCTCCTCATTATCCAGAACAAACTGGTGAAGCCCGAAGGGAGTGGTGTCGTGTCTTGGACTTGAATGGTTGCTTCTGGAGCGGACTCACTAATCTTTATTGAAGATAAGACACATGACGTTAAGAGCAGAATGAATTTAGAATATTTTGTCTGCCCGACTAACAATTTACCGCAGTAAAAGGCTGGCAAAGCATGAGTAAGTGAGGAATATATACTATTGCAAGCAAGTGTCACACAACTCAATAATACATACAATTTTATATATATCTGTATATTCATAAAGATGTAAAGACAGAGAGAGAGAGAGTGTGTGTACATAGCTTTTCCTGAGGTAACCCTAAGAGAGACTGCTAAATAAATCCCCTAATCCCAGGAGAGCATAATGCCACACACACACACACATGCACTGGGCCACGGTCTGAGGGTGTGGTTCCTTTCTCTAGCTGTGAAAGAAAGGGGCAGGACTGAACTATAGATAGGGGCAGACAAAACAAATACCCCCTCACACACAGGAACACACACGCACATTACAACAGCAGCACAGGCCAACGATGTGCTATGGACAGGGAACACATAGATGCAATGTTTGTTTTGGACACGTTTGTGTCAAGGGCTTTGACTTTTGACCTTATTGAAAAATGGCTCTCATGCAGCCAAACAAACCAAACATAACTTCTTAAACATACAGTGGGGAAAGGACTGCACAGTTCTCAACCTGGGACCAATTTCAAATGTATGTGTATTTCTTTAAGTAATTTATCCCCTTTATTTATGATAATGTCATTTTTCTAATGAGGCCCAGTGTATTTAATATACAATATAAAAAGCCCTGAATAATAATCCAAAGTCTTTCACTATCCCCTTCAATACATGCTATTTAATTTAGTTTGCAACCTTGAATCCTTCAGGAGAGTGTGCAATTTTAGTGTACAGGACATGTAAACACTGCATCATCTAAACCACTGAATGTATAGAGTTGAAATTGCTTCTCTTTTCTTGGACAGCGCAAACATGACAAGATTATAAAAGCCAAAGATACTGTAATGAAATTTCTGGTTTTCATTTTTCCAATGTGTCCATTTGTAATCCAGCGTGTGAAGCGCAGGAAACAGAAATCCTAGAAAAAGGTGAGATGACACTGCAGGGAGCAGATATTTGAGTCAGGCTACAGTGGGATTACGAGGATTGACCAGTATAAGCCGATATAGGAAAACAATGTGAAGGAGACACTTGACAATATTGTCAGAGCTAACATGGTGCTGCAATACAACACAGGAGGCCATCTACAAACGGCTGAATAGTGACTGAATAGAAAGGAGGCCGCGGTGCTGAACTAATTCTAGACAATAACCTAATTTCCACGGCAGAGACCAGTGGGATTTTAGCGTTGACCACTCCAGACATCAAAAGCTTTCCTCGCTCTCAACCGCCTGCATGACATTTCACCTGCCTTCCATGAATCCAGTATTATTACGGCGGTAGGCAAGGCTCAGTCTCTGCATCTATACTGCATTAGTGGTTGCCATGGTAAAAGTCCCCCCATCCTGCATCCCTCCTGTGTAGACAGAGAGGCAACACTCATGCTGGTTTCTGCTGGAGCAAATTGAGGATCTGATAGTCAGTCACAGCTGAAACCTAGAGACAGCTATTCACAGTTGCACAGTGCAGTGGTGTAATTGTGATCTAACTGTAAGATCCCGCTGACATCTCTTGCACTGTGTCCATCACATGTTTATGGCACCGCACAATACGGCAACTGGCACAACAAGACTGTGGACAAGGAAGGCCGTGCACTGCAGCTGCGCTTGTTTTACTCTGAGTTCTACTCCATATTGAAAGAAAATGTTTCCGATGTCACCCCCCGGACAGACATACAGACAGAGAGGCAGGGAGGGAGGGAGGCCATGTGCTGGATTACAGTCAACATGACACTAGGAATGTGCGGCGGATGCACCAGAGCGATACTGCTCCCTGATATTTCATTACTTATCACGATGTCATGTTCAAATTACACTCCACATGGAGAGATCCGGCAGCCGAAGGGTTTAAAGCTGCTAAAAGTCATTTATCACATAGATTATCGCTAACAGCTCCTCATTATGACTAGCCACATCTGGATTTATGTGCCATTTGTGTCACATTCACTGCATGATCCAATGACCGTCAACATTATTGTCATATAACTGTGAAGTAAGAAATAATTTTCTACAAGGCAAGAGCGAGCAGAAATGTTAGTTTGATTGGAAATAAGAGGGTCATATCAAATAGTTCTCTCTGGTGGTTCTATTCACAATATAAGAGATGTGGTTTATGTTGTATAAACTAGAAAACATAAATCATACAATGCTAAAATAATGCCAGGCGATATGTTTTAACAGCTCTTTGAGGGCAAACAAATTTACAAAAGACAACAACGTTCATAAACTGAATCACTGAATATTATTATTTAAATAATAGTTTATCAGTTCAAGGAAATTTAAATGAGAGAATTGAATGAGGTAAAAAATGTCTTTAATATTACAATTACAAAATAAATTATAATAGAAAAAAATAGATGACCCTTAGTTTAACTACATGTTGCCATATATGCAGAAAATTGAGCAGGCACAGACAATATCATTTAAGTAGAAATGTTCAATAATAGGAAATTCAGCATGTCAAATTATTGTTTCCAAAGATGGAAGATTGTCATTCTGCGCTAGTCCTTGTCTGAAACAAGGAGAGTGATGACATTAAATAAATCAATATTGAGCACATATTCCATTTTGTTACGCGATAATTCAACAATCATAATCAGTTCAGCCCCAACAAATTTGAGCAATAAACCTCCTATAAAACAGCGGTATCACGTTTATATCAAATCATCTTCTCGCAGCATAACACAACATCCTTTACGGCCGGCTCCAGTTCACCTTCAGCTTAATCAATTTAGGAAGCCAATTTTCTTCCAAACGTGTCCCCATCGAGGAGGACAAGGTTGTCATATCCACCTTATTAGGACTGAATACTCTATCATTAACAAATCAATTGCACTCTCTTTTCACATTTGGAAGGGGTTGAACCGAGAATGAGTTGAAATGAATTTGTGCCCTCCCCCTTCTGTACAAAGCCTGGTTCACGCACACTAAGCTATATGTGAAGCGAGAAAGCCTTTTCTTCTACAAACTATTTGGAATTGTCCTTTAAAGTTCTCCACTCGCCCCAAAGCAGCTTAAAGACAACAATGTCAAGTTGGCCCATAGACGACCTCTAGCATGACTGATCCTCCGTATGTCTGACAGACCCAGTGTGTGTGTGAGTGTGTGTGCGTGTGTGTTCATGACAAAAATGACAGGAAAATGTGTTACACTGATGGAAAGAGTGACAAAATGAGAGATAGAGAGTATTGTTTTTAGTTTAAATATATGCAGCATACAAACACAAACACACACACACACACACACATACACATACACATACACACACACACCATCACAATGACATGTTATGTAGACGGTTGGACATGAATAGCCACCTACATCATAGGCCTCATCCAAACATAATGAATGGAGGTAATAGATTCGATGGTTAAAGGGAAATCGACTTTACACACATTCATTTTAATAAGATATATATATATATATATATATCAGATGTGAGGTGTGTGTGTGTAAGAAATTATCAAAATTATTCCTAATCTTATCATGTAGGTGTATTGTCAATGAGGTTAAGTGTATAGATACAGACGTGCTGTAGATATTACAGGTAGTGATGTAGAGAGCTTGATAATCAATCTGAAAGATTTGAGTGAGTAATTTTTACCTGTAGAGATAAGAAATGTGTAGTGTGATAATAAATATGAAAGAGGATTCACTTGAAATCATTTAGTATTAGAAGTCTGATCAAAAGCTAAAAAAAGATTTACATATATATTTTTTTTCCTATCACATTGCCTGTGGCTTCCCTATATTGATGTATACACATATTTATATATATGTTTATACATACATACATATATATATATATATATGTATAGTTTATGCATTAGACTATTTTAGAAATGAACATCAAGAAACTGCAGAAATTAAAATCAAGTTTGAAATGGAACTGCATGTTAATGTTTCAAGAGATTGTTCAGTGCCTGAGATCCTATGTGGTCATGATAAAAAGAACCAAATGAACTCGAGAAGTTCTTTAACTGTATTTAGAATGAACTCTGGGCTCAAGGTCAAATATCTCATTAAAACAAAATCGTAGGTCATAGGGTCCACAGCCAAAAGAACAGCCCAAAGTTTGGCAGTAAAATTAAAGACACAACAAGTAGTAGTTCTGAAGATTGGCACATGTGATGTAAAAAAATATATTCATAAAAAATGAAAGGCAAACTTTGCTTGCACCGTTTTCTATTTTCAAAACTGTATCCATCAAATAAGGTGCATTCAAGATATCAAGCCAATGAAGGGGCTGCGCTGTATGATAATTTTATTTGCTTCATATGTGAGAACATTAGTTAAGCTAAATTATAGAAAACATAATACTCCTACTACTACTACTAATAATAATAATAATAACAATTAAATAATTTTTTAACCTATTTAATTAAGAACATATTTTACATAGAAAATACCCTATATTTAACAATTTCCGATACAAATGGTAAACAATATATTAACAAACCTATCCAATTACATTTCAGTGTAAAATCTAAATAAAGCTCTGTTGCTGATGGTTTATTTCACGTTCATTTGTCTGTTTTAAATATTGAGGAGACACAACATGTTTTGCTGATGAAACAGATTTGAATGTGGTCTGCGGTTGTGAAAATGTTTAAACTATGTTTTTTTTTTATGATAACATTTTTGTATGGTACTGGAAATAGCAAGTTAATATATGGCATTCACAATACATTATGATTGATATTAAACTGATGTCAATATGTTGTAATAATTACATGAATAACAAACTGAAAACATATAATTATGTGATTTATTATTGTGATTATTGCCTTTATTGTAATCACTGTGCGACTTTGCTTTGAATCTGTATATCAGATGACTAATGTAGGACCATTAATTATATTATATTATAAATAAAATTGTAAATCCAGAATCCAGCAAGGCTGAGCTGCACATTACGGGAAATTTCATTATGAAACAGAATTTTTTAAAGTTGCAGTGTATTGGTATGGAGCCATTTGAAACAAGACAAAATAACACTTGTATTTCTTTGGACATTTAAAGTTATCTGACAAGAACATTTTTTTCACAATGATGAAATATGTATTGTTCTGCTTTACAAGAACAAGCGCTAATTTGGAATAATGCATATTAGGAGTCCAGAAATCCTGCATTTTGCAATCAAATACATGATAATTCTGGGTATTAGATCTGTAATATAACCACCATGTGAATATAACAACCCATTACTATGAAATATATATAGAACAGTCTCACATGCAACCACAGTGAGGTAGGTGCGAAGTTATAATGTCTGTAAATATGTGAGATGTCACAGTGCCAACTTCCATGCTTTTATCAAAAAGATTACACAACGATTTTGCCCAAACTCCATCCAGCCATTGTGAGAAAGTCTGAGACAACAAATCAGGATCGTATGAAAATATGAAGCGACAGAGGCGACACAAGCTTGTAAACAATGGTTATGGTTGCCACTTTGGCTGTCTGTCTCCCTGACCGCTCTGTTAATCCACTTAACACACAATAGACAGCAAGCCCACTGATCTAGTGGATCGCTACCTCGCACAACACATTCCTTACGATTTATGACTAAAATATATTTTATTTCACTGCACTGTTTTGCTGCTATTATATAAATAAGGACTGTTGTTGTAAAAAACACTTAATTAATCAGAGTTGATGTTTACTATATGGAGAAAGCTGGTCTGGGTCATTGGGACTTGGAAATGGTCTGAGTAATTTTTCACGGTGTCTTCCTCGCTCCCTTCTCAGCATTACCTTAACAAAAGTCTCTCTCTCTCTCTCTCTCTCTCTCTCTCTCTCTCTCTCTCTCTCTCTCTCTCTCGCTCTCGCTCTCGCTCTCGCTCTCTCTCTCTCTCTCTCTCTCTCTCTCTCACAAACACACAAATGCAAGCACACACACACGTACATCTACTCCACTAGTGTGACAGACAGAGAGACAAAATGGCTGAATAGTGATGGAGGGGCTGTGTGTTCCTTTATGTGTCGACTAACCAGCCAGCACTAACATGTGTCAACACTACACTCATTGTCTGGCACACAGAAGGAAAAACTAACACTCTTTTGATAACCGGACAAACCAATGGGAACAAAATAAATCAAACTTAATTTATTGTGAGAGGATCAATAATGAAATACTGCATCAGGACAGTTTTTCTCACAAAGGAAATATGCTTTTAGAAATTAGAGAAGCTGGTTTCTGTTCAGGATATATTATTCTATTTCTTTAAAATAATTTCTTGTCAGGCGGTATGTGAGCGACCAGTGGAGATTTTGTAATGGCAGCTCCAGCGTTATAACAGAATGCTGGCTGACGGCAACCTTTTGAAGCTTGCTGCAGCAGCAGCGCCGATATTCACAACCACATACAGTGTCATCAGTATTCTGCAACGCCCGCCTCTCTCCAGCTCTGCTGTATTTTTATTAATATAATTGACAGCTGACATCATCTTTGAATGCTTAAATAATATTCTATAGATCCAGTGCCAAGCAGGCACTGATACTGAACAAAAAGGTGTAGAGATAGATAAATAAATGGATAGATTTCCCTTAATACTATTAATGTGAAAACATTGGTTTATGATTTAACAAGTCATGATTTAACAGTCATTGCTATAATAGAAAACTGTATTTATCAAAAATACAGATTTTGCTTTAAATGTTATTTGATTTTTTGAGAGCCCTAAGCAGGTGAATCCTTTTCACTCAACCACTGTGCATTAACAGAGTACAGAGAGAGACAGAGTAAAAGAGGTGGAGAGATAATGAACCTGTGTCTGCTACTGCTATAGGCAATCAGGAACTAACCTTGTGAATAATCAAGGCTTGGCAGGCTCGTGAGGGAGAGGGGGTGAGAAAGGAAGAAAAAGAGGGAGAGAGTGACTATAGCACCAGTCTAATCCTATCAGTCCCGTCAATAGTGTGTGTCCATGTGTGTGTGTGTGTACGTGTGTGTGAGGGTTGTTTCTTTAGGACGGCTCCCGCTGCGAGCATTGAAAAGCAACCTTGAATCAAAACCTAAATGCATCTGTGTTTGTGTTTATTACACAATGGTGAACCTCTCATTGAGGCCTTCTATACATCTGAATCATTCTGTATCATCATTTGTGGGGTTTTACTTTGTGCCTGTGTGTGTTATATATCAATGTTTTCCCCTTGAAATTGCTCCTTCACTTCAAGCAGTGCATCCCTGACACCTGCACTAAAACCTATGCTGCGTCTGGGCAGGTTAAAATCAGCATGTGTATTAGCCCTTACACTGCTGGGTTTATAGAGTCTGGCATGGTGGGAGTTGTTATTGTCTCTGCATCAGTGTTGTGACTCTGATTGTGTGTTTCTTGTGCTGGGTCAAGTAAATGGAGCTTGTATTAAGAGAGCACAGCTGAGGACATAGCAACTGTGACAAGTTTTATCTTCTGTTATTCAATAAACATGACAAGCAGATGAACACCTCACTGTACATTGACAAACAGACAAACAAACAGAAAAGAAAAGAAAAGAAAAGAAAAGAAAAGAAAAGAAAAGAAAAGAAAAGAAAAGAAAAGAAAAGAAAAGAAAAGAATATGTAAAGCTTCACAAAAAGCAGCATATGTTGCAGTCCCATTCTTTTTTTAGCCTGATGTGTGTGTGTACATTGATGTATGTGTGTGTGTTTGTGTGTGTGTGAGTGTGTGTGTGTTTGAGTGCTCCCCTATATGGTAACTGTCTCCTTTTTGATTAGATGGGTACTGGAACAATGACCTCTTTCGTGTGTGTGTGCGTCCCATAAGAGTCGACACAAACATGCTAACACATACCTAATGTTTGTTAAAATGAGTGGGGGATTGCGAGCTTCTGTCCACCTGTCCACATGCAGCATCAGCTGTTGTTTGTTCAGACACACACACACACACACACAACCAAACACTCACACAAACACACACACACACAAACACACACACACTGTTTCAAATACTAAGCGTACTAAAGTGCAGAAATAGTAATTGTAGTCAAAGCATTGTTGGACATCCACACACACATTAACACCGTCCCACCTCACGTACAAATAATCTGGGATACAGGCGGTGACGGAGAAAAAGAACAAATCGAAAACACCGAACGGCAAAGTGAAATAATCGTGTGACAGAAATCAATATGACAACAATGCTGTACAGAAACAAAAATTACAAAGCCGAGTCCTCTGTCTCCCGAAGCCGTCCAATAAAAGCATATTTCTCGCCTTCCATCTTACAGCTGGCTGGCCGACAGGCAGACAAAGAGACACTACTGCAGTGTGAAAATACACTGACGTAGCTGGCTTCTCTGTGGCTGAGGTTCTCTCCGTGTGTGTATGTGGAACGAAGTAAATATGCACGCCATATAGGGTGTGTCTACGTGCACAGATGTTTCATGGGATTTCTTGTTGCACCAAGTTTGTCTTATTATCGTAATAATCCTATGTTTGTTTTTTTGGTGGTTTTTTTTGACATGCTCTCTCTGATTCTCACCATCTTAGCTCTTTCCTTCCCCCTTTTTCGGTCACCCATCCCCCTCTCTTCTCCTCTCGTCTGCTCTCTCCCTTCCTCTCCTCTCCTCTCTTCCTTCCTCTCCTCTCTTCTCCTCCCCTCCTCTCCTCTCCTCTCCTCCCCTCTCCTCTCCTCTCCTCTTCTCTCCACAAAACAGATAGTATATATATAATTGCAGCTCTACAATCTTAATGACAGTCTTCTCGGTAACTGCCTGGATAGACGCAGCAAGGAAAGTTAAAACAGTGGCTTCTTTGTGGGGAAGCTACACACGTTCACCCAGAATACATTTAGGCATGCAAAAGAAAACTCTCTTCGTCCTACCAGTAATAAAAATGCTTCTAATTAAAAATATGTTCATACCATCACAATATGAGGATTCTGAGACATCGTAAGAGATGCCAAGCTTTTACTCCATGACTAGCAATGCTAACAAGCTGATACATGTCCATCCATCAGCACGTTCCTAATCATTCAAAAGTATTTGAAGTAATACACAAGCTACCCAATTATAGACTCCTCAGAGAAGAACACACAGCACAAGTCACAGAGGTGATGAAAAGTTGCATGTTGCAGATGCTCACCTGTCTGAGAGAGTTGCTGTCCATGTGATGGGGCCCTGTCGCTCTTTTCTTCTACTTTAAGCTGACTAAATGCAAAGAGCGGGCCATCAGCTAACTCTAAAAAGCAAGTTAACTAAAGGTGGGAAAAAGGAACCCATCTGTGGTGTAAGATTCAATTCAAAAGTATTAGAAAGAAGAGAGAGATAGAGAGAGAGAAGAGGTGATGAGGAGAGGACAAAATCTAAGAAAGACAGAAAGAGGAGACATGCTCGCACTTCACTGATCCAACTTTCAACTTTGTGAACAGCTAGGAGCAACAGATGCAGTGGTGGTGTATTGTGCAGGGTATTAGGATGAGGGACACCCCAAAAATCTCCCCCACTGCGTGTACGCGTTTGTTTGTGTGTGTGTGTGAGTGTGACAGCGGGGAGCAGCTCAGTGCAGGACGCGGCACGCAGCGAGGGGCCATTAGACATGGTGGGGTGACCCACATAAAAGACACTCATACACACACACAAGCATGAACCTTTCCATTTAGCGGCCAATGTGCCATGATAACCATAAAGCCAGGATTCTTTAGCATGGCCATTGTCACATGGTTCTCACAGTGTAGGATTTGGTGGCAACTGCTGGTTCACTGAGAATCGGCATATTCAGTGGAAACCAAACAAACCCCTTTCACTGATGAAACACATTCTTCCTGCTCAATTTTCGAAGTGAAAGTTTTTTTTTTCTCACAGTGTACATGTTCTGCTGCACTTTGGCTTGTGGTGCTGCTCTGTGCATTAAGTCTCAACACTGTGAAGGGCAGACTTCTGTCAGCACTGACTTATTAGTGCTGACAGGATGGGAAAGAGAGTTTGTGGTGGTATATGCACTTTATTCTAACACAGGCACCTGACAAGGCCACTCTAACACTCGACTGTGGGTGTGGATGTAAGTCTGAATGGCTGTTTGTCTGGTGACCTCTCCAGGCTCCAGGTTCCCTCTGCGGCCCTCAAAGGATAAGTGGTATAGATAAAGGATGGATGGACATTTTCTGATGCAGATACATTGGATGTGGTGGATTACATCAATGAACACTGTAAAGGTCTTCCTGTTATTGTGCCCACACTTGTACAACGTAAAGAGAAATGTAAAATAATTGTTTTTTTTTCTTCATTCACTGCACATGCAGCAGCAAATCTGTTCCTGCATAGGAGGCCATTTTCTATTATTTAACAAGATTGTATGGCAAACATACAACATTTGGTATATCTATATTCAAAGATGTTTACTCACTAAGATATCTCCCCTCCGTGTGTCATGCTCAGTTTGCTCAATTTCCTGCTAAATAATTACAGCTTTCCCTGCATCCTGACTTCCAATGTATAAATCCATAACATTACATTGAGTGAACTACGTATACACAGCAACTGTTATAAAGATCCAAAATATTCTATATTAGCTACGAAAAGTGTTTTACTTTAGGTTTTTAATATCTGTATAACTTTTAAATAATATTTAGAAAAAAACTAGTACTTAAGTGGGAACTCTGAGGGCTTTAACTGGAGAATCATTGTGATTTAGATGATTTCTGATTATTTAAGCATTGAAACATTTGACCTGAATGTGAACAACTGTGGTTGCTCAGAGCATGCCTGAGGTGTCAATGATGTGTAAATGAGTCTGCATCTCATCATCAACAATGGACAATTGATAATTTACTTTTAAGGCTGTGGGGAGCAAATCTGAATCTTTGTTCCATATGCAAACATATGAAACTGTGATCTATTTATTTGTTTACCTGTGCTAACATGCATCTGTGCTTATACTGCATACACACAGTAGTGACATACTTTCATTACGACAGGCCTTATGATTAATTTGAATATGTCGAGGCAGCATCAGGTTCTCTACCAACTCCAACACAATGTTTGTGCTAATAAATCTTGAGCCATGTCTTTTTTCTTTCAGATAATTATCATTTGCCTGCTCAGCTCCACCTCCTCACAGCAGACAGATTGTTGAGTTGGTGAGTTGGCCTGCAGTTCTGAAACTCTCCTTCTTTCATTTTCCTTATCTCTCCATATCTCTCTCCTACCCCCACAACATGCACGGACGCACACACGCACACATGCACACACCCTCTGGCAATGTGTGTGTGTGTGTGTGTTGATGTGTGTGTGGATGTGCACATTCACAGCAGGGAGTTGCCAATTACAGCAGTGATTAAAACCCAATAGTGTAGAAAGAGAGAGTGAGCGAGGAAGAAAGAAAAAGACGAGGATATGGACAGAACGACAAGCAGAGAGACAGAGATACAATGAACAAGGACACAACAAAGCGCCCCCATATACTACACAGTAGTGGTAGAGGTGATATTTGTCAAAAGGTCTAGAAATGGATGTAATGGGTAATTAACTGTGTGAAGCCCGGGAGAAAACTCAGTAAACATGAATGAATTTGTGTAACCAGCATTTCTATTCCAAGTGGGATAAAACCAGATAACCATAAGCAAAGTGCATTCCCTCAAAAAGAAAGAAAAAAAGGGAAAAGGCCACATTGACTTACAGTAGAAAGCCACCAGCCGGTCCTGCCATCTGCTGAATAAGTTGTGCCACAGCGTTAAACATTTTGTATTTTCCTATGTGAAGCCGCAGAGTTATAGAAAAACATACATGACACGAGATGAATATGAATATAGAGCCTGTCCTCTCCTCCCCCCCTGGCGTAGTTCACAGAATAAGTAAATGGGTGATAAGTAAATCCTCTCCTATTTACCTCAACATCAGACCAAACCATCAGCCTTTCAGTTCTTTACCCAAATTTAGACATGGAGTGAAGCAACGAAGATCAGAAGAAAAGAATAGGGCACAGGACAGGAGACAGAAGCAGAGGAGGGATGTGTGGAGGACAGGAGTGGTATGCGCATATATTGGTAATGCTTAAATAAAACTTTACATTTTAATTCAATCTAACTACTAGAGTGTATCTTACAATCTTGTAAATATGTGACAGCTTATCTGGTCTAAGTTCTGGTTTCCTTTGCATTCACTGTAGTTAGGGTTGATGTTTAATTCTGGATATCTTAAATATGAAGACTTATTCATTATCAATAGTAATGGTCATGGTCTTTCTCATTGGCGACACAGGTTAGAGGATATCATTTTCTTTCCTCAGTCTTTCAGGAGCCAGATTTGTGTTTATGTGTAATAATAGAACCGCAAATGCATCTTCTCCTCTAATTGATTGATGTAAGGCAACCACAAGCTCTCCCAATCTTTAAATGATGAAGTCACCATGGCGTCACACTTTAAAGAGGCTGGTGGCTGAAACACTGAAAATGGAACCAATCAATCAGCAGTTGGCTCTTTGCAGGGTCAGGCAGATTTGGCCACCACATTACCTCGACTACCGTGTCATATTTATCACAAACACAGGCTCCCGACTGATGAGAAGGACCTTTTATGTGCCCGTCCTGTTGCACTCGCATGCAAAGAGACTTAGAAATTACCTGCATATTGACATGGGCTACAGAAACCAAACTAACGGCCCATTTCCACTGGTCAAAAAACCCTGTAAACACCACTTAACACCTGACTTTAGTCTGCAATGGGAATGGATTCTATCTGCATTCACTCCCAAGTCAAATGACTGCAGAAGGCACAGGTCTTTACAGCAGTGATGGAAATATGGCGCTCGGGTTAACGATTTTACAAAACAGTAAGGTGAGTGAGTACCTCAGTTTCTTAGCTTTTTTAGCAGGTTTAAAAACCTGCGTATATCCACTAGTTGTGAGAGAAGAAGTTATTTTTATTAAAGTGAGAACAACTGCTACTTTTTTAATCGTCCTTTGTTTATAATTATATGAGTAAAACATGAAATATAGACACATATCTCAGATTATGGTTGGTTCATTCTGGTGATGTTCAGTCTTAGGATACCAGCGTAAAAAATTCTTAGAAGCTCTGCCAAAGGGAACCCAGTTGTCCTTAAAGTGAATTAAAGAAAATCTTAACTTGCGACTTTCCTCCAGACTAAGTCAACAAATATGCTTCAAAGCTAAGTGTGCAGTGTTTATTCAAAGTCCTGTTCAGTGACCCTTTACAAGATCACGTGGACACACCAGTGGCTCAAACGGCCATTGTTGGGGTTGATTGTGTGAAGGAGAAGTTGGTCTTTGTCAGCGCTTGCTTGTCAAACACATCCTCCATCGTTTGTCTTGAGGACAGAGTGGAGGACAGAACACGGTTCGTAAACACACTTTCAATAGAAATTTGATATTTCGCTGCTCAAAGCTGAATTAAAATTCCTTGATTTATTTTATTCATCATATCGAAAGCCAGGCCGTCTCTTTCTAATGAAGCCAGTGGACAGTTTGATGTGTGTGTGTGTAGTATGTGTGTGTAGTGTATGTGCAGAGTGGCAGGTGAGTGAGCTATCTGCAGCGCTCACACACTCACCCCCTGCTGTGTTTAATCAATACCATTTTGAATTCCAGCCCTTACACACACATATACGCACACACACACACACACACACACACACACACACACACACACACACACACGCTTTGCAATATCTTTCTGTAAGACACCAAGGGAATACTAAGTATAAGTAACTTCACACTCCTCAGTGGTAAATTGTACACACACAGACACACAGACAGACACACACACACACACATAAAAGTAAATGTGTGTATTTATTTGTGTGCCTTTTCTTGTGGATGTCGGATAGGTGTGTGTCCAAAGCGACTAGTTAATTCTCGTCCATCTTGTCCCCTGGGAGAGTGGAATATCGAGACTGAATGAGGTGAGTGGTGTGTGTATGTGTAAAAGCTTCTTGAGAAGATTCAGAGCAGCCACTGGATCGATTCGAGTTCACTGAGGACGGAGAGAAAGGGGGGTTAAACAAGAGTAACAGACAATAGGAGAGGAAGAATAACAAACCTCCTTCATCATATTAATAATGATCCACTTGTTTTCATTTTTATTATTATTATTAATATAAATTCATTGTTAATGTTATTTAATGACTGGAACTTACAAGCCTACGCTTGATGTCTTAGTGTGAATGGTTGAAGGTTAAATGCTCGGGTCAGAGGCATCGCCACAGTGGTTCACAAGGGCGGAGCCCCAGCCAGCTGCTCAGCCAGTGCTGGAACCAAATTATCATGAAACCTCAACACCACGAACAATCACAAATTGAAAAACTCTTGATTGCTCATATATAAAAGGTAATGTTGTGAAATGGATAGAAAGAATAGAATGTGCTGCTCTCCCTGAGTGTATACAAATCTAAATGCTCGTAGGAGTCAAGATGTAAAGATAAAGTTCAATGAACAGTTTTCGTTGTTTATTTGAAAATGTCTGCATTTTTGTCCAGTGTCAGATGAAACACTGCACTCCAAATCTGCATTTAAGCATCGCCATTGTTTTTACTCTGCTTCTACCTCTGTTTTACATTTGATCTTTTTCAAGAAATGTTGTTTTTGATCAACTGGTTTGCTGCAGATCAACCTTTTTTTTGAGACGGTAACATCTCCATTTCACTGCTGTCAGTTGACACCCCAGTTACATGTTAACTATAGTATATGGATATGTTTATATATTCGATTTCCTGACAGTATGTGTTTAATGTTAAGGATGTTTTCTATATAAGTTTTATATATATATGTTGGTCTTTTAAAACAGCGAAACATTTCCAACATTGCTCTGATTTGCCCAAAGTAAGATTATGTGACATTATCTTTGTGATACAATCTTAGAGGAATAGATTTCAGTCAATTAATATACCTGGGGGATCTCAGGGCAGAGGTGTTTCAGCTCTCTGAGTTAAAATATGACTCACAAGCTATTTATGAGCTGTTTCCTCGTCCTGCTCCTGCTGCCTGTCTCCACTGTGTGAAAATACCTAGTTAGAAAATCTGAAAATGGGCCGCATCAAGACCAGGGGATAATTAAGGCAAACATGCATCCACCCCCGCTCCCCGCCCCACTATGCAGGGCGTTTTCTGTCCCTCCTGACACCTTGATTTCCCCTCACACGCACGCATGCACGCCCGCACGCACACACACACACCTCCACCACCAACCAGCTCCCTGCTGTGAGAGCAAACACTCATAGCACATGATCATCATGACGATATGGAAATATGAATTATGCATAGAGGCAGCCTCGCCTCGGCTGTGGGTACAAAGCTGTGTGGGTGATACTCTCCTTTCAAATGATATGGGAAATATCCCCTTAGTATTAATAATATAATAATCTATTCTAACACATTCTTCTCCGCTGTATTACTCCCTCATTGAGCCGTGCTTTGTTAGGTGTTCCTCACACTGAACACGGAACTCTTAATACGTTGAGGAAAGCATTTTGTGAGTTGTTTGCTTATAATATTGAAATTAGCATAAGTGATGAAACATTGTATTCACATTTCAAGCTTCATCCCAGAAACACCGGTGTTGGCCTTTAATAAAGTGTTGGAGCTGGGGGGGTAATGTAGTAATTTTTTGCTGACTTTGCTTCTCTAAATGTTCCTGTGTCATTTCAAGGTCACAGTGCAATTAAACATGCCCACAAAGAAGATACATACAGTATTAGTCTTGCAGATGGATAATACAACGTCATGTGTTGTCTATCGTATTATTAGAGGCAACCATTTCTTCAGCTCAGTATTCAAGGGATCCTGACAGTGTGTAACCGCTCTCTGCGTCTAAACTTGGGTAAGAGCCCTCTGTCTAACACACTGGCTATTTTTAGATACTTGTCTAAAACAAATTTGACGTTGAGATTATTAAAGTAGCAACAGCTCCAGCGTTGACAGGCAGTCAAAAAAAAGTGCCTGGCTGTGTTTTCTCAGAAAAGAGCAGTTCCTGGAAGGAGAAAATCTAACAGGAGAGGTCCACAGTGGCTTTGAAACAAGGGGAAACAAGAGCTGGCTGAACGGTTACATTATGGCTCCCTGCTATTTCTATAGGTGTTAGGTGAAACAATGGTCTGTGAGACATAACATTATAAAGACATGGCTGTAAATGGCTGGGGGAAAAAAAATGAATAAACAAACGCTGTTCCATTTTATCTGGCAGCATCCAGCCATATGAACATTGTCTGGATATAAATCACATTACATTTTGGCTAATTTTAACATTTTTATCCCTGCAGGCAAAAAGAGATGACCATATTACACAGGGTTCATCTTTGTTAATCAAACAAGAGAATAGATTAAATAATGGGTGCTTTCTGCTGTGCCACAATTCCCCCCCCCCCCCCCCCCATCAAGCATAATCAAATGCTATTAATTATTATTCTCATTGCTTTCTGAATTATCCTTTGATTAGGGTCAAAATAAAGTCTTGCAATCATATACATATATTTATGTAGCTTGGCATATGTATTATGATTATTATTATATTATTATAATGTATATAATAATAATAATAATGTAGAAATAATCAGACTAACTTTGAAAAAGGCCATTTAGTTCACAATGTAATAAAAAGAAAGCAATGTTGAGAAATGCAGATCACATTTAAACAGTATATAATACATTGAGTACTCAATATATCAACCCATCTGTTCCATTCATTATTACTTTGTTTTATTGAATTAACGACTGCTTCTTGTTTGTTTTCAGCAGTGAAATATCCTCTTAATATCAACATTAATCATAATGCATTTTTACGGTAAAATATTTGAAACTGTCACATAATGCAAACATTATATTGTAAAGGCCTGGGTTTTTATGCAGTACCTTTAAATTTATTTGCCATTTCCAGTACGTTTTTCGATGTGTGTGTCTGTTTATAAATATGTGGCATTAGCACTTATTTCATGTTACTGGGCCTTAATGCATCGCACTAACAGTATAAGCCTGTCTAATTATCTCCTCAGTGTGGCAGAGTGTATACACACCAAACAGAGATGACAGATGTGTGTGCAGGTGTGGACGCGCCCGTGTGTACGTGTCAGTTAGATGGGTGCAATGGTGCTGACGCTCCGATAACTGCGTGCTGACACCTCCTCAGTATGTAAGAACCATCTCCTGCACTGCATTATTTAAAGGTTGAGAGGGAGACAGACGGGGGGAGGGAGAGAGGACGAGGAGAGATAAAGGGAGGGAGGAAGATTCAGGTATCCTTCGCAACTGTCTCTACAATGTGTCTGAGTTATAAACCAGCGCCAAACTTAACTAATTACTCCCCTCGCCTCCTCTCTTCCTTCTTGTCTATTTCCCCTCCGTTTCCCAATGCGATTTCTCTCCCTCACTTCTCTCCCCCTCCACTGTTTTCGTATTCTCGTCACCTTCTGCCCCCCCCCCTCACACCCTTCCTGCCTCCCTCTCTCCTGCTACAGCTAACAACTGAAATATGATTAGCACATGGGAGAGCTTAAAACCATCGTTTTTTCTTTATGGAGAAGTCAGGCACCCACACTAACACACACACACGCACACACAAAGAAATGGCGGGAGAGAGGAAAGGTAAGGCTGAGACACATGGTGTGACAGATAATAATACCAGGGTACCGCATCGGCCCACCATAGGTTTCTGTGTGCCGTTGGATTTAACCTCCATGTTTTCCGAGGTTTCCTCCCGCAGCCCAAACACACACACAAGCCAGAAGGGACCGGAGAGCGTAAATTGCCCCCGAGTGTGACTGTTTGTGTATCTGGATCCTCCATATGATGCTCTGGTGACATGCTTAGGGGGAGTTTCCCTGTCCTCTGCTCAAGGCATGCTGGGAAGGGCTTTAATCCATGCCTCCTCCCTTTCCACCGAACAGTAGAGTCACTCAGTAAAGACCGAACGAGTCAATAATCATGATGTTGAATCATTGCACAAAGTAAAAAAACACACTATCAGAGCAACTTACGTTAGTATTTTATAATTTCTCCTCTCCCGTAAATACTGCAATCTTATTTCATGGTTATGGTTTCATGGCTCCTCCTAAAATACTGAGGATGTTGTCGCGGCCGTCATTCATTCAGTCACTCCCACAACAACTCTCCTCACATAACCCCTGTCCATATTTAAACCTGAAGAAGGGAAACACATTGTGAACAGCGCCGCTATTTCGGTTCTAAAGTGTTTTAACAAAGTTACACACCACAGTAAAATAATCAAGGAAACAAAAAACAACAAAACTTGTGCCGATTATTGCAATAGTGATGCCGACAACAATTCAAGGAAAGGTTTGCCATCGACGGTAAATTACATTCTAAATAGAGGACAGGATAGTGCAGAATATTACTGACTCGGAAAATATACTACATATTAAAAGTATGAAAATTATTAGCAATGATAATATCATTGACTGATGTGTCATAACATCAAATACTCTAATCGGAAATGTGACTTTCAAAGTTTCTGTTTTTAGTTATTCCTTAAAAGAACGTTGACCATTTCCACAAGAAAGACAAACAAAGACTAGCAGGGAGAAAAGCAGAGACTGTGAGGGAGTGAAGGAATGAATAAGGGATCGCAGAAAAAGACAAGAGAGGAGGGAGGGAGAGCGGAGTGGCTTCAGGCTGATGTGAAAGCCAGCAGGTCACAGAGGTTCCCTTTAAATTTAGAACAAACCACGAACACTGAATGTCTCCTCCAAAAGGCTCAATGACTGATTATAATGGCTGCCTGTTTCGATCTCATCCCATCAGCCTCTCGCCGCTGCTTTCTGAAGAGGGCTGTGACTGCTGGGCTAACGTGTGGGCAGGCCTGCAGTTTACAATTACAATTAAGGCATTTAGCTGACGCCCTTATCCAAAGTGACTAACAATAGGAGCAGCAGCAGAAAAGGCTGCATGTGTCTGGTAAAAAAAAAAATGGAAGACTTAGGAAACAGGTGCAAAGCCAAACAAGTGAAAGGAAGAACATAGAGGAGAGTGAGACCACAGTACAACACATAAGTATGTATCAACACAGCCGGTGAATAGGAAAACCAAGGTTATTCTGTGTTTACACTGTGGGTGATAACATAGGGACTTTATTTTGATTCCAAATGACCATACCTTAAAACACCTCAGCAAGTCCATAGGCCAGACGAAACAGTTCCTACTGTTTTTGTGTTAAAGTTATGAAATGTTTAAAAAATGCAGCTGGTTTACAGTGGGTCATTTCCCTTTGGTTTTTATGCATTAGGTGGAATGTATTGACATGTAAAATATCACAGGTCAATGTCTTATAACAACAGAATAATAAGGCGACGGATGCAGAACAGGGCAACAGAGCCCCGAGCTCAAGCTAGCACTCGAAGTTTCTTCAAGGTCAAGCTGCATTATCACTGATCACGCGCAGGAATCAGCATTCATCAACATTCATCAACATTCATCAACATTCATCCACATTCATCAACATATCACTCAGAGTCTGACCTCCATCTTCAAACGTCAGGGACGAAGAAGCTGCTGGGTGCCAGAGTTGTCTACTTCGCCATTATTCTTCAGTGCACAACAAACTTAAAGGCCTAAAACGCCATCACACGTAATGTTACTTCTGCTTGTGTGCCATCAAAGCAGTCAGTAAGTAGTGCACACACAAAAACACACACACACACACACACACACACACACACACACATACACACACACAAAATGCCAGCTAACTTTTAAATCTGCTCATAAACAAAAAAAAACCTTTCATGTGCTTACGTCATAATCCACATGTCTGATTTTTTTTTTGAATTACCAAATAACATAAATTTATATAAAACCTTGGACAAAATGCTATTGCACCAAAGAAATATTCCGATTTATAACTGCCAATGATTTACAAGACTCAATTTGTTCAGCAAACATTGAGGGAAGATCAACACAGATTTTCTATTTCTTCTTCTCTGCATAAACTGTATTTGTTTACCTGTTTGTCCGTCACCTGTTAAAAATACTGTGATTGGTCAGAGTCAGGTCTCCTCCCTTTTTCATGGTATTTAGTAACCTGTTGTTTCGTTTGGGTCCAAGTTTCCATTTAAGACTTGAGACAAGAAGCAAAGAAAGAAACACTCTGACCCATGGCAGAGTAAAAATCTTTTTATCTCTTCAGTTATCTAGTGCCGAAAATGTTATCTCCACTATCATCACAGTTCTAAATATGTAATAATTAAGTAGTAGGAATTAAACCATTATAATATCCCTTTAAGAAAGGTCTCGTAAGCATTGTGATTACTTAGACACTCATTTTCAAATTTCATGTTGATTATTCAACCCTCAAGTTAAATTGTTATCAAATTGAGAACCATTAACAAAAGAAGATTACCAAAAGATAACCTCAAATATATTTGTTGTTAAATTAAATTTCATTTATTTTTATTTTTTTAACTTACATGAAAAAATATAATTATAATAATATAACACTAAAATTACATCCTCCATGTTTTAGATTAATGTCTTTCGTCTCAAACAGATAATGTAAATATTCACGAGATACATTTGTATGTAGTATTTCTAAGAAAAGGGCAGCATTGGAAACATTAGCACAGAGCAGAATATAACCAAACAGAGCAGGTACTCACTCAGACAGAAGTAGAAATACCCACCAAAAAACCCATCACTAAAATGCCAAAGTCTGCCTACAATCCTGTCAGGGTGCAAGCGAGCTGCCTTGGCCCTGGCTGGGCGTTATTTGTGAGCCAAATCCTTAAAGAACAAGAAGCCTTCTCTGTGCCTAAACCTGCCGTCAGACAGGGGGCTTTGAAGGCCCCCAACCGAGCTCGGCACTGAGCTTTGAAGCCAACTGAAAACTCTGCTTTATGAGACTAAATGAAAGCAGAGAAAAGGGGGAAAGTTCTAAAAAGCAGAGAAACACATCAGCCCTGTTGCTATTTTTCTCTGCTGGTTCATGATTTGTTGTGGTTTGACGATTAACTGAAGGATGTGTTTGTCATTTAATATAAATATAAATAAATATATATGAGGTCTGCAGTACCATGTATCAGTAGGTACTGTGACACTGCAGTTTGTTGGTCTGTCTTTTCAGTGCAAGACACAGCTGACTGTTTTATGTCCCAAGTACTAGTTAAAAATGTTGATAAATGATCTTAATTTGAAAAAGTGTATTAAAAAATGAGAACCAAATTATGGTGAATTCACTGATTATTTATCGTTAAAGGTAGTAATTTGTTAATGTTTAACAGACACATTCTGTCTTGTTTAATAAGATAATTTGTGTTTTATTTTACAACACTAGGAAAGAAAAAGATTGCTTTTTTTTTCTGAATGGTTTTGGAAGGGTGAAAATATCTGCAGTACGAAATGTTTATTTTCTTACATTCCAACAACCATGAGATAGATGAGATTTATAATCCTAAAAGGCAGATATTACAGAACAGAAAACACAGAAAATGCTGTTTTGTGCATTATGTGGGTGTGAATGTTCATGGCCTTGGACAGGTTCCCTCTTTACAATATAGTCCTGTAAAATGCTGTTTTAAAACTGTTACTGCTGTCTTAAGCTCAACCAGTAAAATTCATGCTATAATAACATCTCCTTATTCTTGGACTGTCAAGGCCACACCTTTAACTGTGGGGGCTCTATCATCTTCAAAAAAATCATATTATAAAGAATGCCCTTGCAATAAATACTTCATCATCATTTATTTATTTCCCCATATATCTTTATTATGGTGGCAAACAAATTATGCCGTATTTTCGGTTGTAATGCATATCTTAATAGGCTACAGGATTCTAAGGATTTCTGGATCTCCAGTTATATAATGTAATTGTCTATTCTTAAAAAAATATTTTTTAAGGACAATTTTTGCAGCATGTTTGCACCATATATTATTGTATTTATCACCATTACACTTGAAGTCAGATTGTCCCGGTTGAAAAGCTGCTGCCTCACATTGTATATTGAATAGTTTCATGGTGATAAAGAAGGGTCTGTGTGGCCGGGTGAGTAGACACTGGCTTGTGAGGGGAAAATCTCACTTCTGTTCTTCGGCTCCGTCACCTTGAAATCTGAACTTCTGCTCCTCAAAACAACTCTGGAGCCAAGAAACGTCCATGGAACATCATTACCACGGTGCTTCTGAAGTTCCTGTTGCCTAATTAATTATCAGGAAAGCAAACAACACCTATCTAAACTGAAGCCTGTGCATTTTTTCGAGGTGTTGGCGCCAACTTTTTTTAGACGCACATCTGCGATCGGATCACAAGCTCCGGACTCTCAGAGAACCATTTATCACTTTCTCTGCCCCTCTTTCCACCGCTCCCTCTCTTCTTTCAATAAGTCCTTTAGAAGCACACAAACCATCTCCAGCAGACAAAACAGTGGACAAGCCTCTGTGATGTTCTGACTCATTCTGCTCCTCTCCTCTCCAAAGCCTCAGGGCCGACGCATTGGGACCCAAAACCAACAGGCACATAATGGGGCCTTGTTGGGGCCGCCTTAATGTCTCTAATGTTATGTAAATGAGGAGGGAAGAGGGCAGGGAAGGAGAGGAGCGGAGGAGGAGGCAGTGGGAGTGTTTGTGTGTCCGAGGAGGCTGCTAAGCTCCCATTACCAGGGGATTAGGCAAATGCTGCCGTTGTATCGATGCTGGTTCGACAGCGAACCGCCAACCCTAATCCCCTCCTCTCTTCTCCTTCCGACAACGCCTCATCAACGCCTCCTCTCCTCCTCTCTCTACACCCCCCACCCCACCACCGATCGTTTGTTAAAAATCTCTGAACTTTCTGGATTCAACTTTTCAACTCTTGTTTCTCACTCATGTATATACGCTCGAGCTGACACAAACTAAGAGAATAACACAAATACCAGTAGAATTACTTGGTTCACAGCCAGTGTAAATTTGTCTGCTCATTGATTTCTCTGACATGTGATGCTTGTCTGTGGGTGTGTGTGTGCGTGTTTGTGAATGTGTGAGAAGTGATCAATATTGAAAGCTAGAGAGTGCCTTTCTGGTTTGTCTGTGATGTGTTCGCCTGGAGCCTCAGATTGCAGCTATGACCTACTGGCTTGTGAACGCATCATCTCTTCAGTTCACCGCTCCTCTGACTCTGGGCAGGAGGACGAGTGTTGGTCTCTGGTTGCTGCTCACCGGTCCCTGGGCGCCCTGGTGGCTCCTTTAAAGGGATTCTGGAGACATCTCTGTGCTTCATCCTCCTGCAGAGAGACGAGAGAGAGAGATAGAAAGAGAGCACATTGTTCACAGTGCTCTAGTTGTAGCCCGGCAATTTCCTTCAAACTTTCTCCAGCATGGCTGCCTCTCACATCTCTTAAATTGTATTTAACTGCATAATTACATTACATAATGAAGAAATGAATAACTGATCACAAATAATTAATTATAAATATACAGGGGAAGTATCAAGTATGACTGTTGAACAATTTGTTAGCTCTTTCTGGCTCTATGGTTTTCATATATGAGGCAAGAATTACAAAGGAAACTTAACATGTCTGAGATAATGCTACATACATCATACAAGCTGACACGCAAGCAACAATAAAGAACAGATTATTCTCTGCATGTGTTTTTCGCTAACTATTCATTATAGCTCAGGTTGAAGAATGTCTTCAAGTGAGGAAGCTATTCTGAGACAAACGAGCTGTGAGATGTTGGTATGAGTGTGTGTGTGTGTGTGTGTGAGAGTGTGTGTTATTGTATGTGCAAGTGTGACACAGTTGCAGAGAGAACTTGGAATACTCAATTATCACATTAGCACAAACAGGGAGAAGCCGAAAGGCTACACACACATATGCCTGAGAACAAGTGCACGCACATACACTCTCTCTCTCTCACACACACACACACACACACAAACCACCCCCACATATCTCTGGAACTGCAGGCCCCCTGCTGTGAAGCTCAAACACACCAAATGAGGGTGGGGGCTGGTGGTGGGGGTGGGCTCGGGGAGGAGGGGAGGGCTGTTGGGCTGTTGGGAAGCATGAGGCTAGTGAGCGACATTGAGACCAAGGTTAAACACAAACCATCCGTTCTGTTCTGCTGTCGGACGTGTTGAGACCGGCAGCAGCACTGCGTCACAAAACACGGCCTCCTCGTTCATTTCAGACACCGATGCATCGGCGCAGCAGGGGTGAAGCTGCTCAGAGCAACAGCAAAAAAGTTCAACATCGCTCAACCTTTGCCGCATCGCACTGCAACAGCTACTCAGATACGAGAATTTACACACCCTGAAACGCGTCGACTTGAGAGTTGTGCTAATTCCACTGTTCACCCTCTAAACAGACAGAAGCCTACGGTTGATATTCATGAACCTTAAAATCTCAGGCAGACACTAAACTCAAAACAACATGAAATTTGACATGCAGGCAAAATTACACAAGCCTGGTCTGTGGTAGCTAACTCACTGCATCTTGAGAAAACGACCATCAAAGCCAGGTAACATCGGTTAATCGGTTTAACAACATGGGCTGCGAATAATAACCAAATAGAGTAATATGCTACAAATACTCAAACCAAAACAAAGAGACAATGTTAAAGAGTTTCATTTCTATTAAATCGTGTTCATACATGAACTTGTAGAAAAGGCATAATCTAATATTTGTTGTGTTAATTCTTTACGCCTTTGCAAAGTTGTTGAAATGAGTAGGAATCTTGCAACTAATAACCCCTACCTTCTTATTATTGTCTTTCTTTATAAATTACCCACTCACTCAGAGAAAAGTCAGTGAAATCAAAGAGGTGGTTGATGCTGTGGATTATTTTGGTCTAGCAGTTGTTGCCAATGAAACACTGAGTACTGTTGTTCCCCTGGATAAATAACTGTAAAACTGCACAAGCACTGACAAACAGCTACATTAGAACTCACTGCTCATAAAATCACCCTTTGTTAGGAAAACATGATCTAAAGTCAAGATGTATACACCTGATGCTTGTGGCAGTATCACCTTGCTATACCTTTTAAAGGTACAATGTGTAGAATTTAGTGAAATATAGTGGTGAAGTTGCATGTTGCAGCTGAACACCCTTCAACTCACTCTCACCTTCCAAACATGAAAGGAAACTTGTGGTAGCTTCAGTTGTAATAAAAACTCAAAAGGTTTAGTTTGTCCAGTCTTGGCAACTGTAGAGAACATGGCAGCCTCCGTAGAGAGGACCAGCTACTGATATCAATTTAAAGTATTTAAATATAAAAGGGCCCGTATTCTAGGGTTAAGAAAACAACAATTAGTATAATTTTAATGAAACGCATAGTGATAAAAAGTATTGTTTTATACTCAATTTCTTCCAATAGATCCCTTTCACCTAAATCGTACACACTGGTCCTTTAAGCTCTTATACTGAAAGGAGTAGAAGTTTAAATTCATATAAGACTAAGGAGCATATAGACATGGAGCATTGATGGTGAGTAACTGTCAGGTCTGCTCACTGTCAGCTGATATGCTGTAAGAGGTGTGGCTATTTAAAGTCTAGTGGTTGGCCGTTCAGACCACAGAGCCGTTACCAACTTGTGTGTGCTTTACCGTGTGTGTGACTTTAGTGGGCCTGGGCTGAGGTGTTGGTATGATACTTTGACTCCCCTGGTATGTGGTACCCAGTGAGAGAGAGGGAGAGGAAAAATGGGACCCTGAAGAGAACAAACATGCAAATACCTTATGAGCAGGCAGAGAGGCATGTTGAGAGGGAACGAGTGCTCTGGAGTGTGAGATATGCGTGAGTAACAGCAACGTCATGCTTAGTCTGGGCCTCGTCGGACAACTACTGTTATAGCATACAACATGATACCAGTAGTATGTGAGACTGTAACAAAATAATGACTTCATTGATTATGATTATTTTCTTTTCTGTATTTCTGTCATGATAAACTGTATCTGTCATATGTCACAGCACATTTTTTATTATTGTAACCACCATTTTTCTGGTGCAAGAGAAACAATTCTGGTTGAGACAAGTTGCTTAAATATCTAGTACATTTAAAAAATAAGAAGTAATTTGAAAATATCGCTTTGGGAACATGTGAATAAAACATAAAGTCTGGCTCAGCTTTTACTGCAGTGGCAAAGTCAGTTGTTGGCCAATGAAATACTGTATGTGTAAAGGCCCATGTCTTCAGTCTTTTTAAAAGCTGAGATACATTACAAAAGTAATGTTTCTGTTGAAATACACATTTTGTCATTACAGCTATTTGTCATTTGGTACATCTTGTATCCCCAATCCCCATTGTGTTTATTTTTTCTTATTTTTTGTCCCTGTCATGTTTCACTGGATTTGCTTGTGTTTCTTGAAGATGTTGCCGATGTACACAGTTACAACCTAAAGATATAATCACATGGATGACTCTCCATAGACTTTCTACTATGGACCTTGCGATTAGCTCAACAATAAAAATCAATATGAAATGATTGTCAATGTAAGTTTCCAGGACGTAAATGCCCTCATTTACGTGGCCCAAAATTAGGTTTAATTCAGAACCAAAGTCAAATCAGTTGCTAAAACCGATTTATACAAAGCAACCACAGCAAAAGTGTCTTTGACCACTAGCCCTTATTCTGCAGGAAGCAGGCGAAGTTGAATGTAATGTAACATGTTTGCTTTGTTTTTGAAAATTCAACATAGTCATAGCACAATCTACTACAGAACAGGATTCACGCATGCATCTTGTGGTTAGAAAATCCCTGAACATCAATAACACAACATTTTTTAAGCGTTCTCTTGATACAGCGATAATTTGTATGGTACATAGTTGAAATGCAAAAGTGGAGGAAAGCTTATGCAAACAGACAAAAGTGTGTACTTGAAATGTATTCAAGATGTTTTGCTCTGTAACTACTTTGTGGTTCCTTCATAGTTAGCATCATTCCCAAATGAAAATCGGCAAAAGACAACTTATAGTATGTACTAGCACAGAATATCAGGCAATAGAGTACCTGGACCTGATTTCATGTTTATTCTGGCTGCCGCAAAGCTCCAATTTATCATTGAAATCGTTATATATGTTTTGCATAGCAGGTTTATATTGATTCCTCCGTCTCAGCTGAGAGCAGGTAATAGATTTGTATCATCTATAAAGTGTATTCCCATCTATAACGTTAATGTACTTAACTATAAAATCAAGTTATTAGTTTTTTTATTTTCATTGAATTTAATAGACTTTTCAGTTTTTTAATAGCTGCTATTTTTTTTCTTTCCTCTGGAAATTACCTTTAAATCACAGCAGCAGAGACGCAGTGAAAAGTGTGTATTCACACTAATACAAACACACGCACGCGTTGCACAAATTCCGGTAAAATTGACTTCTCTTTTGTCCATGACATGAAATGTAAACAGAAATGCAGTATGGCCTGAAGTCTTTGGAAATATGAACAAGCAACTGTGAAATTAAACATCAGTTGGAAAATAGACTTGCAGGTAACTCATAAGAGCGAGTGAGCGACATGGTGACAACACTTTAAAAAACGTCCTCACAGAGCTCTCACCCCCACTGGGATGAATTGTGGCTTATTTGCTTTGCTCCTGTACTTGTGCAGATTTAATGGTAGGTGACAATTTAAGCAGATTTACGGTAAATCTGCCTCACAAAATGATATGAATGTTTGTCCTGCAGTAACATTGGCTAAATATCCTTCTATACATGTTGTAACAAATGTGTCATTGACTTCTCGAGATTGACCTTTACGAATCACAAAGTTATGTGTTTTTACCTCCACAGAGGAGATTGTGCTCAATCATGTCGGTTTGTTAAATGTCAGCAGTTGCAAATGAACAACTGCACTGATTTGCACCAAACTGGGTGGAGAGATGGGTCATGTGTCAGGAAATAAACCATTTAATTGGGTGTCAATCTGTTCAAAGGGGTCAGATCCCGGATCTTTGCTCTATGGAACATTTTCAACAATATATGGCCCTCGATCTAAAAGAGTGGACTAACAGGTGTTGACATATACAAGCTTTCATAATTTTTTTTTGTGAAAAGTCAAATAATAATGTATCTTGAATTCTAATAATTAAAGCTCTGTAATTCATGCAGGAAGCATATAAGTGAATATAACATTGAACTCCTGTGGTTTGGGAATCCATAAAGTTTGTGAGCAACTAACCGAGAAATCATTAATTGAAGTGGCATACCAGGAAAGAGTGAACACTGCCTGGCTGTAAATATTTTTGTTTTCTACTTAAGAAAAAACACACAACACATTCTCAAAACTGTACCACATCTCTATCTAAATTTGGCTCCTCATGTATCTAAAAGGTCAAATGTCTACACATAAGTCAAGTTTACAACACTGGCTGGATATTGAGTATGAATGTCCAGTTAATTGTGTTTTTTTCTTTAACTTGTTAACCTCTCAACAACCTCGTTCTTCATTCAGGCCTCGCTCTGAGTTTTCTGGCTCGTGTCCATTTTACATGCGGGGTCCTCAGCTAACAGCTGATCCAATCGCCTCTCCACAGAGTCGTCCTGCCAACTGAGACTATCTCGGGGACACCTGAGTGTTTCAGTGGGTCAGGTGTGATAGTTCCAGTCCAGCCATACCGGGTTGTTACACATTGTATGAATGTGTGTGTGAGTGTGTGTGTTTGTGTATATGTGTGGTCAAGCGCATGCGAAGAGGTAATCTTTTGTGTTGGAATTGCACGGCCTGAAAAACAGCAGAGAGGGGTCAGGTGTGATACTTCTTGCCTAGCTAGCTAACCTTGCTGAAAGTGTGTTTGTGTGTGTGTGTGCGTGTGTGTGTGTGTGTGTGTGTGCATGTGTGTGTATGTGTGTGCGTCAGCTGTGGCAGTTGACCTGAGAATTTGGGGATTAGCATGGATTTATCTGAAACACTGGCTTGCAGCGGGGGTGCCGCGTGACAGCTGAGGACAAAATGCTCTTCAGACTATGAAGATGAGGCAGAATATGATGACCGTATCCCCAGTGTGTCCCCAGTCCTGTGGCTCAACACATGAATCATGTTGACTGAACATCCGCTACATGAATGTTGCGTGTTGCTGAACGCAGGCCTGCCAGAGTTGGTCGCAGGACACAGAGATTGAAGGAAAGTGTAGCTGCACATGAGCGTGTGTTTGTATGTGATAGACTGCAGTGCCCCTAAGATTACAATCAGAAAACAACACTCTTTTTGCTCCCCTTTTGTCGATCTGCCCAATTTTACAGCAACCTGCAGCTCTGTTGCTTTTTCTCTTTATCTTTCTCTTTGTCTGACACACAAACACACACACACACACACACACACACACACACACACACACACACAATGCTGCTATCAAATGCATGCCTGTATACAAACCAATCAATATCAATTAAAGGTAGGTCCAGCCCGTGAAGGTGATGATGACAGGACGTATTAATCTCATACAAAAGCACGTAGTCCACTCAATATAATCCATCCCTAACATGAGACCACAATTTATCAGATCTTATGTAAACACTGTTATAAATTTGTGGGATTATGTTGTGAATTTGTGGAACTGATACATAAAAGTCTTGAATACCATTGTATTCAAGAATGATGACATGTCAACAAGTCATCCCACCCAAATGGATGCTAGAAGGAGATTGGTGCTGTCAATCTAAAAACATGGTCCACACCATCATAGTGATGAGGAGGTGTCTAGTATGAAATCACCTGTGTGGGTGAAGTAGAGGCTTCAATGTGTATAAAACGTCCCCATTAGGAACACAAGTCCCCATCATGTGACTGTATAAACCGATTTAGGACCCCACAACTCGAGTAATACCTTGGTCACACACCCAAAAAAGTATCAGGATGTGTGTTGAATGTGTCCACATATCTGTGTGTTTGTGTCCAAGTATGTGTGTGTGTGTGTGTGTGTGTGTGTGTGTGTGTGTGTGTGTGTGTGGTTGCTAAATCCTCGTTAATCTGACTGTACTCAATCACTGCGCTGTTGGCAGCACATCTGGACTAACAAGGCAAACTCAAGGGGCAATCCACCCTGAGACTCTGGGCATGCTGCTGTCCACAATCCCCTTTCCATTGAAATGTGTATATGGTGAGTTCTATTTTGAGATAGAATTTGTGATCTTAAAAAAAAAAAGAAGAAGCCTGGCATCACAACTGATGAGGCACAGATATAAAAAATGGCAGGAACGGGTGAGTCAGCCTCGCAAAGAGAGCTTTACTGGTTTTATCCCTGAACTAGACGACAAGCACACATTGTGTACAGATCATGTAGCTACAAATGCAAACACGGCAACAACTGTCACACGCATACAGCACTTGGCATACACACTGCTGAAATGCTTGGCTACATCAATAGACACACAGGGTTGAGAATCACTGGAGTTGCACTACACTTTTACAATGAATGGAGAATGCTAATATGTAAAATTTGCAGACTATTGGTAATATCCTGCCAAATACTTTGGCAAACTGTGTGAAGAACTAAGCTTCCAGTTCCTGGAAGGTGTCTTCATGGTGACAGATGGATACACTGTTAAAAAAAAAGTTGTATTAGCTTCTCTACAGTATTATATATATATATATATTAGGGCTGTGAAATGATTAAAATTTTTAATCAAATTAATCACAGGTGTCTATGGTTTAATCATGATTAATCACATTACCGATTTTCTCAGTATATTTTTGTGAAAACAAAAACTTTATGACAAAAGACGGATATATACATTTAAAATTTCTTTTTATATTCATAAATAAACAAAACAGTGGTGCTGCAACTCAGCAGTTCTTTAGCAGTTCTCTTTGCTATTCCATATGGAACATTAATATAATCTTCATCCTAAACAGAATTCGGGCTTCTTAGCCATTGTATGGTTGAATAAAACTTTTTTCTTTTCTTTTTAAATCAATCAGAAATTATTTGAGCTTCTTAGCCATTCTTTTTATAGGATGGTTGAATTTTTGTATATTTTTTGTCAAACAACCATTAACCACACCATGACACAATCTAATGCCTCTAAAGGTCCTCTTAGCTAGTCGTTCTTTAGCCAGTTGGTGAGGCAAACTAACTTGTTCACATTCTCTGACAGTAAAGCTGACCGCTTCTTTTGCCCAATGTGTCCTGCGAGTGAGTCTGGTTTGGCACATTCCACTTGAACGCCCCTCGCCGACCAACACATGCTTCGCGTTGCAGTGGTACTTTAGGGGGGTATTACTACTGTGAAACAATAACGTCTTCCCACAGAGTGTACATATCACCTTGGTTTTATTGTGTGGTCGATAAATGGTCGGTACATTTTGCCTATGGTTTATTGGAGTTTACTCAGGCACAGTATCAGTCACACTGTAGCTCATGTTTCAACAGAAGCTGATACTGGGAATACAGTCTTTCGCTTCTTACCTATCCATAGACACCAAGATCATACCATATGAATTTGATAGATCTGGAGCTTTTGTTGATTCATTTTGAGTCCCACCCCCACCGAGAGCTGAAACTTTCTAATGACCTTTCATGAACTAGCTTATTTGTCATTGTATAAATCACAAATTGTTTTAGTTGCTCTGAGACTTGTGGCAAAAGTGGCAGCTGCCACCAAACAGTGAGGCAACAAAGGCAGCTGCTCTTAAACAGTGTTGAATTAAAGCCAGGTGCCAAAAAATGGGAAACTTCACTAGCAAAGACAACAGCAGTGACAGACTTGTGTTCGGCAAATGGTAAATAATATATGCTTCATATGAGGTCCAACCAATTACAACAACAGACTGTTCATTAAGATGGATACATACATAATACATTTTTGTTGTTTTCTCTTTCCCTCAAGGCTGTTTTCCTTTCTGTCCACTGCTTTTTTTACTCTTCACTGAGGATCCACACTTGTGCATCCCTCGGTTTTCTGAGAATGGATCGAAAAGCGTATACACTCTTGGTCGGCTGCTGGGCACTGACTGGTAAATCAGATAGTCTACTGTTTCATGTAAATGTTGGAGCTGCACAGCCACTCCACTTGGAGCTAACAACAACCCTTTTTATGCCCTAAAGTCTTCATTTGTTTGCAGAAGATTGCAGTCCCATGAGATTGGAAGTGGATCTGAGTTGCCACAGCCTGACCTCATTGAGCCTCCACTTGCTGTGTTTTCCATTCGCCCTGGACCTGCCCTCGCACACTATGTCCAACATATTCCAGCTATATGACAGTTGTGGTAGTGTTGTCGAAAGCCTCGCGCAGGTTCAAGCCTTCGAGAGGAGGACACCTCTCTTTCCACGAATCCTCTCAGAGGAGAAGGGTGGCGGTCAAGCTCACTCTTTCAACTCAAATCAACTTCATGAGGGAGAGGTGCAGCTTCTGCTCACCTCACCAAGGAAACCTCTTCAAATCCAAGCTCTACCAACCTTCAAACAGCAACTGAGCTGTACCACACAACAGAACCACAAAGGCAGGAGTCACAAAACCAGCAAGACGACTTCACAGAACTTTGAACAGCACAGCAACCTTTATTTCCCTTTCCATGGAGGGGTAACACAACTAGGCTTAATTATTATACTAGGCTAGGCCAAGACTGTTTATTCGATTCGTTGTGATGTGTATAGGTTTGATTTGTGTTGCTGTGATATTTTGGAAGTTATTTGAAAGTTAACGTTAGTTATGCTCTTCAGTCTTTCCTTGCATGCATCTAGTAACTTTCTCTAATTTGGCATCAACACAGACACATGCATATTTCAGTACCAATCTCTCTGACCCCCGCCACATGTTGTAAACATTCCAAAGGGGGGAGTCTGTTATCTTCGGAGTGGGTAACTGCCATTTTGGAAGCATGCTGACTCACATAGACACGCATTCATTCTCGCATACATATCTTTATTTAGTAAGTACACAGTTAGTAATTTGTGTTTTTATACTTTATTATTTTCATATTAAATGCTTTTCTTTCTAGGAAAGCCGACGCAGTGTGGAGAGCACTGGGCCACGACGACGATGAAGACGCTCAACCCGAGCGTCCGGCCGCCCCTCTAGCCTTACAGCAACCTGTGTGTCCGGCCACCCCTCTATGAATTGTATGTATTTATATAGATATATTTGTCATCGATTTTATTTATCTCTCCCAAAATTTCCCAATGTACATATGTGCCTGCTGTTTCTCTCATAGATAACTATCATTTTCATGTAAGAATTGCAAATATTTTAGATACAAATGAAAACAATATTATAATTGGTTTCATTTACTTGCAATATATTGTCAACGTTCGTACTCTTGTGAGTCAAATTCTACCGAATACCTGCAAACTTGACAAGTAAAAAACAGCAAGCGAGACGTGAACTCTGGAAGAGTTTGTAGCATTTGGCATGTGTCAGGTAGAGGTAGAGAGTTCATAGCCAATGAAAAGTAGCTGTCAGTTTTCACCTGGACTTGTTTAACAGCTACAGCACAACTAGTGACATCTGATCTTGGATCCGTCAACTGTAGTTTTCAGCAATGTTCAAGGCTAAGGCTTTGACCAGTACATTTGCAACAGTTTTAAATAAATGCCGTGTTTCCTTTTGGAGATTTACTCTCATTAAGAAGGTCTTGCATTGATATGATGTTCTATCTTGTATTTACATGTGCTTCACTTTTTATGCATCTTTGTTTATATACATTCTATCACAAAGGCTTGAAACACTAACCAAAGTGACACTAACAGATATTTTGTTGGGATGTTTGTGTGACTTTTTAATCAGAATATCTATCATTGTCCTCAGTGTTGAAGACAGTGGCTTGACTCGTTGATCTTTGTGCAGCCCAGGAATTAGAAGGTTGTAGGCCATATTCAGTTATGTATGTATAAATGGACTAGAATAGGTCCATAGTTGGGTTCATTTGATATTTCTTGAAGGCAAAGATTTTATGACTTTGTCATCATATATTTCATAAACGTTGTTAGAAGTATTTTCACCTCTGATGGTCTCCAAACTGCAGTTTTTACTGTTGGCATCCTACAGTCTCTTTTAATATCATATTGCCTGTTAGTTAACAGAATTAAACAAAACTACAGGACAGATTACCGTAAAACTTAACGAAAGGACGGAATATCAGTCAAGGAAAAACCCATTGAACTTTGGTGCCGATTCTGATCAGTGGAGGCATTCAGGAATCTTTTTCATTGTCTTTAACATTGTGATATAGAACATTATTCAACATTTTTGTTCGATCTTGATAAAAACTCTGACATGTTTAGGGGATTGATATTGAGTGTGTGTAACTTGGTGCAGATCCAAATAAAGATTGTCTATCTAGTGAATTTAAATGTTGTTTCATGAGAGGGCTTTTACGCTTTAGCGAAGGTTTGCACTGAACTGAGTGCCCCTCTACTGTTATAGATGAAACTCATTCACAATACTAGCTTTCCATGACACCTTGGAGCTATGAATGATGGCACACCCAAGTTGATGGTGTTCCAGTTGCACAGGGACAATGTTTTATGTTTGCTGGCCATTCTTAATAATGCATTAAATGGCATTGCACACATACTATTACAGGAGTAAAAAATACACACACAGTTATGGACAGTACTATATCTATGGCACATTTAATGACAGAAGTTTTAGTAAACAGTACGGCTTTCACTACTGTTTATACTGTATCACGGAGAGGCCATCTTGAGTTCTGAAGTTGTGGGCGGTTAGGTTGCTTGACCTTCCGAGCTGAAATTCAGACTTGAGGGCTAATTCTGACTCAGGGGTTGGAAATTCTGAGCTTCTGAGGGTTAAGGGCATTATACAAGGGGGCCAGGTGAAGAAAGTCACACATACCTGAACACTTCCTTAGTAGAGACTCCAGAGGATCTCATGAGTTCATGCGATTCTGTAAAGCTGATAATACAGAAGTCAAACCCTAGTCCTGTGTTTCACCTGCCACACGCTGCTCCATGTAGCCTATGAACTTGTCTGCTTACTGTTTATACTCACCCTAACCTGATTTAATGACTGAGTACTTATTTTCCTGAAACATTACCGAATATTTTCGTTGCTGAACCCTGACCAAACAACGAGAGAAAACTGACAGTAATTATAAAGAGAAATGTGAAAAAAAGCTGTTTGTCTGTCTTAAAGTGTATTTTTCTGGAAAGAAGCTTCTGGAGAAGGCCACTGCCAGGAGAGTATGAAACAAATTGCTGAGCATGCATATTTCATATGTTTTTCAGGTCTGGTTTGGAGAGGGAGGAGTAGCACGAGTAGATTTGTCAGTTTCATTAACACACACGCACTCACACACACATACACACACATACACACACACACACGGTGCTGACAGCTCTGTTGTAAAGGGGGTGCAGTTGCATGCACAGGAGGGAGTGAGAGACAGAGGGAGTGAGCAGAGGGGAGAAGAGAGAACGTTGGATGGAGAGACAGAAAACCATAAGAGACAAAGACAGTGAGTGAGCCTTGACAGTGGGAGTTGACATTAATTCATGGTGTCATTGAAACCTCAATGAAAAGGGATCATTCAGGTGAGTTATGATGAGCAATAATGATAAATACACGAAGGAGCACAGTTCATTCATTCCCCAACATTTGCGGTAAGAATAGTTTAGTTAAGTTTAGCTTATTTAAGTCATGGCCACCTTTGTTTTCTTTTATTAATGTTTTTTGTTAAATTTTTAAGCCCCTTATCGGTAAATTGCAGATATTGAATCACAATGGCCTCTTTAAGTATCAAACTAAATGGTGAATCTAAATTGCCAAAATAACAAAGCCTACTTCTCCTAAAGCATGTTATTATTGACAGATTTTTTTGTCAGGTTGTAAATGTTGGTAATGGTGACAAATAGTAGTAATTTCTTTAAAGAGCTGGAAATACCTGGTCAGCCCTGCTGCCAATATTCCCCAGTGACTAACCGTATTAAAAATTCCAAAAATCGTGTTACCGAAGGACGAGACATCTGTTAACCTGTTCCACAATGTTTTTTTATGTATTATTTGTAAGAATTTCTTCAGGCATTTTATTTTGGATCGCACCACCACAACAACAACAACGTTTTTCAGTCAACCTCTAACCCCAGGATGGTTTAGGTTCATGTATGACGTTTTAACATCTGAGCAACGGGTGTTCCCTGAGAAAAAATATTTTCATGTTTGTGCTGTAATCTCAATGGAAAGTTTATGGGCTGAGCAGGTGTGCAAGAGGGATGTTTGTTATTTCTTTTCCCACTGGTTCGAATTGGGCAAACCAGAAAATGAGAACTGTTCAAGCATATTTAGCAATGTTTATATGAATGACTGGATGTGTTTGTGTTACATGGTGTCATGACTCTGAACTGGAGTTAACTTTTAAAAGAATGTTTGTGTTATGGACCTTTCTGAAAGATTTTAAGTTGTGTGGACTTTTACCTTGTTTCCTTTTGTTTGGATGTGTGGATTTATATTCTTTATTTGATTGTTATCCTTCCTCATGTGTCTCAGTTTAGTTAATGTCTTAATATCCTTGTGTGGTGTCATTTCCTGTTTTATTTTGAGCTTCTTTTCCTGTCTTTCTTGTGTCTGAATTTTGCTAACGTGTCTCTATTCAGGGGCTGCATCCTTTCGGAGACGCATTTGAAGAACAATTGCGTCACAACTGTGCGACTAGGATGTTCTTATCACAGCAATGGTAGCGAGACAGTGAGGTAAGTGTGGTTCTATTCACTTTTTTATTACTATAAAAATGGGATGAAACTATGATTGACTGCTGAGAGTCACTTGCGATTGGTTGAACGCCAGCGCTACCATGGACCACTGGCTCCAAATGACATTATCAATGCAATAAGGCAGCGTTTCTGTTCAGGATAGTTTGGCTTCATTTCTGGAGGAAGTTGAGACGCGTCATCCATCTTTATTTAAAGTCTAAGGCAGGGGTGTCTAAACCTTTTATCCCGAGGGCCACATATAGAGAAAATACGAAGGTCTTGGCCACTCACGTCGCCACGCCCCCCTGCCCTGGAGCGGACTATTGACAGTGGGGGGTTGTGGCGGCGTTCTGAGGGACAGCTGCAATACAGTGGGTCATAATCCATCACATTACATTTCATTTAGCTGACGCTTTCATCCAAAGCGACTTACAATAAGTGCATTCAAGAGTACAAACCCATAACAACAAGAATCAAGAAAGTACAATTTCTTCAAAAATAGAGCAAAACTACAATGTTTCTCTGGCCCATTGACTGTTTCTCTAGGTTCAGCATTTAATAAATAAGTAACAGAGTCGGAGCACTGGCATATTTTCCAGGCCTTTAGTTCAAGAGACCGTGCCCCACAAGGCTCAACACGATGTCCATCTACCTACTGAATTGAAGAGTTCAGTAAACCATGCCAACAAAATGAGTGGCTGGTTCAAGAACGCCAACTGAACAGTAACTATTTCCACAGGCCGCAAGTCAAGGCCGTGGCATCGGACATTCTGAGCCAAAGTAGACAAGCAATTTAGCCAACGATTATGACCATCAGTATTTTTCCATGATGCTTTGCTCCCTCACAGTGCACTGCGTTGAAGACATTGATTTATTTCTGAGATACATATCCCGTTCTTGCTGAGGGCAGTATTGTCTGGCTTTTATTCCCTTGAATAGCTGTGATGGCCTCAAAGCAAAAACAAAAACAAATAAATAAAAAAAATCACAGTAAAAAAGATCTTGATTTTCAGAACAGCATTGTAGAAAGGGAACACTGTTTCTTTTTCAGGTTGCAGTCTCATGTAACAATCATTATAGCTCTGGCGTTCAAAATCACTGAGGCACAAGGCTGTGGAAAACAAAACCAGAAAATGCAACAAGTGCACAGGCTGTCTGAAAAGTGACGGACCGATGAAGAGACAAAGAGCGTGGAGGGGTGTGTGAGCAGTAGCATGCAGGGGAACACAGCTTTCCCTGGCCTCTCCTGTTTGCTGACTAATGAGTGAATAATTGAGTGCGGTCGGCCCCACGTCTCCCTGATTAGAGCCAGACTGGGCCCCTGAAAAGACAGAAAGACAGGAGTCAGGCCTTTCTTTCTTTCTGTTTTATCTTTCAATTTATGCTGTCCTCTCCACCCTCCTCTGCAGAGATACTTATCACATCAGATAATAAATTAAGACACACTTAGCCAGATAGACACAATCCCTTTACACATACAGTCACACACAGTGGCGCTGATTGCTGAAACAATATGTCGTCCAATCAGACAATACACGCCGCATAATTGGCCCAGAGGACGGTCACAATGACATTAGCGCGGAGAGGAAGAACAGACCAGAAAAGCAGGACTCATGGTTTTTTGTTAAAGAAATTCGATTTGAGCAGCAAAGAAGCCATCCTGTTGGATCAGCAAACCATGTCCTCAGAGGTTGAAGTGTCCCTGAAGAAGAAAATGATGATGTTATTGAAAGTGTGGAGCTGAACCAGTTGTTGGAACACGGAGAATTTATCTTCCTGCTGTGCTAATCCACCGAAGCTCTGTCAAGTGCTGCAGTGTAGTAAACACACATACACAATGCAATGTGAATACCATCAATTTCACCTTTTAGTCGATGATTATCATGACAGTATAATGGGTGTTAAATCCTAACTACCGTGTAGTGATTTGTGGGCTCATAAGCTCTGACTCAAACTTGACTTCTGGGATCATATCTGCCTCAATGACACCAACACAGCCACTTGCATTTCTCTGCCCATTTACTGAAAAGAGGATGAGCTCCCTCAAAGCTGACGAAGGCGGGGAGATAAACAGTCATTCAGATGCTAAATGATTTCTGAAATTTATCCCTGAGGCAACATGTGACAGAACTGAGACAGTCTTCTCCCTCAATGTGTGTCCTTATCCAGCTGCTGTTCTCCGACAGTCCTGCCACCGCGGTCGGGAGGAGAGAACCCTGCTGTATCCACAACATTTAGGTGTGAAAGAGCCCAAATGGATGGGATGGGAACCTTAAGCGTGAACCACAACCTTACACAGATATTTCAAGTGAGAAATGTTCCATCTTCCATGTGTGAAAATGGCTGCAGTGTCTTTGACATGCTCCCAATTCGTCAGCGTTTGTCTCTTGTGGTCTGTGAAAATGGAGAAAAGCGGAGGCAAACACACTCACTCACACACCTCCCTACCACACTGTGGCTGCAGGCAATGCAGTATCAGGGTTTTTGTGTGCGTGCAGGTTTGTGCATGTGTGTGTGTGCGTGTGTTAGTGGGACCAGTGCCAGTGTTGGCATGGCTGTATGCCTGTCTGTGGGTCTCCTGAGAAGGGATCAGGGGTACAACAAATTGGCACACTACACTCCTTAGTCCCACCTGCGTGTATTTGTGTGGAAAGCAGGGTAGTGAGTTTGTGTGTGTGTGTGTGCGTGCATGTGTGCGTGTGTGTGCACATGTGCATAGCTAAGGCTACTGTGTTTGTTTTTCTGGAACCCTCTGGCTGAGCGTAGCATCAGCTGTGGAGATGCCCTCTCTCCTTCCTACTTTTCCTCCATCTTGACTCCTCCTGAATTTCCCTCTCCGTGTTTTTCTCTTCGGCTCACCTCTCTATCTCAGCCCACATCCCGACATCATTCATTTTTGACTCATTTTAGGCCCTTCCACACACACACACACACACACACACACACACACACACATATATTCCATAACACTTACAGAACAAATTGTCTGTTTCAGCCAAGCAAGCAACTAGATCTATTGCTGCTTCTCTTGAGGTTAGATAATAGTGAAGATTTTCTATATTTACATTTCTGCCAAAAACTCCACAAAGAAACTAAACCTACAGTCCACTTTCCCCACTGGGGATGTAAATACACTTCACAAATATATAATGAACATTTCCGAAAAGGGTCTGACTTGTATATGACGGAGAAATGTCAACCAGCGCAACAGTGAGACTTAATGTGGTTTGTGGAGCTCTTCGCCGCAGAGGAATGAATCAGACTTTAGATACTTAGGCTCCGCTTATTTGTCAATTTGCTCAATTCCATGGTGGTTGGTCTATTTCCATGGGATTCAGTGCCAATAACACTATATTAAACTAGGCACTGCTCTCTGTTCTCAAAAGTCACCACTAAGAATTTTTTTCATTAAATTATTTTTCGGTTTATTGATTACATTTTGCATTGTTGGATAAAGGCAAATAATTTGCTTTAAGCCTTCAAGGTTCGGGGAGAGAGGCCAATTTGCACATTGATTTTTCGCAAATATGAACAACCTTACTTTGAAAACAGAATCTATAATGAGCCATCTTGACATTGGTAGATTGATTTTGATTTGTAGAAAAACTGTTAAATTTGTTAGACGAGGTTGCTTAACTAACAGTACAGCAACCACCTCTTTTAATCTCAATGACACTTGTGTTTGGTTGATTAGTAATCCAAGGTCCAAAACAACCCTGTGTTACAGTTACACCGGTGCAGATGCTGTTCATAATACCATGACTTATTTAGCCACTTGTAATTTTCTTATAAACCAAGAATCTAAACTATATAATTTGCCTCAAAGATAAGATAAGATAAATTTGTATTGATCCATGCACTGGGGGAAATGCACTTGTTACAGCTCCAGACAAGTCAGAATAATTTTTCTAAATAAAAAGAGAAATGCAGAATATTTACATAATATACACCTTTCACTAAACATATGTAACTTTTGCCTCTCGGGTTCTCTTGATCAAAGCAATTTCAAAAGACTTCTTTAGTCCTGTGATTTTCCTTCATCATAGCATAGCATAGCATAGCATAGCATAGCATAGCATAGCATAGCATAGCATAGCATAGCATCATTTAAGAAGTTAAAGCAGAGATGGGAAAAGCAAACATGAAACATGACATTACCTTGATTGGGAATTTCTCTGGGTTTAACCATGGTTGGAAACATATTGGATAATGTAACACGGGTCTAGTTATTTTAATGTAGAATTGTCACATAACACATATTTAAACATATATCACTGCCACCGATTTTGAGAAATCTTTGTTGCCCAGAATTACAATCATAACGGAGTCATTCATCATTACCAAAAGGTAAAAGGTGGGGATGCCTTTTTTGTATCAAAGAAACACTGTATGAAAAAACACTTGTGATTTAATACCTCAGTCAAGTAAAATAAATCATTGTGCAATATACTGTATATTATAAAATGAACGGGTATGTTTTTATTTTCTAAAGACTGGGATATCTTGCCACTATTAGTCTTTTTTTTCTTTACTTAGAAAGAGAGAAGAGAGGGTGGGAAAGGGGGATTTGATCCTCGGGGTAAAAATAGAACACATGCGGGTGCAGCAGTGGGGGTCATGACCCCTCCTCTATCTTTAAGCACCCATGTCAGTTACTTTTACAATCACTTACTGAACCTGTTCCAGCAAAAGAGTTTCACCTCTGAAGAAAATAAACCAAAAATCATGTTTTCAGACCTCTTCCCCCCGTGATTCTTTACCTTATGAAATGGATTGATGGATCTTTGATTCTGTTTGACTTGTGTACTTTAAGGTTTTGGATCCTATTTACCTCATAGTTGTATATAATCCATGGAAGTAAAGCCAGCTTTGTCTGTTTGTGTCATTATCTAAAGCAGTTTACAGGCATGAACTCTGGAAAATGTCCGCACAATGGGGTCCAGACTTTCTGATCAGTTTGCTGCTCGAACAATGCAGCGGGAAATTCTCCATTTAGACACGTTCACAACAACAGGAAAATCTGCTGAACATTCAAGCGAGTGGGTGTTGCTGCAGTAGTGAGATGTAACGTATACATTTTATCTACAGCAAATCAACACCGGCATTTGCTCTTATCACCAAAAGCTCTCGAATCTTGTTGTCTCTCCAGGTTAACATCTTCATCTGTGTCCTCTACATATATGAAACCTACTTTTCAGACTGACATATTTGTAGTCTTTTTTTTTTTTCCTGTCTTGCAAAGGCCACACGTCATCAACAGGCCCACTCGCTTGCAGTAAATCTTCAGACAAATTTTCTGCTATGTTCTCACTTGGGCTCATTAGGACATTCTCCAGAGTTTTAACCTGGCGGCTGGCAGGAGAAACTCCGGAGAACGTCTGCAGCTACTGACTCGGACATTTGCGTTCTCACGTAGGCCTCTCCGGATAATTTCAGAAGATTTGACAGAGTTTAGTGCATGTCTGGAAGCAACTATAGAGTCACACAGGGAAGCCTCTGCCATAGTGATCCTTGGACAAAGTCATATGGTGCATCTTTTAATTCAGAGACAAGAATACTTGAACAGAAGTGCTTGTCAGGAGAGCAGCATTTGCACATTCATATGAAATCATGCCTACAGCTTCCGAACATATTACTTTATGTGTTTAGATGCACAGAACCTTTACCTCAACATCACAGGTAAAAGTCTAATTTTTTAAAGATTATCTTGGCACACAGGACGACCAACACTGCAACTGGAAAAGCAGCAAAACAGAATGAAGGACAGAGTGGTGTGTAGAAGAGAGAAAGCTCAGCTGGCAGAGACTTTCAGACAGACACACACATACACACACACACACACACACACACAGACAGACAGATTATCTGTGGACTCAAAGCAGGGGAATGTCATTGATCTCCCAGAGGACAATACAATACTGCGCCCTCTGTGCAGTGTTACCACCAGCCTATCAGAGAAACACACACACACACACACACACACACACACACACACACACACACACACACACACACACACACACAGACACAGGGGTCAGACCTTTCGGGTGTGGTGGTGAATAGAGACTAATTCCTATTCAGTCTGTTGGAAGCTCTCTAAGTCTATAGAGTCATTGTCAGGAAACATTACCCAGCATGCCACACAACACATCAGGCTACATTACCTCAGTGAATTCCTTCAGCTTTAAAAAAAACATCGCTTTAATGACATTACTTTAATAGTATAGACTACAAATTATGTCAGTATTTACTATTTACCATGACTGGATCATTCTTTATGACTGTTCCAATGTTATTCAGTGACCTACCTTAATGAAACACATAAGCTGCTTTCAGACATGCGCTAAACTCCGGATAATGTGCTGAAATTCTCCAGAGAGGAGTTTGAAGTTTCTCCTGTCAGCCCCCAGACTAAACTTGGATAATTTCCAAGAGAGCCCATTTGAAACAAAACAGCAGGAGAACCTCCACAGGATTCATTGTGAGTGAACGAAGATGTCAAGAGAGCTTTTGGTGATAAGGGCTGACCCTAATGTCATTAAGAACATTACGTCCTACATGTTGCACCGTGAACTCTGAGTGGAGAAACTCTTGCTGCATGGTTCCTGTCTGACAAAGGCTAAATAGGTATCATACTTACCACAACTTTTCAGGATTGGATGTTTTCATTTTCTTTTTACAAGAAGAAAGATGTAATATCCTAACCTTATTTTATTTCATTGATGCAAAATCGTTCTCCTGTAGTGTTAAGTTTAAATCAGAACCATTGCATATTAGCAGATTCATCATGTGTCATGACTGTTTGTTTGACATGTAATTATAACCCCAATGTCGGCCTTACATGCACAAATATAAAGACGTTTATGTGTGCGATACACAGCTAAAACCATTGGAAATTATGTGACAAGGAAGGTCAGTTTCCATATGACACATTTTCATCAAAATTAATATTGTATAAAAAGTTTACTGTCACCAACTAACTGACACATTTTAATGCACCAATATAACTAATTGGGTCTGAGCTTCAGTATATTCACTTTTGGCTATTAAATACAATTTTAATCATCATCAAATTCGATTCTAAACTGTCTGTGAAAGCAGAGAATCTTTTACAGACACATAAGACACTTGTTGCTGATCTGGACAAGCTTGTTGCTTGTTTTATTAAAAGCTTTGAGTGTGTGGTTCAATGATGCTTGATGTGGTAACTTCTGCTGGAGCGTGTTCTTGAGCTGAAATAAAATAAATGTTAAGGCTGAATCGAGTGAAAAAGCATCAAAAAGTACTCATTAAGGACGACCCGGAGACCTTGTAATACACAATCAAAGTAATATTAACCCATACTCAATTTTTTAAAAAATAAAAATTTTGTTTGCTAAGTCTGTATGATAGATGAGAAACAAAATCAAGGAAGTAAAACCTCGAGACTGAAGAAGGCCACATTAATATTTTCATTATCTGGTAGCGACCTCCTAAAATAAAAATGTGCAGTTGGTCAAAAGACAACAGCTCGACTCGAAAACTGCTCTTTAACATAAACTTTCTGCAGAAACCATGGCATCCAAAAAAAAAGCCTAAAACAATGTTTTTTCCAGAGAGGAAAACTGAATTCTCCCTTGACAAGCATGTTCCCATGCATTATCAATGGTTTCACTCGGCCTCATGGTGACAAAACATTTTTAACACTTGGGAGACAATGTTGGCTGTCAGCCGCTCAAAAGAAATGTTAAAGTGTAGCTACGGTTCTTGCAGACACAGAAAACATAAATAATGAACAATGGCTGGGGGAAAAAAAAGCCAATTAAATAGATTGCATAGCTGATCTCTTTTAGTTTTGAGAAAGAAATGGACAAAGATCGATCAGTTGGGTTCCAGGACATGTAAATATTTACAGTCTGCCTCGTCGATACAGAGACACGAGGATGGTCAGGATGAAGATAAAGACATGTCCCTCTGAGGATCAGATGATCTCAGATCAGAGGATCTCAGAGGGAAAAGAAAGCAAGAAAATCAGAGTGATTTAGTAGAATACAGAAGAGTAATTTATCATGCACACACACACACACACACACTCAGGCATGGCCCGTTGTGATAATGTTGACATTTGCAGTGTGCTGGTGGTTGTGTGTGGCTGGCCGATGGCCCACAGCGATGGCCTTTAGAAGAGTGACAAGCCAAAATTACCTTTAAGAGCCAATAGTATTAACGCTCCATTAAACATACACTTTCTCTCTGTTTCCGCGCGCAAACACACACACAGCATACTGCTATTTATTACTACTCTTTGTGAGTTCAATAGCTTAATAACCCCTGTGTGCTAGTAGATTTTCCTGCTCTCCTTTTCTCCTCTACTCACCTATCTGTCCCTCTCTCATCTGCTCCTGCCTCCATTTTTGCCATCTCACAGCCGCCATCTCCACCTCCAACTCCTCCTCTCTGTTATCATTACTCCCAACCTCTTCCTTCATCTACCCCTCTCCTCCATCTCCGGAATTTTTGTGTTTTCTATATTTCATATCACTTTATCAATCGTTCTTTCCATTTGCAGCTCTCGCTCTGTTGTCCACTTAGATGGACCTTGTATTTCAGTAAAGATGTCATTGATCATCATCAAACTTTTTTTCGAAAGGAAAAATAAAGTAACACAGAAAACTACTAAGCTCTAACAGACAGCCCTGTTGTATCTGCGTGTACACCAGGATAGTTTGTGTAAATGCCATTTCAAGTCATGCATCGCTCTCATTTCAAACATCAATATTTTTGAATTTCTGCAAATATATCAATACACTTCTAAATGTGAAAGCCAGTTTAGCCACTTTCAAAGAAACAGAAGTTACAATATTTGACCTCTCATTTTGGTTCAGTGCTAATCTTGTTTTCAAGCACAGGCATCTGCTTTCCCAGACTTGATCAGTTTTTATTATCTAACATCCTTTGTGTGTGACAGAATTATTAAACATGCATTGTGTTAAGTTCTGACTTCATTTCGTGCTTCACTTGTTTGTTGTCGTTAATGTAAATCACTTTGTGATTCTGCGTCTGTGAAAGTTGTTGTTTTCTTCATTTAGTTCTAACTACATCACATTAACCTCTCTAATATGATGCTGGAAATACTGCACTTTGACAAGGCTTCTGATGTCAGATGATAGTGATGATGATATTTCTTGTTGTGTCCTTCCTTGTTTTTCATTTCATCCCGTATCACATCTGTAATTTACTTTATGACAGTTCTTTGAGACAAACTGACACTATATTAACAATTTGACTTTGTCTGGTTCAAGCAGCTTCAATTCAGCAACAAAGGCTCCTTCACAAATTCTCCTCCTGATTGAGGTTTCAGTTTCTTAGCCCTTTGGTATCAATGTCAAAGAAAAAGTGACTACAGATAAAATGGGTAAAGTCTTTGTAAAGCAGGTTAGGAAGGTTTTAGCCTTTACGTCAAATTTGTATGGCTCCAGCTCCACTGTAACACAGTGCTTCACTGACTCCTAGATTTATCGATACTGACCGTGGCAGCAGGGGCGAGACAAGCAGGGCAGTAACAGACACAGACATACATACAAATAGACTGGATGTTACTCTACAGGCTGCAGTATTTACTGAACTGTCAAGTTAAGGATGGAGAGAGGTGCTGTGTGTAGCCTTAGTGAGTGTATTTTGTGTGTGTGTGTGTGTGTATGTGTGTGTGTGTGTGTTTGTGTTTGTGTGTGTGTGCGTGTGTGCGTTCCTGTGCCTAAAAGAGTGTGAGAGAAATCTTGTGCCTCTGTGTGATGCGGCGGTGTGTGCGTGCATGTGTGTGTTATCTGGGTAGTGCAGACTCTGCTGTCCAGCGGTGTGTGAGATGAGACAGAACGAACGATTTACCACCATGAAACACTAAGCACACTATTAAACACACACACACACACACACACACACACACACACACACACACACACACACACACACACACACACACACACACACACACACACACACACACACACACACACACACACACACACACACACACACACACACACACACACACACACAAACTGACTCATATTTAGCAGAAGTGCTATCAGAGCTCTTTATTGGTCCATATCTTGGCCAGGGGCAACCACTTGGGCCTGTATGATGACAAGCGTATCTGCAGATAGAAAAATAACCAGCCAATGGCACAACACTCAACCCCCCCCCCAACACACACACACGTACTCTTACATATATAGCATTACGCTAATACTTGGTTATACTGTAAAACAAAGAACTGATTTTAAACTACTTATCATTTTTAAATCTATGAATGGTTTAGCTCCTCCATTCGTTGTTGAGTACCACAGAGAAACATCAGATCAGTGGTTCCCAGTGGTTCCCAAAATATCCGTGCCAGAGACATGCAACCCCCATGATCCTGATATTTATTCAAGGTAGTTCACAATTCATCTCCTGTTGTGCTGGAAACGGACCTTAAATTAAATTGATGTGTTGACAAATATATCTTGTATTTCTATTCTTATTAGGCCCTTTTAATAATCACTATACCTGCCTATCCAGTGGCATTTTCTACTGTAATACCTTCTGACAGTGGATGTTTTTGGCAATACAGTGGCACAGTGTTTAGCACTCAGGTCGCCTCTCAGGTCAGGTTTCTGATTCAAATCCACTTACTTTTCGTGTTGTACCTATGTCTGTGTGGGTTTTCTTTGGGTATACTCTGGCTTCCTCCCACTGTTACGTTAATTGAAGTCTTTAAATTGGCCATGGGTGTGAATGTTTATTAGTCCTGTAAAGGCCGAGCCAAGCATCTTGCCCTATGTCAGCTTTGATTGGGTCCAGCTGGCCCCTGCAACCCTCCCAGATAATCCCTACTGCTAATGGATGGATGGATGGATATTTTTGTCATTTATGATTTTTACCTTTCTGTGCTTTTTGTCTTGAGGAACCTTGACTAAATTAGACCTGGACTCAGCGATGGATCCCTGTGAAGAAACTCCCTTTAAGCTCACACTTTCAACTGGCAGGTCAGCAGCAGGGAGTCATTGTCCATGAAATAAAAAATGTGACCAAAGATTTGATACTTAGAGAGCTATACAAGTATTGGTTTATAAATATTTGTCATTCTTTAACTTTATTTCTATTAAAACGGAATTAGTCCCTTTGCACTTCTACCACACATCTGCAGATTCCTCTGAGTGTTTTTGTTCAGCAATAATGTAAGCAGCTATGTGGGCCTCTTCATTTTGCATGATGCAAGCTCAATGTGTTATTAACTATGAATCAGGGCGTCGCGCTGGGAGCACAAGCAAGAACCTTCTGAAGGATATTCACTAAAACTGGCACATGATTCAAACAAAAACAAGGTCTGCTCGGCCACTCACTCCGCCCACTCATGTCCTACCTCAGAGTGGCACATGAGTGCAGGGCTTTTGTGAAGTTTTCCCATAATCACCTTTTGCAAGAAGTTCTACTGTGCAGATTGATGACATCATCATGTTGTTGCACCAACTCATGCACTGAAAATATATTTGTTTTAATCCTAAAACAATGCTATTCATATTGCTAGCCCAATAAGAGTCAGCCAGTTGCAGAGGTCGAACACAGATGGAGAGAAACAAACAAATAGAAATAATGAGGCAGTATCTGTACAGTAGGTTGGAGGCTATTTGGCTGGCTGCTTATATTGGCAGTACCAGCAACGGCTCAGTTATATTCCCAAAAGAAACAGGCTGAATTAGCCCGTCCATTAGGCTGATACAACAAAACAAGCTGAGCAGGGCAATAGATCCAACATTTATCAAAAGCCAATATGTTGTAAAGTGTCATTCCACTTTCCATAGGTTCCTATGGCTTTGTAGGTGTCACAATATGAAATGGAAAATGGAGATTTCAAACAATCATTTTCGGAACCATCTTTAGGAAACAATTTACTAATCTCTGTTTTCGGGGGGAGGTTTAACTCATAGAACTGAATTAATCAATGGCAGCAGCATTTTCAAACAGGATGCATGCGACATGCTGAAGTCCCTGCTCTCTGAATGTTTCAGATGACAAACTCCTGGCAACCCAAGGGTTTTGTTTATTTTCGGTGCAACGCAAAAAAAATACAAAGGACCGTGAATGTCACGCAGATACATTATCCAATCTCAAGTGACTTTTTTTGTTAAAGCTCAAAATGTACACTTTCTAGACAAATTTACAACGGTGCTTTTTTTCATTTTTTGTTTAGTAAAAAAACAAATAAACCACGATTTCAGATCACAGGCTGCTCCTCCAGGCAGCAGGTCACCTGTGTTGTGTGTCCTGCATTCTAATGTTGTACATTTGCCATATGTTATTATCAGAAAATGTCATTATTACTGATTAGGGGATTTCCATTGATCAATCAGTGGTCTTTATCATCACACCCCCAACAGACAACAGTCCCACATATACATACACACACTCTCTACACAGAAAAGATAACAAGATTGCTATGAATAAACATCAAATGAAGAAAAGAGTTGTTCAAATTTTGGGGGGGAAAAAACCTAATGGTAAACTGTTAAAAATCCATGTCTCCAGAGAAACTTCCCGCCTGCTGATATTTGTTTTGTTCCATGCCTTCTGTTTTCATTGTCAAACTACCCCGGGCCAAACCATTACAAGTATCTAGCAGGGGGGGTTGGGGAAGCAGCCAAGTTGAGGCAACACTGCTGCGGCTGCTTCCTTCCCAGATTTACATTCAGGAGCCATTTTCTGATTCGGCTGACCAGAATTCAGTCTGAGCCCGTCTCCCTCTTTTTAGCGTCTCTCTGTCTCGCTCTCTCCATCTCCATCACCCTTCATTATAACTGGCCACTCCAAAGTAGAGTAAAGGGACAGAGGGGAGGCAGTAGGTGAGGGGGCGGTGGTGGAGGGTTGAGAGGGAGAGAAGGGTAGAGGGAAGGAAAAGGTGAGAGACACAGAAAGAGAGAGGGAGAGAGAGAGAGGGGTACAGAGAGCTGTAGCTTTCTGCTGAAATATTCATGTTGGTGCCAGCAGCTTTTCCATTCCCCGCTCAGCAGGAGGCTGCTGTTTGATACATCCATGCTCTCTCCCTCTCTCTCGCTCCCTCTCTTTTGCTCTCTCTCTCTCCCTTTTTTCTCCCTGTCTCCCCTCCCCTAACTCTCTCCGTCTCTCTTAACTAGTGAGGATAGTCGAGAGTAAATGCTCGTCGAGAAACGAAGCAGCTCTGCCTTGTCTAAAAGAACAAAACAACTTCTACCATTAAAAAACACGATTTTTTTCACATTTCATAATGTTACCAAGACCATGAGAAACAATGAAAACTGAATTAATCAGTGAGATCCAAGCGTCTGCACACTTATCTCTACTGCATACTAATTAGTGGTCTCAGTAGAACGTATTGGCCACCATTGAGACTGCGGAGGATTTACAGACTCTTGTGTAGAAAATACGACGGTATAATAAAAGATGATGAATCTTTGTCCCGCAGCAGTTGTTTTTCTATACTTTCACAATGTTGTGGCTATCACTTATATATTTCTGGCGGTTTGCAGGACATGAGCAGAAGGTCATAATGGATTTCTGTGTGATTTCTGAGTGATGACATTTTTATTTAGCAGATCCGTAAACCACTGGATTAGATAGAAACAGACATTCATATATGGTTCTTCATCCACAATATCATTTGAATTTCCCAGATAATGTACCATAAAATTATATAGGCTATGTCAATTGTTTTTCAAAACAATACAATATAAAGGTGTACAGTTTAAAATATATCCCAAGGACAGAGGTGGCCCACTTGTACCAGCTGTCAGTTCATATTATCAGATTTCAATATCACCTTGATCAGAAATGAACATTTCATTTATTTCAAATAATATAATCACTTCACCTTATGACTCTCTCTGTTGTAATTAACTCAAAGCCGACGAGGTGAGCAGCTCCCCTCAATGAGTTCCTAGTTAGGGACCTGCAATACCTGCTTTTAACTAACAGTTAAAGCACTTACATGTTGAAGTATTACCATCAAAATGTGTCTTTCTTTAGCCAACCACAAAAGAGCAACAACAACCATAGTAAAGTGAAAATTATAAGAGCGCAAATGAAATTTAATAGACTCTTCTTTCCTATAGTGTCCTATTAGTTGAGGACATAGGGAAATAAGTAGACAAGTTAGAAAGCAGCAAATAGAGAAACTGAACACTGTAGTTGTCTCTGACTGATGGTGCTGTCACATGAAAAACACCCTTTAGAATAACTCTGATTTACTCTCATTGAAAGTTCCAGGAGCAATGTTTAGCATCACATGATGCTTATAGGCCTTTCCACACAGCCAGGAAAGCAGTGCAGGGGAAACTCTGCTGCTGAAGAGCAAACTGCAGATTTAGCCTCGGAGGGCGAGGCTGTGCCTTTCTGTGAACTGCATCATTTTATTTAGAACTGACGTCAGGGCTAGTGGTTAACAGGGAGGGGCAGCCAGTGTGGTTACAATGGGAGCATGCACAATACGTGTGTGTGTGTACATGCATGTGTGGTTGTGTTTAACCAGCACATGTGCTGCGGGATCTGGCAGATGTTGCAGAGGCAAGGATTAGTGTGTGCATTAAAAATATCTTTGCCACAGCGGGAAGCCACAGTGGCCAATTACAGTGCAGCATCTGGGCTAGCACACATTTATTAGTGTGTGTGTGTGTGTGTGTGTGTGTGTGTGTGTGTGTGTGTTTGGAGGGGATGGGGAGGTTCAGGCGGAGTTCAGGTTATTTACATCTTAGGCATGTAGAGTTTCAGTAAACAGTGCGTGTGTGTGTGTGTGTGTGTGTGTGTGTGTGTGTGTGTGTGTGTGCGTGTGTGTGTGTGTGTGTGACTGTGAGGTTTTGTGTCACTGCAGCCGAGTGGAAACACACACCATGAAGACAGGGACAGAACAGGGGGGGAAAGAATTAGAGGGATCAAAAAGTAAATACAGTGAAGTGATGAAGACGATGAAGAGGCGAGAGGAGGAAAACGTAATAAAAGCCCTGTCATTTCCAGGAGATACGTGACACCCAGACGTCTGTCTCTCCACACTCACAGAATACAAGGTACAGAGTGAACCTCAGCTACAAAGGGTACAACTCTGCACATTTAGGTTGGTTGCATAATTCCCTCTGGAGTCTGTAGAAAACTAATCTCATTTGTTTTATATCCTTTCTTTCAATCAAATCAACCTGAGGTGAAGATAACTTTACTGTGTGGCTAACTTGGGTCTTATGAAGGATTACATTCAATTTAATATCCTTTTTATAAATGGAATCAGAAGCAGAAGTAGAGTACTGACAGGGAACCTTATGCTTCCAAGCCTTTGTGGTATTTTTGAGAATTTAAAGTAATATGCAGTACATATGAGCTTCTAAACCAATACAGCAAAAGTGCTCTATTCCTATCAAGGACTATGCACTATCATGCTTGTATACTAATTGATATGATACTTCTATACTTATATGTGTTGAAGGTATGTTCTGACATTAAATGATTTTAGTAAATGGTGTTTTTCCTAATCTTCTGCACATGTTCCTTCAACATCCGATGAATTCCTCAATGATTTCACAAAACTCAGTCCAAAATGATTAATGCAAAACTAAACTCTCACCTTGTTTTTATGAAAACTGCTGTGTGGACAAATAATGGTACCATCATTCGAGCTAAAGAAAGACGAGTCGAGAGGAGATGAGTAACAGTGGACAGAGACATATCGGATGGGGGGGAAGCTTTGGAATAACTCCAGGTGATCATGTCATCAATCAGGGTTATTCCCTGTGTGTGGCTGAGGAGAGACTGGGCTCTAATGCGAGCACATCAACAGTGGCGTCCATTATTAATACGCTCCATACTCTGCTGGACTGCACAATCTGCAACGTACACCTCAGCTAGCAAGCCTCCTTAATGTTGGACTTTATAGGACACTCTTAACTAATGTACTAATGTCGCCCCTCTGAGCATAAACACATACAGTTTCAGTTGTTCGGGTGGACAAGCAATAGCATTTTAATCCAAACTAAAATTTACGAGGGCAGGAAACACATCAGTCATCTACACAGCAATGTTCCACACAACAATACACAACAAAGGAGCATGTTCTGTAGAAGCTCAAACTTCTAGAAGCTCTTCGTGTTCATTCTTTCAAAAAATAATTAAGAATCTGCCCGGACATTACTCAATGACATTGAAATCTTTTTTCCATCTTCAATTAATTAGTGCAAAAGTGACATCAGTCCTGCTGTGATAATTAGTTGTTAGACAGCACTTATAGAAAATCTATTTGTCTCAGGCTGCCAGTCCCGTGAAACACAGAGGCTGACATTTGTTTTTATGGTATTGGCTCGATTTAACCACTCACCGGCTTAAGGAAGAAAAGCATGCCTATTGGTCCAGTAAATGGAGGGAGAGTGATGCAGAGTATAGATTGATGCGGGGGATATATTGCTGTACGGAGCAGAATCTGCTCAGCTGGGAAAGATCGGGCCATCAAGTACCACACAATAACCCATGTAAAATATCCAGTCAGATAATGCCTGGTCCAGGATATCGACTGCAGCACAACAACACAAAGAATCTCAATGTGAAGGTTATTGCTCTGTTTATTTGCAATTTGTCAAAGTGGAGTGAGAATTCAGGGTGCGACCTAAAGAATTCTGGATTGGTCTGCAAATTAATTTGAGTAATTCACAGGCCTGAGACTGAAGTCACCAGCTTATTTCAATTAATCCCATCCAATCAGAAAGAACCTCCCGGGGAAACTGCTGCCAGAGTCGAGAAACACATAATCCCACTGATTACATGCAAACACTAATTGAATAGGAATCAGATTTGATCATCTCTAAAATGAGGGTTTTTGTTAACGAGTATATAAGGCATGTACAGATATAGATGCCTTTGCAACAGTAACAGCAGCAGGTAACATTCAGTTGTTGAAGTTTCTGCCTGAGTGGAGTGGGGCCTAATTCACACCTGCTTCTGCAGGGCCTAAACATTCAGGAAATGAATACGTACACCTTTCACTCTTTGAAAATAACAACGTACATAAATAAATTAATGAAAACAAATATTTGTGTTAATCAGCCCTGTTAGTTTGTAAGTCTCCCTCAACCTTTTGTCCTTGTACTCTGCATTTTCCCCTAGTCTCTGTAGTTTTTTTTCATCCATGTGTAACTTCTGCCACCCAGTGGTTAAAGCTTCCCATGCCCCCATTGCAGCGCCACAGCAGGAGCAGAAGTTTTATGGGACCATGGTTTTAATCAATATTTTCATTATCCTTACTGCTTGTCCAATCCCAGCATACATTGGGAGAGAGGGGGGGCACAGGACAGGTCACCAGCCAATCAGAGGGCCGATATACAGGAATAGATACACTCACATTCTCACCTTCGGTCAGTCGAGTCTCAAACTATCCGAACCCCAATCTGCAATTCTTTGGACTGTGGGAAAGAGTCACAATAACTGTTGAAAACACAAGGAAACATGTGGAGAACATATAAGTTCAACATAGACAGGATTCTGTATTAGCTGTAACCAATCCACCAGCGAGTCACAACCATGGTTTTAATCTTTATCCTATGAATGAACAGAATTACTTATCACAGCATCAAGGTCTCACATTCCCCTCTTAACGAGCTCAGAATGTGTTTTCCTCATGGTTTCTTCTCTTGACTGTTTGACCTTCACTGTTGAAAATGGTTAATGTGCAGAGTCTGATACATGAGGAACAGTTTTTACATTCATCTGCTGACGGTGAAAGTTTTCCAGAGTTAAGTTAGTTTAGATATTAGTCAGAATATTGGATGGATATCTTAGTCACATATTACTTGTGTTAACAAGCGATATTAGCATATTCCTTGGTACTGGTATGGTATGAATGTTTAGCTACCTCTTTTTTTGTGTTGAATAATGACATACGACACAAATTATAAATCTAATATATACATACATTTGAGAAATTGTGATCATGGACCATAGATCACATTGTCTTATCCTTTAAACATTGACTCACATCTCCATTATGTTAAACATTGTTTCGTCTAATCAATTTTGTAAATACTGTTATTTTGTTGATAAAATACACTATTGCACTTCTGTCCGTCTTGGGAGAGGGATCCCTCACATGTGGCTCTCTCTGTGGTTTCTATCTTTTTCATTTCTCTTGTTGAGCGTTAAGAGCAGAAGATGTGGGACCTTGTTAAGCCCAATGAGACTAACAGTGATTGGTGAATATGAGCTAAACAAATTAAAATTGATTGATTGATGAATGTAGCATATCAACCTAAATAGTCAATAATAGTAGTTAAAGCAGGGCCGGCCCTAGCACATTTGGCGCTCTAGGCAAGCTTCACTCCTGGCGCCCCTCCCACAAAAAATATTTTTTCAAAGCGATTTTCCACGAAAACTTAATATAAAATTATTTCTTTCTTCGTCGAAGTTGCTTGGACACACACACTCTAACCATAAGCCTCAATGTTTTAGCATGTTCTGACAACACCAGGTACGTACCTCGATTTTTGCCTCATTTAACCCTTATGTTAGTTAAAAAATTCATGTCAAAATATTGGTTGGAGATATATGTTATGGGTCCCAAAATTGATACCACAGCAACAAAGTATATCTCTAGAATACAGCATGAATGCAGGAGCAATAACGACACAGAGCCTTCAGTTCCTCATCCAGACTGCATCTTATTCAGATTAAACACAATTTCTAGTACAAGCATTTCTGTGAGTGTAACTGCATTTTAAAGTGCATAAAACATACATTCAATTATTATGGTGTCTCTTTCCTCCAAACATCTTAATATACATTATCGCTCATAAAGAAATATAAACATTTACAATATAGACCAATTGAACATTAGCTTATAACTGGTCTTTATAAGGCACAATAACAATACATTAATTACAGAGTCTGTGTGTGTCGGAGCTGAACTACACACTGTAAAGTAAACAATATACTAGCGCGACCCGCCTGCAAGACGACGTGCAGGTAAAATAAACACCTATACACGCGAATGTAGCCCCGCCCACCTAGTGCGCGACTGTCTCCCGCCTCACTGCCCAGCGGAGTTTCTAAGTTTTAACAGTCTAAGTAGAAAATCAGAACCACATCAACACGTCTCAATGACACTCGTGGTGATCAAGCGAGGCTTTAGGAGCTAACGTAGGTGACACTCACCCACTACTAACCTGTAGAGTACAGGATGAATGCAGCAGCAGTAAAGACACGGAGCATTCACTTCCTCATCCAGACTGCACCTGGCAGGTGGGCGGAACCCCAAAGAGACAGGACGAGGTGAAACTGCTCCCGTGCCAAACGTTCCTCTTGAGTGCTGCTGTCATTTACTGATTTCTCTAATGAAACTACCTGAAAAAATAGATTTTTTAGATTTTTTTTTGCTCGGCGCAGTTTTTGGCGCCCCCCTCTGAATGGCGCCCTAGGCAACCGCCTATGTCGCCTGTAGGAAACACCAGCCCTGAGTAAAAGTACCACATAAATGTTTCTATTTGTGTAAAGGCACTTGCATTTAAACAATATTAAAAGAAAGTGTACTTGTGTATGAATATATTGTATTCTTCAAAGCAACAGTCTACTATATCATTAAACTGTATAATTTGTTTAATGCAATAATAGTAAAGACTCTTGCATTTTAATAAATGGAGGTAGGGTCACTTATGTAATAGATTACTTAAAATGTTATTAAAAGATAGTAAAAAGCAAAAAGTACTGATATATGTAGTCAAGTAAAAGTAAAATGAACCCGCAAAATGAGTAAGGTAAAGATACATGAAAAATGTATTTTAGTAGAGTGAGGAAGTAAATCCCAGGACTGCTGTAATGTTTTGTGTAATGCATCCCGGCTCCTACATATGAAGCTTGTATGAGATCAACCATTGGGAGAAATAGAAAGGGCCACGGAACGGTAAACCTGTTTTGTCGGGCAGTGCTCTGTAAGTTTCTCGACTTTTTAAATTTCCAAATGAGAGAAAAGTCTTTTTACTTGAATTATCAAATTCGAAAGGGCACAACTCAAACATTTGTTCATGTCGTTTATATTAATGTAAGACTGATCTACAACATCAGTTCATAGAGGGGTGTCTTTGTTAGATTCCGGGACAGGAACACGACTTCCTCTGCTGCAGCGACACTGAAAATACTCACACAAACACACACTCTGTCTGTGTCAGTGCACCATGGAGAGATCCGCTGTGGTGTCGGGCCGCAGGAGTCCCCCAGTACCGGATTACAACACCTTGACCTCCACCTTGGCCTTCGACCAGCATTTCACCACCACCGCTGAGGGAGTTCTCCTCCAGGCTGTAATAGTAAGTGGGATTTAAAGTTTTGAGGTGTTTAAATAACTGTAGAAATGATCAGCAGGTCTAAATGTCAAGTTTACAATACAACTAATTGTTGCAGGTATGTGCTGTCCCTTTAACTTAGTTGTTCTGTTGTGTGACGTAGTACCCCTAAGGATTGTGGGTAGGGCACCTGTGCATGGTGGGTAGGGTGATACATTGTGTGTGACAACAAGAAGTGATGGAGCACTTAGTGCGTTAAGTGTGTGACTCCAGCGGAATAAAGAAAGTGGCGGTGTTAAACTCCCAAAACGACTCCTCCTCCTTGATAAAGTGGTCCGGACGGCTGGTTACCGGCCAGACAACGAGCATAGACAACAGTGAGCTTCCAACTACGGTTGAGAAGCCGAGACACTGCGCCAGAAAGGTAACATTGGGGGCCCGCCCGGGATGACTTCAAGAAAAGTTTGGAGCGGATTAACGGAGGAGATGTCGGCGCTCGGAGCTAATGCTAATGCTAACGTCGTGAGACCATACTCCGACACAAACCCGTTTCTGGTGGACATTCTTGACTGTGATAGGTCCTGAGCCTGTCACCTTGAAGAGAGGGATGGTTGCAGGGTAGGGCTGCACGATATGGGCAAAATATGATATCCCGATATTTTTTGGCTGAATGGCGATATACGATATATATCTCGATATTTTCTATAGAGTGGGTTAGATGTTTTTTTTTAAGTCAAAAGCCACATGTGAGACGTTGCAAGCACCTTTAATAAAACACAGATCAGTATATGACTGCAACATATATCAACATGTGATTTTGTATAGTCATTTTCACCAGAATGGAACATGGAACTCTGGCTGGCACATGTGCCAAGTGCAAGAAAGGTAAATTGAATGAACACATGAACACATGAACAGAACAGTTTTTATGCTTCTTAACAAAATAAATAAAATCTTTAAATCTCTTTGACAAATTATGTGGTGCCAACATCTAACATTGTGTGAAATAACAAATATATTAAATAGTTTTATATAAATGAGGCAGTCATCTGCGCAAGATGACTGCCTGTGTGACTTTCGTAGAGGGGGCGTGTCTGCAGCACCGGACTTTTCATCTCCCAGTCTGCTGTGATGAAGTGAGCGGTTATTGTCACATAGCTCACCGTTCCCCTTGACGTCCACCCGTCTGTTGTGAGTGCAACAGAGGGTGCTACAGATAGTTCATCCACAACTTTTTTCTTCTCCTGCTCATAAAGATCTGGCACAATCTTTTCGCTGAAGTGGGTTCGCGACGGAATGTCGTAACGTGGCTCGAGCACGTTCAACATGTATTTAAAACCCTCGTTTTGCACAACCGAATATGGCCTCATGTCTGCAACTATAAACACACCAATAGCGTTTGTGATAGCTTTAGCCCGGTCGGTTTGTGCAGGAAGGGGCTGTTTAAATGCTGCGGTGATAAGCGGTTGTTGAGCCGCTTTCGGTTTCACTCCTGTCAGTGAAACACCGGGGTGATGTCGCTGCAAATGCGTGGCCATGCTAGATGTGTTTCCACTGTTGTATGGCTTTCTTATGCCACAGTGCCTACACACCATCACGGTTTTATCCACTAACCTCTTTCCTTCATCATTAACTTTGACAGGGAAGCCAAAATGCTCCCAAACAGGGGATTTAAATGACGCGGGGTGTTCAAGCTCCTCCGTTCCTCCGCTCGCCATGACCACGCCGTGTGTGGACTGAACGTGCGCACAATATTTTTTTCTCCATAAATCAATCCGCGGATGATGTGTGTGCCGAACCGAAATAATTGATCCGAACGGATCACGGATCAATGATGATCCGTTGCACCACTAGCGCTAACAGTCTCCCAAGGCAAACGCAGACGCTTGAGGCGAAACTGACCATTTTAACGCATATATCGATATAAACGATATTGTCAAATCTTGTATCCCCGTGGAAATTATATCGATATATCGTAAATAGCCGATATATCCTGCAGCCCTATTGCAGGGTTCTCCAGCCAGCAGAGGTGTTGGGGGAGCTGGATCCCCAACCGACTGAGGCCCGAGCAGCACCTGCGCCCACTGACGCCCCATCTACCTACGTACCCAGACACCTACAGGACCTGTATGCTGAGAGTGGTGCCCGACTCTCTGAGGAAGACAGAGTCCGGCTAGCTGGCGTATTACGTACGTATGGAGATGTCTTCTCGACGGGTCCTACAGACCTTGGCCGCACTAGCCTAGTGCAGCATGATATATTGACCAGCCAAGGGCCACATGTAAAACAGACACCACGCAGGATGGCCAGAGACAAACAGATTGCAGCAGATCAACAAGTGCAACAGAGCCTAGAGACTGGAGTAGCACGACCCAGCAACAGCAGCTGGGCTGCCCCAATTGTAATGGTGAAGAAAAAGGACCAAAGCACACGACTATGTGTGGATTATAGACTCCTCAATGAAAGAACTATTAAGGATGCTTATCCCTTACCACGTATCCAGGACACGTTGGACACTCTTTCCAATGCCAAGTATTTCAGCACACTGGACTTAACATCAGGCTACTGGCAGGTTGAGTTGACACCAAGAGCCCGTAAAGCTGCAGCTTTCTGCACCTGCAAAGGATTATTCGAATGGAATGTGATGCCTTTTGGATTGTGAAACGTGCCTGCCACGTTCCAAAGATTAATGGATTGGGTGCTGGCTGGGCTGCAGTGGGAAATGTGCCTGGTATATCTCAACGACATCATCGTCCTGGGGAGGGATGGCGCAGACATGCTAGAACGACTCAGCCAAGTTTACACCAGGCTACGTGAAGCTAATCTCAAGCTGAAACCAGCAAAGTGCTGCCTGTTCCAGGAAAAGGTGGCCTATCTAGGGCACATTGTCTCTGCACAGGCAGTAGCAACTGACCCTGAGAAGGTGAAAAAGGTGGCAGGTTGGCCTGCACCTCCTAACATCTCTACAAATTGACGAGGTACGTCAATTTGTAGGCCTAGCTTCCTATTACAGATGATTTGTAGAAAACTTTGCTACCATAGCTAAGCCGCTCCACGAACTCACCAAAAAGTATGCATGCTTTAACTGGACAGAAGAATGCCAGGGAGCATTCAATGAACTGAAAGAACATCTGACAACAGCTCCTGTCCTAGGCTACCCCCTTGACAGCGGTGAGATGCTTCTCGACACTGATGCAAGTGACTGTAGGATCGGAGCGGTCCTCTCCCAAGTTCAAGGGGGCGAGGAGAGGGTGTTAGCCTATGGAAGCATGAGGCTGTCAGCCACAGAACAAAACTATTGCAGATGAGAACTCCTGGCAGCCATAGAGTTCACCTCACACTTCAGACAGTATCTGTTAGGAAGAACGTTCACACTCCGAACTGATCACAGCAGCCTGCGCTGGTTAACCAGGTTTAGGGAACCAGACGGGCAACTCGCTCGCTGGCTTGAGAAGCTGGCAGAGTACGACTTTCAGGTGGTCCATCGCCCAGGGAAGCACCACCAAAACGCTGTCGCACTCTCCAGGAGGCCCTGCAGAGAGTCATGCCCCTGCACGATGCCAGAGCCTGAGCAAAACAATGACCATTTCCAGCACAAAGGGGTCCAGTGTGACCTGACAGACATCACAGCTGAAGTCACCATGGTGATTCCGACAGAGAAACCTCTAGTGGGGGTAGAGGACGCCTGTAGTGAGGACCTGTTACATCCAAGCATCAACTGGGTGAGTGAGCCTCCCAACACCAACTTATTCGCTGGTTGGACTCAAGAACAGCTTAGCACTGCCCAGGAGTCTGATCCTGACATAGGACCAGTGAAGAAATGGATGGATGAAGGGAGAGACAGGCCACCATATGCAGACATAGCACACTGAAGCCACCCTTCAGAAAATCCTGGCTACCACTGCGGAGAGATGTCACTGGGACTGGGATCTGATGATTCCCTATGCACTCATGGCTTATAGAGCAACCAAACATAGCTCCACAGGACTGACCCCAAACATGATGCTCATTGGAAGAGAAATCACTGAGCCAGTTGACCTGGTCGCTGGTTTGCCACCTGACAGTGACAATGAAAACACCCCACCAGAGTATGTCATGCAGCTCAGAGAACGGCTAGAGCTGTCTCACCAGCTGACATGAGAAGCTCTGGGGAAATCTTCTGAACGTGCTAAAAGACAGTACGACAAAAACATCTGTCGAGTCCAACACAAGGTCGGAAATGCTGTCTGGCACCTGATTAAAGGCACCAAAAGAGTTAAAGACAGGGTACGAAAGTTTCTTCCAGCATATGAGGGCCCCTACTTCATCGTGGGCCTACTGGACGACTTGATCTACAGGATTAAAAAGAGCCCAAGAGCCAAGGCCAAAGTAGTCCACCACGACAAGCTCAAACCCTAATATTCCAGGGCCCCGCTGGACAACAGCTGGGTCTTCAACGACACTGACACCTGGGCAGCTGTAGAGGTGGAGCCCCCTCAGCCAGATCTCAACTCATCTTACACAGTCATCGGGCCCCTCAACCTGTGGGATACACCATCAGACACAAAGGATCCTGCTGTGGAGGACCTCCAGGGCCACAGTTCTTCGTCCCCTGCTACGCCGGACATCTGCCTGTTTCCTGACCACCATTCTCAGTCACAGCTGGATGAGGCTGGGACTCAGCATCTGGTTAGGGGAGCAGCAAGTGACTCCCCTCTGCCAATTACCTCTGCCCGGAGGTCCCAGCGGACCAGAGGAGCACCAGACAGGTTTGGTAACTTGGTGGGTCACTAAAGTGTGCAAAGCCTTCAACCTGAAGGCTTTATTGTTATTGTTTTGAATTCGCTATACAATATGTCGCCATGGAGATCACAGTATGAGAGTAAACAACCGGAAAGAAGGTGGAATGTTTATTGTTGTTTGACAACAGTATCATTTTAGTCCCATTTTCAAGTTTAAGGTAACTGGAACGATTAATAGCGTCACTATATTCAGTATGTGTGTCACAGACATCTTTGTTTTGCATAAAAAAAAAGGATCTATGCAGTATGCTTCAAGGACATTATATGGACATTGCCTCCTGCTTTAAGCTGTTTCCACTGGGTAAAGATGCCTTCAAGAACTGTGGGAATTCAGGGCTATTGGTTATGGGGAATGTGTTTGTACCATTTATGTCTCATGCTTTTCCTTTATAATGTATACATGCTGGAGTGATGTTAAGGGTTTAGTCATCATCCAGGTGGGGGTAGTGTTGCAGGTATGGCCTGTCCCTTTAACTTAGTTGTTGTGTTGTGTGACGTAGTACACCTAAGGATTGTGGGTAGTGCACCTGTGCATGGTGGGTAGGGTGATACATTGTGTGTGACAACGAGAAGTGATGGAGCAAGTGGCGGTGTTAAACTCCCAAAACGTCTCCTCCTCCTTTATAATGTTGTCCGGATGGCTGGTTACCGGCCAGACAACGAGCCTAGACAACAGTGAGCTTCCAACTACGGTTGAGAAGCCGAGATACTGCGCCAGAAAGGTAACATAATGATAACAATTTAATATTGGATCATTCAAGATTCAAGATTCGAGTTTTATGATCAAATGCACAGAGATCACAATTAACTGGCAATGAAATGCTTGAGTCACAGGCTCTCTTCTAACAATGCTCAAGAATTAAAAAAACAAAGACAAAATTTAATCAAATGGGGTAAAATAGAATATCAAAAATTTAAAATAAAATATATATATATATATATATATATACAGCTTAAGAAAGAAAAAAAACAGTAGTGCAATTTTGTGCAATAGTGCAAATATGCCACGGTGCTTATATAGTGCCCTATATGGATGGTAGCGCCGTCCTGGTGATTTGCTGGGCAGACTTCCCCACCCTCTGTAAAGCCTTACGGTTAAGGGCGGTGCAGCTGCCATACCAGGCGGTGATGCAGCCAGTCCGGATGCTCTCTATGGTACACCTGTAGAAGTTGCAGAGGATCCTGGAGTCCTTGTGGAGCTTCCACAGCCTGCGGAGGAAGAAGAGCCGCTGCCTGGCCGTCTTCCTGATGGAGTCTGTGTGATGGATCCAGGACAGGTCATCACTGATTTTGACCCCGAAGAACCTGAACTCACGGAGGGCGATGTTGAGCCCAAGGTCTCTGAGCTTGTTGACGAGCTTCAGGGGCACGATGGTGTTGAATGCTGATCATAAGCTGATAATCAACGTAGTTTTAATTATTTATCAGAAGAGTATGTCACACTTAAAAACCAGACACAGTGTAATCTCTGTTTAGGTTGTTTCTATTCCACTGTTTAATTGTATAGATTTGTACAGAAACATATAAAAGCAGGTTTTGCACTAGAGAAAAAACGTCTTAATCAACCAGGCAAATCTCCTCTTCCTCCTTTCTCTCCTTCATTGTTTCCCTTCCTTTCGAAATCAGTTGATTGTAACACTTTTTAATAAGTAGAATGGAATTGAACACTCTAAAGCTGCTTAATTTGGAAATTGTACAGCACACTGTAAGATTGAATTTTAGGTTTATGCAGCCATATTCATAGATATTAAATTTATTTAACTTCATAACAAAATCAATTTATATTTCAGTGTAAAAGAAATCGAAGTGGTTTTGAAGTTGCGTTTCACACCAGAAACTCTTTTCTTCCTGTGATATGAAACATGCATTAGGAATTCTTGAGACAGGAAGGGTGGATTTGGTGAAGTGCTCCATGGGAGCAAAGCGATTTCGCCACTGACCACCTTTGCACTTTCATGCAGTGGAGAGGGAAAATGCTGGAGGTGAAATTGGTCTGTGAACAACATGTGAATACAAGAGACAACCATCAAATCGAAAAATAGAATAAAAAATGACACAAAATGGAAAATTCGTCCATCAACCAGTGTCGCCTGTGTATTTATCCCAAATATGAGAAGAGCCTGTCTCGGTTTGGTTAAATCAAGTATTTATTAAGAAGCAATGAAATGGGGAGAAAAGTAACAGAAAAGCAATGGGCACCCAGAAAAGCAATGGGCCGCACAGCCCATAGTGCCGCACAGCAATGGGCTGTGCGGCACTAGAGGGCCGCACAGCCCCGGCCCTCTAGCATCACCGGGCAGTAAAGACTTGTATCGCACGGACGGCGGTTGTAATATTTTATAATAGTAGGTATAATTCGCCTTCTTATTAATATTTTCAGTTTGTCTGTTAAGTTTTGGTTACTAATTCTCTTCTCTTTTCAGAACTCTGCCACTCCCCTCCTGCTCTGCACCTTCCTTATTCCTCTTATCCCTTCACCGGCTCCGCCCACAGATGAACCTGTCTTCCATTCTCTCATTAGTCTCCCCTCTATATCTGCATGCCTGTTCCCCTTGTCCTCTGCCAGATCGCTTAGTGTGTTCGTGCCTAATCTTTCCAGCGTTACTTTCCTGATTCCTGCCTGCCTGATCTCCAACGTGACCTGACTGCTTTTCCCCTGGATTCCTCTTCTGCCTGCTCCTTGTCGGTTTTGTTTGCTTCGGACTGACTACCTGGCTCCTGACCTCTGCTCTGTCTACACTGGATTATCTCTGGCCTGCTCCTTATTGGATTTGTTTGCATCGCTTCTGCCAGCCCTGACACGCCGGGCAAAGTTTTCACACCATGACAGTTGAATTTTGTGAAATATTAAACAAGCCTTAATTCAGCTGACGCCTTGTGGGTCAGTGCTGATGTCACTGGAGTAAAGAATGTTTGTTTAAAAATTTGCATCCTCCAAACCAAACAATGCCTTTCTATCTGCCCGTCACAACTTGGGGCAGCTGCTTGAACTCTGTGTGATGTTGAATAAATCTAAAGGGAGTTATGCTTTAATATAAAAAGTTAGAAATGAGAACAAGTTAAAGTACGGTGTATATTATGTCACAGATTCACAGTCTCACAACAGACAGCAGCTCTTATCAGACCTTTTATCAAGACAGGTGTGAGACTGACCAGCGATGTGACGCACATTCTAACCAACTTCAAGATTAACAATAAGCAGCAACGTTTATTATAAGTCATTGTGTAAAGGCCATATATGTGACCCAACTGCTCCTGCCCCCACCCTCCATTTATTTAGATTTCAGTTCTATTGCAGAGACACACAAACAGACAAACTTTAAAATCCCAACAACAGCTCAAATGCTACATTTCATGTCCCACATTTACTGAATCTCCTTTACTGAGAAACTGAGTCAAATGTTTGCTCAGCTTGTTTAGATAGAAGACTTGATTTTGGTCTTCAGTTAATAATCCCCATTAAGCAATGTGTTATGTCTAATCCCCTCTCTTCTCCTATCTTCCCGTTTTTCTCGTTAATATTGTTTTTGATTACCAACCAAGAGACCGCTGGTTTGTCGGGGGTCTCTGGAGGAATGGCGTCCCCGGGAAGCCTCCTCCGTCAATCCGGCAGGGAGTGAGGAAAGTCCAGGCCGGGAGAGGACATTAGGGTGGAGGAGGTCTTGCTGGCTGTGGGCGAACAGGTAGGACACGATAATGTAGTTTTCGCCTCCAGAATGAGCAGAGCAGTGGTGGTGTTTTTAAAAGAAGAACGCCAGGTGCACCAGTTGATTGAGAGTGGCCTGTTAATTAGGGAAGGCTTTGTGCAGGTGAACCCGCTTTCGGTTCCCGCAAACCGTATCACACCGTGGTCCGTGTTGCGGATCACACCGTGATCGGCCTTTTTATCTGTAATTCACAGCTTGTGTCTTTGTCTCCTCTAGTCCCTGTGTTTCAACTGCAGCGCAGCAGCTCTCTATCTAGCGACAGCAGTAGCAGATGCTCTGACTGTCAACCAGGCCACTAAGGGGCGGCACAACTACAACTGCTGGGTCGCATCTACAGTAGGAGATTTCCTGTAATTATATGTGCAAATGTTTTCTCTTTTGTTAGGGCCCGGTCACAAAACATTCACTTCCTGCAGCGAGGCAAATCAAAGTGTGTAGGTCAACTTTAGTGAACGATAATGGTATGTGTGACCAGGCCCTTTCACCTATAGTTGATAATATGTAAGGATAATATAATAGTACATTTCTTAGTATTTGTTTTTCACCACCAAGCTGAATTTATAATGTTTTCCTCCTTGTGTTTGTCATCTCTTCTGGACCTCTCACTCCTCCAGTTCTTTGCCACTCTGACCACACTGTGCTATGCAGGAAGCAGCTACCTGAGTTTCCACGCCTGAAAAACCACAGAGGAGGAGCACTAGTTTAATTAAGTTCCCATCAACCAAGGAGGTGCATTACCGAGGAATGGACATGAAGGGAATATCAGATGACAGGAGATCAAGCTTCGAACAAGATGCTTCAGTTCAATCTAAACTTGAGAGAAGACTGTAAATGATCTTGATGGAATGTAGAGTATTTGACAGGTAATTCAGTAAAGTTCATTGAAGACATACGATGAAGATGAAAGATGAAACAAAAAGCTGCTTTCAAAATGCATGTGGTTATTTGTGCTTAGTGGTGTCACACTGAAGTCATCTACACTCATCAGTGCTCTTGTGTCGAAACAAAAGAATAAGACATTTAAAACAAATTACATATTGTGAAGGTGTGTTGTGGACAAACAGAGTCAGTTTTTCTTTTGATTATTTGTCATGCAATCTACTTTTACCTTTACTACTGCAGACACAGTTAATCAGTGGTTCTTCTCAAGGTTAAACTTCTATAGCGCATATCTTCATCAATAGTCTCCTTAAATTAAGTCAAAGTGCAGCAAATTTTGCATACTCAGTTATCAGTTCCCTAAATATGCCTTTTTCCTCAACAGCCATGAATTGCTTCTGGGAAAATGGCAAATATGTCAAAAAGTGCAAAAACTTACTTGGCAGAGATAACCACAACTGACAAAACAAACAAATGGTGCCCTCATGACCAGATTCAACACATTCAGAGTCAGTCACACAAATGTTTAAGTAGCAGAACGTTTCATTTCGAGTAGTTTGTGTTTAAGATCATTAATCTACCTTCTAGTGTTGAACAAATGAAGAGACGTTGAAAACATTCTGAGGAAAAGCTGCAACGCAGACAGAGGTCAGGCCGTGAATATGTAGCTTCAAACTGACCATGTTTAATTGGCTGGTTTGAAACAATAAATAAAAATCTTCTTGAAATGGGTAAATGATGATTGAAATAACGTTTGGCTCCCTATTTGTTGTTAATGTAAGCTTTAGTATTTATAAGTCACTGTGCCACTCTGAGAGCTGCTGGTATTTCTTATTGCATCTGCCACAATCTGACACACACTGGCAACGTTGACACTGTTATGTTTTCTTTTGTGTTCCTCAGTGCATGGGTTGACATTGTGAATCAATATCTGATGGATTTGGACCAAGCATTTAGTTTATTTTGGCTCTCTTGTGTGACATACTCAGGTAATTGTATGAGAGCTATGAGATATGTATCAACTAGATTATAAGAACGATGAATAATTCAGTCTCCTCCCTCCGTTTGGAGTTTTGGTTTTTGGAGGGAGAGTGGTGATTGGTAAGGGGTATGGATAGGGAAAATGATTACACATTTGAACAGTGTTTGCATGCACACGAATTTTAATAAGTTTCAAATTGTACATTTCTCCAACCATTCAAAATATGCATGAATGAAAACCATACAGTCTTTTCAATAATCCCCCTTTATCATAACAATTGAATCTTCTCCAAATATACTATATGATTTTGATTAAAAGCGACAAACATTTCTGGTTTGTTTCTTTCAGGAATACAGATGAGCAAAGTTCTTTGAATAAATGCCCCTTTATGTGATACATAGAAAAGTATATAGACTGATATGTGCTTGTTTAGTATAAATGCACCACAGAGTCACAGAATGAGTTTATATAGAGCCTTCACCATTAAGTCTTAGTTTCTTTACTCATAAAACAATGGTTCATATTCAATTGTAAAATGTATTGCTCCGAAAGTGTGGTGAAATTACCTAGTGCACATTTGTCAACCCTTGTTGGTCACTAATTTACAGGTAGATCAGTGACAACTTTGGATTATTCCATCAAACCAATCATTAGTACACCACCACTCAGCTTTGAACTCATGCATTATTCGCTAGTGCTATTGCTATTGAGCCCAGTTGCCCAGTGAGCTCCCAGTGCAGTGATCCCATTGCCGTTATGTCGGCCGCTCAGCATTCGCAGCTCTGATTCCGGGTGGGTCGGGTAGAAGTTGAATGATTTCTGCAACACAACATTATTATATAATTGTAATGTTATTGCATGACCACAAGCAGTCGTATTGATAATTCCAATATAGAAAATATGTAGAAGACCTGATAAGGCTGGCCAGCTGTCAGGGATCGCCCTCTGGAGGTTATGAATATCAGCTGATAGATGTAATTGCTGTGGTATTTACCAGAGACCTGAAACAAGAGAAACAATGTAAACAAACTACCATGGTTTGTTGTTGTAGTTAGTACTCAATAAGTTAATACATGATGTCAAAAAATTCTGTAATTGTCATTTCAATGAAAATATCATAAATCTAGTTCTTGAAATTATTGGAACTTTTTGTTCATTGTTAAGTAGTTTTTAATTTTAGTACCGATGAAATCTCTAACCTGAACAACGCCCTCTCCATCAAAAAGGGACATCTCAAGCATTGGGCCATATACTCTTCCAAATACTTTAGACCAAATGTAGTTATGGCGCAGCTGGATACTGCAAGGAAACAGAAGAAACACACAGTGAACTAAAAAAAATTATACATAGAGTCTTGATATCTTACTCAATTAAACAATAAAAGTAGAATAAAGAAAATGCACAGAAAGGGGTGATAAACACTGGCACGTGTTGTAAATATGTGTGAATAGTCTGTAATTATATAACTCTTCAGTTCAGTTTCTTTTGTTGTTTTCAAAAAGCCTCCTGTGGACAGGTGTTGTAAACTAGCATTTATGCTAATACACTGTAAACAATGCATCTGGTTCGTCCAATGACATTGTCATGTCCATGTCCAGATAAAATAAAATCAATCAATCTTTTCTAGTCTTCATGCACTCAAAACCCTTTACAGAACAGTTTTCACCTATTCACACACACATTAATACAGTGCATCTATGTGCAGTATTTTTTAGGGGGTTCTTGCCCAAGGACACTTCTCCATGAGGGATGGGAAAGATTAGGATCGTTCTGGTTGGAGATATAATATAACGTATAACTTATAACATCACTATATTGTCACAACTCAGGATTTTAAATGTGTCCCATTTAAAACTTACGATGAAACAATTTTCACAATATAACATTTTCTTAATAAATGAAAGGAAGACAGACTAACCCGGTGATGTATTGAGATTGGATTTCCCAGACCCTGATCCCTGTGATCCTTCCCTTTGCTGATGAGGCAAAGGCAATCCCACCACCACCAACGGAACCAGAGTAGGAGTAGTCTGCCGTGTTGGCTGCAGTGGAAAAAATTAGTATGACGTGAGGGACAAACTTCATTTCTTGATTAAACCATCCATATAGAAATATCTTGAATGTAGGATGTGTTCAAAGTCCAGTAATTGTGTAAAAAGGCTTAATTTCGTACGTTTTACCAGGCAGCTGGCAAAGAGCCCAACGAAGAACAGGAGGGAAAGCATTCTGGTGACAATAAAGAGCAATAGTATTATCTACATTAGTTATTTTTTCAATTCAACTTAGTAGAAGCAGTGACTAAACATTATTTTAATCATAATACATTTAATATAAATTACATTTAATATAAATTAAATGTATTAAATAAGAATCTTTCAAACTTAAATAATTGGGTTCATCCAACTTACCTTCTAGTACCTGTGTGAGCATACTGAGCAGAGGATGAGCAGACCCTGTGACACTGGCATTTAAATACCTTTAGCTACCTATCTTGCTCACCACTCAAACAAACAACATTCCAACTTGATGGCCTGTGATTGGATGAACAAAAGCTGAGCTTTTTTTGATTTCACGGAAAAGCTTTTGGTTACTGGAATTAAATTATGAACCCGGAAGAGAATTTTGAAAGCCATATTTAGGTTTATTTTGTTCAGCAGGATGTTTTTCCACCAGGCTAAATGGAAAAATCCATTGATGTGAATCTGTTTATGATTGTTTCAGTAAGTAGAGCTGTTTGTTTTATAAGTGGATATTAGCCAGTATAATTCTTGTTGCTCTCAAATGCTTCAGAATCCCAACAATTTCATAAGAAATATTTTGGCAATAAAGCAAACAAAAAATTACATTACATCACCAGATTTGTGAATTATGCTCAAACTTGCCCTCCATAAAATACTTAACAGCTCTGCAGGAGCATTGACTCAACAGGCCAGCCCTGTGTAGCAGTCAGTGGGGGCTGGGGCAGTGTTTTCAGGTTAAAAAATGTCTTCTTCTACGTCCTCTGATAAACTGCAGCAGCGGTCACCAACTGTGTCCCACTGTGGGTCAAAGTCACCACCAGATCATATTGATGATTAGATATTTGTATGTCACCGTTTTGGACACAGACACAGATGGACTGACCCACAATGGTTTTTGATCTCTAGTCATGGCAACAACAATCATAGTCACTGTCAGTTCCACAATTTGTCCACAGGGTAAAAGCACAAAATTGTGCTTTTACCCTGTGAGCCGGGAGCATATATAATGCAATGTTGCTGCATTATATCAATGCAGCAACATTGATATAAATAAATGTTGCTGCATTTATTTATATCAAGTTCAATTGCACAGTTTTTTATGTTCTTATTTGTGAACTTTGATCTGAAGATTACTTAACAGAAATGCAATGTATGAAAAAAATAACAGATGTTGAATAAACCATTAAAAACAAAGTCAGTTTAATTTCAAGAAAAACATTATCATGACTCACTAATGACAATTATTCATATTATTCACGATATGGAAAGTTGGTAAAACAGAGATCACAGGGTTGTACACATGTTACTGGTATATACAAATAATGCAATTAACTCAAAAGTTGATCCACCTTCCTATAGTTCATATTAATTGTCCTCCTGTGGACAAGTGACACTCTTCAGAGCTACATAAAACCAGGAAGTAACACAAAACAAATGTTCCTAATGATTGTTTCAACTGGTTCTACTGGACTAACCTGGAGTCCTTGGCCGACATGTATCACATGTACTTCCCTGTACCTTTTACCAAAACTATTTGTACATGAGACACAGAGAGAGGAGGGAGGAGATTTGATTCATGATAAATCAAGACTTCCTTGTGAGCACATCAGAAAATCCCCTGCCAGGTGGCCTATGTGGATTGAATTATTTGGCATAGTTTTATTTTAAAGTGTTTTTAATCACACCCTACCTACTTGTATCTGGGGTCATGATTTTCCATTCATGATGGTTATTGATTTCTTAATGCCAACCTCAGACATATTGTGGCGTGCACTCATGGGTGTGTCCTCTCACCCAGTGGGTTGATGGGTTATGTTAGAGGCTGTAGCTATATATACTTCCCGTATGGGGAACATGTGCTAGTTCTTCCTTGCTACTGAATACACGACAGTAAACAGTACCTGCGTCTCTGCCTTTCCTTGTCTTGCCACAATATCATAAATGTGCATCTCAGAGATTGGCTGATGCTGCATTTTTTAAGCTGCAGTCATTGCTGTCAATGGATCTGTCAACAAAGAGCAGCTTACTGCTCCGTGACCACAGTTGACCTACAGAGGTGGCTGGTCCATCATCGTGAAAGAAAGTCACAAAGCACCCGACCACCAGGAGAGGGGGTTGGAGACTTAAAATTACATTTTTAGAAATGTTCCAAAGACAATAGTGTGGATTGAGATCACGTCAGAAAAGACATTTCTGGCCCATCCCTTTTCTTTATCTGCTGATTGGTCACAAAGTCAAACCTGTCAAACTGCTGAGGAGGAAAATCGTCATCTTTAAATTTCTCAGATGTTGCAGTTTGTGTTCCTTGAACACCTGAAAAATAGCCTCTTCTTTACATGCTGCTATTCCAACACTGGTGTGTGTGTGTGTGTGTGTGTGTGTGTGATTGTGTGTGTGTGTGTGTGTGTGTGTGTGTGTGTGTGTCAGTGACAATGGGGTTTTGTGTTACTGCAGCCGAGTGGAAACACACACCATGAAGACAGGGACAGAACAGGGGGGAAAGAATTAGAGGGATCGAAGAGTAAATCCAGTGGAGTGATGAAGACGATGAAGAGGCAAGAGTTTGAAAACGTAATAAAAGCCCTGTCATTTCCAGCAGAGACTTGACACCTCGACGTCTGTCTCTCCACACTCACAGAATACAAGGTACAATGTACAGAGTGAACCTCAGCTACAAAGAGAGGCGGTGGTCTAGTGGCAGAAACTTGAACTATGGGCAGAAAAGGTCTCTGGTTCATCTCTGGTTTGACTCTAAAAAGACGAACCTGGATGGATCTGTCCAAAAATCCAAGAGGATTCTCCCTACACTGTCTAGTGCCCCTGAGCAAGGCACCTTACTCCCCCAACATCTGCTCCCTGTGCACCGTACATGGCTGCTCACTGCTCTGTGTGTCCTGCACCAGATGTGTTAAAAGCAGAGGTTAAATTTCCCTTCCATTGCATGAGTGTGCCTTTGCATGTCTGTGCATGTGTTTGGGATAAATAAATGTATCTTAATATCTTAATCTTAAAGGGTACAATTCTGCACATTTAGGTTGGTTGCATAATTGCCCCTCTGGAGTCTGTAGAAAACTAATACCAGAGGAGAGGCTGACAGTAGCCTAAATTAGCTTGCAGTCCGACAATCCGAGTCCACATCAAGGGGAAGACCGAAGACTCTTAAGACGCTCTCACACATAGCCTCAGCAGTCTCGAGAGCCGAAGGGAGTGTGGGCAGGGGGACAAACAGACAGGCCTTAGAAAAGCGTTCGACAATCAGCAAAATAACAGTGTTTCCCTGGGAGAGGGGAAGACCTGTAATAAAGTCCATGGATATGTGGGACCGGGGTCGCTTGGGGATGGGTAGAGGGTTAAGGAGACAATGGGGGGACTCTAGATTCCTGCCCATTCCTGGGTGGCCGGTCAGACGCGGAGAATGCCCCCACTGCAGAACCTTGGTCCGCACCACAGTGGGGACATACAACCGGTTGGAGGGTCCGTCCCAGGGATCTGGCTCTCTCTTCTGGGCTTGGCGCACCAGTGTCTTGACTCCCCATCGGACAGGAGCAACAATCCACGAGCGCAGGTGGATGGACGCTTGAACTCTTTCAGCCTCTGATCTATGAAACAGTCTCGAAAGGGCGGGCCGGACCAATAAGCTGAACTCAATTCTACTCAATTCTATTTGATAAGCTTCTACAGGTAAGAGTAAATGTTATGGTTAGGCAATGAAAAAGTGAGGCAGGCAAAGTAATAACGCTAACATTATATCACACTTTAATCAACACTTAGAACAGTTGTGAACAAAATATGCAAATTGTTTTCAGTATTTCAAAGAAATGAATTAAATTTATACAAAGTGGTATTACTATTTGCATATAGTCTAATCACCCCATTTGCTGGTTTTCATTTTTTTTTCTTGTTCAGTGAGAGAAATCTAGTCTGTTTTTGGCATGAACAAGTGCACAGAAGTCAGGATGAATATCTGAGATGGATATGCGAAGGACATCTGACAGGTGATCATCAGTGAGAGAGGATCTGCATCTGGACCGAGTGTGATTGTTTCACACAATGAAACAATCTAGTCAACACACATGTGACAGGGAAAACAAGAACACTGAGGACCCCACATGGTCGTGAAGGGTATAGCAGTCTAAAAACCCTGAAAATAAACACAAATAGTTTCAGTTGTTCGGGTGGACAAGCAATAGCATGTTGATCAAAAAAGGAGCAGAAGTTTGATGGGACCATGGTTTTAATCAATATTTTCATTATCCTTACTGCTTGTCCGATCCCAGCAGACATTGGGAGAGAGGGGGGGCACAGGACAGGTCACCAGCCAATCAGAGGGCTGATATACAGGAATAGATACACTCACATACCCACCTTTTGTCAGTCGAGTCTCAAACTATCCGAACCCAAATCTGCAAGTCTTTGGACTGTAGGAAAGAGTCACAATATCTGTTGAAAACCCATGGAAACATGTGGAGAACATACAAGTTCAACATAGACAGGATTCTGTAACAGCCCTAACCACTCCACCAGCGCGTCACAAGCCTGGTTTTAATCTTTATCCTATAAATTAACAGAATTACTTATTAGAGCATCAATTTCTCACATTCCCCTCTTAACGAGCTCAGAATGTGTTTTCCCCATGGTTTCTTCTCTTGGACGTTTGACCTTACTGTTGAAAATGGTGAGTTAAGTGTGTGTAGATATTAGTCGGAATATAGGAGGGATATTCTAGTCACATATTACTTGTGTTAACAAGGGATATTAGCATATTTATTGGTACTGTATGAATGTTTAGCTACCTCTTTTTGTGTCGAATAATGACATACGACATTGATTATACATTTGATATATACATAAATTTGAGAAATTGTGATCATGGAGCATAGATCTCAATGTGCGGACGGACATTGTCTTATCCTTTAAACATTGACACACATCTCCATTATGTTAAACATTATTTCTTCTAATCAATTTTGTAAATACTATTATTTTGTTGAAAAAATACACTATTGCACTTCTGTCCATCCTGGGAGAGGAATCCCTCACATGTGGCTCTGTCTGTGTTTTCTATGTTTTTCATTTCTCTTGTTGAGTGTTAAGCGCAGAAGATGTGGCACCTTGTTAAGCCAAATGAGACTAAAAGTGATATGTGAATAGGGAATAAATAAATTAGAAGTGATGGATTGATGAATGTAGCATATCAACCTAAATAGTAAATAATTGTAGTTTAGGGGTTAACAATGGTTGTAGCATTACTTTGGTCCATCACACAGACATCAACTCTTCCTCTTGACGATCAGTATCATTTATCTGAATCCAGATTTCAATGAAGTTAAGTAAAAGTACCACATAAATGTTTTCATTTGTGTAAAAGCACATGCATTTAAATAATATTATAAGTAAAAGTACTTTTGTATGAATGTATTGTATTCTCCAATGTCTACTTTATCATAAGATGTGCCTATACTGTATAATTTGTTTAATACAATAACAGTAAAGACTTTTGCATATTAATTAATTGAGGTAGGGTCACTTCTCTTATTGATTAGTTAAAATATTATAAAAATATAGTAAAAAGTAAAGATTTTTAAAGATATATGTAGTCTACTAAAGGTAAAATGTAACCGAAAAATGTATTTTAGTAGAGTGAAGAAGTAAATAGAACTTTACATCCCAGCAATGCTGTAATGAGTTGTGTAATGCATCATGGCTCCTACAAATGAAGCTTGTATGAGATCAACCAATAGGAGAAACAGAAAAGCAGCCACGGAACTGTAAACCTATTTTGGCGGGCTTTACTTTGTAAGTTTACTGACTTTTAAAATTTACAAATGAGAGAAAAGTCTTTTTTCTTGAATTATCAAATGGGACAGGGCACAACTCAAACATTTGTTCATGTCGTTTCTATTAATGTAGGACTGACCTACAACATCAGTTCATAGAGGGGTGTCCTTGTTAGATTCCAGGACAGGAACACGACTTCCTCTGCTGCAGCGACACTGAAAATACTCACACAAACACAAACTCTCTCTGTGTCAGTGCACCATGGAGAGATCCGCTGTGGTGTCGGGCCGCAGGAGTCCCCCAGTACCAGATTACAACACCTCGACCTCCACCTTGGCCTTCGACCAGCATTTCACCACCACCGCTGAGGGAGTTCTCCTCCAGGCTGAAATAGTAAGTGTGATTTAAAGTTTTGAGGTGTTTAAATTACTGTAGAAATGATCAGCAGGTCTAAATGTCAAGTTTACAATACAACTCGTGATTACAATTTATTATTGGATCATGTGATCATACGTTGAGGATCATCATAATTTTAAATATTTATCACAAAAGTATGTAAAACTTGAAAAACAGACACAGTGTAATCTCTGTTTAGGGTGTTTCTATTCCACAGTTTAATCATCTAGATGTGTAGAGAAACATTAACCTGACGTTGTCATTGTTAGGGATTTAGTAGATCGTGGCCCCACAACAGACACGGACGAGAGAGTTCGTAAGAGGAATGTTTATTTTGTCAGTTATAACAGCTGGCAGTAGTGGCAGGGTGCCGGCTGGTTAAGAAGTCCAGGGTGGAAGCGAGGAGGCGACGTCAGCGGTTAGGCACACGGAGATCTGTAGAAGTTGAAGAACAAGGTTTTAGAATACCTCCAACACGGTGCCTGAGTTTAAGAAGGTCGCGTCGTATAGCTACCGAGGATACTGAATAATCCGGCGCTGGAGTGATGATCGAGCCCGGCATTTATGGAGGAGGTGAATGAGATGATTCGGGTCCGGTGTGCCTCGTCTGTTGTCGCCAGGAATCAGGCCATGCCCCGGACCCCCACACGCGCCGAGGGGACACTACAGGGAAAGATGAGAACAACAACAAACTCCACAATCCCCACAGTACCCCCCCCTCAAGGGACGCCGCCTGGCGGCCGACCCGGCTTGTCCGGGAAACAAGCATAAAAGTCATCGAGGATGGTACCGTCCAAAATCAGGGAACGAGAAACCCATTGTCTCTCCTCTGGGCCATATCCCTCCCAGTCCACGAGGTATTGGTAACCTCGACCACGCCGGCGTACATCCAATACCTTATTAACCGTATATGCCGGGTGGTCATCTATGATAAGGGTGGGTGGGGGAGGCTCCGCAGGAGGGCTTAATGGACTTGTGGACACTGGCTTGAGATGAGAGACGTGGAACGTGGGATGAACTTTCAAAGACAGGGGGAGTTTGAGTCTCACCGCACACGGATTTATTATCCGATCGACCTCAAATGGCCCAATGTATCTAGGTGTCAATTTACGTGATTCGGTTTGGAGAGGCAGATCCCGGGATGATAGCCAGACCATCTGTCCCGGCTGATAGTCAGGAGCAGGGGTGCGATGCCGGTCAGCCACTCGCTGATTGCGGGATGCAGTACGGACCAGGGCTGCCCGGGCCTCGAGCCAGACCCGACGAGCACGCCGCAGATACTCCCCCACGGATGGCACTGCCACGTCAGCTTCCTGAGATGGGAACAGAGGAGGTTGGAACCCATTAGCAACCATGAACGGCGACATACCTGTGGCGGAGCAGACCAGGGAGTTGTGAGCGTATTCGATCCAGGGGAGGTGTGTGGCCCAGGAAACCGGATGTCGGGCTGAAACACAGCGCAGTGCTGACCCCAGATCCTGGTTCGCCCGTTCTGTCTGGCCGTTGGACTGAGGATGGTATCCGGAAGATAGGCTGGCCGACGCCCCCAACGCCTGGCAGAACGCCTTCCACGTCCTAGCGGTGAACTGAGGACCCCTGTCCGAGACAATGTCTACCGGGATGCCATGCAAACGGAAGACGTGTGTGATGAGAAGGTTAGCGGTCTCCAAGGCGGAAGGTAACTTAGGTACCGGGATGAAGTGAGCTGCTTTGGAGAATCTGTCAACGACGGTCAGAATCACTGTGTTGCCTTCCGATGGGGGTAAGCCAGTTATGAAGTCAACCGCCACATGTGACCACGGGCGGTGAGGGATGGGCAGAGGATGCAGTAAACCAGCGGGGGCTTGATGTGATGCCTTACCTCGGGCGCAGACAGAACAGGCAGCGACGAACCCCCTGGTATCGGCCGCCATGGAGGGCCACCAGAAACGCTGTTGGAGAAGGGCCAGAGTTCGCCGAAAACCCGGATGGCAGGCGATCCGGGAGGCGTGTCCCCATTGCAGAACCGGGGATCTCACTCCCTCAGGAACAAACAATCTGTCCGGAGGGCAGCCTGGTGGAACCGGCTGGTCCCTCTGGGCCCCCTGGACCACACCCTCGATCTCCCACCTGGCCGCTCCCACCACGCAGGCAGCTGGCAGGATGGTGTCTCCAGCCGTGTCCTCCATAGGGAGCGCAAACTGACGTGACAGCGCATCTGGCTTGATGTTCTTGGACCCGGGCCGGTAGGTGAGTGTAAAGTGGAAGCGCCCCAGGAAGAGTGCCCACCGGGCCTGGCGGGAGTTGAGCCTACGAGCAGAGCGGAGATAAGACAGGTTTTTATGATCGGTCCACACAATGAACGGATGCGTGGATCCCTCAAGCCAGTGCCTCCACTCCTGCAGAGCCAGAACCACCGCCAGCAACTCCCGGTTCCCGACGTCATAGTTTCTCTCCGCCGGTGAGAGCTGGCGGGAGAAAAAGGCACATGGGTGCTCCTTCTGGTCGATGGTGGAGCGCTGCGACAGCACGGCCCCCACCCCGGAGTCCGAGGCATCCACCTCCACCACAAACTGTAAGGCAGGGTCAGGGTGAATGAGTACAGGAGCAGATGAAAACAACAATTTAAGTCTAGCAAACGCCCCCTCCGCTGCAGGTGACCACACAAAAGGAATTTTAACCGACGTCAGCTGCGTCAGAGGTGTAGCAACTATACTATAGTCCTGGATAAATCTGCGGTAGAAATTGGCAAACCCGAGGAACCTCTGAAGTTGCTTCCTTGATGTAGGAGTGGGCCATTCGGCCACTGCCTTAACCTTGGCAGGGTCGGTCCTGAGTTGCCCTTTCTCCACAATGACACCCAAAAAACTAATAGAACATACATGAAAATCACATTTCTCTGCTTTTACATATAACCTGTTTTCCAGGAGTCTTCTGAGCACTAGCTGGACATGTTGCACGTGCTCCTGGTGGTTACGGGAGAAAATCAAAATATCATCCAAATAAACAAAAACAAAACAGTTAAGCATGTCTCTTAACACGTCATTAATCAAGCATTGAAAAATAGCGGGGGCATTGGTGAGGCCAAAAGGCATCACCAAATATTCAAAATGCCCCAGGGGGGTGTTAAACCCCGTCTTCCACTCATCCCCCTCTCGGATCCTAACTAAGTGGTAGGCGTTCCTGAGGTCCAACTTAGTAAAAATAGTGGCCTCATGAAGGGACCCAAAAGCAGAGTCAATGAGAGGGAGAGGGTATTTATTTTTAACCGTAATGTCGTTGAGTCCCCGAAAATCAATACAAGGCCGCAGAGACTTGTCCTTCTTCTCCACAAAAAAAAAACCCCGCCCCTAAAGGAGATGACGATGGCCGAATGAGACCCGAGGCCACCGATTCGGTGATGTATGTCTCCATGGCGATACGTTCTGGCTTGGATAAATTATAGAGCTTGCTGGAAGGATACGGAACGTTCTGGAGAAGCTCAATCCCGCAGTCATAAGGTCTGTGAGGGGGAAGTGACAGAGCATGGTCCTTACTGAACACCTCCCGGAGGTGGTGATAAACGGCAGGTACGGAGCTCACATCCACGGGCTTGGGAGGAGCCTGTGGCATAGAACGAGTGGAGGGAACGGCGGAACGTAAACAGTGGGCATGACAAAATAAACTCCAATTTAGGACGGACACCGAGGACCAGTCAATGTGGGGGTTATGTAGCTTTAGCCAGGGTAAACCTAACACCACAGGGGAAGTTGGAGAAGAAATAACAAAAAAAGAAATGGCCTCATGATGATTCCCGGACAACAACAGGGAAATAGGCCTTGTGCGGTGAGTAACCTGCGCCAGAAGCCTGCCATCCAAAGCAAAGACCCTCTTGGGGTGAGAGAGGAGCTGACAGGGAACTTGAGCCTGCGTAACAAAACTTGAGTCGATAAAATTGTCATCTGCCCCCGAATCCACCAAGATGGATAGCGAACGGGAGTTTTGATTCCAGGAAACAGTACCTTTGATCAGCAGGCGAGGAGGAGACGAACACACAGAAGACTGACTCACCAACGCTCCCCCAGTGGTTGGTGAGCCCCCCCTTTTGACAAAACCGGGCAGTTGTCACGAAGATGTCCCTCCTGCCCGCAGTAGGCGCAGAGACCCTGTAGCTGGCGACGTTGACGCTCCCGTGGAGGTAGTCTCGTCCTCCCCAGCTGCATGGGTTCCTCGGTGCCTGGAGAAGAAGAAGAGGAAGAAGAGGTGGTCCGCGGAGGAATCCTGTCCGGGCCGAATGGAGGTGGTGGAGAAAACGTAAATCCCCGTTGGAAGGGACCCATTGTCCGAGTCACGGGAGGTGCATGACCGACACCCCCGGATCTCTCTCTGCGTCTCTCGTGGAGGCGACAATCCAAGCGGATAGCTAGCGAGATTAGCTCGTCCAGTGAGGTGGTCTCGTCGCGAGCAGCTAGTTCGTCTCTCACGTCGTCTCGTAATCCCCGGAGAAACACCCCCTGTAACGCTGTCTCGTCCCACCCGCTCTCGATGGCTAAAATGCGGAAGTCCACCGAGTGCTTAGCCACGGAGTTAGCTCCCTGGCGAAGAGACAGGAGCCGGCTACTGGCCTCCTTGCTGCGTAGCGGATGGTCAAAAACTTTGAGAAACTCGTCGGAGAACGAGGAAAATGAAGAGCAAACCGGAGAATGACTATGAGAAAGTGCAACAGCCCAAGCCGCGGCCCTGTCTGAAAGCAAACTCATCACAAAAGCTATCTGCGACCTATCTGTGGAGTATGTTGAAGGCTGTTGCTCAAAAACGAGTCCGCACTGAAAAATAAACTCTCTACCGGCACCAGACTGACCAGAAAACCTGGCGGGTGTGGGGATAACAGGCTCCCGGGGCTGAGTGGGAAACGAGCCCGAAGCAGCGGCTGATGACGGTGCTGGAGCTGGACCCGGAGCTGGAGGAGACGGATGCGAGGCGAGGTGCGACCCTATCTGCTCCACCCGACTGCCGATCAGCGATACCTGGGAGGTAAGTGTGGTGATGGCCGCCATGGTCTCGAGTAGTGTCTTCTCCTGTTGTCCAACCCGGTCTTCGTAGGAGGCCAATGCCAGTCTGAATCTCTCCGTGTCTGCGGGGTCCATGTCGTGGCCGGATTATTCTGTTAGGGATTTAGTAGATCGTGGCCCCACAACAGACACGGACGAGAGAGTTCGTAAGAGGAATGTTTATTTTGTCAGTTATAACAGCTGGCAGTAGTGGCAGGGTGCCGGCTGGTTAAGAAGTCCAGGGTGGAAGCGAGGAGGCGACGTCAGCGGTTAGGCACACGGAGATCTGTAGAAGTTGAAGAACAAGGTTTTAGAATACCTCCAACACGGTGCCTGAGTTTAAGAAGGTCGCGTCGTATAGCTACCGAGGATACTGAATAATCCGGCGCTGGAGTGATGATCGAGCCCGGCATTTATGGAGGAGGTGAATGAGATGATTCGGGTCCGGTGTGCCTCGTCTGTTGTCGCCAGGAATCAGGCCACGCCCCGGACCCCCACACGCGCCGAGGGGACACTACAGGGAAAGATGAGAACAACAACAAACTCCACAATCCCCACAGTCATACTCATAATTCTAGTCAAAACATGAGTCTGAGCACTTAAAAAAATCATCTGGCCCGCGATGCGGTTTTCTATTATCTATCATATCACTGTGTGGGGAATTGGCAAATTGACGTCCTTGCAACTGCAGGCGCCCCTGCTTGATGCTGTGTGCGAAGGGGGAAGGGGAGGGGTCTTGGAGGACAGTTCACCTCTGGGTCTCCCAAATGGAATGGACAAGGGGGGAACGGGGGGTCCACTGTAAAGAGCCCCGCCGCCTGCCCTGCCCACTTGCTCAGAGACACACATTGAGATCCGAGCTCGTTCGCTTGAAGCAGCCGGTCAGGGACGGTGGTCAAAAACCCATCTGATGAACTAAACTCCAAATGCCTTGATAGCGTTTCTCTGTTCCTCTTTCAAAATGAATGAGCTGTCGATGTCTTCTAAAACAGACTCAATGGCAGCATCTACACATCTCAGCTCTCCAGCAGCAGGCATGTTGGTTGAAAACGAATTCAACCCAAGCGCTCTTTGGTGACGTAGTTGATTACATTACTGTTGATCATCTGTCCATCATCGAATAAAGCCCGCCCTGACAATTTGATTGGTCCGAACAGCTTCTGTTCGGCATTGTTTCTCCCCAACGGAGCAATGCCAGACCGAACTTCCCGACCTCAATGTTGTGGGCGGGGCTAAGTTCGTCTGGCATCCAGGCTACAGAAACATATAAAAGCAGGTTTTGCACTAGGAAAAAAAATTATTAATCAATGTGAAATTTATTTGGGTAATAATAGCATTCATTTATTTTTGTGTTTTTCCTTGAATTGTATTCAATAGATTAAACTAAAACTATATTTCTATGAAAATAGGAAGTTACCAACCATCACACGAGGCAAAACAACTCTTCCTCCTTTCTCTCCTTCATTGTTTCCCTTCCTTTCCAAATCAGCTGAGGGAAAGAAACAGGACAGCCGGTCTGTAAATACAGTCTGGCTGGCTGCCATGCAGAGGCTGGGCCGATCTGATTGTAACACTTTTTAATAAGTAGAATTGAACACTCTAAAGCTGCTTATTTAGGAAATTGTACAGCACACTGTAAGATTGAATTATAGGTTATACAGCTATATTCATAGATATTGAATTTCATAACTTCATAAAATAATCAATTTGTATTTCAGTGTAAAAGAAACCGATGTGGTTTCGAAGTTGTGATTCACACCGGAAACCGGTTTTCTTCCTGTGATATGAAACATGCAGCCGGAATCCTGTGAGACAGGAAGGGTGGGTTTGGTGAAGTGCTGCATGGGAGCAAAGCGATTTTGTCACTGACGACCACAGCTCTTTGATGCAGTGGAGAGGGGAAATGCTGGATGTGAAAGTGCTCTTTGAACAACATATGAATACAAAAAAAAAAAAACAAATCGAAAAACACAAGAAAAAGTGGGGAAAAAAATGGAAAAGTCGTCCCTCAACCAGCTCAAATACTACATTTCATGTCCCACATCGAATGTATTGCCTTTACTGAGAAACTGAGACAAATATTTGCTCAGGTGGTTTAGATAGAAAACTTAATTTTGTGCTTCAGTAAATAATCATCATAAAGCAATTTTTTGTGCCTAATCGCCCTCCTCTCCTCTCCTCTCCTCTCCTGTCCTCTCCTCTCCTCTCCTCTCCTCTCCTCTCCTCTCCTCTCCTCTCCTGTCCTCTCCTCTCCTCTCCTCTCCTCTCCTCTCCTCTCCTCTCCTCTCCTCTCCTCTCTTCCAGGTGTTTGGTATGTTAGTGTGGATTCTCATTGGAGGTACAGAGTATTTTCATCTCTCTGCTCTTTGCTGGGTGATGTTTGTCGCCCTCTCGTGCTGGGCTCTGACAGTTTGCCTGTTTTTAATTTACCTCACTGGAGCTCACAGGAGAATACCACGGGTCCCCTGGACGACACTGGTAACGTACCATGATCGTGTCAAGATTGTTGTGTCAACAATCTTGACACAATGCATGCCTTGTGATGACAGTGGTCGTATTAACATCCTTCAAGTTCAACAGATATGAGCTATGTCCCGATTCAGGGGCTTTATTTAGGAGGTTGTGTTTGACCACTGAGACTGTCCCATTTCAATGGCTTCTTCAAACATGGCTGGCAAATGCATCCCTCCATCCCTGAGCGACAAAGGATTCAATAGATAGATCCCTCTCACACCAACCTAAAGCAGGATTTATACTTGAATTTTTTTAACTTAATTGTTGCTAGGAAAAAAGGAAATCTACACCAGAGAGTCTAATTTCACTTCCTTAAAAGGATGTAGCCCCTGGATTGGGACAAAGTCATGAACCCACAAACAATATATAGTGTATTTTAGCCTACTTAGAAGATTATATACAAGGGAACTGTGCATGCAAATCCCTCTTACAAGTTTCAAGTTTAAAAACATATCTCTCTTTTATGCATTGTGAAATTGTTCTGCTTATTCTTGATGAGTTTATATTCTGTTCAGTTTCTCCTTTCTCTTTCTGAAATAACATAGTTACTAAAATTCTTATTTTGGTCTGGTTAGGGCTCACTACTGTGGAATAATGCTTTGGTCCTATGATGAGTCAGATGAATGAAGCAATGTCTTTATCTAAGATCCAGCACAATCGTTTTAAACATCAGACAATGTTCATAACAACAAAACAAATATTCCTTAGTGTACAGAAGCCTATTCTCCTGGAAACTATTTCAGAATATACCTTGTAAGTGTCATCCCGAATACACTGTGGTGACAAACATGCATGAAAGATACTGTGAGTCAGTATCAGGCCTTTGTGCTGAATTGCACACCCACAAAGCTCACAAAAATTACTCTACAGCCCATACCTATATAGTACGTTAAATACTATTAGGATGTAAATTCCAGAAAGAGGATTGGACTACTTGGTCTTTTTATCTGTAATTCACATTTTGTGTCTTTGTCTCCTCTAGTCCCTGTTTTTCAACTCCAGCGCAGCAGCTCTCTATCTCGCGACAGCAGTGGCAGATGCGCTGACTGTCAACCAGGCCACTAGGGGGCGGCACAACTACAACTGCTGGGTCGCATCTACAGTAAGAGATTTCCTGCCATTATATGTGCAAATGTTTTCACAGTTGTTAGGGCCCGGTCACAAAACATTCACCTCCTTCAGCGTGGTAAATCAAAGTGTGTAGTTCACTTTAGTGAACGATATTGGTATGTGTGACTATAGCCTTTCACCTAGTTAATCATTTACTAGGATAATATATTACTTAATAACATAGTAGAATATTTGTTAGTATTTGTTTTTTACCACCAAGCTGAATTTATAATGTTTTCCTCCTTGTGTTTGTCATCTCTTCTGAACCTCTCACTCCTCCAGTTCTTTGCCACTCTGACCACACTGTGCTATGCAGGAAGCAGCTACCTGAGTTTCCATGCCTGGAAAACCACAGAGGAGGAGCACTAGTGTAATTAAGTTCCCATCAACCAAGGAGGTGCATTACCGAGGAATGGACATGAAGGGAATATCAGATGACAGGAGATCAAGCTTCGAACAAGATGCTTCAGTTCAATCTAAACTTGAGAGAAGACTGTAAATGATCTTGATGGAATGTAGAGTATTTGACAGGTAACAAAAAGTTGCTTTCAAAATGTTTGTGCTTGGTTATGTCACACTGAAGTCATTTACAATCATCAGTGCTCTTGTGTCGAAACAAAAGAATAAGAAATTAATATTGTGTATGTGTGGTGGACAAACAGAGTCAGTTTTTCTTTTGATTATTTGTCATGTAAACTAGTTTACAGACACAGTTAATCAGTGGTTCTTCTCAAGGTTAAGATTCTATAGCTCATATCTCTCCAATAATCTCCTTAAATTAAATCAAAGTGCAGCAAATTTCACACACTTATGGATAACAGTTCCCTAAATATGCCTTTTTTCATCAACAGCCATGAATTGCTTCTGGGAAAATGGAAAATATGTCAAAAAGTGCTAGATCTGGCAAAGTTCAAATGTGTTGTGGGATTTCCGTTCAGTATTTTTTTTTGTACCATCCTGCCAACAAACAAACAAAAACTTCCTTGGCAGAGATAACCACAACTCATGACCAGATTCAACACATTCATAGTCAGTCACACAAATGGTTAAGTAGCAGATATAACGTTTTGTATCGAGTAGTTTTACATCATTTAATCTTCCCTCTAGTGAACAAATAAAGAGCGTTGAAAATATTCTGAAGAAAAGCCGCAATGCAGACAGAGGTCAGGCCGTGAATATGTAGCTTCAAACTGACCACGTTTAATTGGCTGGTTTAAAAAAAAAAAAAAAAAAGAAATCTTGAAATGGGTAAATGATGATGAAATAATGTTTGGCTCCTTATTTGTTGTTAATGTTAGCTTTAGTATTTGTAAATCACTGTGCCACTCTGAGAGCTGCTGGTATTTCTTATTGCATCTGCATCACACATTGGCAACGTTGAAACTGGGATGTTTTCTTGTGTGTTCCTCAGTGCATGGATTGACATTGTTGAATGAATTAACACACATTAAGAGCTTAAAAATTAAAATATGTATCAACTAAATTATAAGAGCTATTCAGTCTCTTCCCTCCATAGAAAAAACGTGCAATATAGGTTACATTTTTTAGGGGGAGTGGTGATTGGTAAAGGATTACACATTTTAACAGTGTTTGCATGCACCCGAATTTAATAAGATTCAAATTGAACATTTCTACAGCCATTAACAATATGCATGAATGAAAACCATACAGTCTTTTCAATAATCCCCCTCTATCATAACAACTGAATCTTCTCCAAATACATAGGATTTTGATTAAAAGTGACATTTCTGGTTTGTTTCCTTCAGGGATACTTAGTGCAAAGAGCGTTTAATAAATGCCCCTTAATGTGAAGACTGTGCATGTTGAGTATGAATGCACCACAGAGTCACAGAATGAGTTAATAGAGAGCCTTCACCATTAAATCTTAGTTTCTTTACTCATAAAACAATGTTTCATATTCAATTGTCAAATGTATTGCTCCGAAAGTGTGGTGAAATTACCTAGTGCACATTTGTCAACTCATGTTGGTCACTAATTCACAGGTTGATCAGTGACAAGTTTGGATTATTAATCAAAGCAATAATTAGTACTCAACCACTCAGCTTTGAACTCATTCATTATTCGCTAGTGCTATTGAACCCAGTTGCCCAGTGAGCTCCCAGTGCAGTGATCCCATTGCCATTGTGTCGGCCGCTCAGAATTCGCAGCTCTGATTCAGGGTGAGTTGGGTAGAAGTTGAATGATTTCTGCAACACAACATTATTATATAATTGTAATGTTATTGCATGACCACGATTAAAAGTATTGATAATTCCAACATCGAAAATAGGTAGCAGACCTGATAAGGCTGGCCAGCTGTCAGGAATCGTCCTCTGGAGGTTATGAATATCAGCTGATAGATGTAATTGCTGTGGTATTTACCAGAGATCTGAAACAAGAGAGACAATGTAAACAAACTACCATGGTTTGTTGTTGTAGTTAGTACTCAATAAGTTAATACATGATGTCAAAGAATTCTGTAATTGTCATTTCAATGAAAATATAAAAAAATCTAATCATTGAAATTATCAAAACAAAATCTTCATTGTTAGGTAGTTGTTTATGTTAGTACAGATGAAATCTCTAACCTGAATAACGCCCTCTCCATCAAAAAGTGACATCTCAATCACCGGGCCATATACTCGTCCAAATACTTTAGACCAAATGTATTGATGGCGCACCTGGATACTGCAAGAAAACAGAGGAAACACTCAGTTAACTTAAAATGATGATACAAAGTGTCTGAATGTCTTACTCAATTAAACAATAAAAGTAGAATAAAGAAAATGCACAAAAAGGATTGATAAACACGTACCATCTTAAGCAATAAGAAAGGATTTTGGAACAGAGAGTATAAGAATCTATGCTTCACTTTAATATATGATCTGTACATGGTCTTGTATTTATATAACTCTTATAACATTTATAACATTTATAACATTTATAACAACTTATAACATTATTGCCACAACTCAGGATTATAAATGTGTCCCACTTAAAACCTGCGAAGAATAATTTTGACAAAATAACATTTTCTTAATAACTGAAAGGAAGACAGACTAACCCGGTGATGTATTGAGATGGGACTTCCCAGACCCTGATCCCTGTGATCCTTCCCTTTGCTGATGAGGCAAAGGCAGTCCCACTACCACCAATGGAACCAGAGTAGGAGTAGTCTGCCGTGTTGGCTGGAGAAGTGGAGAAAAAAAGTATGACGTGAGGGACAAACTTCATCTCTTGATTAAACCATCCATATAGAAATATCTTGGATGTAGGATGTGTTCAAAGTTCAGTAATTGTATAATAAGGCTTAATTACTTACGTTTTACCAGGCAGCTGGCAAAGAGCCCGACGAAGAACAGGAAGGAAAGCATTCTGATGACAATAAAGCAATAGCATCAACTACATTAGTTATGTTTTAACTTCAACTTATTAGAAGCAGTGACTTAACATTATGTTAATCATAATAAATTAAATAAAAATTAATATATGAAATTAGAATCTTTCAAACTGAAATAATTGGGTTCATCCAACTTACCTTCTAGTTACCTGTGTGAGCAGACTGAGCAGAGGACGAGCAGACACTGTGACACTGGCATTTAAATACCTTTAGCTACCTACCTTGCTCACCACACAAACAAACAAACATTCCTACTTGATGGCCTGTGATTGGATGAATAGTAGCTGAGATTATTATCCTTCACAGAAAAGCTTTTGGTTACTGGAATTAAACATTGAACCAGGAAGAGAATTTTGACAGCCATATTTAAGTTAATTTTGTTCAGCGGCATGTTTTTCCTCCAAGATAAATGAAAAAATTGATATGAATCTGTTTATGATTGTTACAGTAAGTAGAGCTGTACATTCCCTGATTAACTAATAGGTGCATCGTACCACAGACAGGGACAAGAGACCAAAATTTAGTCCAACCAAAAGTTCCAGATAAAATTATCCTTGGTTAAATTCTTTTGGAATTTGGTAATTGGGTAAAATGTAAACAATGTAATAAAGACATCCAGTCTTTAAGGTCCAAAAACGCCCTCAATTTCACCTTGATGCCTATTTGGTAACTCTGACGTTTTTTGACCATATAACAGATTATATTTCTAGCAGATGCAGTCGTTGTTATGGAAAGTTTGAAATTTGTATTTCTTTCCTTATATTTTTAAACTGGGTAAACTCTATTTTCTAATAAAAATCAAGAGATAAGGCTTGAAGTTCAATGTATGATAAAAATAACAACGTTCAATAAATCATTCAAAACAAAGTCAGTTTCATTTCATGAAAACCATTATAATGACTCACTAATGACAATTATTCGTATTATTCACAATATAGAAAGTTAGGAAAAACAGAGGTCACAGGGTTGTACACATGTTACTATTTGATAAAATACTACAATTAACTCGAAAGGTTATCAACCTTCCTACAGTTCATAGAAATTGTCCTCCTGTGGACAAGTGACACTCTTCAGAGCTACATAAAACCAGGAAGTAACACAAAATAAATGTTCCTCATGATTGCTTTAACTGGTTCTACTGGACTCACCTTGAGTCCTTGGCCGACATGTATCACTTGTACTTCACCGCACCCTTTACAAAAACTATTTGTACATGAGACACAGAGAGAGGAGGGAGGAGATTTGATTTATAATAAATCTAGAATTCCTTGTGAGCACATCAGAAAATCCCCTGCCAGGTGGCCTATGTGGATCGATTTTTTTGGCATAGTTTTATTTTAAAGTGTTTTTAATCACACCCTACCTACTTGTATCTGGGGTCATGCTTTTCCATTCATGATGGTTATTGATTTCTTAATGCCAAACTTCAGACATATCATAAATGTACGTCTCAGAGATTGTCTGATGCTGCATTTTTTAGCTGCAGTCATTGCTGTCAAAGCATCTGAAAGCAGCCGACTGCTCCGTGACCACAGCTGACCTACAGAGGTGGCTGGTCCATCATCATGAAAAATAGTTACAAAGGACCCGACCAGAAGGAGATGTGGTTGGAGACTTAAAATCACATTTTTAGAAATGTTCCGAAGACAAAGGTGTGGATTGAGATCACATCAGAAAAGACATTTCTGGCACAAAGTCAGTCTTGTCAAACTGCTGAGGAGGAAAATCATCACATTACATGCCTCAGATGTTGCAGTTCATGTTTCCTGAACACCTGAAAAATAGCCTCTTCTTTATATGCTGCTATTCCAAAACTGGTGTGTATGTGTGTGTGTGTGTGTATGTGTGTGTGTGTCTGTCTGTGTGTGTGTGTTGGAGAGCAAGAGATCCAGAGAGAAGAATCGACAGACAAATAGTTATAATTATTATTGCACAATGTTATTCCCTCTGAATAATGCATGTTTATGTCTAAATGGCTGGTATTTCTTCTTGCATCACTCCGACTCACACTGGCAACGTTGAAACTGGGATGTTTTCTTGTGTGTTCCTCAGTGCATGGGTTGACATTTGGAATCAATTAACAAACCTTAAACATCAATATCTGATGGATTTTAACCAAGCAATTACTTTGTATTGGCTCTCTCCTCCATGACATACTCAAATAACTGTATATAGAGCCTAAAAATATGTATCAACTAGTTTATAAGAACGATGAATAATTCTGTCTCCTCCCTCCGTAGAAAAAAACGTGAATTATAAATTACATTTTGGAGGGAGAGTGGCGATTGGTAAGGGGTATGGATAGGGGAAATTATTACACATTTTAACAGTGTTTGCATGCACCCGAATTTAATAAGATTCAAATTGTACATTTTCTCCAACCATTAAAAATATGCATGAATGAACCATACAGTCTTTTCAATAATCCCCCTTTATCATAACAACTGAATATTCTCCAAATATACTATATGATTTTGATTAAAAGTGACATACATTTCTGGTTTGTTTCCTTCAGGAATACAGATGAGCAAAGTGCTTTGAATAAATGCCCCTTTATGTGACACATAAGAAAGTATATAGACTGATATGTGCATGTTTAGGATAAATGCACCCCAAAGTCACAGAATGAGTTATTATAAAGCCTTCACCATTAAATCTTTGTTTTTTAACTCATAAAACAATGTTTCATATTCAATTGTCAAAGGTATTGCTCCAACAGTGGTGTGAAATTACTTAGTGCACATTGGTGAACACATGTTGGTCACTTATTCACAGGTTGATAGGTGACAAGTTTAGATTATTCCATCAAACCAATCATTAGTACTCCACCACTCAGCTTTGAACTCGCTCATTATTCGCTAGTGCTATTGAACCCAGTTGCCCAGTGAGCTCCCAGTGCAGTGATCCCATTGCCGTTATGTTTCCCGCTCAGAATTCGCAGCTCTGATTCAGGGTGAGTCGGGTAGAAGTTGAATGATTTCTGCAACACAACATTATTATATAATTTTAATGTTATTGCATGACCACAAGCATTCGTATTGATAATTCCAATATAGAAAATAGGTAGCAGACCTGAGCAGGCTGGCCAGCTGTCAGGGATCGTCCTCTGGAGGTTATGAATATCAGCTGATAGATATAACCGCCGGTGTGGTATTTACCAGAGACCTGAAACAAGAGAGACAATGTAAACAAACTACCACGGTTTGTGGATGTAGTTAGTACTCAATAAGTTAATACATGATGTTAACAACTTGTGAAATTTTCATTTCAATAAAAACATCATAAATCTAATCGTTGAAATTATCAGAATTTTTTGTAAGTAGTTGTTTATTTTAGTACCGATGAAATCTCTAACCTGAACAATGCTCTCTCCGTCAAAAAGTGACATCTCAAGCACCGGGCCATATGCTCGTCCAAATACTTTAGACCAAATGTAGTTATGGCGCACCTGGATACTGCAAGGAAACAGATGAAACACTCAGTGAACTAAAAAAGATGCAACATAGAGTCTGGATATCTTACTCAATTAAAAAATAAAAGTACTATAAAGAAAAAATGCACAGAAAGGAGTGATAAACACTGGTACCATCTTAAGCAAGGACCTGTATGGAAATTATGGGAAACAGAGAGTAGAAGAATCTATGCTTTACTTTAATATATGGTCTGTTCATGGTCTGTATTTATATAACGCTTTTCTAGTCTTCATGACCACTCAAACGCTGTACAGAACAGTTTTCATCAATTCATACAGTGCATCTATTTGCAGAATTTTTGAGGAGGTTCAGTATTAATGCCCAAGAACACTTCGGCATGAGGGATGGGGAAGACTAGGATAGATCTGGTTGGAGGATATGATATAACTTTTACTTATAACATCACTATATTACCATATCTCAGGATTTGTTATTTGTGCCATTTAAATCTTACGATGAAATCATTTTCACAATATAAGATTTTCATAATAAATGAAAGGAAGAAAGACTCACCCAGTGATGTAAGTACCTGGGACTTCCCAGACCCTGATCCCTGTGACCCTTCCCTTTCCTGATGAGGCAAAGGCAATCCCACTACCACCAATGGAACCAGAGTAGGAGTAGTCTGCCGTGTTGGCTGGAGAAGTGGAAAAAAAAGGATGACATGAGGGAAAAATCTCATCTCTTCACTAAACCATCCAAATAGAGATATCTTGGATGTAGGATGCGTTCAAAGTTCAGCAATTGTTTAAAAAGGCTTAATTTCTTACGTTTTACCAGGCAGCTGGCAAAGAGCCCGACGAAGAACAGGAGGGAAAGCATTCTGATGACATTAAAGAGCAATAGTGTCATCTGCATTGGTAATGTTTTAAGTTCAACTTATTAGAAGCAGTGACTAAACATTACCTTTAATCATGTAACTAAATATAAATCAAATATATCAAATAAGAATATTTCAATCTGAAATAATTGGATGCATCCAACTTACCTTCTAGTACCTGTGTGATCAGAATGAGCAGAGGATGAGCAGACTGAGCAGAGGATGAGCAGACACTGTGACACTGGCATTTAAATACCTTCAGCTACCTACCTTGCTGACCACTCAAAAAAACAAACATTTCTACTTGAAGGCCTGTGATTGGATGAATAGTAGCTGAGTTTTTGTTATGTCACAGAAAAGCTTTTGGTTGCAGGAAATAAACGCTGAACCAGGAAGAGAATTTTGACAGCCATCCTTCGGTGCATTTGTTCAGCGGCATGTTTTTCCGCAGGCTAAATGGAAAAATCCATTGATATGAATCTGATTATGATTGTTACAGTAAGTAGAGCTGTACATTTCCTGATTAACTAATAGATGCCTCGTAACACGGACAGGACCAACAGACCGAAATTTAAGCCGAACAAAAGTTCCAGATCAATGGAACCTTGGTTCAACTCTTTTGAAATGTGAAAACATTTTATTTGATCGTTCAGACAATTTTGGCAAATTGTTAATTGGGCAAAATATGAACAGTGTAATAAAGACATCCAGGCCTTAAGGTGTGAAAACTCCCTTTATCTCACCTTGATGCCTATTTAGTAGCTCTGCAGCTTTTGAGCATGTAACCGATTATTTTTCCAGCAGTCGTTGTAATGGAAATCTTGAAATCTTAATTTCTTTCCATATATTTTTAAACTGGGTAGGGGAGAGCGGGGTTATGTGAGACATTTTTACATTTGCTCCCCTCTAGGCGAGCTAAAATGATATATCAGTAAAATGTATATATTTCCCATTAATTCAGAATGTTTTCTAGAAATGGAAATTATCAGAATGTCTTCAGGACATTCCGTTAATTTCCGTAATGTTCCGTTGCCTAGATACAGGGGGTGTCTCACATTACCCGATGTCCCACATTACCCCGCTCTCCTCTATTATTATTGTTGCTGTAAAATGCTACTGATCCCAACAATTTCAAAAGAAATATTTTGGCAATAAAGCAAACAAAAAAAAACATTACACCAGATTTGTGAATTATTCTCAAACTTGCCCTACATAAAATTCTTAACAGCTCTGCAGGAGCTATTTTTTTTAGTTTAAAGCAAATTCCAAATGAATATGGGTCAAAGTCACCACCAGATCATATTGATGATTAGATATTTGTATGTCACTGTTTTGGACACAGACACAGACGGACTGACCCACGGTGGTTTTTGATCTCGGTCATAGCAACAACACTGACAGTTTCACAATTTGTCCACAGGGTAAAAGCACAATGTTTGTTGCTTTATTGATTTATATCAAGTTCAATTGCACAGTTTTTTATTTTACTGTTTGTGAACTTGGGTCTGAAGATTACTAAACAGACCAGTTAAATAGCCGAAATGCAATGTATGATAAAAATAACAACCGTTCAATAAATCATTCAAAACAAAGTCAGTTTCATTTCATGAAAAACATTATAATGACTCAATAATGACAATTATTCTTATTAATCACGATATATGGAAGGTAAGGAAAAACAGAGATCACAGGGTTTTACATTACTTTACATGTCTTTTTACTGACACTTTTGTCCAAAGCGACTTACAATTAGTACACTCAACATCTATGAGGGGCCTTTTAGGGGTTCACTATCTTGTTCAGTATCTGCCATGCAGATGGAACAGAGTGGGGATTGAACCGGCAACCTCTTGTTGGAGAACGACCACTCTACCCACCAGCCTTTTACACATGTTACTGGTCGATACAAATAATACAATTAACTCGAAAGTTTATCCACCTTCTGACAGTTCATAGAAATTGTCCTCCTGTGGACAAGTGACATTCTTCATAGTTACATAAAACCAGGAAGTAACACAAAACAAATGTTCCTCGTGATTGCTTTAACTGGTTCTACTGGACTCACCTGGAGTCCTTGGCCGACATGTCTCACTTGTACTTGACCTCACCCTTTACCAAAAATATTTGGACATGAGACACAGAGAGAGGAGGGGGGAGATTTGATTTATGATAAATCTAGACTTCCTTGTGAGCACATCAGAAAATCCCCTGCCAGGTGGCCTATGTGGATTGAATTCTGACATTGTTTTCTTTTAGTGTGTTTTTAATCACACTCTACCTACTTTTATCTGGGGGTCATGCTTTCCCATTCAGGATGGTTATTGATTTCGTAATGCCAAACCTCAGACATATCAAAAATGTAGGTCTCAGAGATTGGCTGATGCTGCATTTCTTAGCTGCAGTCATTGCTGTCAAAGCATCTGTTGACAAAGAGCAGCCGACGGCTCCGTGACCATAGTTGATCGCAGAGGTGGATGGTCCATTATCATGAAAAAAAGTCACAAAGGACCCAACCAGCAGGAGAGGGGGTTGGAGACTTAAGATTACATTTTAAGAAATGTTCAAAAGACAAAAGTGTGGATTGAGAGCCCAAAGTCAAACCTGTCAAACTGTTGAGGTGGAAAATCAGCATCATTAAATTCCTCAGATGTTGCAGTTTGTGTTTCCTGAACACCTGAACAATAGCCTCTTCTTTACATGCGGCTATTCCAACACTGGTGTGTGTTATTGATTAAAGTTTTTTCCATTGGCTGATAGTGATTTTTTAATTCCTGAGTTTTTTGTGAGTCTGTTCTTCTCTGGGGAAAATCAGTTTGACAAATGTTGGTAGTCGTAGTTACCATGTGTTTGAATGGGTGCATCAAGCCCGTACTACGGTGGCCCTGAGAGCTCAACGAACAGCAACTTGTCAACTTGCCAAAACACAAGCAAAGTAAGAAAACATCTGCATCAATTTCACAAAACAACACATTACAGAAACGCACTGCAAATAGACACACTCGCTGCAAATAGACAAACGCGCTGCAAATAGAGGCGACAACACAACGGAAGTGTTTCCAGAGGACAGCTAAAAGGGATGGACACCACTGCCACATGAGACGCAAAGACGTCCAATACATCATACACATTTGGTTCCGCACAGGGGTCGGCAACCCGCGGCTCTGGAGCCGAACGCGACTCTTCAGTCCCTCTGCAGTGGCTGTACTGTACAGTGTTGTGCATATGTTTCGCGATTGCTGAACTTAACAAATCAGTTTTCATATTATTAACGTGTGGGTAACGATGAACGTGAGTGAACGTCACGTTAATTTTTTAAATCATCATCGTATCAGGCCCTCATGAAATACCAGGAGTGGGCGTGGGTGTGTGTGTGGGGGGGTATGTGTGTGTGTGTGTGTGTGTAGAGCCACAGTGAGCTCTGAGCTCTGAAGATGGTCCGATCTAGAGACATGCCGTCTTATCCTGTTAAACTGAATAAACAGCGGTGGCCACCATACCACACTGTCAAACTGGACACAAGTATCTCAGGTTGAGGAGATAGAGAGAAAAGGAGGTGTTTAGCTGCAGGAAAGGTCAGAATATGGGTCATTGCAGTTTCGGTCTAGTTTAGTATAAATTTTGACTTTTGGCTTACACACCTATTGTTATCTTGTGCTTCAAGAATGTGTAAAAAAAATTCCATTCAAATGGAGTAGTGACGTAGTTAAATGGAATGAGAGAAATTAGTTACTGAAAACATGGGCTGTCATTGTGAGTGGATTCCCATAAGTGAGGGAGGTGAACTGGACTTTCTTGTTTGTAACACAATGCCGCCGCATTGTTAAATGACTGATGAAGGCTATAAAAATAGTTTGTCTTGCTTTAGGACTCAAACCTTTGAGCGCTACCTCATAACAACGCAAGAAAATTCCAGTCAAAAAAAGATTTAATATATGTTCAAGACACTTTGTAGGATTTCAACAACACAAAATGAAACCTAAAAGCAAACAACTGAATATAAAATATAAATCATAATCATACATTAAAAGCAGTTCTAATTGGATGATTTGAAGGTGGCCAGTTCAGTGCAGTCTCTGATTTGTTTCTGTGAGGAGAGTTCCGGAGGGATGGGGCCGCTACAGAATAGGTTCTGTCTCCCCAGGTCTGGTGCTTGGTCCTGCATGGAGGAGAGAGGAGGTCAGAGGAGGGGAGCCCATAAAACATTTGATTCAGAGCTTATAATGTAAACTGGAAAAAAGGCAAAATCCCAAACTGTGTAAATTATTATCTTAAGAGTAAAGGAACTTCTGATGCCCACTAAAACCATTTACATTACAGTTTCTGCATTCACCCCTTCAAACAGTAAGTGCATTCCACCTCCGAGCAGCTGCCCCTAATGATCCCTTTCCATCGACTTGTAGCTGCTTCTTCTTAGATTTAAACTTGTTGCTCTGATGTTCCCCTTCAATTATAACAACATTCAGTGGATTTGAAATAGGTCATATACCAAAATGAAAAAAATATATATTAGAATAATATTTGCAATTTATTTATTCATTATGGTAATAATGTGAGCAGTCTCACAATGTGAACAGAATGAACATATGCATACAAAATTTCTAGGGACAATGATTTCAAATGGAAACAGCGGCGGAGATTTTTGCTTTACCATCAAGAGAAGTGTTGCACTGTAAAAAAAGGCGGTGAAATTAACAGTGAAGTGCTGTAATATCCTGACATAAAAATAATTTAAATGGAAAAACAATAAAGCAGGGTTTAATTTACATTAATATTTTGTAAAATACTGAACGTAACGTAACAGTTAATTTAAGGTGAAAATATGCTAAAATAATTATAATTCTTTGTAGAATTTACAGTAAACTGTAGTTTAAACAAAGAAAAACTGTAATACAAAAGTCAATACAATACAGTTTAAATTACAACATGACAGTGTTAAAAACAACTTTTTTATACAGAATAAAACTGTATTACATTTTACAAATTGATATGTTATACTTTACAGATAATAATATGCAAAAATACAGCTAAATTATGTTAATATGAGGGGTTTAAAAAACCAGGTGATGTGTCTGTTTAGACTTGAGTAAGCCCAAAATGAGCAAGCACTTGATCATAAAAACTTTTCTTGTTATCATGGTAATTAATAGTGATTAGTTTCGAGAAATAGTTGGCTCTTGCAATTTTTATTTTGTCATATAGGAGGTTAATAGTTCTTTCATATTTAGGCAGTGGACATGCAGTTTGGTCTTTTTCCACTTCCGTTCATTTTTTTTGCACAGCCTTCTAAGTTCTCGTAGCCTGTCATCACAGAGGGGCGTGATGGACTAGACATGTAAACAACGAGATCCCAGCTTTGACACATAAATAAGTTAAAAAAAAATAAATAATAATTCGTCAATAGCCTGGTTAAATAATTATTTCATTGTAGTATTTCCGGCTGGTCTCATCAAAATTTCGTAGGAAATGCTACAAGAAGTAATGCACTAGAATTCGTATGAATTCCAAGTTATCGTGAGTAAAGAGGCCAGGGACAAGTGACCTATGCGCTTCTCTCGCTTCGTGAAAACAAAAAACATGGCGGACATTCATCTAACCCTAACATGAAAAATACATATGAAGTCAACACCACAGACATTCAGCGGTGTGTCAGCCCCAAGATGTTCCTGAACCTGCTGGCCCGGGAACAGAGGACCCTATAGCGCCTCCCAGAGGGGAGGAGGGCAAACAGTCTGAGTGTGAGAAATTGGGTTGTTAATGAACAAAGATGTCTCTAACTTGGTCCAAAGGGAAACATATGATTGTGTATAGAGTAAACGTTCATATTTGTATCATAATTGGCCATTAAATACCACTTAAAACATATTTGACAGATTTGTTCCAGCTTGGACCTCAAAGGGGTCTGAGAAAGTAGACCTGAGAGGGCCTGTCCTTGGAGCAAGATAAAATGTAAACGTTGTCGTAGGACAAAAGCAAAGACATCATCGTAAAGGTTGTGACCTCGGGAGTAACATTTTGTCACTGGGAACATTCTGGATGGCTCCTGCTCCTCAGAGATGACCTTTGAACCTTGCACCTGAGTCAGTTTTGATGGCCTACAGGATGGAAACTAAATATGAAACAGACATTGTATGAACTGTTTTGGAAAGGTCTAGAGCTCCACTACCATAGCCCAATGCAAAACTATGGGGGGCACCACTGAGTAGGGCCAAAATCTTAAAAACTAGATTTGACCGTTTTATTGGTAAGAAAAACTAAATCTGACTAAACAGGTGTTTTTCTCACAGCAAAAAAACCTAAAGAAACATGCAACGTTCCCTGTCGCAAACTCACATAATAGTGAAAACACATTAGAACTACAAAAGATGGGAGCAACACACACAGCCGCTTGTTTTTTACACACATATCTCGCCATAAATATCATCAAAACGCATTTTTATAAGAAACATTGCTAAACTATATAGCGTTTTCCACCAAGAATTATGTAATGAATTTCAATGTACATTTTACATTCCCGCTAAAATAAACGGCTGTGTTTGAATTTCAAACACTCACTGACTGTTAGAGATTCATTGTGATTGGACTAGAGCAGCCAGATCCGTGAACTTCACCGCTCGTGCCTGAATGCGCGCGCTGTTGCGCTTCCCCACTCCGCCACAACCCACCACTCCGACCGGTCGCTATCGCCTGGAGCTGAGCCGAGTTAGCACGCAGCAGAGTTACCTGAGGATGGCGGCGGTGGTCTGAAGGACGGGTAAGCTAACCTTCATCTTCCTCAAACTTGAGATACGTGTGTAGTCACTTTACTACGAGCTTCTGTTGGGGACCGAGGGGGCGTTGTATTTATGAAACTTAACCAAACGAAATATGCCTTTTACATTCATTACTAAAACATATCCAATCAAAATACAAAGTCTGGAAAGTTTTTGTACATGATTGGTTGTTTTTATCTGTCAATATTACTGAGTAATGCCCGCCTCAACTTCACATTGTCCTTCAGGGTGTTGCACAGCTCAAACTAACATACACTCAGAGCAAGCATATTTAGCTCTCTCTATCAAAGTAATGACGGAAGGAGTACTAACAGTGAGAGGAGCAGTCTTCCCAGTGCAAAAGACTTTGATTTTGTGCAAGGAATTACAAGAAGAAAATGCTTAATATCCTTCAATATGCTTTTATTCTACAGGTGTTTTTTCTCAATTAACCCAGATAAAGGAACCAAAGTAGAGAATAAAAACTGCAGGCGCCATCTCAACATGAACCCACGAGTCCTCACCCTGATACAGGAACTCTCCGATCACGAGTGGCGTTAAGCCTAAATGTGGACTCTTTCTATGGACTTTGGCTGTTTGTTTGAGAAGAGCTGGTCTCAATTTTCATTTCGTCAAATCCACAATGTGTATTGTGGTAATTAGGGCACAATATTTAATTTTTGTTTTAAAGTCTTAATGGTGCACTGTTACTTTTTCTGGTAGATGGTGCTCCACCTGCTTTTTTTATGTAGATGGTCTTTCTTTGTGGCGATGATCCACAGCATGGTATACAACATCTCTATCTTGCACTTATTCAAGTAGAACTGTTTTTGTTTAAAAAAAATACCTCTTTCGACTCTGGCTGTGTGTTTGAGAAGAGCTGGTGTCAATTTTCATTTCGTTAAATCCACAATGTGTATTGTGGTAATTAAGGCACAATATTTAATTTTTGTTTTAAAGTCTTAATGGTGCACTGTTACTTTTTCTGGTAGAGGGTCCGCCATCGTCTTGTTTTGTGAAGATGTTCTTTCTTTGCAGCGATGTTCCAAAGTATGGTATACAACTTCTATCTTGCACTTATTCAATTAGAACTGTTTTTATTTCAAAAAAGTACCTCTATGGACTCTGGATGTTTGTTTGAGAAGAGCTGGTGTCAATTTTCATTTCGTTTAATCCACAATGTGTATTGTGGTAATTAAGGCACAATAATGAATTTTTGTTTTAAAGTCTTAATGGTGCACCGTTACTTTTTCTGGTAGAGGGCCGCCACCTGCTTGTTTTGTGAAGATGTTCCAAAGTATGGTATAAAACTTCTATCTTGCACTTATTCAATTAGAACAGTTTTTTTTTTTTTCAAAAAAATACATTAACAAACGTGCATTCTTACTCTGAGGGGGCTTACCTCTCCACAGATCTGACCTGAAACTTGGCCTGTTGAAGCATCTTTGTATGTTGTATACATTGAAAAAAAATGCATCCAATTGATTACAACTATTTAAAATGGCTGTTAAATAAATATCCTTAAAAGTGTTATTTTCCTCTCTTGCCTTGTTCAAAATGTAATTATGCATGTTTTGGTTTAGGCCTAGTAGAAATAATTTTGACGCTTTAGAAGTACATTTTACATAATAACTTGATTATTAAAACATAAAAAATACAGCACAACATTAATCGATTTTATGTATAATTTACAGAACCGCTCTATTTAAACTGCAAAGTTTTACTGTTATTCTACCAGTTTAAATAAGTTTTTTGTTTGATATTTCCCTGTTCATTTTATAATTTATTGATACACAATGAGCAATTATTGGATGTAAAAAATACAGAAAATGGTCTAAATATATACAACAACGTTATGCAAAATTCACAGTTTTTTTTGTAGACGTAACAGTTTTTTAATGTGATTCCGATGTAATTTCATTTACTGTAAATCAATTTACATATTTTATCCGTAAAGTTATCTACTGTGCTGCTGTATTTTTTACAGGAATTCTCTGGTAACCACAGCTGCCAGCGGTTTCCTGTAAAAACAACATTTTTTTTTTTACAGTGTGGATTCAGCCGAATCTTTTTGGTTTTCTTTGAAGTTTTGGCATCATCCTGCCTGAGGTCTATTTCAGGCTGCTCTGCAGTGGTGACAGGAGCTGGTTGGAACACAGTGTTTGCTGGGTCCCAGACAAAGACCCTCTCTCTCCAGGACTGCAGCAAAAACAGTACACAGATCTTCTGAGAAGCCACATTACTGCAGTTTTTTAAGAGGTCAGCTACAAAGCAGTCGATCTCCCGTACCAGGACGCGTGGAGCATAGTCCTGTCTCACAGTTTCCAAGATTGACAGGACCACATTGTCTCTGGCGGAGGGGGAGAGGGTGACTTGGCGCAGCAGGGAAGGCAGAACCTTAGACAACCACACATCAACCACTTGTCTGTACAGCCGCCAGAACACCGAGCTGCTGGGATTGCATGTTGAAGCGGGTATTCTTAGGAGCCAGCCATTAGCCCTGCAGGACTTTACAGGCACGGCCTCCAGCGCCACGTCTCGCCTCGGGCTAATGTTCTATCAGGATGCTGGCACACTGCGGATCTTGGGAATTTTGTGGTTATTTTCTTTCTGTTTCTTTTGTATATCGTTTGTTGGTATTATAGTTAGTTTTGCCTGTTGTTTTGGCTGAGACCTCTTCTATCTGATTGATAAGATAAATTGCTTTTGTTCGGACTGCAATCTGCTGTGGCACTGGTCATCCTTGGGAGAGGGGAAAGAGGGGAGCCAAACTTTATGTTATGCTCAGGTTTTTCCTAGGCTTGGCGTACCACACCTGTCGATGTCAGTGTGCGTTGTGTCTCTCTGTGTGTCTGTATCTGGTGGAATCCTGGCAGCTGGTGGAGACAAGGGTCCGGATTGGACCGGTATCAACCCCGAGCCTCCCATCATGACGAAGCACTTAAGGCTGGCGATATAACTTCTGTCCAGCTGGTCAGTCAGGGAAGCTGTATTTGAGAGTGTGAACAGCTCGCCACTCTAGCTCTGTATTTATACAGCTCCTGCTGTTGTTTTAAGAAGCACTGGTTTCTGTTTCCTGAGAGTTTGTCCAGTTAGTTTCATACTGTTATTTTTGTTTGCACAACCCTGTTTAAATCGATGTAAAATATAAATTACACAGTCAAGTCAAATCATACATTTTTTATGAAGCAGAAATCCAAGACCTGTGTCTTCCATCTCATCGTGTTGTACGCTTGTGATGACATCATTAGGTTCTGTTATTTGTGGTGCAAAAAGGGCTGCATCTCAAAATTGAAATGTTTCCTCCTATCTATGGTTTGCATCATTATTTTATGTATTAACTTTGTAAAATGTAATGACAGAACGTTAGGCATTTTATTTTGTTTATAACACAATTATGACAATTTCTTTAAATTGGGATGTCATTTCTTAACAATAAGTGACATCACAGTAAGCAAAGTTACGAGGGTGAACACTGGCGGACCATTTCTATTACTGAGTTCAAAGGTTCGAAATGAAAGGTGATTGATTCTTTGCCTCGGTTACTTTGTCATGTCGTTCCTCACCTCTCCAGCAAAGAGAGCTACTGAGCTCCTGAAGATGCTTTCTGCTCATGTGCCATGAAAGTCAGAATCAGAATCAGAAAGTATTTATTGCCAAGTAGGTTTACACCTACAAGGAATTTGCTCTGGTTATTGGTGCATACAATGAAAATAAAAACATAAAAACACAATAAATACAACACACATAAGAAAGGCAATAAAAGAAACAATAAATATTTACTCACTATTTACTTCTTATTTACTCCCTTGTTCTATTATATATATACAAGTAACATTTATTTAGACATGAACATATCTAAATAAAATATATATAATAGATAAAAGATATAAAAAGTGAAGTAAAAAGTGAAACGCAAGATGCAAGACAATCAGTGTCAGATTGCAATATGCAATGTAATGCAGTATAATATAATATAATATAATGTGTTAATTTAACACATCCTGGAGTTGTGGGGGCGGAATAAAGTCAGAGTCAGGTGTGGGTCCCGGGCCTTGTTGATAAAGCCAACTGCAGCCGGGAAGAAGCTGGTCTTGTGGCAAGAGGTTTTGGTCCTGATTGACCGCAGGCTCCTGCCTGAGGGAATAACCTCAAGGAGTTTGTGACCCGGGTGGGAAGGATCAGCCACAATCTTGCATGCACGCCTCAGGGACCTAGATGCAAACATGTCCTGTAGAGATGGCAGATTGCAGCCGATTACCTTCTCAGCAGAACGGATGATACGCTGCAGCCTCCTTTTGTCGTTAGCGGTGGCAGCAGCGAACCAGATAGTGATGGAGGAGGTGAGGATGGACTCCTTCTGAAGTCCACAACCATCTCCACTGTTTTCAGAGCATTGAGCTCCAGGTTGTTCTGGTCACACCAGGTCACAGATGGTCAATCTCCCACCTGCGAACTCATCCCCATCAGAGATGAGCCCAATGAGGGTGGTGTCATCCGCGAACTTAAGGAGTTTGACGGACTTGTGACTGGAGGTGCAGCTGTTGGTATACAGGGAGAAGAGAAGCTGTGAAACAACACATTCTTTTACAGCAGAGGTCCCCTCCACTCATTGGTTCTGTATTTTTCTCTGATGTCACTAAGTCATTGCTGATTACCTGACATGACATCATTATGAAAGTGTTACTGAAAGACATCAGCATGAGGAATGACACTCAAACAGTTCAATGAAAAAGTTGACTTTGTTCAAATTATCACATTCCCAACTGTTGATACAGAATGTGTTATGAAACCATTTGTCTTTAAACTGTGAGCACACTCCACGGTTTTAGCAGTGAGCACTGGTTTCATAATGGTTTCATGTAAAAATAAATAAAGTCTAAACTGAAACCAAGTTATGGAACTACTATATCGCATCTCCCCCAATCACCAGCATCAGATAACCCCAGCAGCTTTAGAGACTCATGTGTCCTCTGTGTGCGGTCACGTGCACGGCTCCACACTGCTGCAATCAGACTTATTATTAGTCAGAGGGAAAGTCATGGGACAGGCACGGGATTAGAGAGAGAGAGAGAGAGAGAGAGAGAGAGAGAGAGAGAGAGAGATACTTTACTGTATACTGACTGAGTCCACATTCAATGTTTAAATAAACATTCTTATTCATGGTGGTGACTCCAAATTATAGTGTTAGGTTCCAGGTTTTTGATGAAACCAAAATGATGTGTGCATACATGTCATGAAGTGGTATCTAGTAGGGTAAGCGAACAAACAAATAACATAAGACAACTCCCAAAAGCTGATATGATGAACTACATCTCATGTGGAGATTGTAGCTGGTTGTGTGTTAAGGCTGAATAAACAGCAGAAAATGGTGTTGTATGGTGTTGTGAACCTAGTATAACACGTATAATGCAAGCAATTATCTCACAGGCATTTTGTGTTCTTTTGGACATTTTATTTACAAATTAAATGCATAAAAACTTTGCAAATATGCGCTCAATCCAAAAAATAACCAGCTAGTGTCAAATATATATGTGTTAGAAAGAATACAAATGTATATAGCTACATCAAGTTCAAATCGATAAACAGCATTCATATAAAGGAAAGGAAATAAAAGGAAAAGGGGAGGGTCGTTTCTTATTGTTTATTATACATTTGATAATACATTTGGACATTTGTGTTGCTTATGTGGTGTCTAAAGTCTTCATACAGTCCTCGGATTCCAAGGAAAATCCACTGAAATCGTGAAATGGTGTAAATTCCCACTTTCCTTATTGACAGTGAACGCATCCCGAGAGCTGCCGTCGGATTAGTGCTGTGGACACGTGACGTCACGGCCGGGCTGGGTCTGCTGCTAATTGTGGCAGAGGAATAAAAGATGTGATGTGAGGAGGGGGCGCAGACAGAGACAAACACTGTGGAGTCCAGCAGCGTCAGGGTCAAGTAAGAGCTTTATGTGAACGTGACGTCAACCTCACTACAGACCATAATATGCAGGCTGGAGTTATTAGCGCGGATTAATTTGTTTGTTTACCAGGTCTATTATGATGTTTGTTGGTGTCAGTTGATGGATGAAACCCTGTGTCAGGAGCCTGTGCTAGTCCTACGTTAGTCCTGCGTTAGTCCCGTGTCAGGAGCCTCTGTTAGTTCTGTTCTGTGTCCTGTTAGCAGCCTAAGGTCCAATGTGCTTTATTCCGCCTCTCCTAAACTGTGCGTTATGCCATGAATTCACGTGATGAGCTGTTTTCTGTGTTCAGCTCGAGACGCTTTGACTTTGTGGCCACGCAGTTAAGCCTGTTTTTACCTGAACACAGTGCTCTCATCAGGTCACACCAGCAGCAGGTCTTATCACCTCAGAAAACAAAGGCAAAATCATTATGGGAATTTGCTCCAGTTAAATATTATTAAAAACAACAAAAGCCTTAAGAGGTGACAAAGACTTTTCACCTCACTCTTGTTCAGGATGACACCCACATTTCATTCATTGAAACCACTAAAGTATTTTTCAGACTGACCCTGAGTGTTTGTATTTACAGGTTAAAGTGTTTGTACTTAAGAATGTAAAAGAAAATTGAAGGTAAAGTCAAGTCCACTTTATTATTGCATCCATAACTTGCATACAAACAACTGTACCGCAACACCACAAATTGACGTGCATCAATTCTAAAAATGCAACTGACTCTGCTTTCACAAACTAGAAACTCACCCACTCACTCACAGTGATACCTGTGGACGATCTTTGCTGTTTTCTTTCATTGGCTCTCACTTAGACATTTGCATTCACTCATACAGCTCCTCTGGAGAACGGCCGGATATACCCCTGCTGCTGCTGATGCTGTGGTTTTTGTTGCTCTCCTCCATCATTGCTTTCAATATTTAATATCTGTATGTGTCTTGAGTTTAAAATTAAGTTTTTGAAATTGACATTTTTATGTAAAAAAAAAGGATTCTGGGAGATTGAATTACGGAAATGTTCAAATGATATAATGATACAAATTATCTATTGTGTTGTGCTGTGTTTAGCTTGTGTGTAGAGAGCGTTTGTTAGTGTGACAGGACAACGGGGTACAGCCAGGATGTCGTCAATGAGAGGAGACAGCAGCTGGTCCCAGCCGCGGGACATGAGCAGCCTCATCCAGGCGTGCAGTTTCAACATCCAGAGGATCAATCAAAACTGTGAGCTTCCTTACCGCATCCAACACACGCTCACACAACAATGTGATTACACCTCTACACGTGCATTATTTCCCCCAAACAGCTGCATGTTAACTGACGTGGGTTCCTTCTCTCTGCAGCGGGTCAGATCAAAAGTCTCCTCTCCCAACTGGGGACGAGCAAGGAGACCTCAGAGCTGCAGGAGAGGCTGTGAGTGCTTGTCTGGCATTAACAGAATCCCATGCATATTATCATCATTTGACACAGTTTGTGAGCTCTGCAACAACTCAAAAGCATTTTCAAGAGTGTCTAAGCATTTGTTTGTGTTCCCCCTGCAGCCAACAGCTCCAGCACTACACCAACCAGTTGGCTAAAGAAACCAACAAACATCTGAAGGAGCTGGGAGCACTGCCCCCGCCACTGTCTCCATCCGAGCAGGTCAGTGTAGCAGCATGTTTAACTCACTCAGTGTATGTTCATGTAAATTACATTTTAAATTAACATACATGTTGTTGTGGAAAATCTGCTGGTCAAAGGTCTACTCATCAGTGCAGAAAGGGCTCAGGAACCCTTTGTTGTGTTATGCTGAAATAGGTATTACAACTTGGCCAAATTAAAAGGCATTAAGTCTGAAACACAAAAAGGAACAGCAGTATACACTTGAGTCCATGCCCATGTAAAATAAACATCTGTGCTCACAAAAAGAGACTAGCTTACTGATTTTACAGAGAAGAAAGAAATGTGTGTGTTTTGTACATCAGGTGGTGCTGAAACACAGGGAATGTGAAGGGTCAGGTGAGGGCAAAGGTCATGGAATACATCTAAAAATAATCCACAGCTCCTGGAGCACATCAGACAACCTTGGTGTCAGCTGGTGAAACTAGACAATACTATTTTGTTCAGACAATACTGAGCAAAACTGTCGTTATTTTCTTTGAATGATCACAGTAATCATTCCCTTGTCTGTCCGTCTGTCTCTTTACATACAGTATTCATGCAACAAAATATGATCTATTTATTTAAACATTTAGAATAAATGTTAATGTTGAATAACATGTTAATTACACACTAAGGATTTTGACATTTAAAAGTGAGATATTTCAAAACTAGTTAAGCTTTACTTTTTCTTTTGTCCCCTGGATTAGTGGATGTCTTTGATACATTTATTTAAAGAACTCACTGGGGGAAATTATTATAAAAATGTAAACAGTGATTTTTAAATTGTTTAAATACCTATGATAACTTAACTCTGTTGTGCTTGTTCACAGCTTTGAAATATACATGCTCTATTTATGCTTAAGATACTTAAACAAACAATCAGAAAAGTTAGATCAACATTTTGTTTTGGACTCACAACTATGTCTATATGTATTTGTGCCTTGGGACTGTGCCCTGTCCAGAAAGGGACAGCAGACCTAAGGTCATGATCCTGCTCTCTTAATTGTAATCAGGTAGTGACCCTGCTCCAGCCTCTACAGGTTTCTGCAGTTCTGGGCAAAATGTGTGCATTTGGGTGTCCGACATGAGAAAGTAAAAGAAAGAACATTGAAACAGTCTTTCTTCTTTCATTCCTTCTTTCTTCCAGAGGCAGCAGAAGCTGCAGAGGGAACGCCTGATGAATGATTTCTCTGCAGCCCTCAACAACTTCCAGGTCGGGCAGCGGAAGGCGGCTGAGAAAGAGAAGGAGACAGTGGCCAGAGCTCGAGCCGGATCCAGAGTCATGGTGAACGAATAGCAGACTTTACATTGAATAGAATGGTCTAGACTTAACCGCCAGTAACATTATAGTCCCAAAAACAAAGAGATGACTTGAATTACTCCCGTTATATATAAATGCGTGATTGATAAGTGACGCAGGCTGATGCTGATGAAAACTTACTGTCTTCAGGGAGATGGAGTGAATGTGAATGACCAGCTGGTGACATTTGAAAAGTAAGTTTCATAAGTGTTTTTTTAAATTACTTTACACTCACACACAATCTCTGTCGGCCATTTTGTTCTCTGTTCAGTTTGTTTCTTTAAGTTCTTTGATAAACTGCAAAGTTCAAGGTATTTTTTAAGAATCAGTCCACAGTGAAACAGTTCTGTGGAAAGTATTTTCACTGTATCCAAATATAATAATGAGACATTATAAACCAGAGCATGGTGACACTATCAATATGAACAGCTTTTAGCATATTGTAGAAATATTAGAAGAATAAAGCCAAAGATATGTGTAAGGTCATTCAGAAACATTTAGTATCATTACACTGTTTGTCCAATAGAGGATACTGTTAAACTTTACACCTAATGTTTGTACTTCATATGTCTCGGTCAAAATTCTTTAAAAACCAAATCTTATTCATCTTAATGAAAATTATTAATAAGTGAAAATAATGTGTTAATGTGGAATACATTGTTATTGCACTTATAGAATGAGCCTCAAAGATCCTTTATTGGTCAGCAATTTTAGAACGTAACCCTCAGGAGTCGCCGATCAAGCCTTAATGACTTAACGTAACGTTTCAAATGCATTTTGATCTGTATTGTTATATATATCATGATATGATGATTATTATTATTGTAATGTTCAGGGATGACGAATGGGGTCCGGACCAAACTCAGACTGAGGAGCCCGCCATCACAGAGGAGGACCTGGAGCTCATCAAGGAGAGGGAGACAAACATCAAACAGCTCGAGGTATAAACCTGAACCTACATGATGTCCCACAGAGAGAGCTGTCCCACTGTCACTGCGTAGTTGTCCTCATGTAGTCCCTTCTGTCCTCCTGTCCAGGCCGACATTATGGATGTGAACCAGATCTTCAAGGACCTGGCAGTCATGATCCACGACCAGGGAGATATGATCGGTATGTAAAAGGCAACTCGGGTTAGCCCTGAGTCCTACAGATTAGTATATGTGTATTAACACTGAGGCTCCTGTGTTTCTGTTGACAGACAGCATCGAGGCCAATGTGGAGAGTGCTGAGGTTCATGTCGACAGAGGAGCAGTGCAGCTGCAGAAGGCAGCCTACTACAAGGTAAGATAGAGGGTCTGGACAAAACAATGGAAACACTACATGTAAAGATTAATCACATTTTAAAAAGCCATTTACAGATGTAGGGCATAATAAACAAAATAATACACAATTATTGCACGTTGAAGGAGTAATACGTGGTCTGATTCTTCATTCTATGAAAATACCAAACCAACAAAGAGCTGATCCCATAAACAAAGAGCCTCACACATGTCCTTCATCTGTAGAGCTGCACAAACACATGCAGTGAGCAGCACTGTTGCAGTGAGTCCTGTACTGGTCCATCTTATTAAACCCACGCCAACCAGTACCTGCAAATCTGGACTCACCTGGACCCGTTTACATTTGTCCCACCACCTGACCCCCTATCCATGATTTAACACAAATGCTACATACACAGTAACTCACATCAGCAGGGTTATGGGCTTCTTGTCCTCCTGTTTAAGTGGTAGAGTTGTGTTCTTGAAAAGCATCTGAATTGTCCCAGCCCCTGAGCTCATGCAGCTCTCTACGCGTTTCCTCAGCGACGACGAGCCAGTTTGCAGCTACCAAATGATAAACATTTTGGTCACTTTCTACAAGCAGCAAAGCCACAAAGAACGTATTCACCACTGGTTATTTCTATCTTTATGTCTCCATTGTGATGTACTAACTAGTTCAGTGTCAGTAGTGACAGTTTTTTGAGCTGACCCGAATCCTAACCCTGAGTAAATGTAACTTAACTTTTAATTCTAATTTCCAAACCCTTGCTCAGTCCGATTCAACCACACATTGTTGGTTTGGGATCTTTTCACGGATTTCTTTTTAACAATAAGAAAATTATACATTTGTCGATCAATAAAGTTTGATATGATGTTTTGTCCTCTACCAGTACCACAGCTACGTAAAACAGCATAGTCCCATCTTCTTCACTCACTCTGACATGATACTTGTTGTGTGCAGAGGAAATCTCGTAAGAGGATGTGCATGCTGGCCATGGTGCTGACGCTTGTGCTCACCATCCTCATCATCATCATCTGGCAGGCCATCAAATGAGAGGAGAGGCACAGCCCGATGACACTTTCAGACAACTTCCTCTGTGTGTGTGTATTTATGTGGGAGGACAACTGAGTGGGAAGAAGAGTTGGTTTGTTATATTGTATGTCTTTTGAGGTTAACAGCAACATGTTAGGAACTAAACTGCAAATATATTTTGTGATGCTGTTGAACATTTTTTATCGTTTGTTTTTTTAAGTCAAAAACTGACACATGTTCTTCCTCCTGTTGTTTGGGACGTTACAGCTGTTCTACTGTGTGTGTGTGTGTGTGTGTGTGTGTGTGTGTAAACAAAATAAAGCTATGTGTTTTTATGCATGCACAATACAAACCCTGTATCCCTTCTCAAAAGTAACGTTCTCTTCAGTGTAACTTTTATCACTACAGTCCCAGCTTGGATTATTATGACCAATGTTGCACAATTTTGTACAGAGAAAGTCCATCTTGTCTTGTTTGAGTGTGGAGTGTAGTAAGTAGTGTCTTACTCATGATAATGTTGAAAGAAATAAGGTGAATGTGTGTCTTCAGTAAAAGAGGTTGTTTCGCTGCTCGTGCTCAGCAGAAAGAGAATTAAATACAGATCCACCTGATGATGTACTGCTGGTGTCATGTCTCCTTTCGTCCACCAGATGGGGAGCTAAGCATGATGGTAGAGGGATCATCACCACAGACAGGAGTTTACCTGAAACTGTAAATGAGCAGCCCTGGGGTTTATACTTTAATGTACTGAAGTGAGACCACCATAGTGGAAACAAACCACATACAAATACATTTAGCTATTTCCAGCAACATCTGCTAAGAGTGAAAACGAGAAAATAAAACGCTTAAAATAGACAGTATAACTAGAAGAAAGCACACCTTTAAAAAAGGAAAAATATGATTTACAATTTGTTTTGTGCCAGGTGTATACTGGTCAAGTTTTTTTAGCTTGATTATTGTGCTGGAATGAAAACAAAAAATATTTCTATGTGTAATGTGATGGTTTCAAACACAATAACAAGAGCTTCAATCCTAAAGAGTCAGTGTATTAAGAGCAAAACCTGCAGCATCCAGCCTCTACCCCATACAGTGGATAGTTTATGATGCTCACAGTATTAAAAATGGCATAAATATCATTATTGATAGAAAAATCTGTTTCCTTAAAATCTCCCTTTTAATCTCAGAGAGTTGTCAATAACTTACATCCAAACTATTACAATAGCAGTGCAAAATGAATGTATGCATCCAGAGTAAAGGGATGTTGTACTTGCACCACAAACATGTGCTCCATGACTCTCCTCCTGTCTGAGTCTGTCCTGTGACAGACTGGTGACCTGTTCAGGGTGTTCCTCCGTCTGTCGCCCACTGTGTTTCCAGCAGTGTGTTCTCCCAGAGCACTTACAATACCTTTTGGTTGCCACAGCAACAGTTTCCGGCAAGTGTTTTTGAAATGAGAAATTTTTAAATGTAAATGATACAGGTTTATTTGGGGTAGTAATGGATCATTCTCTCCAGATAAGAGATGGATAAAGTGATATATCTGTTGGCCTGGACAATACTAAAGGTAAAGAAAAGTATGTTTTTGTTATTTGAAACCTCTTTCAATTTATTGTTTTTTGCAATAGCAGTGCTGCTATTTCAACCACTTACAGTAGAACAGGTAATTCTACTGAACATTAAAACAAAGACAACATGCTTCAGGTAAAAAATACACCTGAGCCTTGTTCGTGCAACACACACTGTATTCATGACAGTGCTTCCTGTGCTTTTAGGCCAGCTCATCACATGGACTACTTGATTGCGAGTGAAGTGCACTTGTAACCACTGAAGTGACGTTAATATAGACTGGAACAGTATTTGTGATGAGGACTTACTTTGCTGATTGAGATCCAACAGTATCCAATTAAAAACTGAACTTTGTAGTGTTTTCTTGGTACCTCATTATTGTACTGGAGACATTTAGCTGACGTTCTCAGAGTTAAGTCAAGATGTTCAAATGGTGGGTGGATTTTGTCTGAATGAGACACTTTGTGTGGACGGAATAGAAAACAAGTGAGAAAGGAGAGTATGTGGTGGGATGTGATGAGGCATACATGAGGGTTGTCTTGGCCACAGGCCGTCTTTATGCTGCGGAGGAGCTCTGAGTGGTCCTCATCGTCTCTGTAAGGTCGGGAGGTTCCAGCAGGTTTGTGTGGGTACGCTCACACCGACCTGTTATCAAGAGATGAGGTGTCAGCCACTCAAAATCACTTCAGTCTGGAGGACAAATCTGATTTCATCATCCAAAGTCAAACAAGTCAAATTAAGTGATGAGGACACAGTCTCCAGGGATCATGAATGTCTGTACAAAGGCAGCTATCAGGGTTGAAAATGCCATAATAAAGACTTTTCAGCTTAAGCTAAAGGCAGATGGATTACACCTTGTCTTATTGACAGTACACTGGAAACTTTTATTCCATCACATAACATGTCATTACCAACAATTGAAAAAAAGGTCAGAATGAAGATATTCATAAAATCATAACCTTTAAAATTACAAAAACAATATGATAAAGTCCCATCAATGGGGGGGGGGGGGTAGAAATGTCATTACATAATCACAAAAAAATTGTCTAATAATAGCCATATACTTTATATTTATATATATATACATATGTGTGAAAAACTTCAGTAAGTGGCTCAGATGTGTAGTAGTTTGGGGGATTCTTACTGTTTTTCCAACTATTTGAGTCCAACAAAAAATAACGGTCTGTAGTGAAATTGCATGTTGGATAATAGAGGCACTGAATCTGTCTATTGTGAGTTTGATAATCTTACAAGACTGAAATGCTTTCCATGATATTTGTTGCAATCATTATTGGCAATACCTCTGTCACTACGTTTGTCTTTCCTGCTCCCTTCTCCTCTGCCAGACTTTGTCTTTTGTATAAATACTTAAGACATTGATACACTTCTCCAATGATGTTAGACACTGTCTTTTCCAATCAATGTTTTAAATGTTATTTAATTGATGTGCTCTTCTATACGTGGGAACTATTGCACTTCTGTCTGTCCTGGGACTTCTAGGAATCCCTCACTTGTGATTCTATCAATCAGTCCATCAATCCAACCACTATACTGCCTATCCACCAGCATATCATAGGGCCAACGAGCAGAGACAAACAACGATTCACAGTAACATTCAACAATGAAAATAATCATGAACATTAAGTTCTATTGAAGTATCTAACTACTAATTCCACAGATGTCTGTCTGTCTGTATGTGGAACAAATATCTCAGAGCATTACCACGGCCAAGAAAACAGCCTTGTGATTTGTGCAAATTAGCACTTAACTAGTAATATGGTAAACATCAGCATAACCATCACACATCACTATAACCATTTTAATTCCAGCGCAACAATAACATGTTCACATTGCTCATCAAAGCACTGCTTTACGGAGCTGCCAGCATGGCCTTAAACTCCACAGGAAAGCTGCTGCTACTCCTGTATCGAGACAGTGGAGTCATTGTATCAGATGTCTGATTAGACACATTAGAATCATTCCACCGTGGTACAGGAATATTTTACTGAGCAGATCAAATGCCTCAATTGGTCTTAAGCTGCTTAGCTTGAGAGAATTTTAATGAATGAGGCTTTCAATGAGAATATTTTAATTTCCTGTGTCGGCAATGAATACTTTTCAGAAGTGTTAAAGACACAGCATTCAGGGGAACGCTGTATTAGGATACATGTATTGTCACATCAACAGTAGCAACAAGCTGCTACAGTAAGTGAAAGTAAAGCTGCATATTTTGAAATAAGTTTTTAAGAAAAAGGTAAAGCTCTCCAATACAACTCACAAAATTTGAAGTAGAAATACGCCCTAAGATGAGTTCTTCAAAGTATAAAGTGTGTAAATGGCAAAAACATTTGACCAATGAGTTGACGGAGTTATGGTTCGGAGAGGCTTTTTAAAGTCTCAGTCTCATAGACATTTTTGTGCAGTTTTTATAGGTTTGTGAGTATTAAAGCTTGTTTAGATCTTAAAATGTGCTGAAAGACGAAAAGTAGGGGAACAATAGGCTCCTTGTACCAATAAGTGTCCAGGTCCTAATTATGGAGATCACTGTGGCTGATGGGACATTTAATGCAGCAGAATTTGTGTTGTAGCCTTCCCCTTGACACACTACTGTTTTCTCCACAGGCAGTTGGTTCAACCTCATGGTTTAATTTGGGCTGTGACACACACTGTCAGCTGTGAGGCTTTATACAGAAAGGTGTGCGTTTGCAAACCATGTCAATTCAACTGGATTTAATTAATTTGGCCCATGAGGTTTCTGAGTGGTTGAACCTGTCATCCTTAAACTCATGTATGATGTAATGAAAAATCATTTCTGATCAAATTTGAATGTCTGATGGTTTCATAGTGTACCTGTGAATAAATGGGAGCTCTTCCCTGCAGCTCCTGTCATCTTTGTGGATTAAGAAGAACATACAGTATGAAAAGGCCCATGTCATAATGTCTTCTCTCCATCTTTTCACCTGGCCTTTAGATTATAGAAAGTGTGTATTCCTTGTGAGACTGGATGTCTCTAAGGTAGCCCAGTAAAAAAGGTCATAAGGAAACCGCCTGCCTGCTCGTCTTTCATTATTCTGGGAGGATAAAAGGAGGGTGCATCTGATTTCCATATCCTTTTTGTTGGAGGCTGAACCCATTGTCCAAGCGCTTCTTTCATTTCCTCTGTTATAAAGACTTGAACACACATCATCAGCACTGATCTGCCTCGCTGATGTGCAGACAACAAGTGAGAGTGACGGCGATTTCCCCTCTTTGAAGAGAGGCAACAGAGGCTCTCTTGATTGCAGGAAATGAAAGGGAGAAGATTTCATGTCTCTTGATGGATGTTTGATGGAGTTGGTCGAGGGAGGAATGGCTAAAGAACTCCTCTTTGACATTACCCTCCCGTCAGATGGCAAACAACCTCTTTCTGTGCACTCATCCTGAACTGTTTACGTTTTTCTCACACCATCAGAAAGCTTTTAAAGACAGAATAAAGGTCAGTTAATGGTTTCTGGATGACATATGCCGGCTGCAGACATGGACACAGACACACTTAAAAATAATCACAAGGCAAGAGGAAGGGCTCCTTTCTTTGTTGGAAGAGAACAACGTGTGTGACAGCTTAACAAGAGCAGGACCAAAGATGGGAAATAAACATAAACTTCACAAAACAAGTGTCCAGTTTGCGTTGCAGCATTGGCAGTCAAATTGTGGACACATGAACTTAAAGTCATGAGGAACCCTTGTGACAGGGTCCTGGATGGTAATTTCATTTGCACCACCACTTGTCATCTACTCTTATCGTCTGAATTCACCCTCATATATTGTCTGCATTGTGGCATTCTTCTCTCCAGGCAGGAGCTCATCTCACTGGTATGTCAGAGATAGGAATCTATCACAGGGAGAGAGCCACGTTTCTCAGTTGAAGAGCAAATGATCCTGGTCCCAACCCAGATGCAACAATTTAACATGAGTCTGATCATCATGTTGCCAATGTCATCTATTCAGGCTACGTTTCTGTTGCAACAATCATTGTTCAGCGTGGCTCGCATGCCATGGAACAAGAACTCAACAGAAACAGAAATCTCTATGTGAAGAGTTATAAAGTTCACTACAACGTCTGACGGGTCGAAAATCATGAATAGTCAGCTGATGTTTTCAAAAAGAAACGTCACTGCGAAACACTGTGACATGTGGGTGATTCATAAACTAGCTCCAACAACTGATTCTCCAGTTCAGGCCTATGCGTACTGTATCAAGCTTCACTGAACTTTGAGTAAACAGTCGAACAGCTCTTTGTGTCGCATCAGGTCTTTACTGCAGGTTCTATGGAGTCCACTGCACTAGTTAAATTAAATTAATTTAAATCAAGCGTCTCAAAGAAGAGTATCATGAGTACAGGGAGTAAGCATGGCATCAACTATCTCACTCAAAGAAGGACTCATGCACTGTTTGCCCCAAAACACAGGAGCCTGACACACTTTATTTATTTTGCGACAGTTACCTCGAAATGAGAAACAATGAGCTAAAAGAGCTGGGGGAACTGTGGCCTGCAACAAGATCAACCACTTTAAACCCATTTACTTCTGTGCTGAAACTAAAACTGAAATCGGGTTGGTTTTATAAAATGACTTTCAGGTGGAGCACCAAATGGGAGCCAGGCTTTCCATTGAGAGGGTTTTAAACAAACTGGGCAGTATATTTCTATAAAAGAATAAACAACTGCTGTACAGTGTGGTTGCTCCATATTCTTCTGTCGACTCACCTTTTTCATCACTATGATTGGTTGTACGTCTGTACTTTGAGATTTGACAACAGCCCCTGAAAACCAGACATGAACTTGAGGATGATGCCAGGCTCAGTGCGCTGAAGAGTCAATAATAATGATATGTAATAAGGATGATTCATGTAATAAAGACTACTTCCCTATTTTACACAAGTTCTACTCAATCTTTATGTAAAAATACCCATGGATACAACTTTTGTTGCATGCAAGTGCTTACATTCCAAATACTGTAGGCTATTTCTTCATGTGCCAATGTTGTTATGAAAAAGTTCATGAATGGGTGTCAGCTTTTCCCTATAGTCAGTTGAAATTACATTTAATGGAATGAACAGCACCATTTGGAACTACCTCGAAACGAATTTGTTGTTTTATAGAGGTGCTATTTTTATTTTTATTGTTTTACTTTTACCAAAAGCAAATATTTTCAGTCTTGATTCTCAGTGCAGGAATGAATGGAGTGAGGAATCTGACCCATTCAGGCTTTAGATTGTGGTTCAGGACGATCCAACCCATGCTGAACCTGACACCCTCTGGCCCAAGATGAGCCCTGTAGCTGCTCCAGTACCAATGGAGTTGTTTCTCTATCCAGGGATGGCTAAAAATAAAAAGAGCACTAGCAGCTAACACCAAAGCTTATCTGCTGGAGGAGATAAATTGTAGTTTGTTTCTCACGGGTGTCTTTTTGGAAAAGGTGTTGTGTGATTGGACGCACAGCCATTTGCAGCAACAGTAGCGCTGACTGGCACGGTGTCATCCGATCAGAGACACATATTCAAACATATCACAAAGACACACAGGCTGTCCAGGGTGGAAACGCTCTAAAAATAGATGCTGGTGATATGTTCACCATGGAGAGAAATCTATTTATATGAGGCTTATGCACGCAATGTATGCAGATACACTCCCCTGTGACACACAAACTCAAGAATTCTCTCTTGAAACTAGCTCCAAAAGTGACATTTGATGGCCAGCTGTCCTGTTGCTTTCCTTCATCATTAAACCTGGTCTGAAAAAAACTGGGCCAAACATGGTGAGGATGTTCCTGCTGCTTCTGTCTGACATGATGTGAAGTACACCCAGGGGTTCTCTGTCCCTCTCTGCTGCCCTACATACGGTACAACCCACACTCGCTTTCCCCCATCCAGATAACAGTCACAGTCACCTTGACCAGATACACAGAGAGAGTAGTGCTGCTATTCTGGTCCACAAAGATCACTCACTCTCATAACCTCCCATGGCTCTGATTAATGGGGTCGTTTAAAGAAATCAGTTCAGGACTACCTCTTATTTCGATGCATTGTACAGGCTTATGTTCTCTCTCACTTTGCCACTTCTTACTGTTTACTTTAATGTATTTCATAAATTTTCATTTAGCGTTCACCATGTCAGATTTATAATCAAGGGGATACCAGAGCCAAGAGAGGCAGCCCAGTGCCTTCTTTTTTAGATGACCTGCAGTGTCAAGTCACACTGAGATAGACATATCAAAGAAAGAGCTCCTCTGATTGTCAAAATAAAAGCTTTTTTCATTTAGAGGTCATGAGCTGATCTTCAGATTACTAGGGTTAGGAAATAAGGCCAAAATTGTATGAAGGTAAATAGTTTCACATCAGGTCAATCATCTTTTTTTTTCACTCAATCCGTATCGGTCCTTTAATATTGAATATCTTCATTGCCATAACAACACTATATAATTCTATTTTGTACATTTTGTTCTTAGAATACGTTAAATCTAACCAAAATAAATAAAGCAATATTAAATATTTGTGACGGCTTGGCGTAAAAAATATGTCATACATATTACATTTATTTTAGCATTACATTTGATTTGTACTCTTAATTTTTAATACATCTTGGTAGGTCCTCCATAAATATGATTATTTTGTTTACTCTCATATATATAGATAGTTTGGCCATTATAATTTGAGGCTGCATTTGTTCTTTTGTCAAAATACGAATATGAATACTTAATTCTCTATCTGTGCAATTCAGTCTTATGGGCAATCCTGTAACGCTGTATAGATTCTGTTCACATTATATATTCTGTTCACACTGTACACATTGTATATATTCTACAATGTTCACATTATAGATTATGATTACACTGTATCTGTTCAGGTCACATGACACATGTGACACTGTTCACATTGTCAATATTCAGTTTACATTTGATATATTCCGTTCACATTGAACATATTTTTTGTATTGTTTGTGTTGTTATTTACATTGTATATGCTCTATTCACATATTATATACATTTTATTTATACACTGTGCGTGATGTTTACATGTTGGTTGGTTTATACAAGGTTTGTATTTTTACTGTCCTCTTTGCTTCTGTAACATGACAAAATTTAAACATGGTGGACTAATAAATGATTATCTTATCTCATCTCATCTTATATTATCTCATCCCATCTTATCTTAACAACTTTGAACTATGGTGCTTTGAATGTTGTTTTATTTTCTCTGCTCCCACACAACATCCGGTCCTGACTCGCAGCTCTCCACTGTCTTGGTGTAAACACTCGCTCCAAGTGTCTGCGCGTTTCTCAGCTTCGCTCCGTCAACTTTACTTCAGATAAAGTCATCAGCGCGCTGTGACGCACCGCGGCAGGTCGTTTCGTGGACTTTCCTCCAACATGGAGCCTCCGGACTTCGAAGCCATGAACTTCACGGTGCAGCAGGTGCCGCCGAAGTACCCGCTGTGTGAGGAGTGGAGGGACGGCGCGGAGGGCTCCGTCTTCCACCTGGCGCACATCCTCCTCTTTCTCGGCTTCATGGGCGGCAGCGGCTTCTACGGGCTCCTCTACCTCTTCACCCTCCTCACGCTGGGCTTCTTCTGCGCCTCTCTCTGGGCTTGGTCGGACCCGTGCACCACCGACTCGTTCCTCTGGACCTTCGCGCTGTTCGCCGCCAGCCTGGCGCAGTTGGTGCACGTCGCCTACCGGCTGCGGGGCGTCTCCTTCGAACGGGACTTCCAGGAGCTGTACCAGTGCATGTTTCAGAAGCTGGGGGTGTCGCTCACACAGTTCGGGAAGATCGTGGCCTGCTGTGAAGGAGACGTCCACACCTTGGAGCCCAGCCACTGCTTCGCCATCGAGGGGAAGACCCCCATAGATAAGCTGTCGGTGCTGCTGTCTGGCAGGTGACTGCACGTGTCTCACACCGAAGTGCTCCACTCGAGTTCATACATCAAACACACATCAGATAAAGACAGCGCGACTTTTTCTTTTGCCAGAGTCACTTAAACACTTCAGCCTAAAAACTGAATACACTGACGTCATGAAGCCTGATTTGTACCATGCATCATGTAGGAGCTGCAACATGTTTGAGGTCATTACTGCTGACATGTTTAGTGTTCCCAATAAACACATGATGCACTGTGATTCATTTAATGCACTGGCCATGCAAATTAATGAAAAAGTTCAACATCATTATACATCCTCATTCAAGCAGTGGTGCATCTTGGATTTTTATAGTTCAGGGCCCATAAAGGGGCCACAAAGAGGGGGGAGGTATATGTCCAACATCCATGCATAGTTTTTTAATTTACTAAGGTGCAAATGTAAGACCTCCCTTGTTTACTGTTAGCACTGTAGCTTTGAGCAAAGCCACACATCATTAAATATATGTAGAAAATGTTTCCTTTCTTCAAACGTATTGTCTTCTATAAAGAAGTGTAGGAAATTTAAACAATTCTTAAAATATTGTCACATTTATTGTTGTACCGTTAAAATAGTGACTTTTTCTTTACTAATGATAGGACGGGGCCACGTCTGATTTCAAAATCTGATTTCACCTAGGGCCAGTGCCCCCCTGGATCTGCCCCTGCATTGTAGTATAATCACATTTTAATTATAAATACATATATTTCATAGCTCATTAGATGTTATACCTTCAGTGTGCCCCCTTCTGACATCACCACACTAAGCACCAGCATGGATAGGAGTGAAGATATGTCTTGCTATAATTTATTAATCTCCCTTAAGATTTCTAATACGAGTCAGGAGCTGTGAAGTGGAGCCAAGGTTTCAGTGTCATCATGATCTGTGTTCAGGGCGTGTTGATGACTGCTAATGACTTGTATATTGAAGTGCAGCAATGCATGTTGTGAATGAATCCAGCCTCAACAGAGTTTTTCAAATTTCCCACAGCTAACGTCTCATGGAATGAGAAGCAGAGAAAACAACTGTCAATAGACATAAAGTGTGTGTTTCCATGAGGGAAGTGGAGATTTGTCAGGATTCAACGCAGGGGACACAATGGAATGATGTACAAGATGGGATGTACTGTCTTTATATATATACGATGATTAGTTTGCAGGGGAAAAAACTAGTTTGTTCAGTGCTATGTTTTAAACAATAAACACTGAAAAAAAATGACTGATCACATACAAGTACGACAGTGTATCAGGCTCATTGTGGGTAAAACAAATTTAAAAGGGAGGATATACGACATACAGGCAAACATGAGGTGAATATGAAGCTAAAATAAAGGTGTGACCAGTGATATCCTTGCATCTGTCCATTGTGTTTTGTTTGATGCACAATACTATTAAATTTGTAACGTTCTCTCAAATATATGACATTAATCCCAGAGAATATTCAATCTTTTTGGGAGGGTTTCTCGTAAATGTATCTTTTTAATCTACTATAATATCTTATGGTTAACAATACAACTTCAATGTCAGACATTGGGTTCTTTCTTGGAACATAACCTCCGCCCTAATATCTGGTGGCCCTGAAGTGGAAATCACAAAATACAACAGCAAATTGCAAAACAATAGCAAATCATAAAACACAAATCACAAAACACAACAATTACAAAACACAAATCACAAAATACAACGGCAAATTGCAAAACGCATCAAAACACAACAAATAAGAAAAGCCAATGGAATTACTTCTAATGCAAAAGGTAGGTACCTGCTATCGACGAGGCTCGTCGCTTATTGGACGGATGCGCTTTCCATGTGTTTTGTGATTTATTTTTGTGTTTTGCACATCAGGGCCACTAAAAGTGTTAAAACCTTAAGGAGGATTGTGTTGCTGCAGTGATGATGTCTGATGGTGCCTGATTAAGGGATGTGTTAAAGGTTATACCAAACTCAAATGCTTATCATCTCATCATAATAATCTAGACTTTGAAGCACACTGTAAGTCACAGCAGCTATATTTCCAGTTGTTCAACAGGACCTCATCTGTAAGACAGTCTCAATGGTCATGGTTTTATCAGCACTGTCTTGTATTCTGTGTGATTTAGTGTTGACGTGTCCTTCATGTAGCAGTGTTTCCCTCTGGAAATTTAAAATCGACTCTCCCTCCATCCTCCAGAGTCAGTGTGACAGTGAATGGAGAGTTTCTGCATTACATCTACCCGTTTCAGTTCCTGGATTCTCCTGAGTGGGACTCTCTCAGACCAGCAGAGGAGGGCATCTTCCAGGTTCAGTTCAACTCATGCATTTCCAAAAACACATTTCAGGCAATTTACCTTCCCTGCCCACAAATTTCCATGTCCTCAACAAACTGCATCCTCTTTCTTTGTGTCATAGACCTTTTGTAGCTATTTTTCACAGAAGAAGTTTTGACTTATCATGGCATGAAAAGAAATGTGTAATTTACACCCTGACCAATATAATGTTTGGCTGATTTCATTAGTTAATATTATACTATCACAATTAACTGGGTATCTGATGTTATATATGTGCTGATATGAAAACTTAATAGAAAAACCTAATACAGAAATGGTTGGTAGGGTAATTTAGAAATGGTAAATGCAATACACAGAGCAGGCTATCCTCACAAAGTAATTGACCAACTACTCATACATATATATCAAAGATAAAGATAAAACGAATGTCAACCAATATATATCAATAGAGGAATATTTCTAAAATCTGTATTGGATTTATCTACAAAAATCAGACTGTAAGTGTTTGTGTATTGTGTATTATTGGGGCAATGGAATGGACTGAATGGCTTTGACACTACAATACAATGTTGTGAAAAAGGCTTGTTGCTGTTCAAAAACTGGCAAAAACACATCAATGAGCAACATTATTCTTTATTACCATAGAAAACACACACACACACAAACACACTGCAGTTCTCTTGAATTACTCATACACCTTACTGCTGCTCCTAATTAGCACCCAACATTGATTATGCCTTGATTTCTCACAAACTACAGTGTTTAATATCTGTTTTCATTTTAAATGGCTTTTTACAGTATTTATAAGGTGTTCAAGATCCCCTTTGTGTGCAGGACGCTGTGGGCTTGCAACTGAATGAAGGAATAACACATTATTAGTTTGTCTTTTATGGGATTTGATAAAATAAAGACGAAACACTTGCTGTAGTCTTAAAATGCACTACTAAAGGGGACTCTGATTTTTTTAAATGAATGATTCAGGACCTATTTCTGCTCCTAGAATGTCAGATGTCCCTATTAAACAGGGCAATGTGTCTAATAAAGAGGTAAAGGTGTGTTAAAGTAAACCATGTGAGACAAAAGTGCTCTGAACACAAAGTTTCCTCTTTTACTTGTTCTTTGGGCAAGTGGACATCAGCACATCACAGATTTCTTGATTCGGTCTTCTACTCCAAGCACACATTGTTCCCCCAAATCTGTCTACTGGAGAAGTATTAAAGGCATTTCCTGTACTATTGAGATATCGGAGGGTGGAGGTTTAATATACAGTTATTTAGTGATGGCAGCAGAATATTAATTTAACAGTAACATTAACCTTTGCATTTTTTTGTGTTTCCATAAGAGTAATTTCCATGTAATGATGGACAAGGTGGTTTGTTCAGTGCTATGTTTTAAACAATAAACATATTATGACATTGATCACCTTTAAGTAAGACAGTGTATCAGGTTCATTGCGGGTAAAACAAAATATAACAGGGAGGATATAAAATATTTTTAAGAAACAATTTGTATATTCTCTGAGATCATAAATTAGTGAGATCAAACTGTTTCATACTTTACACCATACTTTGATGATGATGATCAGTCAGCTGGCAGGAGAGTGAGGTACAGAGCAGATTGATGAGATGAGCTGCTTATGGAGAGGAGTGTTCTGTTCTGTGGTGAGTGTGCAGGCAGACAGTCGAGAAGCCATACAGGCAAACATGAGGTGAATCTGAAACTTAAATAACGGTGTGACCAGTGATATCCTTGCATTTGTCCCTTGTGTCTGATGCAAAAAACAATTAAATGTGTAACTTTATTCTCAGAGGAGTCCTCACTTTCTCTCGGTTTATTGTAAATATATCATTTTAATCTAAAATCTATATAAACAAGGACAATGTGTCGAATACAGAGGTAAATGTGTGTATAAGTAAATCCTGTGAGACAAAAGTGCTCTGAACACGAAGTTTCCTTTATTTCTTGTTCTTGGGGCAAGTTGACATCAGCACGTCACAGAATAATATATTATCAGTAACATTTACTTTTGTATACATTGACGGCAGAAGTTTCACAATTCAATTAGCCTTTTAAATTTCACTCATTATCTACTCACCACTCTGACATGGAGGGATGGGTGAAGTGTTCTTCTGTTGTGTTATTACGTCTGAAGTCTTGGGCACCATTCATTTCCATTGTTTACTTCTGAGACTCCAGAAGCGTTCTGTGGACTCAACCACTTCACCCACCCCTCTATCGGCATAGTGATGAGTAGATAATAAGTAAAGTTTCTCTTTTGGCTGAGCTATCCCTTTAAAAATGTCTAATTTGATATTACACATTTCAGTCAGATAATCGAGGGGGTACATAACAGGATGCTTATACACAAATTAAGTCTTTTAAAGAAAATTCTCAGAATTCTACAAAGCTCAATAATGGAGTCTCACACTTAAAATATATAAAGCTGGAAATGAACATAATAGGTCTCCTCAAACTGTCCATGCTCCCTGTGAATTGTGACATGTTTAAAACTGGATTTCATCAGATCATATGTGATACAGACATTTATATCAGCAATAGACCAAAAATAAAACAGTAGTTTATCATAACTTGGATCTTAGCTTGAATACCAGTTTACTTCCTTACAGCCTTGTCTCTCTGTTGAATGTGTTGCTCTCCACAGGTGACCCTGCGTGCCGATAACCCCTGCCGCTACGTGGCGTGGAGGAGGAAGAAACTCTACCTGCTTTTTGCTAAGCATCGCTACATCGCCAAGATCTTCGCCCTCGTTGTGCGCAATGACATTGCAGAGAAGCTGTTCTCCCTTAATGATAAGGCTTTCAGCGAGTCCGGCCGCCGCTATGATCTCCGCTTACCAAGTTACTGTCACATGCCAGGAACAGAATTAGAAGGGGCAGATGTCCTGCAAGTGCCGGTGCAGGGTGGGAGGACGGCCTGAACACACACACACACACACACACACTTGCACACACAAACACACTCTGCTCTAGGCCTAAAACACTTGGAAGTGACTCACTGTGTGTAGGAATGTAATGTAAATATAGTGTTATTTAAGAAGGCCAAAGTGTGACTGTACCATTTAGGGAAAGTAGGTCTCAAATGCAGTTGTATCATATTTGCTTATGTTTTTAGATCTCAATAGGCAGTAGTAGGTAAGTGGAGCTGGCAGTGATGTCAACAGTTATGTTTCCAGGGAGTTCTATAGATTTATTTGAAAAGGCTCACATGACCGATCAATCAGTAGGCTACATTACAGCTGCCTTGTTAACAAGTCCTTATATCGTCCCACCCATGGGACGATTTGGCCTATGTTGTCTTGCGTTCAGTGTGTTTCACATGACCTAGATATGTGATGCATTGAAAGCTCGGAAACACTTCACCAAATCAGCCAAAACATCCAAGTTAGCACTTGTTTAACTTCTGTTCTGTATCTTTTTTTCAGTCAGACTTACTTGTTTGGAATGCTAATGTTAATAACAATTTTATCTCATAGACAAATGGTCAAATGGTCTGTATTTATATAGAGCTTTTATGGTATTGATGACAACTCACTAGACTCTGTATAAAGATGGACAACTCGTCTCCATTTCCTCCCACTACCCAGAAGTGGTGCCATATACAATGTGAATGCTGCTAGTTTACACCAAAGACATTGTTTTTTTTTATTTTATATCAAATAACAATTTGAAACCCTACTTATTACAAACATCATAGTGGTAACAGCTACCTAAAATGGCAGAAGACATCTTTGAGAAACATGATCTTGACCTCGATTTTACCTTTTTAGTTTTGTCTCGTCCACTAACATGGAGGCAATATTTATCGTCTATATTGCAGGCCAGCCACCAGAGGGCGTTCAGGACACCTCTGCTTCACCTTTTGGGGAATCGCCATGCTGTCGATCTTTATAAACACATTACATTACATGTCATTTGGTGGATGCTTTTATCCAAAGCGACTTACAGTTGAATGGAAGGCATCTAGTTCTTTAAATAGATTAATGGTGTAAATTCACAGAGAGGTGCTTTCATTGGCCATTCAATATCTAGAAATGTAAAGAAAGAAATAAAACATAAAGACTAAGTGTGGAACTTTTCCGATGGCTTGGTGAATAATTCCTCACTATCATTATTGTGGCTGAACCCAACTACAATCTCAAATCATACGTTTACTGATAGCCAGCTGCTTTGAACTGTGTACTAGACAAGCTTGTGTTCCTGTAGTAAATATCATGTGTAGTTGCTGGTTTGGAGCCACTTGGCTTGACAGGTAGTATTCATCATTTCTTCATAGAAGCAGTTTAAAGTGATTAACCGTAGTAGATTTTGTGAAAATGGTGTTTGTGTGTATGTAAATAGTTGCAGACAAATGACACTAAAGATTGTGCTGTTCAACTAAGGTCAAATGAACCTATAGGTGAATTCATGTTATTTATTTTAGTTAGTCATTTATATTACATTATACATGTATAAAGTGACATTAATAGGAGGCTGTAGATGTCATAACTGAATAAGATTCTGTGATGTGCAATATTGACAGATTAGATCGGTGACTCTTGTTGTTAGATTGTGCAAATGTAAAATGAAACTGTCAATAGGCTAATTGTGTCTATATTTCACTTTAAAAAATAAATGTAACTTTATTTTACTATATTGATTTTTCTAGTAAACACTTACACACAATGCAAACAATATAAAATAGACTGGCTACAATATGATGTTTTAGTACTTTTATGTAATCGGTCTTTAAGACTATAGTCAAAATTCTAAATGCTTTTCTTTTTCTTAAGAAGAAATAACAGACCTGATCCTCCTCTGGAATAACTGGATGTCGTAACAATGTATAACTTTTTTTAAATACCTGACAATATTTCAAGAAGTATTAATCTGTACCAAATTTTATTTATTGATTATCTGTTATTCACCTGTTTAGACAACTTATTTACAAAAGCTGTCATTGGACTTAACTTGTTCAATAAAGACAGAAAGAGAGTAAAGAGGAGAGAATGATAGGTGTTGATTTGAGCTCTGTCTCCCCTTGTCGGAGCTATGAGACATTGCAGGCGCACTGCTCTCGCCTTCTTGCCTATTTTAGTCTCCTCACTGAGGAATGTGCGACGCACACTGTGCAGCCCTGACGCGAGGAAGCAGCCGCAGCCACAGCACCGTCTCTGCCCCTTCTTCCTCGGAACCAGCCCCTCATCCTCTGCCGTGCACAGCCCCGCTTCACCCACACCAGCCCGGGGAAACGGTGAGTAACAAGCCGCCCTCTCCTTCCGGTACTTTTACTTTGAGAGAAAGTTGGAAGGACGAGGTAAATATCTGAAGCTTAAGAGTACAACCATGTCTATTTTTACTCACTCAAACACACACACACACACACACACACACACACACACACACACACACACACACAGCTGTCAGAGTGGGAGCCTAGCTCAAATATGAATATAATTTGAGAGCACATGTTTTTGCATGTTTAAATTTCATGTTTGAGCCTAGATGTATAACAGGATGTTTCTCTGTGTGTGTGTGTGCGTGTGTGTGCGTGTTTGTGTGTGGGTGTGTGTGGGTACGTGTGTGTGACGAACTGGACATGAACTGCTCTTAAAGTCAAGTTTATTTATAAAGCTCATTTCAAACAACCAGAAGTGAGCAACATGCTGTACAATGCAACAACTTAAAGAGAGGTAGAAGAAAGAAAAACAGAAACATAAAAGACTCAGGAGTGAATAATAACAACATGAGGACACTTGAATCTCCACTCTACCCTTCAACATGTTAATGGGAGGAAACTGTTTCAAAGTTGATGATGTGGTTATGGGAAAGGGGCAGAGGAGCTCAGAGTTGTGGTGGCGGAGTTAGGCTATGGAAAGCTTTAAAGGGATAGTTCACCCAAAAATGAAAATTCACTCATTATCTACTCACCACTATGCCGATGGAGGGGTGGGTGAGGTGTTTGAGTCAGGGGTAAAAAGTGTTGCAGCCAAATCCAATACAATTGAAGTAAATGGTGACCAATTAATCAAACGTAATAAAAAATCAACAGAAAATGTTAATGTTAATGTCATGCGGACATCTGGATGTCCCCTCCCGAGCAGCACAACGTTTACGTTTGAAGAATCAGTCACCATTTACTTCAACTTGATTGGATTTGGCTGCAACACTGTTTACCTCTGAAACTCCATCGGCATAGTCGTGAGTACATAATCAGTGAATTTTCATTTTTGGGTAAACTATCCGTTTAAAAACAATTAAAAGACTTAATTCTACATTTAACTTTGAGGAAATACCAGGATGCAAGTGAGATGCTGTCTCTCTTCCGGTTACAGCAGTTGAAACAACAGATTAAAAAAAAACTGAAAAAGCAAAAACAAATAATCTCAGCTAATATAAATAATAAAGAAAAATAAAATACAATAGGGTTCTATTAGTATTCTATTAGTATTCTATCAGTATCCAAATCATGGTAAAAAAAGAGCAAATCACAACTAGCTTTTATGTATACATAATTGTAACAGTCATGAAATGGCTGCTCACAAGCTGTAGAAAGACTGATGTAAACAAATTGTTTGCACTTTTAGAAAATATTAATATTCATGTACTTTTTATAAATGTGTCCATAAAAAATTGTGATTGCTGTTATTTAAATTACTTCTCCTAATGCGACCCTGACATCAAAGTAGAAGAACAACAATGCGAAACAATTTATGTTGCATATTCAGTACACACACACGCACAAATCATTGTCTAGGCAGCACATTAAAGCATCAATATACTTAAAGCACATTGATAATTGTACCAGTGTGTTCTGCACAACAGTTTTTTTTATGTCTGCCACATTATCACATATCAATATTTGCATCGTTAACTGAAGCTCCAACTCGTAACCCTTTTGTAAAGGTAATGTTTAGAGCAGCTATTCCCAAATTAACTCTGAGGGTGATTGTAGATTATTTTGTATGTGTTGTGAGAGCAGGAACCATCTCAGAATAATTTGCAACATTCACCCTATGTCAACCGGATTCACCTGAATAACATAAGTTAAATAAAATAAAATGAATAAACAGTCAGATTTACTGTCTTTGTGCAGGCCAAACCTGAGCTAAAAGTACACATAAATTAACATAAACAACATTTAAATGAAAATGTTGCTCCAGGTCCACAATGTGTGAATAGGAAACTGTTTGCTGACATGTTTACCATGACAACTTCATAAATTATTAATACATGTGATGACTAAAAACAAACAATAGACACTTTGAGTTTAAAATGCTAAGTTAAAATCAAGTGCCACTGCTCTGTGAGGATGAGCACATGCTGTTTTCTTTCAAACATCTTTATCAGCCCTGAATAATTCATCCAATCACATCTACTCTAACCTTGCCCCAGTTTCTAAGGTGACCCCTGCTGAAGGATGTCCTCCCCCTCGGATCAACCCCTCCTCTCCTTCACCGGCCTGCCCCCCTTCCCCTCGCCCACGCCAGGATTCGCCCTCGTGCCCAATGCTACCTCGTGCGAGGAGTGGGAGCAGACCCACCACCTCCTCTTCCATCTGGGAAACCTGTCGCTGCTGCTGGGCCTGGTCATCCCAACCACCATGGGCCTGCACATGATCCTGCTGCGCCTCCTGCTGATGACAGGTCAGCCCACAGCGCCCCCTGCCGAATGGCATCTCTGTTGTCACCAGAGGGACTACAAGATTAACAGCCTCTGGAGATGATTTATTGTAATCACAAATCTGCTCTGTGTCAATGCATCAGTAAAAATTATCAATACAAGACTTTTGAGTAGTCAGTTGAGCTAAGTTCACGTTTGGAGGATTAGTATTTTTTTTCTTAGAGTTTTTCTACACAGAGAGGGATCTCTTCGGTACTGGGTCCTGTCCGAGGCCCTAAAAGGCTCTGATCGTGGCAGAAAACGGAAGGAGAGAATGGCAGATGGAAAAAAACACTTCCAACATGTTTATCTTCTCCTTGGAAAGAGAGTGGAGACAGGAAGCAGCAGGATTTATGGGAAAAATTGCCATTTGGACAGTTCATTTATTTATATTAGCCTGTCTCCGGGGGTTTTACAGAGGAAAAGAAACAGACACAGTAGAGAGGAAGAGTAAACGCACACAGCTGAAAGAGTTAAAGCTAACTTCAAAACATTGCCAGTAAAATAATAACAATTATCCTAAGTAAATACAGAAAATCAATTAAAATATTAATAATGTGTTTATTTTTAATTTTAAAACTACTCCTTTTACTTTTTTTTCTTACCAATTTAACAGTTTTAAACAAAACAATAAGTAAATAGGTGCTGGGGAATTTTCCAAGTTTTATCAGTGTTGTGAAACTGTAATTCACACATGTGGAATACACTTTAAAAATGAGTTCTAATACACAACTGATCCATACTGATAGATTTAAGTCATTCACACTAACAGATGTTAGTGGTAAATCTGGCTCCAATGGTTCCACCACAATCACAAACCTTGTAAGTTATTCCTTTTGCCTGTAGTGTCTTAAGCTAATTTTGAGCTTATTATCCTCTCAATGTGCTGCTTTTATTTCATTGGCTACTCTTGACTATTCAAATTTGCACTTTATCATGAAAAACACAGACATTGATTATTCATCAATCATCAACACACTATCTCAGGTCAAAATTACTATAATTAATATCTCTCTCATTGGTTTTAATAGACCAAGTCATTCAAATCTGAAAATAAATGTATCGACGATAAATTTACTTTGGTTTGGTTTTAGATTCTGAATCTTTATTTGTTTCTTTGTTGTGTGTCTTTATCTGCGGCAGGATGTGGTTTCTACATTGCCTGGGCGGCTCTGTATAGGTGCAACCTGGATGTGATGGTTTGGAACGTGGTTTTTCTGGTGGTCAACTTCATGCACCTCTTCTACCTCCTGTACAAGCGAAGGCCAGTGAGTTCTACAGCAACAAGCTCTCCTACCCATTTCAACAGTCACTTCAAATTCAGGCCAGTCAGTGGTTTTTTTTCCAACCGAATTGAAATACTGAAGCAGACATTGGGGAAACAGAGTGTTTATTTATGCAGGGGCTCAGTGTTGAGTTTTTCTTGGCTGACTCTGGCAGGAAGCAGCTCATCCTCCTGGGTTCACTCCTGCTTTATGCTAATAAGATGCAGGTTGAATCAAATCCATGGGAGCCACCGGGGGAAATAAAAAAAGGGGCCTCTAGCATGCTGATAGAATCAGACCAGGACTTTTCATAATGAGACAGGAGACTTGTCCTCCTCGGTCACTCCTCCAACTCACTGACTGTAATTTCACAGCAGCATCACTGTAGTTTGATTTCACATCACAATCAACAACGAGTTACGTTTGTGTCTCTGCTCTTGTCAGATTAAGATCGACAGGGAGCTGCGGTCGGTCTACAAGCGGATGTTTGAGCCGCTCCATGTGAAGGAGGCTCTGTTTCAGAGGCTCACGGGACAGTTCTGCACCATCCAGACACTGAAGAAAGGCCAGGCCTACGCTGCGGAGGACAAGACGTCCGTGGACGAACGCCTCAGCATTCTCCTCAAAGGAAAGTATGTGCTGCTTGTTTGGCTGTAGGTGCAGCTCTTATTCTTTGTCAACCATCTTTTATATAAAGTTTCGTTTGAGTCTGAGCATTTGAGTCAAATTGTAGGACTGACTTATACTGTACTGTCTGCATGCAACACAAACCTGGACTAAGTGGACTTGTTATTTATTATTGATTTTAACACAAAGATTTAGGGCTGAAATTCTAGAAGGTAAATAAATTAGGATTCAAAAGGTATCAATAAAAAATGCTAAAGATAGAATTGATTCAGCTTCTCTGTTTACTTATCTGCTTTTGTCAGTTTCATCATGATAAACTTAAATTCCATATTTATAGATCTCAGCTTGAATTTCAAACCTTTTAACTGTTTTTGATGTCAAATTAATAACCCTCTGTTTAATTTGGAACTGCAAAGAAACCATACTTGTTAAAATCACTTTAGAAAACATTGCACTTTTGTAAAATTGTAAGATCCTAGTTTTGAATTGGCTCTTTCTCTGGGACAGGATGAAGGTGTCGTACAGAAACCATTTCCTCCACAACATCTACACCAACGCTTTCATTGATTCTCCAGAGTTCAGGTCCACTCAGATGCACAAAGGAGATAAGTTCCAGGTAATATGAAAACAGAAAAAGAAATGACCAAACCCAATTTTTGCTGTTGTTAGTGAATTTCAAAGAATCAATTAAAAGAACACAAGGATTTTACCCGCCCTGCCATCCACACCGACCCTTAATGACTGTGAGGTGAAATGAATAATGTGTCAGTGTTTTAATGAACGTCCTACTGCTCCTTCTGGTACAGTGATAGAGCATATAACATATAACATGTTGAAAAACAATGGTTTATTGTGATTGATTGGCAGGTGACCATCGTGGCTGAGGAGAACTGTAAGTTCCTGTGCTGGTCTCGAGAGAGGCTCACCTACTTCCTGGAGTCAGACACTTTCCTCAGTGAGGTGTTCCGCTACCTCATTGGCAAAGACATCACCAATAAACTGTACTCTCTGAACGACCCCACCCTCAGTGACAAGGTGGGTCGAGCTCCACTGTCAGACTCTAGATTTACCCTCTACCATAACTATTCATATTGTGGTGATGATGATTATGATGAGGATGAGGAAGATGACGGTGTTTGGATGTGACCCAGGCACTGAAGAAGATGGACCGTCAGCCCAGCCTGTGCTCGCAGCTGTCTATGATGCAGATGAGGAACAGCATGGCGAGCGCCAGCGACACCGATGATGTTCTGAACCAGATCCTACGAGGAGGATCTGCTGGATCGTCCGTCCGTAAGTCACATGCTCACCCAACTCAGTTGTTACTGAGTGTAGAGTTTCAAAGTGGTTCAATGTTTCTACATTTTTGACACTTGGAAGCAGCTATCTAAAATATCCACTTCTCCCTCAGCCAATATTTGTTGAACTGCAGTGACATCACTCAGTCAGTGAACAGATTGAAAGCATCATGTGCATTAGGAGGAGACACTCCAGCAAACCAAATGTTTGGATGTTCTTCTACCCGGCACACAGGCTAAAAGCACCTGCAGTGCATTGTTGCTCTTAAAAGTACTCTCTGAGCCCAGCAGAGCCACAGCATTTCTGTTCTGCATTAAGTTCTTAGTGTTTTAACTCAGCTACGAGTGGTGATGGATACACATGGGTTAGAGTTAGGGGCTGTTTTCTGCTTCCAGAATATCTGCTTGTACATAGATCCTCTGCTCTGTGAGTGTATGGACCTCCTTCTCAAGTGTGACTCATCGTTTGTCTTTTGTGACGTTGGACCCCTTCAATGAGCTGCCGAGCCAAGATCCTGAATTGTTTCTGTCTTTAAGTGTAAATATTCTTTCTAGAAAAATCTCCTGGCACCAAGGCCTCCAAGATGAACCCCATAGAAGAAGCCATGGAGGATGACGTTTTCAAAGAATCTGCTACCTCCGATTCTCAGCGTATGCCCAGCACGTCCACTGAGGAAGTGTAGTCCGCAGGGGACGAATGGACACAATCACAATTATTAAGTTGGTGTGTTTTTCAACCTAACATCCAGAGCCTGATTGAACGCCAACATGGCTGATTCTAACGAAATGTCAAAAGACATGTGTGTGGTCATGTAGAATTGTGTCTTCAATTTGTAGTTTCTCCACCATAGAGCACTGACAAGTTATATGTATGATGTAAAATGTCAGCACAAATCTTGATCACAATTCATTCAAATCTAAGTTATGAAAAGTTAATGTTTTTAAGTAAACAAATAATGTTGGTATACCTATTTTTATGAAAGTTGCGTCAGTTGATTAATTTGGCTCAATTATTGTGAAGATGGAGGACATGACATCTCGGAAATGTGACGCAAAAACATCTGGATCACCCCCTGGTGGCTGGATGGAGTATAGGCCCCAAATCCCACGTCCTCCCTGTTTTTCAGAAAATGGTCTCTTACATGCTAGGTTTTTATTAAGGTATTTGATGCTATAAAAAGTGGGTGTGACCTTGTGATTGACATTGGTTATGGCTTCACTTCCGATCACACGGCACAGAATCTGGCTCTAAACTACATCAACAGTGCAAGATAGCGGCATATGTGTGCTGGAAATAATGGCTTAGTTTTTGTTCAGTTGGAGGAAGTGGAGTTGTGTCGTCAATCTTTATATACAGACATTGATTTGATCGCAGCCGAAGAAGATGGAACCAGAGATATTATATCTTTGTATTCCCTCATGGCAATCAATATCACATTCTTATCACGTTCTATTAACGACATATACGTATTTTCAAGTGATATATAAGTTACAGTATGCTAGAGTTCTTTGATCATCAAAAGAGAATGAGAGCAATTCCTTCTGGAGAACATAACTGATCAGTTTCTTTTCTCTGTGTGATAAAAGCATTGATAAAAATCCATTTTGAATGTATTTTTTGTTTTATAAGCACAAGCATACATCTCAACATCCACAAATAGCTTTTCTTAGTGTGGATTTTCTTCAGAAAATATTTTATCTGTGTGTTATATATTCTTGTTTAAATTTTTGTACTAGAAACCAGTGCACTGTGTGTGTTCAATAAACGTTTGTTTTTAAATGTAATTTGGGAACTGAGTTGTAAAAAGGTATCCTAGTAGTGTAGTGCCCCCCTGTGGTCACAATGTGTGCTTATCTCATCACAGTAGGGTCTTGAACTAATTTATATTAATACAACACTGAAACTTAAAAAAATAAAAATTCATTAAATCATTTTCTGATGAGTAAAACAATATAACCACATTGGAACATGTGTCTTGTTTGAATGTTACATGTTAGAGGTGGAAAACTCATATAGGCGGAGTAGTGTGCACAACTGGTAGGAATTAGGATGCTCCACAAACAAGATTCAATTAGGAACATATTCCTAAATAGCACTTTTAGGAAAGATGTCTGCATGACATCTCCACCTGTGGGATAAACCTCTGAGGAGTCAGTCGAAAAGCTCATTACAAAAACTATACAAGCAAACTTTCCAGGGGAGGTCAAACCTGAAAAACTTAAGAGTACCCAAAAAGTAGGTTCACAGTGAACTTGTTGCCAGCTCTGTTCATCACTAACATTTTCCTGATCACAGAAAAAGCAGCAGTCTTTGGCGTGGGGTTAGCTAAAGTTAATCTCAACAGCCAATCCTCCATTTCTCATAATTGATGTTAGCCCTGAATCACACAAAAGAAATGTTACAGTTATGTTTAAACCATTTTGTTGCACAGTTGCAAATACATGGAGATGAAAACTACTTTTGCAGATTCAAAATAGGAAGATGAGGTCCCACTGCCATTTAAGAGTAAAAATAATATAACTAATGACAACAAGAATCTCACTAGAACTGGGGAGTGGTTTATGTGTGTCTCCGTGTGTGTGTCTGTCCATGTAACTGCTACGTGTAGAAAGCAGCTAGGAGGAAGATACAAATTCAACATCAGAAAAAGAAAGACTGACAAGTGCAAATGACAAACTGTGACCTGCAAAACCAATCTAGATGCAAATGTATTTGTGTGCTTTACCCTGTACCACTTTCCCATTGAGATTACTACACATGAGTAAACATTATATTATTTTACATTATATTATATGTCTGACATCTGTTTTATGTTGTACTGAACAATTGTTTCTGTTTTTTAAATTAAACATGATGCGATTCGACCTCAGTCGGCAATAAAACCACTGCTGTTACCTTTTAAGGCAATGACCACTGAAACTACGTCTCCCACGCTGCATAGCGTATTTACGTCATCACAACAGGAAGTAACAGAGGCTTGGCCAGTCGCTATAGGTGAACGAGCAGTGAGGTGCTAGGAAAAAAATGAGTGTCGAGTAAATTACCATCCGTCGGAGACACTGTTCCTCTTCTGCCAGCGCCCATGGGCGAGGCCCGGGAGCGACACCGACACGTTAGGACCCACTGAGCCCGATGGTGAGGCGCTGTTCCTGAGGTTCTTCCCGGTGGACGTTCACATATGATGGAACGGGCGATGGAGCAGCTCAACGTTCAGCTCAGCCGGCTGACTCGGTCCCTCCGCCGGGCCAGGACAGTGGAACTCCCGGAAGGTAACAACACTGAATGTGGCTTCATGGGAATGTCAGTGTGATGTCACAGTCACAGTGGGGCGTCATGGTGAGGCGTTACATTCACGGTGAGTTGTAAGTGATGTCACAGGCACAAGTGAGGCGTCATGGTGAGGCGTTACATTCACGGTGAGTTGGCAGTTATGTCACAGTTACAGTGAGGCTTCACAATGATGTCACAGTAAGGCATCACAGCGATGCGTCATAGTCACAGTGAGGCATAACAGTGAGGAGCAGTAACACGTCATAGTGAGGTCACAATGAGGTTGAATCATGGGGTGAAATTGAGGTACCAATGATGTCACATTGAGGTTTTATGATGAGGTGAAGTCACTGTGCAGCCTCACTTTGATATTACTGTGACATCATTGTGACAACTCACTGTGACATCACTGACAGATCACTGTGGCATCACTGTGACCGCTCACTCTGACATTTTACTGGGGCATCACTGGGATACCTCATTGTGATACCTCATGGTGACATCACTGTGATCCCTTAGTGTGACCTCACTGTGACAGTTGCAATCAAATCCCTGCCACAGTGTGATGTGATGGTGATTTCACAGTAATGTCAAAGTGAGACTCACAGTGATGAGGTGTTATACAAACGTCAGACTGGGTGATGATCACAGTGATTGTTACTATTTGTCACAGGCACTCTGTCAGCTGCACAGTAGTGTGTGTTCAATGTGTTGCACTATACATTGTTTGTGTCCGTCAGCTTCCACACACAAATACAGCAGTTTAAGTTTTGTTCAGTCTCACCTGACAACAGTAACTAGGGCTTTATAATAAAAAAAATTTAAATGATTTCCTACACAACGTCCTGTAGAACTTTGAGAACACATTTCTTTAGTCTGCAACATGACAAGCGCATGGTTTTTTGTGTCATGTTATTATGACTTAGTAGGAGCAAATGAGCCACTGGAATGTGTGAAAGATTTATTTAAACATCCCCATGTTTAGGTGTAAGAGTAGTTTGGAAGCCTTGCAGCATAAACAGATGTAATTACAAGTTTGTTATGATTGTTCATGTGTGAATTTAGATTTTTGGTGGCTGATACTGATATTAGGGAGCAAAGAAATTCTGATACATATATATCATCTTATACGTATGATTCCTAATAATAAAAAACATTGATTGAGAATGGATATTTTTACCTTAAACTTTTTTATAAATAACCATAAATTAAGAAGAAAACCCAAATACAACTAAATATATAGAACTTGGAAATAGTATATAAATTAACATACATCTTTCAAGCAAGAAACGTGTGTGTTCTTCTACATAAAAGTGTTCTTATCGGAACATATCAGCAAATATATACTCAGATAAAAACAGATACATTGGTTGGTCTCGAAACTAAACTGTAGCTTTTACCTCTGACAGCTGGAGCAGTGAGGAGAAGGAGCTCAAAGGTCAGACCTCCTCCTTCAACCCATATATCTCTATTAACAATTAATCTAACAACAGAGCCATGGTACACAAGGCTCTCCCATGGATCCCCCTCCACCTTCAGTAACAAACAACATCTAATGGCTGCGTGCTGTTTTGTGGAAAATCCATGTATAGTGTTTGCAAAAGGTGATGTAAGATCGCTGTCTGAAAGTGTAGCAAATGTGTGTCAGTAATGTGTTTTTACACTGTATCTTTGGCTACATCTAGTGGCAGCTACCAGGAACTAGAGGACATAAAGCTCCAGTTCAACTCCTCCTCCACATCAGACACAACATGCAAATATTCAAATTTAAAAACACTAAAACACAAAAAAGGGAATTTTCCGTTATGAGAGGCCACAACTGACAGATGACTGACAAAAGTCTCATTTAACAACTGATACCACTCAATCTAATAATCAATCGTTTAAGCTATAATTAATAATAATAATTTCATTGTTGTCGACTGACCCCACGACCTAAGTCCTATCATGCGCTGAAGTATAACATGAGGTCTGTTAATTTGACTGATGGTTTTATTTCCCTTCCACAGACAATGAAACTGCTGTGTACACTCTTATGCCAATGGTCATGGCTGACCAGCACAGGTAAGCACTGTGGCACATTCACAGGATGTCCTGATACCATTGCTGAGCAACAGTGAATTAGTTTTGTTGTCATTGACCTGCTCCATCCTCATCTCCTACAGGTCAGTGTCAGAGCTGCTGCTCAACTCCAAATTTGATGTGAACTACGCCTTTGGACGTGTAAAGAGAAGTCTGTTGCACATCGCTGCCAAGTAAGATATTGTTTACTCGGTTCTTAATCACAACTTAGCTCACCACTCAATTCTTGAACATCTGTATTTTAAGTATATCTCAGTGAGTAGTATCCTTGTCTCTATAAGCATGTGAGGACATGGGGGGCCTCATTTTAGAGCTAGACTTGCTTATACTAGCTTATTGCAGATATAACAGTATCGATGTATAGGTAGAAATTATAGAACAGAAAAGCCAAAAGAAATATGAATACATTTAGTGTTTTACCAGTTGCATAGTTTGTCCACCAGAGACATTTTTGACAGCTTTTCATCAAACTACAGTTAATGGGAATATTACTTGACAGGATATCTCCAGATAATTAAACTAGACAGTAAGGACAACAATTTAATGAAGATGTACATCTTCATATAAGTTGAAATCGACAGTTAAATGTCCCATTAATTTGTCTGTTTAAAGTTTAAAGACCGATTTTTGTCAGTCATGTGTTATATCTTTATTATACTGATGACATTAATATTGCAATAGTTTTTGATATTGTTATATGTCCATGCCTAGATAGCAATTTGGAGCTGATCAAGATAAGATTGAGCTGACACCGGGAGTAAGGTGCCTTGCTCAGGGGCACTTAGACAGTGGGGTGGGGTAGGCACTTTGTCAGTGTGGAACAGATCCAGGCGGTGTCCAGGTGTTGTCCGTCCAGGTATGTTGTTTTTGTTGTCACTCCATGGATTCGAACCAGAGACCACCGTCGGATTTTCTGCCCACAGTCCAACTTTCTGCCACTAGTCCACCGCCTCTCCCTCAGTTAAGGGTCAAGATTAAGTTACACAAAAGTAACATCTGAAAAACACCTTTTCTAAGATACCTTGTCATCTTCTTAAAAACTAAGCTTAAGTTAATAAATAAAAAATTCTGATCATTTGCTTGGATAATGACATATCACTGCTGCTTCATTCTGATGTCATCATGACATCATTATAGCGATATAGAAGTTAACATTGCTTGATTGGGGTATACAGCACACATGCATTGCCCCTTTGATGCTTTTCATTAATCACTGAAACGTCCCCCCTACTGAAAATAGTTATGTACTGAATAGGTTTTTCTTTGTGTATTTATTTTATTACCAGAGATTAATATTCGTATCAGCCTTACGAATCCAGTAACTGTTTGTACCAAAAATATTGCTTTGAGCATCCTTAATGACAACATGTCTCACACATAACTGCATTTTCAAAAGAATTTGTATTGTATTGTAGAATTGTTTCTTCGTATATCAGGGTTTATATAAAAAACAAATAAAAAAAACACCTGATCATTCAGCGATTCATATCGGCCACACTTCCATGGTCGTCAGAAATAACTTATCTGAAGAGTTAAGTTTATCCAAATTGTGACAAAGTGGATATTTATAATTTAGATCTCTATGTTTTCTGTAATTTATCTGACGCTCAATGAGAGTGCAAATGAAAATGCTGTTTATTGTATTATGACAACATTGACCTATCGCACATTGAGCAGACTGTGTGTTTGTGTCTGTAGGAAGACTAAGTTGTTGTGTGTTCTCTCTGTCCAGCTGTGGGTCAGTGGAGTGTCTGATTCTGCTGCTAAAGAGAGGAGCCAACCCAAACTACCAGGACATCTCCGGCTGTACCCCTCTGCATCTCGCTGCCAGGAATGGGTATGAGCCTCATGCTGCTTTTCTTATCTGTTTACATGTTGCTGTTCTGCTCAGTTTGGATTCGAGTTTGAGTTTGTTCATTGCTACAGATCACAAATCCGTACTGTCCTTTTTGGTTGTGAACAAATACATTGAATCATTACCTTTCCAATAAATCTTTTGGGAAATTTGTATGATGAACTATTTTCCAACCACTATTATTTACAAAATATTGTTAAGCAATGTAGCCACTGAGTCAAAAAACGTTTTTGTCTTCAAAAGGTCCCATAGTGATTGTTCCAGTGATAGAATTCAGACCATAAACACCTAGATAGTTGCACATTTCATTCATCACGCCTGAAGTAAAGTAATGGACGCTACATTAAAGTGTCACATTAAATTCGTCAATTTTTCTCAAATGAGTTTGTCATTATGTGTTTAAATGTCTACATCTCACACACAGTTCTTTCAATATTGATGTAAACCTTATTACATTAACTAGTATCCATCATTTTATTTCTGATTGAATGTGCAACTGTTCAGCTCCTTATGGTCTAAGATTGTTTCTCCTCTCTCCTGTATCACATACACTGTAGTATAGAGTATAGCAGCTATTACTGGGTTAGACTAATAAAACATTTTCAGACTAAACATAAAATTGTATCCATCTACAAGACAATATGTCATTTTTTATTGCATTTTTGCTGCTTAATTCTGCTGTCACTTTGCTCAAGGGCTCTGTTGTCTTACACACTCCTCAGCAGCAGCTGGTTGGCTCGTTTGAGAGCTACTGTGGCCTAAGATTTTGCTGCTGCTGTTGCATTTTCTTGCTTGTGTTCTTTATGTCCCCCAAATACTCAGTCACAGTGGACAGCAGTAGAGGAAGCTGCACCATGTATGATTCAAAAGTCGTTATGGACGTGACAGTGGACACTGAAGCTGCGAGTGTTGCAGACACAAATGGTGCAGCCCTGCGTCAATTTGTCTGGTGCAACTGGCCTTAGTTCCCATCATGCTTCTCTGTTTTCGTCACGTTTCTTTTTGTGGCCCTGTAAAGATCACAGCCTGCTCTGGGAAAAATAACAATTATAGAAGTTCAGTGAGTCGACTGACAAAATGTGAGTCGATTCAGGGTCTTCATGACTAATGCATTGAATCATGGACTGTTCGTGGGCAGCACTAGTGTGTGATGACACTGTTACTAAACACTTTTCCTCCACTGTTCCCTCAGACAGAAGAAGTGCATGGGAAAACTATTGGAATTTAATGCTGATGTCAACATCTGCAACAATGAGGGACTAACTGCTGTGAGTGGACGATAATTCTCTGGCTGTGGCTCATGTTGTGATGAATATCTTAAAACCGCTGTTTTCATTGTTGCTTATGAAACAACTGTGATGTTCTAACTTTGTGACTGGTGGTTAATGAACTCCTGCTCCAGATCCACTGGCTGGCAGTGAACGGGCGGACAGAGCTCCTTCATGACCTGGTTCAGCATGTGACCAATGTGGATGTGGAGGATGCCATGGGACAGACAGCACTACATGTAGCCTGTCAGAATGGACACAAAACAGTGAGAAAATACATACAAATATTAAATATAAAGCATTCAAAAATTTTTATGTTTGTATAAATTTAGCCCTGATAATTATACCATAGGACTCAAAGCCTGGCAATGGTTTTTGTGTCAGGGACTATTTGTTAGAGTTTCAGGACTTTGCAGCATAAAGTTTATGGTCATTAAACAGTTTGAAGGCAGCAAATGTTTAGTTTTAGTGAAAATAATGGTCAGCTTGTCTGTGTTGCATTTCCTTTTATCCATATTTCCCCATGAGCCTTGACATTATCCTCAGCCGCTCTGTGACCATGTACTTTGCTGTAGCTGGTTATTTCTGGCTGTTGACAAAATGAAACTTGGCCATGAATGTAGCTGTGTTTGTGCCTAGATCGCTACAGAACCTAAGGTGGTAAAACTGACCAAGGCAGTGCATTTAACAAAGGATTTGAACGTGATACTTCTATCACATGTGACATATTTTGTATTCAGGAATAACTCATCGACAATGCCAAGCAAGCACATCCTCGTTAAGTTACTGCAGCTGCACCAAATAAACACAGACAAAATGATGCAGCCTGTCATTAGCTAGCCACAGCAGAGGGTGCACCCAGTTTCTTAGCGAGTGCATGTTGTCGCTGTCAGAGCTCGGCCTTATTTCACTCATAGTAGTAAATCTTAACAATATTGTAAATATTATCGTTTCAAGTTGTGGATTGTTTATCTTCTTGTTATTCAGAATGTCAGTGAAACATGACAGTATTATAGTAAGTTAGAGTGAGTGTGTGTTGTGTCTGGACAGACGGTGTTGTGCCTTCTGGACAGCGGAGCTGACATCAACAGGCCGAACGTCTCTGGAGCCACGCCTCTTTACTTTGCCTGCAGGTATCAGTGATGTCACCAGTAATGTCACAGAAGTGCCATTGTGTCATTTTGTGGACACAGCTCACCTCTTCTTCTCTTCCAATTTATTCTTATTAATTCACAGGGTTAAAATAATGCTGAAGTATTAAGGCGTGTGATGTTCTCAAATACTCACATTTACCTTTTTTCATATTGTACTGCTTGTATTGAAACTTGTCTTTCTTCTGTAGCCATGGCCAAAGAGACACAGCACTGATTCTGCTCTCTCGAAGTGCCAAATACCTGGCTGACAAGAATGGAATCACTCCTCTGGATCTCTGTGTGCAGGTGAGCGTTTGTCTCCTTAACCTTTTCCTGTGCTTTTCTTCTTTCCCTCTTCGTGTTGTTTTGTTCTGTTCACGCTAAGCTCCTGTGGTTCCTGTTACTCCTGTGTGTTCATCAGGGTGGATATGGGGAGACCTGTGAGATCCTCATCCAACATCACAGCCGACTCTTCCAGACCCTCATCCAGATGACACAGAACGATGAGATTAAAGAGAGCATGGTACAGTGCAACCAGTTTGTCAATATATTCATTGATACGCCCTTTTTTACAGGTGTATTGAGTGTGTGTGTTTGTGTGTGTGTGTTTGTGTGTGAGTAGCTCAGGCAGGTTCTGGAGCATGTCTCTCAGCAGAGTGACAGTCACTACCAGAGGATCTTGACTAGTCTCGCTGAAGTGGGGACCACCAATGGACACAAACTTCTCAGGTAGAATCAATACAGTCAATATTGGAGAAGATATCAATAAAAGGGGAAAGTACCCAAAGATAAATGTACTTTGTCACATTATACCACTGCCCATGTCTCAATAGAAAGGTACAGGTGTGTGTTAATGTGGCTCGCATAGCCTTTCACAAAGATAAGCAGCCTTGCTCTGTCTAATTTTAGAATAAAACACACTGAATTTGTGGTTTCTATCTCCTTTTTTCATCATAATATATATACAATTGAAACCAGGATAGATTATAGTTAATTGAACAGCCTCCTCCTCCTGTATCATGACTCAGAGATATCAGTATTTATCTCCTTCACCAACTATAGTCACATGGCCTCCCACAAATGCAGCTGTTGTTTCTGTGTCAGTAGGTTTAGTTTGATGTAGTTCATACAAACTCAATGTTGAGCAATGCTTAGAAATTCTTGACAGTCCCTCCTTTCCCACTCTGTCCCTCCTCAGCCTGTCCAGTAGTTTCGAACCTCAGATGAAGAGCCTTCTGAGAATCGTTCGTATATTCTGCCACGTGTTCTGCCTCGGGCCTTCATCCCCCAACAACGGCAATGACATGTGCTACAACGGCAACAAGACGCCTCGCAGCCAGGTCTTTAAGGTGAGTTGGGGGTCACATTAATCTATGCACACCTGAAAAATGTGTTTTCCTTCCTAAAAAAAGGAAATTGGAAATGGGGAAAATAGCACAATGTTCCAAAAACATGAGGGGTCAACTCTCAGGGTTTTCTTGACAGTATAGAAGTTTTCAGACATGGATTTTGCAGATAAAGACGGGAGAATTGGGTACGGACTTTACCCGCAGTTTGCTTTTACACATGCCCAGCGCAGCAGGAACAACAAATCCTCTGCTTTATTCAGCAAGTGGGGGAGCAGAGGCAGGAAGGGACGTTTTAATTCCGCTGCAGATTTCGCACTATTTTCTTGAAATGAGACAGACACCACAAACTCTCTGTCACATCGTCACATCGTCTTGCTTCTTGCTCGATGTGAAACCCAGAAACAGCTCACACAGGACTCATGCTCAATGAGACTAGTCCCAGTAAACAACAGAATGTGTGGATTATACTTTTTTTTAATTTTCAACTGTTAAATTCTACAATCTAAACTTCTGTATATCTCCTTGCTATTGATGGGGAGTCAAAATTGTTCACAGATATTCTATTACTAATAATAAATATGCTGTATATAAAATACACTTATGTAAAAAAATAAAAAGTGTTTATAGGTAGTTTTTATAGGTAAATAAGGAAATAATATTTTTTTTATTTTGGATGAAATATTTAACAATCCGTATAGTGTACCTTACAATGATCTTTTCGAGATGTCAGAATTTTCATGGCTCACTGGAGCTTTGTACTTCTTTGAAACTAATCCTAATTCAACTCCACGTGATGTGGAAACGGTGCCAAAGCCTTGAATTAAGCCTTAAAGTCCAGAGTCACTCCTCTGCTTTAACACCTTTATGGATCACTCTGGGCCTGTACACCTCTCACCTCCTGTCTGTCTGTCTCTCTCTCTGTTTGTGTGTGTGTGTGTGTGTGTGCCTCTCTATAGCCGTTGGAGCTGCTGTGGCACTCCTTGGATGAGTGGCTAGTACTCATCTCCACAGAGCTGGACAGGAACAGAAAGAACCCATCCTCCTCCTCCTCCGGGAGCGAGATAGCCTCTCTGCTTCTCAAACAGCGGGATGTTGACCACTCTGGCGCTGCACCAAAGCTTCCTTCCTCGCTGGACCCTCAGATCGTCATGGAAACAGAGGTCTACGCTGACGGGGAGGACGTCGTCTCCATGACAGCCAATCGGCTCAGTGCTGTGATCCAGGCCTTCTACATGTGCTGCTCCTGTCAGATGCCACAAGGGTGTGTGCTCAGCTTTCATGTGTCAGCCTTCAGATGTCTCAATATACAGAGACGCACTTACTGCTGGAACATTTCTCCAACTAAACAGTACAAGAAAATCTATTTTTCTAGTCTCATTGCCACTATTACCAATATGCTTCTGTTGTCACTGCTTCTTATTTGCCACTGTCTCTACTACTATTACTTCTGACATACGACTACAGCTATACTCACAACTATTACTGCGACTACTACTTCTTTACAACACAAGTACTACTGCCTCTACCCCCACTGAACTAGTGCTCTATATCCGATGTTATATCATTGCCATGTTCACTTTCTGTTGTTCGTATAGTATTTCTATGTTCCATAGGCTGTGATCTACCCCAACTTGCCTTATAGGTGTTAACAAGGTGTGACACCTTTAATCCTCACCAACCAAAAAACTATTTAAACAGGCAAAACACATAGGTATTAAATAAAATCTTAGAAACAGTTAGAAATGGCATACTTTAACCATAATCGTAAAAACATATGACAACAATATATAATTTGAAAGCCAAATGCACCCTTCAGATTTTCTTTGTTTCCCTGACCCCTGAGGTCGTAATGTCAGATAAGTGAAAGCAACAGTTGTAGCAGGTTCATTTTCAGCACTTTAAAAAAAACTCAAATCAATCTTGTATTTGCTTTAACCACCTTTGGAGATAGTGGGGGTTCACACATCTCTAATCCTTTTTCGGGGACTGGGGCTGAAAGCTTTAGGAACTCTACCATAGAAGATCTGCATTCATATGGCAAACTAGTATTAATACTACTATCAAACTGATTACGCCACTGTGCTGGGGACCTCCATTGGCCAATGGCATTTTGTTTGGGGGTTTTCCGTCCATTCAGTCCATTCTTGTAGACACGATATCTCAAAAAGGAATTTGAGGGAATGTCTTCAACTTTGGCAAAAAATATTCAGTGTGAGTCAAGGATGAAGGGATTCAATTTAAGTCGTCAAACATCAGAGTGAACCATGGGTCCAGAAAAACACTGAAACTGAACTAGTTGGCATAGGCATAGAAGCCCAGGATACTAATACTAGTTACTGCTACTGCTTATTCTTCTCACAACTTCTACTTCAACTACTACTGTTACTGCTTCCCGTAGACCTCCAGTGTAGTGGTACCCACTGTGATCCATTGTTACATCAATCTTGTAATTTATCAAATTCATATCATACTGACTAAAACATCAGTCATTATACTCAGTACACATGTGCACACGCAGGCTATTCTATGTGTCTTGAAGACCTTGCCATTGTCCCTCTGTGTCTCAACATCTTCCTTCTTTTCATATGACTGACTTCCTGATGTTGAGATCATATCCCCTGTGGGGGCCAAACTCCAGGACTCCTTGTTCCACTTGTCTCTAAAGATAGTTCTTTATGTTTGGGCTCACTGTCGTGCTGCAGAATAAATTTGGGACCAATCAGTAGCTTCCCCTGAAACTTTCTGCAGAAGTGTGAATCAGTCTAATCAAAGGTATCGCTATATCACTGTAGGAACTTCAGACAGCTCCCACTGTGACCAGTCATGCCTCATCTACCTCCTGTTTGATCCCCACATTTATTTCCCTTCATAATTATAAGCAATTAGATCATTAAAGATGCTTAATTAACTGCCAGTAGAGGCCTGTTATTGACTCGTCTGCTAAAATGAGCTCTCTCTCTTTTCCTGTTTTTTGTTGTGCTTGCTCTTTTCACCCTGCTCTCTACTGGCATTCTGGATGAGTGCCGTCTTCTCTTGTGGTCCAAGATCCTTTTCAGTTACTTTACTTTTTAGATATAATCCTTTTCAGAGACTTTACTTTTTAGATATAATCGAGGGATCCTACTGTCAAACCGTTGCTGCTACCTCTTTCTTTTCTGTTTTATTCTCAATCCTCCTCACGCTTCACCTCCCTCTCTTTCCTTTTCCAGAATGACGTCCCCTCGCTTCATTGAATTTGTCTGCAAGCATGACAACGTGCTCAAGTGTTTTGTCACCAGGTGAGTCAGTGTGACCCTCTGCCACGCATCAGCCTCTTCACACCGTATCCAGAGAATGGATATTGATCCAGCACCTTCTTTCCTCTCAATTTATTTGCATGTTTAACTCTTTGCTCTCTCACCTCCTCCTCTCTCTGCACAGGAATCCAAAGATCATCTTTAACCACTTCCACTTCCTCCTTGAGTGTCCAGAGATAATGTCACGCTTCATGCATATAATTAAGGGGCAGGTAAGACATGATGCATAAATTGCGTGTGGTAGACTCTTGAATACAGATATTAATCAATGGTTCTTCAGCTACTTTTTTTAACCTCATTGACCCTTCTGCGTTGAGCTTTTGAAGTTATCTTAGCTTGATTCACACTCCGCAGTTTGTCTAACAGTGGACCGTTCGATTTCCAAACTCTCCGAACTGACTTGTAACGCGCCCCAGCTTTAAACAAATCATCAGATCACATTGAGCGGTGCCTCAAATGTTTTGGAATATAGAATACGTTTTAGTGCTTTCTATATAGGGATGGTAACTTCAAACCTGTTCTAAATCGTCCAAAACAATGAAATCTGAGATTTAATCTTAGTTTTTTTCTGACATTGTATATCAAACTCGTGTTTCTTCTCAAGCTGAGTCAAGTACATAAACATTTTCTCATCACCATACCGCTGTGCTATGTAAACTATGCTGTGGAGTCAAAAGTACTCACTCCATTTTTCTGTATTTTTCAACTTTGACAAGTAGGTCCTTCTTTGTCTGTGTGTTTGTGTCTTCGGGGACTTTATAGAAAGTGACTTTGAAAGTCCTGTCTCTTTTCTTCAGGATCATTTAGTTGTGTTACAACCACGGTGATAACACTTGTCTTAAGTTCCATTTATACGGCTTCATAAATTTTAAGTGCTGCTCTGAGTTGTGTGCTGTTCACTCGCTCTGCAGCATTCATATTTGAAATGCAGCGTTCGAGCCTCGTTACCCATGGATTGTGTCTTGCCTGGGAGCAGGCTCTTGTTTTAATTGCAGACTTTAACCTGGCGAATTTGATTTCATCTTCTGATTCTTCTCTCAGTGCGCACCGAAAGCCCCAGGGGGAAAGCCTTTCTCTCTCATCTTTCACTCTTCCTCCAGTGCTTAGAGAACAAAGGCATATACAGTATTATGCAAATAGACTTTAGCTCCATCTTTGTATTTCAGAACCGAAAGCTTTCTGAGGCGTCAGTGGAGGCTGAAAAATCCACAGTCTGAGCATTGAAAGCGCACTAAAGTGGTAATTAGTTTAAGAAAACTGCTGTGCACTGTGGTGAAAAGTCTTGTTTTCCCTCTCAGCCCTTCAAGGATCGCTGTGAGTGGTTCTACGAGCATCTGCTGGCCGGCCAGCCAGACTCAGACATGGTTCATCGTCCCGTCAACGAGAACGACATCCTCCTCATCCACAGAGGTACAAACTGTTTTAAGCTTACCACCACGGACACTCCGCTGCTCATGTGTCAGGGGAGGAAATATAATGCACTTTCCAGTGTAATGTTTCCCGGCTTATTAGCAAGAATGGGACACAAAATTAGTTTCTGAAGGATATTTGCTTGTGATGGGACAGTGGGAACCATAAGTCTCACTTTAGGACCTAGTTAATGCCAAAAAAGCTCCTCACTGAAAGTTTCATTAATTGGTTTCGCAATCTGCGTTATGCAGGTTGAGTTTTGTTTCAGCTGCATTTATGTGGGTTTTTGCAGATAGATCTTAGGTACATATACGCATCTCTGTTGGTAGCCCCACTACAACAAAGCAGTGGTTAATATAAATAAATGAACATCCTTCAAAAGGTCCATTGTGTAAGGTGAAAAGGATCTATTGGCAGAAGTTGAATACAAAATAATACTAGTAATGTAGAATGGACCCTTTATATTTATATAATCTATATGAACATATTTACAGTAGCCCAGACAAACTTTTGAGTTTTTATGACAAATGTAGCCAACCTCAGGTTCTCTTTCATGTTTGGAGAGGGACGGTGAGGTGAGGGGTACTTAACTGCAACATGCAACTTTAACACTAGTTATCACTGATTCTACACACTGAACCTTTAATAATGTTCTAATGTCATTATTAACGACTGAAGGCCTTTACGTTTAAACAGTTCATTCCTGGTTGGTTTGGTGATGCCAGTAGTTACTGGTGGTAATTTAAGGGTTTTCATAGGAGTCAGGTTTAATTATGTGTCTCTGTGTTAATTGTTAATTTATCTCCTTTAATTCGTTACATCTATCAAAGTGCCACTATCATAGTATTATTAAGTCAAAATTATTGTCATTTCTCTAACTGTTTGATGAGTCATCCTGCACTCAAAACATTTACTAATTTAGCATTCTTGAATATTTATCTTCCTCCCTGTGACTTTAAATCCTGCCTGTTATTGACTGGTGCACAGAAACCTATACTGTCTAAATCGTTGGGTAAATCTACAGGCGCCTGTAGGATCAAGTGTCATGGTCAACCAGGGCATGGCACACATTCAGTGCTATGGACCACTGTAAATAACAATCGATATTGATGGTAGTTTCCTCCATAGCTTTGTGTAAATATTTGGAATCATTTAGGACTCAAAATCGATCTGTTTAATCAGGTATCTTGTGTTTTTGTTCAAAATTACATCGCAAAAACTGAAGGCAATCAACACGTATCAATGATGTAAGCATCAACTTTTGTCTACTGCATCGTTGAAATACATCCATCTGCTTCACATCCAACACATCATTACCTGCACGCACCACTTCCTGTGAAAATCATATGTGGGGGTTCAGCGATTTGAATCCAACATAAGAAAGATGAACTCTGTCATTAATAGTGAAGTCTAATGTTACACAACATAAATACAGTTGTCGGGTTGAAAGGTTTGTATTTTTGTTAATAAATAACAGGACAATAAACTGAGTTTGTCACAGAAAGTACAGGATACAGCATCAAACCAAACCACTGTATTTTACAGTGGTTCCTCATCTGTTTCTCTTTCAAGTTATGTTACACAAAATTCAAATTCTGCTCTTCTATCTCACCAACAGACTCCATATTCAGGAGCAGCTGTGAGATGGTTGCCAAGTCCACTAACGAGAAACTCAAACAGGGCATTGCTGTTCGCTTCCACGGCGAGGAGGGCATGGTGGGTTTCTTACCTGTGGCACCGCTTGTGATGGACCAACAGTGATCCACCTCCCTGTCTCATGTATTCCTAAGTGAGGAGGTCTTGTGTGTGTTCCAGGGTCAGGGTGTGGTTCGGGAGTGGTTCGACATCCTGTCCAATGAGATCATCAACCCAGACTATGCTCTGTTCACTCAGTCAGCTGATGGTAACCCACGTTTTCCTGTTACTCGAAAACATTCACTGTGAGAAGCAGTCCTTTATCATTGAAGGGGTGTGTGTCTGTGTCTGTGTGTGTGTTTGTGTACACTTCGCAGGAACCACTTTTCAGCCCAACAGCAACTCCTCAGTGAACCCAGACCATCTGAACTACTTCCGGTTTGCAGGTCATGTCCTGGGTTTGGCTATGTACCATCGACAGCTGGTGAACATCTACTTTACCCGCTCCTTCTACAAACACATACTGGGTAAGAGAGAGAGAAAGTTCAAAATGTGTTACCATGGTTTAATGGCTCTAGTTATCAAATTGAAATAGTGTGCAGGAAGTTTTTCAACTACATTTTCCTACAATAGTTAATTAAGATTATACATTACATTTAATTATCTCTGTAAAACTTCAGATCTTGCCTCAAAAACACACATTTTCTGGACTAAATGTGTTCAGGTGGTTGTTTTAAGGTCCTGTGTTTACAACTCTCAAACACACTCAAACACACACACACACACAGGCAAAACAAAGTTTGCCAGTTTAAAAATATACTGTTCCCTAACTGCTTTGTTATGTATCTGATCTTCTTCAGGTTAAGAATAATGTATCTTCCTGTACACAGTGATCATGACTTCCCACACTATAGTTAACATGTGTGTGTGTGTTTTCCAGGTATCCCAGTGAGCTACCAGGATGTATCATCCATTGATCCAGAGTATGCTAAGAACCTGCAGTGGATCCTGGACAACGACATCAGTGATCTGGGTCTGGAGCTCACCTTCTCTGTGGAGACAGACGTGTTCGGGGCGATGGAGGAAATGCCGCTCAAACCTGGAGGGACAAGCATCCTGGTCACCCAGGACAACAAGGTCAGTCACACAATGCAGAACTGTGTTTGTTTGGTGAAGGACCAGGCTTGGGGGGCAGTGGTGACCCTATTATAATACTTTCTGTACAAAGTTTTGAATCAATGAATTTCAAATGAATAATATTTAAAAAGGAGACAAACTCTTTTAAAGTAATGCATAAAGACCTTATACTATGCCCAGGCTTGACTTCCATATCTTAGTTTGTATGTGAAATGACACATTATCTGAATGTTGTCATTGATATTATATTAAACTATTATATTATACTTTATATAAGCTTTCTGATGATTGTGCTGTTCAAGGAGAAACTGCCTCAATCAGTCATAAGCACAAAATATAAAAGTGTCATTTCAATGTGCTGCTGATGAAGTGTCTTGCACATTTTTGGTCCTTCAGGTTCTGTGCTTGGTTGATCAGGTGATGGATTTGGCTTGTCAAGGATCTTCTACCTCTGTACCTTGAAATTCTCTTTGGTTGCTTTTACTGTTGTATGCTCAGGAACGTGGTTCTGCTGATTGATGAGTTTTGTTACATTTGGCTGAATCTGAGGTGGGGTTTATACAACCTTCTAGAACTCTTAATAGACATCTGCCTTCCTAAAGCCACGATATAAATAAGTTGTTGAAGTCAAGCAAACCACTCCTCCCAGACCATCATTTACATACTTGCTGCGTTCGCTGTCTCAAATGCTTGAATCCTCACAACATCAATAATAAATGCGATTTTCAGAAATGATTAGCCTGTCTCCATTGCATATATGCAGTGAGTAAGAATAGCCTTTGATTCTCATAACAAATTACTCAAGTAAAGGCCAAAATTAACATTTGTGGAACAAGTAAAAGTTGCATTTTTTAAGGTCATAATCGACTTACTACTGTCAGCTGATTTTGCTATCAGTCCATTTTCTCTTAGTGCAGCCCTTGATTCAATGGTTCAGGTCCTACTTAAAGGACAGGAGTCTCTATGTGGATATTTCTAACCCCAGGACTAGAAGGCACCTCAAGGCTTAGTTCTTAATTCCAGTACAAAATTCCATTGCTTGCTTGTAAAGCCCAGAGAGGTCATGTTACATTTCTGACTAATGGTTGACTCATATCGCAGATAGTCCCGATTTTAGAATGACTTGCCTGAGGATATCAGAGATTCATGTTTTAAAAACTCTCGTTTTCAGAACTGCTTTTCAGGGAATTATTTATTACATTGTTATATTTAATCGTATTTGCTTTTTTGTTGCCTGCTTTAATTACTGTCATCATAAAAAAATGATTCATTATTTGACTATTATTTCTATTACTATTGTTATTATATTATGATAATGATTTAAGGCAAAATATCTGTCCTTATCTCAAATCATCCCAAAGAGAATATATCCCAGCACTTTTTTCTTGATTGTTTTTTGTTAAATAAAATCCCAGAATTGTCTTTGATTTTGATGAAAATACTAGACAATAACTTGTAGTTATTGACTTAAAAGTTTTGAATATTTCTGTGGGTTCTGCTGCAGCAGTGTGGCTGGCGGTGGCTTTAATGACCATTCCCCTCTGTCCGTAGTTGGTTTTGTGTGATCGATTGAACCCTCTCTTATAGGTTTTTGCCTGGAGGAGTCCTAATTAGAGATTGCAGTGCTGCAGGGTCCCTGCAGATGGCACTGTCTCATAAAGCAGAGAATAGCAAGACTTATAACTATGTATGAATTGTGTCTGTTTCTCTTGTCCATTAGTGTCTGTGGACTTTGAACATTGTGAGTGTGTGTGTCCTCTCTCAGGAAGAGTATGTGCAGCTGGTAACAGAGCTGAGGATGACACGAGCCATCCAGCCTCAGATAAACGCCTTCCTACAAGGATTCCACACTTTCATCCTCGCCTCACTCGTCCAGCTTTTTGACGAATACGAATTGGTGAGTCGTCCTCCTCTGACCTTCCTGTCTTTTTATACTTTTTCCTCTCTGTTCTCTTCTTTCGTCTTTCACAGTTGGTATTCTTGTCCCCCTGAGCCTGCCAACCTGCTCTGCTTCGGCTCTGATGCAGGGATTGATTAGCCTTGTCTGGTGTGTGTGTGTGTGGGGTGTGGGGGGGGGGGGGGGGGGGGGGGTCACCTTGAAGCTCCTCCCTCTTGTCTAACTCCATTAAAGGGGTTCTGTTTTTTTTTCTGTGTGTGTCTGCGGATTTCATGTCCTTACTCCTGCGAGGATCGATAGTGTAGCATGATGATTATCCCGCCCTGGATTTGTTGGACATTCCTCGGTCATGCTGTCATTGGAGGGCAACTGGTGACTGATAGGCCCTGTTTTGTGTTTTAACAGCATTGTAGCCGTTTCACTCTCACAAACACTCTCACACTCTGTCAGCATTATCAATTTAAACGGTAAGGATGGTACTATTTTATTTTGTCATTGACGTTTAATTTCATTGACAAAAGAATTTAATCAAATCCACTTCTGGCCAAAATTCAAGAAGCTTTATATCGACAGTGACAAGCTCCACTGAAATAAGCTAATCATGGTGGGGTTTTTGTCCCATAACCACTATTCTATTAAGCTTTCCCACATTGTAGGCACGTTAACACCAAGTGATTTTTGGGCTCATAAAGTGTAGAAGAGATTTTGAGTTTAGTCTTTTTATGTTGTCCATCTTTCCCATTCTCGGGAACGTGATATCCCAAGAAGCCTTCAGGGAACTTTTTCAATTTTGGTACAAATATTCACTTGGACTCAAGGATGAACAGATTTTATTTTGGTGCTTAAAGGTCAAGATCACTGTGACCTTGTGAATGTGATATCTCCTGAACGCCTTGTGGAAATTTCCCATTTGGCACGATCATTCACTTGACCTTCATTTTAATAGTCAAAGGTCTCGGACAGGGTGGCCACACAGAATGTTTATGCTTTGCTTGAACAGGATATCTTAAGATCAGTTCAAGGGAACGTCTTCAAATTTGGTACAAATGTTCACTTGGACTCAAAGAGGAAGTGATTCGATTTTGTTGTGATATACCAGGACTGCCCGATAGGGAAATTACATCTGGCACAATTCTCTTTGACTGATGGATGACTTTATTGTGAGGTCAAAGTCACTGGGACCTTTCAAACACACGTTCTGCCTCGTGAATGTGATATTCCAGGATCATCCCAAGGGAATTCTATCAAACGTGGCGCACATGTTAACTTGGATTAACTGAATTTTGGTGATCAAAGGTCAAGGTCACAGTGGCCTCAAAAAAAGGCCTCTTAAGAGTGATATCTCAAGGCTGCTTGAGGGAATGTCATCAGTTCTCTCTCGGACTCAAAGATGAAATGATACATTTCAGTGATCAAAGATCACAGTGACCTTATATGAATCTGGAATGTTATGATGTTGAAATGTGTACATGGAAACTGCACTGGTGGGAGGAGGCAAATAACCACAGTGAGATAATTTTAGTTCTGGAGGTTGTTAAATTTTTAATTCACACTGAGTAGCCACAACATTAAAACAGGTCAGCACCAGATTGGTGCATATTTCTGCTTTTTGCTTTCCCCAGTTCTGTGCAGCCACAGGTGATGGCCACTATATGTCATTCAATTGAATACAGATGTCACTCTTTTATTCCTCCAAGCAGTCTGAGCATCCTCCAACTGAGCTGTACTGTTGTTCTCAAGGGCTTCAGTTTTGTGTTTTAAACATGTTTATGCCCAGCAGCAGTGTTTGCTTTTCTTTTTCAGTTTGTTCAATCTTATTTCAGTCTCACTGGCACCTTGTCGCCCTGTGAGCTTCCACCACAGTCATACAGGACATTACCTGTAGTTGCATCTTGGCCTGATTTTCTTTGTTTGGCTTCAGGCTGGATTTATGTCAGTTCACTCCACAACTGTTCATAACCCCACTGTATGTGTGTGTGAATTACACTTTGAACAAAATTATGACGTGATTGAGAACCTTCAGAATCTGCCGTAAAGAGAAATTATTTTACTCACTCTATGTGTCTTGGATGAGGACAAAGTCTTATTTATGTTACTCCACTATACCCTCATCGTTTAAAGGAAAAATACAATATTTTGGTCACAAAAAAACTTGGCAGGGCCAAACCAAATATGAATGTATTTTCTGTGTATCCAAAGCCTCATATGTCTCATTCCTCTGGGCAATAGAGATGTATTGTCCTGAAACAACTAATACACTTAACAATGAGCCAAACATAAGGATCCAAAATAAATACTGTTTCTTACTCAAATCAGCATTTCTGCTGTCGGTTACAGTTTTAGTCACAGCTGACAGCCAACTTCAGTTTGCATTGCATTCCTGACCTCAGGTTTTGACACATTATTTGTAAAAATGATTTGGATGGTTTCTACATGCAGAGGTTTAAAGTGTGAGAAAAAGAGAGCGCTGGGGGAGGGTCTGGACTCAGCTATTGTAGATATTCTGAATCAGTATTGCAAGAGAAGAGCCATCCTTAAATAACCAGTTTAACAGTCAAACTGCACTGTATTCATTAAATCAGATTCAGACAGTTTTGCTTTTTTCTCTCTCTTTACTAGTTTTCACCTTATTGACATCTAATTGGCAATGTCCTAATTTCATAGTGTTTAACTTCAAGCTGTCTATGTGTGTGTATTTGTCTGTGTTTGGGTGCATATGTGTTCGTACAGGAGCTCCTGCTGTCAGGGATGCCGGAGATCGATGTGCAGGATTGGTACAAGAACACTGAGTACACTAGTGGCTACGACCCCCAGGAGCCAGTCATCCAGGTGGGCTCTTGTTTCTTCCACCTGCCACATGGACTGAATCCTTTAACACCAGACAATAGTGTTTAGTCACGTTAATCTTTACCAGTTAGGTTTTCCTGGCTGTTGCCTTATTGCATTTCTGGATTTGTTAAGATATATTTAAGGAAAGCTGCAGATTATTTATGCCATACATGGTGCAATGTGTCATCAAACTTTAAACTATTTCCAAATATCACTACATATTATTTACCAGGCGGCTGATAGAAATCTTTTGGTTTCCTGGCTTCTCCTCCCTTAGGGTTTATGTCTGCATATATAGAGTTTTAGAGCCAGATGAGCCCACACATTGGATCTTTACCACTTGACTCTGACACTCGCAGCCGTTTCTCATCAAACGTTGCTTCATTTTTAAAAGTGTGAGTGAGATGTTCCAGAATCTGGATATAAAATTGAATTGGATTTAAGGCAAGTTTATTATTCTGCTTCATGATTTGTTTTTTAATGTTCTGACTCACCTGGAGGTTTAACTAAAGAAATATGTAAGTTCAGGTCAGCACTGAAAACTTGAGCATCTTTTCCGATTCAAAACAGTTAAAAACAATGAGTGAAGAGGGCAGTTTCTGTTTCCAATCATCAAATGTTAACAATCGAGTTTTTCAGGAGTTTTCCAAACCTAAATCTACCTGGAAAAGTTGTCCATGAACTAGACCCATCAATCATTCAAAACCTGGGAACAAGTTAACTTTAATCGACAAGGTGTCTAAGCCAAACTCTGTTTTACCTAATGTAACGTCAGCAACCTTCTCTCCTGTGCCCGAGCATGATGCATTTAATCCTTCCAGTTTATTAAATACATCTAGGTTTCTCTTAATCCTTGCTTGTTGATTGAAATAGTGGAATGTTTAAAGATTGCACACGACTCATTTACAGTCAGCTTTGCACACACACACACACACACACACAATCACACACATAATGTTTAATGGACTCATGACCTACAATAATATAGATCAAACTAATTCACAACTTTTCCATGAAAAAATGATGAAGATGATGTTTAAGAAGATTAAGGTGAAACTGTTTCCCAATACTCCCCGATATAATGTCAGGATCCATTTTACTTGAGCACAGACTAGGCAGAATTGTATTCATGTCACTTCCTTGTGGAGAAACACAACAACCTTTCTCCCTCTGGGATGTCGGGCTCCGTCTGTCTCTGTTTAGCCATCAGCCAACCCTGTCTGCTTTTTGTTTTCTCAGTGGTTCTGGGAGGTGGTGAAGAGCCTGACCCAGGAGGAACGAGTTCTTATGCTTCAGTTTGTCACTGGAAGGTTTGTCTGTTGCATGTATTCTATAGTTCTTGAAATAAAAAATGTGTGTGAATGTTTATTGTAATGATGTGACCTTATCTCTCAGTTCCAGGGTTCCTCATGGCGGTTTTGCTTACCTGATGGGCGGCAGCGGTTTACAAAAGTTCACCATTTCTGCAGTGGCGTTCACCTCCAACCTTCTACCTACCGCTAGTACCTGGTAATCGCTCTATTTCTCTGTCAGTCTCCTTTCAAATGACTTAGTTCTGTTCAGACATGTTCTATTCATTCTGCGATCCTTCACTTGTCGTGGTCTCATGAGTGTGTTCACTGATTTGTCTTGGTTCATTTGGCTTTTTAGTTTTTTGGCCTTTCCTGTCCACATATCACGTATGGTAGCAAACTGGCTCAGCTGCTCTGCTTTCAGTCAGTTCCCTTGAGAGACATTCAGTGTTTTAGTTCCTTTTTGAACACATACTGTATATTTTCCTGTGTGCGTCTTTTCCATGCTATAATTTCCTCGTAAATTTTCCGGAAAGAACCATATTATTTATTGGTGGGCCATTGCGAGTCTCATCTGACATGGAGTGATAGGTGGGGCCGCTGCAGACATGACTCAATCATATCTCAGGGCCGGCATACAGAGACTTGCAACCATCCACACGCACAGTCAAACTTTATATGTTTCACTGTGGGAGAGTGGGAAACGTCGTATCGATTCCTTGTATGTTCTGAACATGTTAAGAAATTGACAATAAAGATACTTTAACTTTAACTTTGACCTTTGGGAGATTTAGACCCTGTTCTGATGTGGTATTAACGTCTCTCCTTATGGTCAGCGCTAAGTGCACTCCAATACTCAAACCACAGTGGCAGGTGGTCAGCGAGACGTGCAGCAATATTCTTGTTTCCGTGTGAACGCCAAATGTTCTCCAGTTTTTTTTCCCGTCAATACGGTGGCAGTAGTTTTTACTAGATCACACTTTGGTGCCTCAAATTTCCTAGGAATTCCTCACACATCAGTTTATTTCAGGGAAATTATAGGAAGATTGTGTTGTTCAAACACAAAATAGACCACTACACTACCCTTTATTCTCAAATTTTGAACCTTTCTAAATCCAAAGTTATTTGCAGTGGCAGTAGACTCTCAATTTGAACAACCCCCACAGTATAAGAATATAAAATGAGCACTGATGTGTTTCTTTGGATAAGACTCTAGTCTAAAACGACAGTTACACTGAGCTTAGCTGGTCTTACAGCTGTGGCTCAGTGCCACACTTTTACTGTGCTGGGAACGACGCTCAGCAGAACTGTGAGCATTATTCTTCCCTGGAAGCAAGTAAGTGTTCTAACCATCCCTCGCGTTCTCCCCTCCTGTTAAAGATTAAAAAATGACTAAACAGACAAAGAGAGACAGTGTGAGCCTCCACAGCCGGAGATACCACTAGAGGGCAGTATGTCTCTTCAGAGCCACTGGGTAGTGTCATTCACGTACACTGATGGGCACACTCAGAAAGCGGGGAGAGATTTTTGCATGGTGGAATGTGCATCAGATAATTCATATGAGCCATCATGACCACAGTGTTGCACAGTGTTGACCATTCGTACCCTTCCCTCAGCACTCCCCCGACTCACTTTTTCCTCCCCCCTCTGCAGTATCAACATGCTGAAACTACCAGAATACCCGAGTAAGGAGGTTCTGAGAGACCGGCTGCTCGTAGCTCTGCATTGTGGGAGCTATGGCTACACCATGGCGTAAACACCACATCAGTTCCTGCTACCAGGAGAGGCTGCAGACCCAAGCAACAACCCCACCTCCACACACGTTCATTTAGTTGTCAGGTACTGCTTTTGACAAAAAAAAAAAGTAAATCAAGATTCCTATTGATGAGCTGCTGGACAGGCACAACAGACTGAATAGAGGCCACAGGTTCTGGAGCTCCACTCATACCTGTGCCTTAACTCTTTTTTCTGATTTTATTGAAGCTGGTTTCAGTAATTTATGCAAATAATGATTTGATATCTTCAAATTTCACTATTTTCAAGCATTTATGAAAAACAGCATTTATAAAATGAACTCTACTTAAAACACAGGCTAAAGCATATTCATGCAGGCTTACTGAATGTCAAATATTTACTGCGTTTAAGGTGATTTCCATATGGATACAGGATAGAATTGATCTGCTTTAAACACGCTGTCAATCAAACTATCATATTCATATCATAGGTTCACAGTGCAGATTTATTTAAAGGGCCTTCCCCAGGCCCACATACCAGCAACCTGGTATAATACGATTTTAGTTAGTTTCGTTTTTAAGATTTTTATTTATTTTTTAGTCTCCATTTCCCTGTTTTAAACGTCCTTTCATTTAGTTTAAATAACACAACAATCTGGGAAAACTGGGTGTGTGCAGCAACAAAGAGCCACAAACAAATGGCTTACCCAAAAGGGAAGACTACTATTATTATGATGTGTGGTATTAATATGTTTCCTCAATAAAAAATAAGGGGCCCTTACTAGATGAAATACACCTAGTTTAAATGTACTGTATGTGAGCTGTGGTGTCCTAATACTTTGGGCCATTAAGTGTTTGTAAAATGCAGTATTCAAGCGTAAATAATAATTATACAAATAAAGCAATAACAGGGGTCAGGAATCTTACATTTTCAGAAAATAAAAGTTAACACAACAATACATTTTGTTGCAAATACCGTAGTATTAGTAATATCCTGGCTAAGGTCCTTTGCAGATACACACAGATATTGGACCGATTACAATGCAGAACAACACGGATACTGCACCAATCACAACGCAGTCACACACACTGATATTGGACCAAATCAAAATACAGCCAACATGCCAAAATAGATGTCCATTGGAAAATACCAATGTAGGGGGCGCAAATACACTGTAGGATAATATAATAGTAAGTGTAATATATATTCCTTTTGGGTAATTAAAAAGTTACCTATTCAAATTAAAACGAAGGATAAATATTAGCAATTTCTCAAAAAAATAAGTATGCAGAAGATAACCCGAATATACACTACATTGAGGTGAGGCCTTTGAAGATACTGAATTATCAAGGTGTTCTGTGTGAACATTCCCTAAGTACAAAATGTATGTGTCATTTGTTTAAACCTGCACCTCTTTGCTTTCTTTCGTCTGTATTTGTGCTTCATGAACAGCAGTTTTCTTTAGTGATGGTTTATTGTTTGTATCTGTCCCAGTCGAGTAAACTCTCAAATGAGTTATGATACAACATATCTGAACATGTTTGGCCTGCATTGCCAAAAAGACAAAGCTGGAACCCTTTTAAATCCGTAATTTTTTTGTATTCTGCCGAAACAAAGATGCTGAAAATGTGCTGTATTTCTAAAAGGAATAAGGGCCTTGCATGAATGTATCAGGTAGCTTAGTTTTCCTTCTTTCCATTTGTAAAGGGAGTATATTGATTTAAAACGTACAATCCCATTATCCAGCAGTATTGTGTTGAATGAATCATCTACAAGCCTTTGTATACTGATATACATTTATACAAACATCTGTAAATATCTTCAGTATCAAATTATTTCGTTTGTCAGAGTAAGTTTTTTGTGCTTTGAGATTTTATCCAATAAACCTTGTTTTGAGAAGCCAGGTGATTTGGTGGCGAGCTGCACAGGAGAACGTGTTTCATGTTTCTACTGCGATGGAACAAAAGGGAAAGATGAGTGAGGAGAGGCTGCATGCAGCTGATGCATGCAGCTGATGCATGCAGCCCATTGGTGTTTGTGTGTGTATGTGTGTGCGCACATAGTGTGTTTGCCTGCATAGACATATGTGGCCCCAGCATGAGTGCTGTGCTGGGTCACCAGTTTAGAGCAGCAGGTCTACTGCTGCTAAATGGCCCTTAACCAGTGTTTAGTGAGTCCAACATCTGCTGCAGCACTGTTCTGACAGCAGTTTACACTCACTAAGACCTCTGCCTCTCTCCTCACCTCTATACAGTATCAGACTGGAAATGATGCCACACCACAAGACAACGTTACCGGCTGGGTCAAATCAATGAAAAACCTATTAAAATATTATTAAGAGCTCTAAATAAAGCATTCATGCATGCAAATAATGCCAGATTATAAATGTGTATATGTATATAAGATATAGAGATATACAGAGAGATGGTAGAATGTTTATTGTTTGTGTGAAATAGGTGAAAATGTGTCAGAGATCAGGTAATAATACAAATAAATTACACTTATCGGTTAAAAGGATGAGTATAAATGATCATAACGGGACGAATAAATATAAAAATATAAGATAAGCGATGTAGCCTTTTGTCCTAACATTTTTTTACTGTTTTTGACTTGAAATGTCACCTGCAAAAACTAAAAACAAAGCTGTGTCATTTTAGTTTTCAGGAGGAAGTTCAGGGGGCTCAGTTGACTGTCCAATCAAAACTTTGGGGGCAGAACCATTGGCTCACTGTACATACTCTTAGAGTTCAGTTCCCTAAATGTGCCGGAGAAGACCTCTCCCTGGGAAAACACTAAAGATGTTTGAAAATCTGATTTCAGATCCGCACCCAAATCCACACGGCATCTTTCCACCAAGTTTCGAGGAAATCCTTTCTTTGTTTTGATAGAGGGTTGATTTTAGTTTGGTCTGGATCTGTTTAGTGGAAACAATAGTCTGGGCAATGTTAACTTGTGGGATTGACGTCAGCCTCGACAGAAAGAGGACAAATTGACTCAATCGTTCTATTGTTGTCAATATCCTATTGACCCTGAGACTCCATTGAAAAATGTAAACAAAAATTGTGCAATTAAGCCTAAATTATCCAGCGCTTAATTGGTGAAAGCCTTCAGACTGTTGGTAGCACCTGTATAACTAGACTCAAACCTTCACAGCAACCTTAGTGACCGGGACATGCTCCAATCACCGAGGCGACACCGATGGATTTGATTTCAGTGAAAGGCTGCGTAACCTTATCCCTCACCAGAGAACCTGGTCCCCATGACAACCCTTCCCTTCTCACTGAGAATGGACTGCACTCTCTTTTTTGATCATAGGATGCTTGCCATGGCAACAACTTCCTCACAACACTCGTCTGGTATTGGCAGCTTTTTCAAGTGCTACCTCTTTCCCGCTGGCAGGCCTGAATGGAAACGACATAACACAGACAAGTCAGGCTTACACTGAGGTCTGACGTCTTTGTCAAAACGCCTTTGTGCAACAGCTCTGTCACGTTGTCAGCACCAGCATAGGGCAGCCTCACTTTGAAAGAGCTGCAGTAATTCTGTCTGTCTGTTGGAGTGTGTTCTGTGTGGTGTTGCACAGTGCAGGCCTATTCAATTTATTATGACAATATTTTCATAATTACTGTGTTTCCTGTGCAGCCCCTCAGCTGCTTCTGTCTATTGGAAAATCCACACTTTGGAAAAATGTCCTCCTTCAGTGGCGTTAAACGCTGTTAGCCTCAAACACGGAGGAGAAAGTAGGTTTTGCCAAATACCTGCATTCATGTGGACAGAGCGTCATCAGCTTGCCTTGTGTTACAATTAAGCCCTGGAGCCTGTTCTTCCTAGAACGGGACCCGCACCCTCCTCTCAAAACCTTTTTAATATTTGTTGTTTAATATTCATTGTGATCTGTTCTGCCATTATTTAGATTTCACATTGAAGTGACTTGTGAATTGCTTGTTTGCCTACTTTGGGTGCATTTAAAATTTGAATAGGAAAGAGAACGACAGAGAGCGAGAGAGGGAGAGAGATTTCAATCACTCAGGCGATACTTGAAGCATGTGGAGTGGTTCGCTGTGTGTGTAGGAGCCACGCTGTCATAGTGCTGATGCTAAGCAGAGCAGACTGACACAGAGACAGATAGAGCTCCTGACTTACTTTGGTTTACTGTTTGCTTTTCGTGGTTGTCAATAAAAAGGTCACTCCTAATTTCCTTTTTTCTTCATTATGGCAATTATTCGTTCACATGATTTCATGTTATAAAGTTATGGTTTGTTTGTTAGGTTCTAGTTTTATCTCAGGTTCTCCTGGCTCTGTGCACCATGTGGTCCTGATGTACAGATCAAGCACTGACACAAACAAACAATACAGTTCATACACATGCTATGTATGGTACTCAAATGGCAGGGGATGTAATCAAGCAAGGTAATTCATCAAAGTAATATATACAAAAGTGTGGTCTCAAACCATAATGGAGTCATCCCTGTTTGGTTTGCTGGCATGTTGGACAGTTAGGTTTGCTTTGAAATGCTGATGATGTAGGATGAAGGTCACCAGTCAATCTTTCATTCAGTCAGTCCTCATGACTCCATTTACTCTCCGGTCTAAACACAAACTACAGATGATTAGCATTAAGGAAGACCTGAAGTTCACTATAGTACCATCTACAACCCACATTGGAAAGTGCACATTCAGCCTTAATAAAGACAAGGGTCAAATCCCAAAACCTGTGCAACGAATTCAATGGGCTCTTGTAAACAGTGGGTCTGCTGCTGAATCTCCACTCACTCTGTTGGTGACTGGTGGACTGGAGTGCATCACTTGGGTTAGCACATATCTAAGCAGCATGTCCTGGTTACAGTTTGAAATAATTGGCTTAATTAATCAAATCGCTTAATCCAGCCCCCATTAATTAGGTTTTAATAGACTCCTGGCTTTAAACTTAAATAGTGGCCAACAACAGGAACCATTAAGCCACAGAAAAATCGACAATAAAGGATTAGTACACTCAAACTGAGCAAGGGAGCCATATTTACTAACCTGCATTGGGCTAGTGTTGCACAGTATACCAAGGATATAAGGGTTAGTTGCATACCACTGCTAAAGTTTATCCAAGGATGTAGAAGGGAACATGTTCAACTACAGACTGAAGATACACTGCCCCCCAACCGACTGCTACAGAGCGCCAGATCGCCTGTTTATTTAAACTTTTATTTATATTGAACCTAACACGTGTCCAAAAAAAAACAATCTTGGCCCTGCACTTTCCTGGGACATTAAATATGAAATATGAGCAAATATGAAGATGGATTACTACCTACCATGTAAAGCACTTTAAAAAAACTTACTGTGACTGTTCTAATGTTACAAATAGAAAAATGTATCAATATAGTAAACATAAATTGCATTAACTGTAAATGTGTCAATTCTCAAACTTAGCTCCAACTAGAATTAAAAATGACTTTTTATGATGACAGACTGTTGATATTATTCTAGTATTGGTGTATTTAGGCACATTGAATCAATATATGAATCATAATTTTAGTATCCATAGGAGCGTCATCACATGTTGTACTGGAACAAACATTTATTGATCCAATATTTTGTCTATTAGAGCCATCTTTCTCTCTCTGAAACATTAGAAGAATTGAGTCAATAATGGGAGTTTTCTCCCGGTGGTCGACTTCTCCTCTGTGACTCTAAATCCCTCACAGGTGATCCACTCTCTGGGCCTGAACTCCAAACCGCTGCTTCTTTATCTGCTGCCTCAGTTTTTTCCTGATTGCTCCGTGTTTTCGTGACAGAGATAGATTCACTTCTCCAACCCTTCCCCCCGTGGAGTTATTGCCTCTCCATCCACATGGGCTGATTACATCTGTTCACACTCTCTCACGCACAGGTACACACTACGGCTGCTCCTGTACAACAACAACCTGTTCCAATTCCACAAAACACCCTGTCCTGCCTCTACCGCCCCATTCCCTGTCTTCTGACTGTACCACGCATTGTACCACACATTGTACCACACACACACACACTTATATTCAGGTGTTCATTATACACATATGTTCCCTTAGCCCGGACTAGTACAAAGTAATGAGGCTGAAAATGTGCTAACTCCCTTGTCTCAGTGGCAGGACTTCAGCAAATGCTAAAAGGCAACAACCGAACAACAGGGGAGTCAGACAAGCACGCATCCAGTAGTTTAGCAAGGGCTGTGGCTTTAAAGGTGCAGTATGTTATTTTTATTTACTACATGATGTGAATTGTTGCTGGGAGCAGGTGATGGTGGCTTGCCAAAAAAACGACAGCCATTGTTGCATTTACGACAGGTCTGAGAGGCGCTGCTTGTTCTGGGCTGGATGCCACAGTGACTCTCTATCAGAAAGTGGCAAGACTGTCCGGCTGGGCCTACATGGGTAGCATGCTAACCTTTGTAGATGCAACAAAGTGATACCACCACTAGTTTGATGCTGTACATGCAACTTTCCTGGTAGCTGAAATAAGTGAACAGCATTTAGTGCTAATGTTGGCTATGTAGCATTGACCAAAAGTCAAATGTAGCAGCTTTCAACCAGATCGAATTTGTATTTGGTTTCAAAATGGATGCCTTAGCAAGAGAAAACTGAAAGGTTGTATACTTCCCTATTACCCTAAGCCAGACAAACCTCATCAATCATAATGCAAGTGGGAGAAATGTAACATAAAAAGTCATGTTCCCTTTGTATACTTTCGACAGACTGAATTGAAAAAAGGTAGTTTCAACTTTAATCTTAAGTCAAGAAAATCATGTGATCTCTGAATTGAAACGTTACCTCCTGCTTCTAGCTGCTGCTCGTCTTCTCGCCTGAATAATGTGGAGGATTTGTTGCTGTTGTGAACGTGTCTGTGCAGAGAACCTTAGGTTTAGTCTTACACGCACACACCAGTTTCCCTCCACCTCCTCTTTCTCTCTTGCACCGATTACAGTCCTACAAACAGGCCTCACCATAAATCATGTTGTGTACCAACTGTGACTTGGAAACCAGTATTTTGTAGCACATGGTGAAAATAAGGATAATTCATTAGTACATTTCTTGCATCACATTCTGCATTTATGCTATTATTCCTTCATCTCTTTTGAGATCTCAAGATTTTCCACACTTTACAGATCGGCAGCCCAAGATATCCACCATGTTTCATAGCAAGTCTCAAACCATTATGTCCAGCATTTAATTCTGCAGGCAGCTCAGAGAGATGAATAAACTTACCTTGTCCCTTTGATACCTTTCATCAAATTAGGGCTGGAAGATGTTAGGGTGCATGCATTCACTTGAGCTTACCTAGCATTAAGGAGGTTACATTATGAAAGTCAGCAGGAAATCACCAGGTTATTGGAATTTCCTGCACTGATCGAGCCGGCACGCCTCAGGGTCAGACCACGAACTGCAGTGGATGGGATACACTGAGCAATGGATGAACCAATGTATTTTTCAACATAGGGCAAGTCATTTTATTTATTCAGCACAAATAATGTGCGATAGGGCCACTTATAGGGAAAACACATGGGAGATTTTGAGAATAAGTTTATAATATTATGAGAATATAGTCATAACCTTAGTCTCCTATTTCTACTTTACGCTATTTGCATTTGAATGAGGAATGTGGAGCATCCAGTTAAGTTATACTTGAGATTAAGTTTAACAAATAACAAAATACTTCATCTTTTGGCTCATCAACACTGCAATTCTTTCTTCAGAATGTACTATTTCTGATGCTTGTGATTATGTAAAGACCTGAAGGCGGTTCCTTCTTTTGTGAAGGAGGAAATGTCGATTGAGAAGTTATCTGTTACATCTGTGTGATACTCAAAGGGGTTTCATTGATTCTCCAAGAACGCTGGGATTGGATCGAGACGCATGCTTACCTCCAAAAAAAATGAATTGTCATGTTGTGGCTTTTTTTCTCATTGAATCATTTCTTTATTCTTGTAATATAACTTCATTTCATCAAATCAATATGTACTTTAAAGACCATTCAACTAAAAGAATAGTAAATGTAACAAAATTACAAAAATAATGATACAAATTATTGACTTAATAATATTATGATTATCATTCATATTATTCAAATGAAAGGAGCAAGAGTTTAAAACAAAGCTTGATAGATCTCTAAATTGAGTGTGGGACACTGTGCAGGTTCTTATCAGAAAACATTAAGGGCCTCGGAGTGGACAGGGGAATGAGGAGCTTTAGTAAATATGTGGGTGTAATACAGAGAAGGGATTTGATAGGTGCATATGCGATGGAATGAGTAAAAAGTGTTCTCTTTTTCTTTTACCTATTAAAAATCTTTATGCTGCATTTTTAACCTCTTGGAGGTAATGAAGTAATGATCACTCTATTCCAACACAGAGGGAATTACGATAATCCATTCGAGAGGAGATGAAAGCAGGAATGATAAATTCAACGTCTTTGTGAAAGAGCAACGATTTAACTATCGATGGATCTGAGCTGGAAGAAACTGGAGCTGACAACAGAAGCAATCTGTCAAATGTTAAAGCTGAATCTGGATTCTTTGCATGAGTGAGGATGTCTAGGGATGTTCAAGAGTCCTGGAATACATGGACGGAGACTAAAGAGCCAAAGATAATGATCAGTTATTCTTTGATTCAAATGAGGGAAATTATTTGAAAAACAGGGATTTTCCCCACAGAGACTTTCAGAAATCACAGGAGAGATGATAATCGACATGCACAGAAACCGATCAGGAGACAAACCATGACAACAGCTCTGTAATTCAGCTCAATATAAAGTATTGCAGCAACAAAATTAATGATGTGTTTTTACCTGTAAGTCTAATTGCCAAACAGGAAGTTATTCCGTGACAGAAAGACTGACAGACATTTGTGGAATTAGTAGGCAGGTGACATTGAAAAGGACCCACAATGCTTCTCGTTTTTGCAAATGTCCTAAACATCTTCTGTAAATGAATATAAACGTCTGTGATTACAGGCAGCGAGGACAAACAGCTGTGTTCTATTTGTACACACAACAAATTCCTTCTGTTGCTTCAGGTATTTCGGTCGCAGTGGTCTCTGCTAGTCTCTAAAACATCCTCAAATCTCCCTGAAATCATTTCTGTTGACATGTCGTGACCCAAGAGCGATAACAGCCGGAGAGGAAACAGAGCATGACAGTGCGGCTGTAGGTGAAGAAACAAGTACATATTCTATATACCAACAACATACCAGGGCATAAAAGCACAGTTTGAACCAACTGGATTTTGAGATTTCCATTGATTTCCTGGGAACGGTACATGAAGGATTTTAAATTGGAGTTCCAGGGGCAACATTAGGCTTAGATTTATTTCATGTATGTTATCGAAACCATAAGGCAAAAGTCACCAGAAGGATCAGACGTCAGAACATTAAACTCAAAAGTGTCGAGACAAACTATCAAAACTGAGAAGAAACTTGGTTTGCATCCATCCCTCAACAATTTTATCTGAAAATGGCGTTTTCACTGGGTCAGATCACTGGTCTAAGATCAGATGCAAGGAGAGATATTGCTTGACTTCCTCGCTCTGACAGCACTCACCTGATGATATAGAATATGCTGTACCTTACTATAATAGACTGATTAAACTGTTCACAATGGACTACAGAGGATATATCTTTGGAAGCCACCTGGCAGCCACAGTCAGAAGATTCTCCAGAATACTGGAGATCAAGGGGCAGAGAGGACTAGCTGTAGAGTGAAATGATCCCAAGCCCAGTGTCCTCAGCTCTGTTGACAGTCACACATCAAGTGAGCTGAGGGCTATTTCATTGTTTCAAAGGCCCTCCCTCCGATGAGGAAACCAACCACCCCTGTGCCATCCCTCAACCTGAATAGCCCAGAGATTTTATGTTGACCGGAGATCTGCCTGCTGCAAGCTCGATGAGTGAAAGACCAACTCCAGAGATTATGGAGGGAATGAATGGACCCAATTGTTCGGATGTCATGCCTTCGTGTCCTGTTCATGTCTGAAAACAGCTATACTGTATTATTTCACTCATTAGCCCACTGGATCATTTGTGTAGTGTACTGTCAGTGTTCACTGTGGTTATCAGGGTTACTGTGGCCTCTCTGTCAGTTGACTCACTCACTCAAACTGATTTCATGCATTGCACTGCAATTGCCACATGATTGATTCATTTTATGAATAGACAGGTGTAAAGGTGCAAAAGGAGTGTTTTGTATCTTAAGTCACCATTCTCTTATACAGTATCTTGTGATGTTGTAGTGCAGTCGGGTCCCCCTTGAAGAAAAGCTCTCAGACTGAAAGTGTATTACCTGGTTATCTGTAAGTCATATTCCCCCAAGAGGTTCTGACGCAGTGAAGTGATTCATCTTTGGTCTGTGCACAGATCCATTCTCCGGTGCTCCACTGAGCCCTTTGTTGTTGCTAATGTTCTTTGCACAAAGGTGGTGTTAGCAACTGATGCAGGTTGCAGCTTTTACCCCTTCAAACTCACCTTCCTACCTTCCTACCCTCTCCAAGCAGCTCCCCCCACTCCGAGTCCTCCCCTCATTGAAGCAGACTGCTGCCCTCACGGCTGCTTACCGGGATCGGGCTGCAGCCTTAACATGCTCTGGCATCCTTGTTACAGAAGCTGCCTTCACTCATTAATTCACTCAGACCCATGGCAGCCAGGCCTCAGAGATAGAGCCAGTGGGGATTGGGGTGAGGGGGAGTTGAGTCACAGCCCTACAAGGTAACAAGAAAATCACAACTCGGCATTGTCAGTCTAACTCCATATTCAGAATGTGGCAGCTTGTCTGAATAGCACTTGCCACTCCATCTGCTCACTGTCAAAGGAGAGAGTCTGCTGTTGGTTGACAGGAGCCCCGACCGTTGTTTTAATACACACACTCCTGTCCCTCCCTTACCTCCCTGCTCATCCTGTTGAGCCAATGTCATTCACCTGCAGAAGAAAGCTCAACACCTTCGCCTTCTGCTTCACCAAACCAGTTTAATGTGTTTTTCTGCATCTCCGCCATGCACATAATCCACTTTTCAACCAATAGCAGCTTCAGGAGTGTTGCACTGTGAATAGTGTGTTCAACTTGGATACTGAAAAGGCTTTGGAAAGCTGCTCAAAGAAGTAGGGCTTTTAACTAGAGGTGCATTTTCCAAACTAAACAAACCTCATCCTCACGCTTGAAATCTCATTCTGTCTGTCTGTAGCACTGTGTACTTGGCATGTGTATTCATCCAAGGAGGTGCAGTGTGATTTGGAAACATCATATTTTGAATATCAATAAACTTTAAACTTTAAATAAACGGGCGACCAGGGCCAGTTGCAGCTGGGAGTCATGGATGTAAGCAGCGAGTTCACAACAACAGCAATGACAACTGATTCTCCACTTTGGGGTCTCGCATACTGAGTTGAGCTTCAGCTAACTTTGCATTAAAAGCAAACAGCTCTTTGTGGGGCAGCCTCTGGGTTCTTTACTTGCCGCAGTTCAATTACTGCAGGGCACTCGTACAAAGAGAGCTGCAACCAGAATTGCAGAACCAGAAGACAAGCAAACAGGCAGGATCAGAACGGCATAGCAATACGTTTGAAAATGAGTTCACAAATCTGAGCTTTCTGATATTTCGACTCGTTCTTTTGCATCAAGCAGCACTGCGTCTTCCGCAGAGTGAATGAGGTCATGCTGATTTTTTTATGTAAAAAAATCCCTTGTAGAATTGTAACGCCGTCAGAAAACAGGCTTGATGTGTCTCCAGGTGGCAGCCTTGACTCGGAGGACCTTGACTGGAGGGCAGAGAGGCTGAGAGAACTTCAGGCTGCTCTTTTATGCATGGATCCTTCTCTTTCTCTTCTTATGCCTCTAGTCTCAAAGGATGGGTCAGGGTCATGGTCAGGGTCGCCCTTCTTGTGTATTTTATTTCCTCCCTCACAGCACTATGAAAGGGTCAGCCCATCAAAAGCACAGATTAACTACTCTGTAATGTTTGTGAGTGTGTGTGCGTGTGTATTTAGGTGTGTATGGATTCTCCCGCACCCTGGCCTTGCCTCCTTTGGCTCGGCAGTCATGAATACACATTAGTGATGGTTCGCTTTTAAGAGGTCAGAAGTTCAACCCAGTAATCATGTTTCTGCGTTTGAACTCTCTCCACCTCTGTTTTGACATTGGCTCTGATGTTGCCCCTCATGAAGCGAGCTGGTTTGCCATTTTGTGCTGACAGCCTCGCCAACATCCATCCCATGTATGTGGAGCTGGGCCTGAGGGTGTCTTCATCAGGCCGGCAGGCTGCTGACATGCCATATTGATCTTACAGCTCTCCTTCCCCTGCTTCATGTCAAGCGGTCACACACTGTGCAGACCTTTGAGGCCAAATTTTCTTCACCCATGTGATTGGCATCCGTCCAGTGTAACTATGATCACTTTCTTCCTTTTGAACTTTCTTTATTGTTTCTAGTGCATTCTGTAGTCCAGTCTTTTCTTAGTGATGTTTTCATGAAACTTAATTTGAAGACAATGCTGATGAACCTCAGTGCTTTAATACAGTGAACAAACAGCAGCCTCTGATACTTGTTTCGAAACAGTGAAAAGATGTATGGAGTTTTCCTTTACAGGAGACAAATAGTTTTTTTTTTCCTGGAGAACAGTTGGAGACGTAGTGGCCGTGAAGAGTGTTGATCTATTGAGATTGTTACAGCACTCTGACCAATCTCGCTGCTGGCTGCCATCCTCAGCTGAAGTGAAAACTCTGGATTAAAACATTGCTGCTCCTCTTATCAAGGTGATGAGTGGATGGGGGTTGTAATTGTGCTTTATAGCGGGACGCTCGCGCCTGAAGCCACAAGTTGCCCCCCCCCCACACACACACACACACACACTTTGCTGCTCTTGGCTTTGAGCGAGATAAAATCAAAATGGATTGGTGCAATAGTAATTAAACAACTGGCTCCAAAGTATGAAGATGGGCTCAGGATGGACGTTAGAGCAAATGAGTGACAAACTAAGTGAAATTTCTGAATTAAATCACCTCTGGTTTGTCCTACTTCCAGTCTCAGAGGATTTTTATTGTGTTTTTGCTCATTAACTTATCAGTTTTTCCCGGGAGAAAAAGTAAAATATGCTGATGGATTCTCCGAGGTCCGGGGAGTTTTTGGCAGTCTCAGGAGTTTTTCGTCGATCCTTTACCACGTGAAGTGATGATGTGGAAACTAGCCCTTTTGTTATCTTGGCAGGACAGTCTGTTGTAAATAGCTCTGAAGCTATCTGCTCAGCACAGTCACTCGGAAAAGAGTAATTGGATAATTAATTTAGTCCTGGACAGGTGAAACACATTTTCATCTCGCCTGCCTTTCTGTGGCTCGCAAGGTCCCATGGACACGAGGCGGATGTGTATTACCACAGCATATTAAGAGGGCGTTATCTGCCCCCAAACAAAGCATGAGAGGAAATGAGTTCACATGAGGCTTGTCTATGGTTGGACCAATATTCACACTGAACATGTACCTGGACAATACTGTTCTTGATTTCAAACAGATCAACGTTTTCCAACAGTGATGGGATCAACAGTACTTCAGATATGCGTTCAGACAGACAGAGATTTCTGGAATTAGTAGATAAATATAGTTGCAGTGTGGACCACAATGGGCCAACAGACCAACACCATATACACTTCCACTGCAAATGCATAAAAGTATGGTTAGGTGAGGAAACATTTGGCATCAGAATAACTATTTGATTTAGGTCATGGAATAATCATGATGGTGGTTTAATTATATAATGTTAACGAACCAACAATGACTGCTGGAATGAAACAGAAAGCTAACAGCAGGCTCCTGAGCTGCATGATTCAAACCATCTACGCAACTCTAGACTAATGTCGAGCAAGCCAAGTTTTCATGATTATGATTAAGTACAAATTGGCTAATGGGAATGAAATCAGTCTTGTTAAACCCTCCAATGATCACCAAAGTTTTACATCCTTACAATATATACTGGCACTCAATGCAGTAGATACCATGGTGACACCAAAGGAAAACTCAGGGGATCACCAAAGGATTTATTTAGTAAATGTAGAAAAAATTGATTTGCAATTATTGATGAGATACTTATGAAAGACATTAGGGACATTCAATTCTACATTGCTGTTTATGCCGAGTTGATGGACTAAAAGCTATAACTTAAAGGAACCGTTGAGACAAGTCCGTATAACCATTGTGACATAATATTCAATGTATGAGGAAGGTGCATGTGACGGAACAGGGCGGCTGTGGCTGAGGGGTCGTCCTCTAACCTGAAGGTCTTCCCCATCTGCATGCTAAAGTGACCTTGGGCAAGATACTGAACCTCATAGAAAAACGTGTTGCCCATAGATGCACTGTATGAAAGTGTGGTTGAATAGGTGCATGGCCATAAATGGCAATGTCATCAAGACTAGATAAGCGCAACATAATTACAGACCATTGGTGTACCTCTCGTCAGTGAGGTTTTGTGGCTCTCTAAGAACATCACACTACTTCTAGTTGTAATTTTGAAGAACTGGCATACTCCACATTCCTTACAAATTGGTAACATAACCACCTAACAATGTTTATCTAGGAAACTCATGTGATTGAGGAAATTACTACCCATTTGTGGTACATTCACATGAATAAAAACCAAATCACTCACTCACTCATCGTCATCCGCTTATCCGGGGTCGGGTCGCGGGGGGAGCAGCTCAAGCAGGGGGCCCCAGACTTCCCTTTCCCGGGCCACATTGACCAACTCTGACGGGGGGATCCCGAGGCGTTCCCAGGCCAGTGTTGAGATATAATCTCTCCACCTAGTCCTGGGTCTTCCCCGAGGTCTCCTCCCCACTGGACGTGCCTTAAAAACCTCCCAAGGGAGGCGCCCAGTGGGCATCCTTACCAGATGCCTGAACCACCTCAGCTGACTCCTTTCTAAGTAAAGGAGCAGTGGCTCTAATCCGAGTTCCTCACGGATGACTGAGCTTCTCACCCTATCCCTAAGGGAGACGCCAGCCACCCTTCTGAGAAAACTCATCTCGGCCGCTTGTACCCGCAGTCTCGTCCTTTCAGTCATCACCCAGCCCTCATGACCATAGGTGAGGATAGGAACGAAGATCGACCGGTAGATCGAGAGCTTTGCCTTGCGGCTCAGCTCTCTTTTCGTTACAACGGTGCGGTAAAGCGAACGCAATACCGCCCCCGCTGCTCCGATTCTCCGGCCAATCTCACGCTCCATAGTACCCTCACTCGCGAACAAGACCCCGAGGTACTTGAACTCCTTCACTTGGGCTAAGGACTCATTTCCTACCCGGAGTAAGCAATCCATCGGTTTCCTGCTAAGAGTCATGGCCTCAGATTTAGCGGTGCTGATCCTCATCCCAGCCGCTTCACACTCGGCCGCCAGCCGATCCAGTGAGTGCTGAAGGTCACAAGCCGATGATCCAATGAGGACCACATCATCCGCAAAAAGCAGTGACGAGATCCTCAGACCACCGTACTGCAACCCCTCCCCACCATGACTACGCCTCGATATCCTGTCCATGTATATCACAAACAGGATTGGTGACAAGGCGCAGCCCTGGCGGAGACCAGCACCCACTGAGAACGAAACTGACTGGCTGCCGAGGACCCGAACACAGCTCTCGCTTTGGGAGTACAGAGATTGGATGGCCCTGAGGAGAGACCCCCTTACCCCATACTTCCACACTACCTCCCACAGTTTCTCCCGGGGACCCGGTCATACGCCTTCTCCAGATCCACAAAACACAAGTGGACCGGATGGGCATACTCCCAGGCCCCCTCCAGGATCCTTGCGAGAGTGAAGAGCTGGTCCGTAGTTCAACGTCCGGGGTGAAAACCGCATTGTTCCTCTTCAATCTGAGGTTCGACGATCGGCCGAACCCTCCTTTCCAGCACCTTGGAGTAGACTTTACCAGGGAGGCTGAGAAGTGTGATACCCCGGTAATTGGTACACACTCTCTGGTCCCCCTTTTTGAACAGGGGAACCACCACCCCGGTTTGCCACTCCTTTGGCACTGTACCCGACTCCCACGCGATGTTGAATAGGCGTGCCAACCATGACAGCCCCTCAACACCCGGAGCCTTTAGCATTTCTGGCTGGATCTCATCAATCCCTGGGGCTTTGCCACTGCGGAGATGTTTGACTACATCAGTGACCTCCACCAGGGAAATTGACGATGAAACACCATCAACCTCGAGCTCTGCCTCCAACATAGAGGGCGTGTTATTCGGATTCAGGAGTTCCTCAAAGTGTTCCTTCCAACGTCCGACGACCTCCTCAGTTGAGGTCAACAGAGTCCCATCCTTACTGTACACAGCTTGGATGGTTCCCCGTTTCCCCCTCCTGAGGTGCCGGATAGTCTTCCAGAAACACTTTGGTGCCGACCGAAAGTCCTTCTCCATGGCCTCTCCGAACTTCTCCCACACCCGCTGCTTAGCCTCCGACACGGCAGCAGCTGCAGCCCTTCGGGCCTGTCGGTACCCTGCAACCGAGTCAGGAGTCCTCCAGGATATCATATCCGGGAAGGCCTCCTTCTTCAATCGGACGGCTTCCCTGACCACCGGTGTCCACCACGGTGTCCGAGGGTTACCGCCCCTTGAGGAGCCTAAGACCCTGAGGCCACAGCTAGCCGCCGCAGCTTCAGCAATGGAGGCTTTGAACACCGCCCACTCCGGCTCAATGCCCCCAACCTCCACAGGAATGCCAGAAAAACTCCGCCGGAGGTGTGAGTTGAAGATACCTAGGACGGGGGCCTCCTCCAGACGTTCCCAGTTCACCCGCACTACTCGTTTGGGCTTACCAGGTCTATCCGGAAATTTCCCCCATTCCCTGATCCAACTCACAACCAGATGGTGGTCGGTTGACAGTTCCGCCCCTCTCTTTACCCGAGTGTCCAAAACATGCGGCCTCAGATCAGATGACACAATCACAAAATCGATCATTGATCTTCGGCCTAGGGTACTCTGGTACCAGGTACACTTATGAGCACCCTTATGTTCGAACATGGTGTTTGTTATGGATAATCCATGACTAGCACAGAAGTCCAATAACAAACGACTGCTCGGGTTTAGATCAGAGAGGCCGTTCCTCCCCACCACGCCTCTCCAGGTGTCTCCATCATTGCCCACGTGGGCGTTGAAGTCACCCAGCAGAACTACGGAGTCCCCTACTGGAGCCCCATACAGGACTCCATTCAGGGTCTCCAAGAAGGCTTAGTACTCTGAGCTGCTGTTTGGTGCATACGCACAAACAACAGTCAGAGTTTTCCCCCCTACAACCCTTAGGCGCAGGGAGGCGACCCTCTCGTCTACCGGGGTAAACTCCAACACCGTGGCGCTCAGCCGGGGATTTATGAGTATCCCCACACCCGCCCGGCGCCTCACGCCCTCGGCAACTCCGGAGAAGAATAGAGTCCAACCCTTATCCAGGAGTATGGTACCAGAGCTGAGACTGTGCGTGGAGGTAAGCCCCACCAGATCTAACTGATCCTTTCCCCACAGCGAGGTGACGTTCCACGTCGCCAGAGCCAGCTTCTGCCGCCCGGGTCTGGTCCCTCAAGACCCCTGACCTTCGCTGCCACCCATGTGGCTGCGCACCCGACCCCAACGGGTCTTCCCACAGGTGGTGGGCCCATGGGATGAAGAGAGGGGGGGTGCCACGTAGTTTGTTCGGGCTATGCCCGACCGGGCTCCGTGGCAAACCCGGCCACCAGGCGCTCGCCATCGAGCCCTCCGTCTGGGCCTAGCTCCAGACGGGGGCCCCGGGCTTCCTCCGGGCTGGGTCACATCTCCTCTCCTTCCGTTATTCATTGAGGTTTTTTGAAACATTCTTAGTCTGGCCCCTCACCTGAGACCACTCGAGAGACCCTACCAGGAGCACAAGGCTCCAGACAACACAGCCCTCAGGTTCATAGGGACACGCAAACCTCTCCACCACGATAAGGTGACGGTTCCAGGAGAGGCCAAATGTTTTACTACATTCTGACAAATCCAAAGGTTATCAGTGAATATGACCGACACAGAGGGATCAGAATGGACCACGGCATGGACTAGAAGTGACATGTTTCATTTCTCCCTGGTAATGAGGTTGGGTTTCTTGAATTTCCTCCAAAATGCTTTCAGAGCTGTGATCAATAATATCAACTGCTGCAAACATAATTCTCCACAACCATCATCTTTAAAAAACTCGCCAATTCAGTAACTCTACAAATCAATATTGTAAGTTTAATAAAGTGCCACGTGTGTACCATTTATAGGAAGAAGCAATAGTAATGTTAAAAGTTGAGAAACATGCTGATGGATAACATTACAAGTGTTTGTTAAAAATTTAAGCTTTAAGTAGTTTAAGTCGTATTAGGACAGATTCTGCCTCAGCACTGAAACTTAAAACAGGTTTTTAGTCACATGTACTCATTGTTGGATTTCACTTTCTTTTGGCAATCTAGTTGTATGCAAAGGCTTTTTTTGTCAAAAAGCTAGCGACCAGTGAGCAAAGACTCCCCCTGCTTGCTGGCTGGCATATAGGTTGTAAGAAACAACAGAAAAAAACTGAAATGTCTTCATACTGCTGCTGTGTTATGTAAGTCGGTAAGTCGGTAAGTCCTGACTTTCAAATTTGACTCAAAGTCATTTACACCATGTTTTTAAGTTAAATGTCCGTTGTGATCCACATGCAAAGCCGGCTCTAGAGGATGAAGGCATTTGTATTTAATGTTTTTTTTTTCTTTCAGAATTGGTCACCATTTACTTTAAATGTATTGGATTTGTTTCAATACTGTTTACTCCTAAACCTATAAAAGTTCACCCTCCCCCCCATCTACATAGTGGTGAGTAGATAATGAGTGTATTTTTATTTATCTGTGAACCATCCCTTTATTGCTGCTAAAACAGGTCCTAGTTGTCATAGATAAGGCTGAGGGTGTGTTGGTTGATATTGTGTATTAGCAGAACCTCAATACTGCAGCATCACGCCACAATCACTACCACACAAACTCTGGCTAATTTGGCTTCATGTTTGTACAGTGGGAGGAAGTGCAGTGCAGTTGTTCATACAGTCTGCGAATATGACAACAACCAAGTAAATAATGACTAATTGACTTTACATTTCAAAAGCTGTTATATTTATTCTGCTGCCATCTGATTGTAGATTTAACACTGACCCTGCACCGACAGAAAATCTGCCATCAGGAAAAAATGACAAATGCAGCTCAATAACTTGTGATGTGTCAGTGCTTAGTGCTGAGTTCTATTTCCTAACATCATCACGTCTCCCCTTCAATAAAGCAGCAATTTGATCACATTCACTCCACTGCAGAGTGTGTCAGATGTGTGCTAAATGCATGTGTGTTGCACTTAAGTTGTCGCTTTACTGCAGAAAGGGGACACTGCTTCCTGTGTTGGTGCTGAAAAGTGCTGGACGTCAATCATGCGCAGTGGGATCGGACAGATTGCGTGAAGTTACTGGGAGCCCTGCAGTTTGGGACACTTTTTGGTGTTGAGGTACAGCTAAGCATAGATCAGCAACACATGCAAAAGTACAATAGTTCTCAATACCCCCGCAAGCTGTTTTTCAGATTTTCCTGAATACTGGTACAATCCTGTCATCTTGTCATGTCTGAGTTTCATCCCTCTCTCATCTCATCAGCCAGAATAGAACCAAACCACACAGGAAGTCATGAGGTTCCCTGGTGCTCTGTGGCGTGGCTTGGAAACAGGTCTCATTAAAGTGATTATTCTGATTAGTCTCTGAATGCATCCTGCAGTGCAAAGCTCTAATCATCACACACTAATACATCTAACCCTGATTGACATCTAACCCTCACAGTTGTCGCTGAAGTAACACCTACATCAATCCTGAATTTGGGAAGTTAGCCAAGCAGGCCAGTAGTTAAGTCCCTCTATTGAAGGAGATGGAACGTGGAGGAGCTGCAGGTCCAGTGGATTAAAGCAGAGCTGTCTCACCAGCTTATTAGTCATCTATTAATGATTTCACTTAGTGAGGAAGAGCCAAGACCATGTCTTATCCTGCAGGAGGAGAAAGTGACAGAATGTCCAAACATGAATTCACAAAGTTCTTTACGTTTGGATAACAAATATATCATATATAAGGAAATATGTTGTTGTGTATCAAATCAGACCCCCTAGCCTTAAAATAAAGAATGAGGACAGGGTGCAGAGGCGGTGCAGGCGTGATGGGGATTTTCTGGCTTTGCCCGTGTTTGTGGAAAGGATGCAAGTGAGGGTATAGCCGCCTCATTCCCTGCACCAACAATTATCTGTCACTGCTTTTTGTCATCTTAGAATGACAATGACAGACTGTGGGATTTGGAAACCAAAATAATAAAACATTGCAAACAGACAAACGGAAAATAAGGATGTTTATGAAAAGAATATAACAAATGTAGAAATGCTATATTACCAAAGCATTGTCACAATACAGTCTTTGTTTTGGACATTTTGAACAATCATTACCAACACAAACTGCCAAATGTGAGACGCCTTTTGCAAAATAATAAAATAATCTCCCGTCTGTTCAAGCCTCAAAATTGTATGTACTTCAAACTGATGGTCTCATGTTTCTGCACAGAAAACAAGACAAAGGCACAGTTTGGACATCAAGTCCTAATCATGGGATGTTTACAGGAACCATAAAACCGTATAACAGTCTCTTGTTCTCTCATGCTGTTGTAGGATACGTAGATGGACAAACCAAGCCGTGTGTTTATGTGTAATTTTTTATTTTTTATTGTCCTGCAAAGTGTAAAGAGACCACCATCAAGGGGCACATATATTCTAGGTCTAAAAGCATGTGCTGTTCTCTGTGGCTCTGATGCTGGGAAAATTACCCTCTTTCAGAGTGAAGCCTTGATGTGGAGCTGCTTTTGTAGGCTTTTAGTGTTTCTGTTGGTCAGACGGGAAAACAGTGGAGGTGAGTGCAGGTAAGGCCGAGCTGTACAGTGCTGACGCTGAGGGCTTTTAATCTCCATTAAGGCAGCATAATGCCACATTTCAGATCTGATTTGATTTGACGTCTCTCGCCTCAGCCCTAATCACCCACCTACGGCCGCCACCCAGCAGGAGTGCTGACATTACTCTGCGCCGAGCCGCACGGCAGCAGCTTGTGAAAGCTGGAATGGCTTTTCACTGAACCGTACCGGATTTACTCTGAGGAATGTTACACACATGCCGGCCCCAAGCTGGGATGGATTATTTAGCAAATAGAAATATATTTATAACAACAACCAAATATACATTGTTGGAATGAAAAAACTTTACGTTACTTGTGTAAATAATTTATAGTATGGGTCTACATAAGAATATTATAAATATATAGACTAAATAATACAAATATAAATTAATTTATGAATGAAATGGAAATTAGGTCAAGTGGAAAATATAAGTGACAAAATAAAAAAACGACTGAATGAGCATTACAAGCAAATGATCAACAAACATTTTAAATAAGATTCAAGATTTTTATTTGTCAAATGCACAACAATAACATTAAGCAGTCGCTGGCAGTGAAATGCTTGAGTCTCAGGCTCTCTTCTAACAATGCTCAAGTAATTACACACTATACAATAAAATAAGAAAAGTCAAAAAGTCAAAATTATTGAAAATTAATAATTAGAAGCAGATAAGTTAATGCAACCTAAGAAGGAAAACAATGACAATATTAACATAAAATATTAATTTAAATAAAAAACACAACTAAATGTATTATCTATAAGAAGCAGATGGAAGACAATATAAAATAAAAATATAGGGAATTGAAGAAGCTAATCAGTAATAAAAGTGATTTAAAGGAAATGAATGAATGCAGGAATTTATATAAACTGAGAAACACAGCTGCACTGAATGTGCTACAGTACCTGTACACGATCCTGGAGCCCTGGTCAAAACAAATCAACAGAGACCAAGCTGCCTTTTGTAACTTCAAGTTATTGAAGTGTCCCGATGCTGTGCGGGTTGGGCCCAAAGATGACTTTTACCTGCATACTGACTACTGTGCTCGTTAATAATAAAAAAACAGAGATGAGGTACATAAAAAACACAAGATTGTCACCGTGAAGCCAGTGAGGAGGAAGAGGAGGAGGAGGGAGGAGGGGAGGAGAGGAGGTCCTTGTCCTTGGGAGAATAAACACAATGACTACATCTGAGGGAAGCAGTATTGGTCTGGTAAACAGGCGCTCGTAAAAAGAAAACACGGCTCTGCCTCATGTCGCCCTGCTGTTCACGGGCACATGAGACGAGCTGGAGATAGAAACGCAGAGGTAGAGAATACTAAACCTCTGTGCACTTAATCCAAGCCCAGCGATTGTAAAACATTAGTAAGACGTATATTTTCAGCAAGGACACCTCATGTTATGTCTTATGCTTCTGTGTATCAATCTTAATCTGCCAATTATTTGTGTCTGTCCGGTATCGAACCCTGTGGATACGATAGCAGTGGATGCCAGCAGCCCTGATGTCTCAGTAGTGGTGTGCAGCTCTTTTGAACTGATGGACTTGTGTGTTTCCTATGTGCAGAGTGTGCAGAGCTGCCCTGTCCTGGCTCTAAGTGATTCTTGAGACATCTCTATCAGTGAAGGCTGGGTGTTCTAGGACTGTTGCCCATTTTCAATGGCAGGATTGGATTTCCTGTTTTTCTTCTTTCCACTTTAAGTTGTTGTGTTGTCACTAGTGCCTCCTACTGTTGGCCTGGGGACATATAGGCCTTGTGTTGAAAACAAAATCTGGCTGCCAAGTTTCAGGCTGCTTCATACCCACATAACAAAATAGTTTGGGCCCAGATTTTGCCCACACTGTCATCTGGCCCACGGACCATGTGGAATGAGGGCAGTTGGGCGCTCCACTCCTGTTTTCCAGAGCTGGGACATAGCATTGTCAATCAAAGTTGCCAAAGGTGGACGGTATTCGTTTTGTGCTATTTGGGCCATATTCACCATTTATTACATTTATTTCTAAAGGATAGTTCACCCAAATTCTCTCATTATCTACTCACGACTATGCCGATGGAGGGTTGGTTGAAGTGTTTGAGTCGACAAAACTCTTTGAGTTTCAGGTTCACATCTTGTTTACACCTTTAGAGAGCACCGGATGTTTGCAGAAACAGGCCCACATTTGTGTGGAGCCATTTTGGACAGATTGGCTATTTTACAGATTTAGGGCTCACGTTCATTTGATGTGCCACAGGAAAACCAGAAGAGCCAAATCCCAGCATGAAGTGGCCCACATCTGTATGCTATCTGGGTGTGAAACCCCAAATGTTCAACATTAAACACACTTAAATACACAATTGAACCTGCAGTCTGTCAAATGAATGAATTAAATCTTTGAACTAATACTACAACTACATGATCCCTCACAGGTTGTCTATCAATAACTATGTGACAGCTTCAGTGATGAGGTTCTGATTCTCCGGATTGAAAATACAAATGGAAAGGAAACTGGAATAACCTTTGTCAGAGTGACTCCATTGTATCGTTACCAAAATCCTCGGCCTCTGTGGTCCACTAATGTTCACAGACATTAACACTGCAACATCCAAAATGATGAGGAGCCTTCGCAGCATATTTTCCAGGGCTGGACGACTTCCCCTGCCCTCACTGCTGTTGCAGGGGAAAACCTTTAGAGGATGTGAATCCACCTCTTTATCTTTTGACATGGAAATGATCTTAGTATCGACTTTCAATATCCTGCCTCTGCGTTTGCATCATGCCAGTATATGTTTGTGTAACCCAACATGGTTTGGGCGTATTGTTCACAGACTCCAGTGATGTGGGGTGTTTCATGTTGTGGGTCTGATAAAAGGGCAGCAGCTCTGCTGTGGACCCCAGCACTAAGAGCTGCGCATTTATGTGCAAATGCATTGTATTTGCCCATGTGAATTCCCTCGGTGATTTTATTCATGAAAAATCGATTCCTCTGAGGATTGTGACGGCTGTTGTTAGTGCCTACTTTTCTGAGTTATTCATAGGCACACGAGAGCCCCCGACGTTATCAAAAAACAGTTTGCAGTCAGCTCAGAACTCGCACCAACATCAAACGCCTGGCCAACTTCATCCCCTACATTCTTTGCTCCTTCTTTTCTAAGTGTGCTGGCTGAAGCTTAAGGGCTGTTCACACAGTGACTGACCTCATGGAGCAATTAATGTGAATAGTCTAACCTTTCATTTCAGCCTCCTAGAGAAATCATCGTGACTTCATAACCTGGGCTATCAATAGAGGCTCAGCTCATGAGCCATTTCTGAAAGGTTAATAAGTATAACCCTCCTTTCCCGACTCTCCCTGGTTGAAGTCATGAGCCTGTCTGATCCCCGCCTCATGCTTTTTCTGGTGCAATTAACATGTTCCTCCATCTCCATCTATTTGTGTTTTCATTAAACATATGTCTTTTATGAGCCTGTCGTCACTTGCACAAATTGATTGATCCGGTCAGCCACTGGGCAGAGAGTTTCTGACTGGATCAAATCCATTTCTTTTAATGAGGCTACAGGGGAACCGATGGGTTGACTGGCAGTCAGCGATGTCCTCTAGCTGGTCATTTGCATGGGCTGCACTTCCTTACCTCCACTCTCCTTTTGAAATTCTTTGCCAAATATATTAGATGCATGTATTTTCATAGCCCTTTGTTCATCTTAGTTCTGTAAAACCAGTTTCATTTTGCAGATATATGTGGTTATGAAGCATTTTTAACAAATGATTTATCACTATTATGACATAAAACTCATTCTAACTGGTTTCACTTATTTTGGGAATATATTTACCTTTTTGACCAAGCATGAAACTTCCTTCTTTTCCATGACATGATTTTTCACGCTCCATGATGGACAGTCCTGAACTTCATCTGTTGTCGGCTTTGCAAACTGAAACAAAATTGTCTGACACATTGGAAAGGTGTGGGAAGAGGGACTGTGGATGTTGATGAGAACAAGATCTTAAATATGAGTCAGAATAAATAAAAGGAGTGGAGACAGTACAGTGGACAGTGAAAAGCTGAAATTATTATTTCAAGTAGAACCACCGCTCATGAATCTGTAATCTGCTTACAAATCATGGAGGAAGGTTTGTGCACGTGATGGAATAACAGAAAAATCATGTTTGATGGTAGATTTTATGCAGATTTTAAGTCAACACAAATGAACCTGCTGCCAAATTCGCACAAGTTAACCAACGCTAATGCTACTTAAGAATGAATTTGTGCAGTTTGATGAACAAAGCTTGTGTTTAGGTCATTGTGATGTGATGCTGTGTCCATCTGTCGGAAGTCAAGAACGTTTCTATTGTCCTGCTCTTCATTGAAATATTTTGAGTCCATGGTTTAAGGTAATTAATGGCTTCTACGGAGTAAACAGTAACATGCAGACAAGGAAGCTGATCATTATTCATCTTTTGGTGCCTTCTCAAACTCGTCCCAACAGATTGCTGATACAGACACAGCTTGCTTCATTTTGCTGAGATTTCAACTTAAGTGGAGCAAAGCAGAGATATTAATCCTACGAAAACAAAGTTTTTTTGTGTGGTGGAAATAAAATGACAAGACAATTTTCCACCCCACTGGATTGGTACCGCAGTGGTGGAGGAAGCAGACGGCGGAGCGATTATTCTCTCCCCTCTGTGCTGCTGGGTTGGGGGTAGTGTTGCTCCATATGAACACTCACCATGCACCATCTGATTAGCTGCAGTCAGAAGAAACAGCACAGAGCAACACAGAACACACTTCCCACCAATTAGCAGATCCAAAGTCTGCTCAAGTTTAGGATCAGAGTACTATCAGAGTAATCAACTGAAGGCTGCACTTCATGAAAAATGTCCAGGGGGTTGTGGTAAGTGAGGTCTGACTGTGGCGCTACTGCTCTTCAACGTGATGATCTGACATGTTTTCCTCGATTGCATATTATTTGCTCTGTATTGTGGACTAGATCCCAACAAAGCAAAATAAATGTTGGTATATATGAGCTAATACAAGTACAAGTGTCATACACTGACCAGACAATGCAGTACATCAGTGGACCATTTATCAAGAGCTACAGTTGCAATCAGAAATATTCAACCCCCTCACCTCAATAGACATTATAGTGATGTGGATGACAGATAATGACAATAAATGACAAAAAAACCTCATCAAACAACAAAAGATAATTATTGATGCGTATTTTAGTTATTTTGACAACAGAAGTTGACTTAACTTTGAAGCTCAAATGAAAAATGTAACTCTTTCAACACATGTGCATGTGCAGTATTATTCAACCCCCCAGCTTCAGTACTTTGTGGCGCATCCTCTAGCTTTTATAACTTCTAAAAAATGTTTTCGGTAAGTGCGGACAAGCTTCTTACACCTCTCGATTGGAATCTTTGCCCATTTTTCAAGTGCAAAAGCCTCTAGATCAGTGATGTTTGATGGCTTCCATGCTGCAACTGCCTTCTTTAAATCCCACCAAAGATTTTCAATCAAATTTGAATCTGGTGACTGTGAATGCAACTCCAGGACGTTCCAGGATCTTTTTCTCAACCAAGCTTTGGTGGACTTGGAGATTTTACTTTGGATCATTGTCTTGCTGGAAAGTCCAATGTTCACCAAGGTTTAATTTGTCAACAAAAGGAATCACATTCCTCTTTAAAATGGCCTGGTATTTCTGTGAATCCATGATGCCATGTACACAATAAAGATTGCTAGTTCCTGCCACAGAAAAACACCCCAACATCATCTTTGACCAACCTCCATGCTGGACTGTGGGGATGGTATTCTTCTGGTCATAAGCCTGTCCTTTCACACGCCAGACATACCGCTGGTCCATACGTCCAAACAGTTCCAGTTTGGTTTCATCAGTCCATAGAACTGTCACCCAAAACTCTGTAGGCCTATCCAAATTCCTTCTGGCATATTCTAGTCGACTTTTGATGTTGCTTGTGGTCAAGAGCTGAGTGTGTCTTGGAGCCGGCCATTAAGTCCTTTATTATTCAGTGCATGTCTTATAGTTGCCACTGCAGCACTTGTACCAGCCTTCATCAGGTCATCCTGTAGGTGTCTTGCAGTCACACAGGGATTTATCAGAGTTGTTCTGACTAAGTTGCTGAGGGTCCTTGATGAAATGCTGGGCTTTCTTCCATGGCCAGGCATGTTTGAAGCTGCTCCATCAGTTGTAAACTTCTTTATAATGTTCCCAATTGTGTCTCTTGGAATATCATCTTTTGGGGAATTCTTCTTCTACCCAAGGCCTCTCAGGTGTGATGAAATAATCTCCTCTTTCAGCTTTTGTGTAAGCTCCTTTGTCTTTCCCATGGTTGCAACTCACCTTGAATACCTTCATGGGTGGGGTTTATATATGCATCACAGCTGAAGCAAATGAAGGATCAGTATAGAGTTCCCAAAGGCTTAATAATGTTTCAACTCAACTTTAGGACAAAAAAAACTGTCAGACAGCTTTAAAAACAACAATATTATATAGGGGTTGAATAATTGTGACATGGCTATCTTAACAAAATATACTGCTACACACAAATACTACATCATGCATTTTCCGTGTTGATTTTCTTTATCACTCAACTCATAAAGAAGGCATCCGAAGCAGAATCTTGATCAAAGAACAAGATTCTGTCTACTTTAATTGATAAATCCTTAAAATCTTTGGGGGGTTGAATATTTCTGATTGCAACTGTATTTCCATTTGATAGTATCCTTCAAGTGCTGTACTAAATTATCAAGCACATATACTACGCTCATCTCTCTCATTTGCAGGGATTGCTTCTTTGTGATGAAGAGCCTGGTGTCAGATGGCAGTGAGGACGATGATGCTACTCACAGCTGGTTTTGACAAAAAAAAAACTTTTGCTTTAATAAATCCTGATGTTAAATAGTGATATGTATAGGAGGCAAAGACGGCAATTCCTCCCTCATATCAAACTCTGCATGCCACAATCAAAAATGACTAGTTGTGTAGTATTTGTTATTTCGGTTCACATTCCAGGACGGAGAGAGAAATTGGAAATGTCTTGCAGAGTCATATCAGTATTCCAAAAACGAACAGTTTTCGCAGCTCTGCATCAGCAACTCCTCCACTGTAGCGTTTTGAGTTGTAACGATGCCTAAGATTAATCTTTTTCATAACTTCGAGTGGCACCTCTTCCTTCAAGGATGAAAAATATATTTGTTAATTTCTTTTGGAAAGTGCAACATTTTGCATAAACTTTTCTTGACAGTCATTACGATGCTTGTTATTAACTACATGTAACACTTTGATCTGCTTTCATCCTGTATGGCTTGATTAGCATTCACCCAGAAGGGAGCACCCTGAAATTCAGTCTATTACAGTATATTCATATATATTCTCTTAATTTTTTAAGAAAACATGTTCAAGTGGCTTGGAGGTGGAAAATGACACAACGGTTGAAAGATTTTGACAAAAGTCAGGTGATATTTTTTTGTAGTACATAGATCATGGGTTGCAAATGTAGGTGTGGTTTTATTCTTTAAAATTTTTGCATCTGCAGCAGAACTTTTATTCAGCAGTTGAAATACATCTCTTTGGAAAAAAATATAAAAGACACGGCCAATTGTAAAAGAGTTTACACTATTATTTAAAATGAAAGTTCTTTGTGGAAACTTCTCCTTTATTATTGAATGACAGATGTATGAAATGATATATTACCACTTCATCTTGACGGTTTCAACAACATATCACAACACAACCAGGTGTATCAACAACATATCAGACTCAACCAACTCAAGGGGTTTTCTGTCCCTTACTGAAAATAGTGAAATAATGACTGAGATAGGCTGTTAAGATAAAATCATGTGATTTCAAGGACTTTGTAGTAACTTTATTCTCTTAAGAATCAATGGGGAAGCAAAACCACAATACGCTTGAGCTAACTGAATAATGGGGAAGCAATCTCTCCACTTGTTTAATGGATGAGATGCCCATATGTTCATGTTCATCAATTTAATGCAGCTTGTTCAACAGCAGATTAAATTAATTTTAAACTAATACAAGTGATGCGGGATTTTATGAACAAATTGTAAACAATAGACGAACATGTTTTACGTTCTGATAACTTCATCAAACCATTTCCACACCCAGCAAACTGTTTGGTCACATTTCATCAACAACCTCGTGCTTTAAATTGCACAAACTGTTCACGTGTTTCCAGCGACTTACATCTTTCACTTACATTATCTTTAAATTATAGCTGCAAAGACGCTGCAGGATCCCTTTCTGTCAAGTAACCTACTGCATTCCATCTTGGCAGATATGATGAATATATTATGATGAGGATGTGAACCTATGGATGGACATTTTACTTTGGAGGTCAGCATTTTAGAAGTCAGGCCACCCAGCAGCTGCTCAGCTTCATGACATATTTACACACTGCCAAGTTGCTCAGAATCTCATTATAGTGCAAGTGGGGGAGACATGGTGGAGAGAGTAAAGGTACCTATTTTAGATAGAAAAAACATCAGATTATTGTTTTATTACTGAATGTCACCTTTATTCAAAAATATTGACGTTACTTTCTTATCCTTTAAAATAAGGGTCACTGAGAACAGGACACCCTCAACGACTGGGCTTACTTTTAGTTCAGTTCATTTTTTATTTGACATTGGCAAAATAAATGAAAAGTCAGCATTGCCTCTTGATGGAAGATGACAAGCAACTCATGGGTTCCATTAATATGGATAGGAGTTAGAATGAACTTCCAGTCACTCATGAATATTTGTGTTCATTTACGTTAATTCATGACTGAAATTGCTCTATTCATGGTTCTTTCAATTTTGAAACCTTCTCTCTGCAAGAAACACTAAAAATTGGATTGGGTCCAATTGACTTATACAGTAGTATTAGTGGAGTAGACACTGCTCATCAAGTTCTCCCTAAGAAACCACACAATATAATATATATCAATTTCATTTGAATCATAAACCTTATTAACCTCAATGGAATGATATTCATTTGCCTCTAGTTTGACGTTTGATTATGACACTGTTGCATTCAAAAATATATCATAAAACCTTTTATCAGATTTTCCAGTTCAATATTTCAGTAGTTACTGCATTCACATATAAATTGGTTCAATCTCACATGCATCAGCATATTCAAAGAAAAACACTTGCTTTCTTACAGAAACAAAAATATTACATTCAGTCTAGCTTAAAGGTGCAGATGCTTTGATGAGCCCCAAACATGACTGTTGTGTGGTGACCACATGGCCACCATAAGGGGGGGGGGGGGGGGGGGGAGGAGCTGTAGGCTGTCACTGGTTGGATGGCTAGTTCCTAGTTTTCTTAATTTTTACTGTCGCATAAATAAAAAGGCACATTCATGCTGGATAATTCCAGTCTAATTACTTACGTGTTTTGACCCATTCATGTGATAGTGGGAAGAGCAGGGAGAAAATACTAATCGGTCTCACTGCCCACAAGATATCCTGTTGTGTGCAGGGGGCCGTCGACCTGGGGTCAACGGGTCGGTGTACCTATGCTACAAGTCAGTATGTGGAAACAGCTGGAGCTCTCTGACTTGCAGGTCACATCCTGTTTGTGAGACCCCTACTGCACCGAACAGCTCCCCAGTCCCTGATGCATTCACAAGCAGCTGTAGGAATGAGGAGAGAAGGAGTTGTCTGGCTCAGGGTTACACTCACTGCTCTGTAATGAGAACTTCTCTGTTGCACCTCTGTCCAGGTGAGAGTTGGGAATAATGTGCAACTCTGTTCAAAGGGCAACTTTCTGTTGAAATGCGAACCATGGAGCCGTCCATTTGATGGGAATTGGACAAAATCACTACCGAATTTCATATTTTCCTGAAACCCATCGACCTCTGGTGAGGCTCTTCATTTCTGTTCCGATGAAAGGTAACAAATGCACCACAAAAGGATAAAAAAAATCAACATTGGTCTTTGTATGCCTATAGCTGACAGAAAACAGTTTCAGGGTTCTTGGTGTTAACAGGTATACCAATTACTCAAATCTCACCTCCTTTTCCTCCTCATCCTCTTTATCCCAACACAAAGACACGACATGGCCCACAGAACAGACAACTGGTCCCACCGGGGCTCCTAAAGCCGTGTTACTGGGCAGACCAGGGGAAAAACTCCCACAAACACCTGCTTACTTCACAGTCCCCTGATCAAACCACCACATCCATTCCGTCGTGTTGCCACATTTGTCTTACTTGTTCCCATCACTGGACACCTAATATCGTCCTCTGTCATAGACTCAGAAGCCTAATGTCCCTTCCAGCCACTGAGTGCTGAGAGTGCTGCCACCAAGGAAATTACTGAACATCAACCAACTCACAAGGCCAGAAGATACAAAAAAAAAAAAAAAACTGATTTGCACTCAGTAGAGCGCAAACCTCCACTAAGGCCAAACAATCCTATACACCTGATCTAGCTCCTGTAATAGAAAAATAAAAGTGAAAAGGAAGAAGTCGGATCATCTGCACCTCACTGTTGAAACTCACAATTCTTCACACACTATATATGTCGCTCTTTTTATCAAGATCCGTACAATATTTTCCTGAGAAGTATGTGAAAGAGGTAGGATTCTTATTTGTTGCTTATTAATATTTTTGCTGTAATTTCTTTTTCTCTGTTCTCAGTGTAGCTGTGCAGCTCCCCCCTCCTTTCACATCCTCCTCGGCCCCCTCAGTGGTCTCATGCCGCTCGTCCTCATCATCTACCAAGTCTTGACAAGATGAACAGCACATTTCATGTTGGAATGAACTTGCGTGCTCTGCCTGGATCTCACAGAAACACACAGCTCAGTGTGTAGGCAGCAGAAACAGCGCTTTAACTGCTCCAGGACCTGCTTGATAATTGCCTGTGTCTTGTCCGTGCTGAAGTTGAAGTTTTCCTGTTGTGTCGGGGAGACGGACTGGGTGGGAGACATGCGGCTGAACAATGCTGCCTGTGTTGCAGTCTGGATATTTCGACCTTTGCCTGACACCTGTTGGCAGGATTTCTGAATGTTTCATAAGCCTTCAACGAGACAAATCACCACCGTCCCCTTCCATTTCCAATCCTCAACCCCCACAATGCACTCGTGCAATGATTATATATATAAAGATGGACAACAAGACACCTCCGAAAGGGGAAGCCAAAACTTCGATGACCCCCTGGTGGCTGGCTGAAGTCGAGGTCATCAACCCTGACTCCTCTATGTTACTGGGACGAGACATGGAGCGGGGTAGACAGAATCAAAATGTACTGCAAATTAATGGCTTGCTAAGGTTTTAACTGTCAGAACACATCTTGGGTCATTCAGAGCCTTGAGGTGAGGTCAAAGTTCACTGAGCGAGCTTTACTCCTTCTGGTAATGCTGCCATGAATGTGCTGTCATTTTACCTCTATTTACAGTGTCATGACTGGTGCAACCAATGACAGGTAGATCACTGGAGTGCCTCTTTTAATTATAACTGTATAGAATATCTATGAACTGATGAATATTGACTGTTCTTACATGTATGTGATCTATAATAAAACCATCATATCGTACGCAAATGACTGATTGAGGCAGACTAGTTTGAACTATATAATTTTCAAACAGAGCCAGGAATTGTGTTAGTCTTGTCCTCCTCTCACAGTTTGTCAAGATCACTCACCCTGATGAGCTGCCTTCCTGCAAACAGCTGCTGGTTGGTGGCTGAGAAAAACTAAAATCCATTAAGATATCCACAAATGTTAAAGCCGACAGAAACTGCAGCCAGTTGTCATTTAACAGCAACAGATGTTTGGCCTATTTCTGCACAGTCCTTCACTGCTTCATTATAATCTTGATTATTTCTTCTCACTGATTTCCACTTTTCTCCTTGATTGGCATTCAACAGCGTGGACGATGAGGAGAAAAGTTGTTAAACATTACAAAGGCAACTTATCTCTCCGATAACATTGAGCGTTTTAGCTCAGGTGGTGTCTGTACCAGTTGGTTTTGGTGATGGTAATATTATAGTTATGTTAGATAATGAAGAATGGAAGGAATACTGCTACCTGGGAAGTTTAACTGCATCGATGAGTTGAAAAAAGAAAGAAAAATCAAAGCTAAATATTATTTATTTTTTATTTCTATTGAAAGTTCAAGTTCACAGAATGGTCAAATGGTAAATGGTTTGAATTTATATAGAGATTTTCGAATCTTGATGAGCACTCAAAGAGCTTTACAGTACAGTTTTGCCATTCACCCATTCAGAAACACTGTCATACATTGCTTCTATGTGCAGCACTTTCTCTAGTATACCTACTTACACACCGTCGGTGCAGCCTTCAGAGGCACAGAGTTCTGTATCCTGCCAAAAGAAACTTCAGCATGCGGAATGACCCGCTCTATCTCCTTAGCTACAGCTGCACCTAAATTTCCTTCAAATTAGAAATAGTGATGCTCAGCTCAAAGATTTTTGTTACCCTCACATTTTGACCTGGCCCTCAACCTGCAGTGGACAATTACCATGCTGTACTGTTCATCCACCTGAGTCCAGGCTCTGTCTTTTGTGTCTAGGATCGACATTTTGTCTCCTGACGTGAGGTTTCTAGCTCTAATGTGTCCTCTAATATAAATATTAAAGCCTCAGCGAAGGACAACAGGACTATACTTGATGTAATAACCACATGAAAATAATAGTTAGTTTCAAACCAGTAGAAATAAAACAAGTGGTGACGCTTTGTCTCCAGACTCTGTAAAAATGCAATGGTGAAGAATCTGTTTCTTTATACAATGTCCAACCGAGGCTACATCAAAAAAATGTCAGGTAGAAAATGCATCAACCCTGTTACGGATACGTCTGCCATCTACTCTGCAAGTTTGGAAACGTAGCTGGCCCTGTTTAAGTCACATTTTAATCTGGCAAGCAGAAACAGATGTTTGGAAATAATGACGAAGACACTCACAGCCACTTGTTGATTAGGTTATTTTGGTCATGATTAAGTTTCACTGATTCGCCAGGCTCCTATCAAAATATCTCCTTCTTTAAGAAAAGAACCGGCATTATCTTTGACCGCCAGTGAAGAATGCAACATGGGCGGTCAATTACAAGCGTTGATGAATCTGTTGTCTTTACTATCAGCTGTTGTGCAGTTAATATCTGCATTTTACAATGATACAACTGTTTATATGCTTATTAGACGAGCTGTTATCCTGTTGACACAGCCAAGGTCATGTGCACGGCCAGTGTACGTCATCCACTATTTCCTCTCCCTTTCAGTAAACCATTATTCAACACCCTTCCCTTTGTCCATCCTTCTATCTGCATTCTCCCTGACCCCTATTTGCCTCTTGTTCCCTCTATCTTCCTCCTGGGAAGGTGGTCCACACATCAAAGTGCTCCACCATCAATTCAGGGACAATCAGCAACTATGGGATAATTGGGTGTTGTTGGAGGTTCCCCTCAAGCCCACAGTGCCTTTCTGACAGCGAAAGAACATAAATGACAGGCTCGTAGCCTCAAGCTGTCAGATGACAATGAAAGCCAGGAATAGTGAGTGATGACATGCATATCAATGGTCATTTTGCAAGGTAAACAATGACTCTTAATCACCAGGCCAAGTTTTAATTAAGATGACGGCAGAGTAATTATTTCCCGAGACAGGGATCATTGAGTCGATTTTCTGATTAGGCCTCATCTGGATGCTTCCCATCCTATAGGGAGGCAATAATGACACGACCTCTTGTTTTCAGAGGACAGGTGGGTGACAGAGGGAGAGAGGCTTCAGATGCGCTCTGCTCTGCTTTTTCCTCACACGGCTGGGTACGCTTCAAGAAAGAAAACCTATCAGCAAGAACAGCACAAGGCGGGGAATCAGACATGTAAACTCTGAAAACTCGTAGGGTGGACATTGATCTCTCCCTGTTATTTTTGGTGATAATTTAGATGGCAACTATTGTAGTTTTAACAAACCGCTCCTAACCAAAATCAACCATCAATTGGTACTGGAACCTGCACATGTCACAAGTGTTATTCCGTCTGCGTAAGAGAGCTTCACTTTTGTCTAAAAAATCTATCAACGCTTCCTGCTGTTCCTGAACTCACAATGTTAGCATACAAAATTAGGACGATTTTACAAATGCGTCTACGTATCCTAACTGCAAGTAGTTACAATCTAATGTTGGTGAAGATTCCACTTTGAACAGCTTCTGTACTGGGAATGTCTCATAGAGATGTTGATGACTATATCTCCAAGTGTCTTCTGGCCTACCCCTAGAGGTGACCTATGAAGACCACGGCCACATATCTTGTCATGTTAGTGTGGAGAATTTTATTTGACCCTTTACGATTGCTGATATCGTTTGTACCCATAAATGTGTGTGTGTGTAAAATAAGTCAACAATGCATGAAGATATTTTCCGGATTGAGACAGTGTAATCGCTCTGCTGTGACGCAATCGGTCTAAGAATGCAGCCAACAAAGGAAGCAGCCTCCGAACTGGAACACAGCTAAAGAGACACTTGAGGGTGAGCAGTGGACCAAACCACCGTGAGGCAAGAGGGATGCAATCTGCTAAATATTACGAATGCTTTACTCTGCGTTTATAATTAATGAACATGCATTCAGTGTATATCCTTTTACTATTATATATTACAATAATATAAAAAAATGATCATCGCTTGTGTTTGCAATGACATTGAAGAGGTAGACTCTCCCCCCGGGGAATCCAACCCTGCTTTAGAGACAGAGAGAGTGTCGCCTCTGCACCAAACATCAAGTTACAGATCTTTTATGTTTTGTAAAAATGTTTCTGTTATTATAAAACGATGGCAGTATAGTAGACTTATATGGTAAAAATTAACCCTTTGAATCTTTTTATTACCTTAATATACTTACCTGTTAAATAAGGAATAATGTAGATGTCAATGGGGAAGTTGAGTCAGATGTACAAACATGCTTTAGGTGTTTCCTCAAACTCCTGTAAATATGTTTTCCTTGTCCTTGTTTGATAGCCGCACTTGAGATTGAACTCCTCTGCTTTATTGCTTTGGAGACAAGAGCATCAGAGGAATATCACTATTTTCTCCATTTTATCGATCTGTTTTAATTGAGGTCAGCTTGTTTCTTCTTTTGAAATCCAGCAGGACTGCTGATGCTGGCCTTTAAAAAAAAGTTCTAAGCGCTGCACATGTGGATGAATTATTCACTGGTGTTGACGCCACCAGTCCACTGCTGTTTACTTATGGATGAAGGGCTGTGATGTGGCATGGAACCTACCCTGACTCTCTGAACCGTACATTTACCTACAAAGAGTTTGCACTCTGGCATAGTTGCGTGAACACTATGGCCTTTGGGAGGACAGCGGGATTTTCCGGTGCTATTATTTGATCTTCTTGATCATTCTGATCAGGCTGTTGTTTAATTCAATGCATGTCGAGGACTTAAGTTATTTATGCACGGGAAGATGTCGTATCACCTTTGGCTTCACAGCTATAACGTCTATCAAATGGAGTAATTGACTGAGACATTAATCATCCTCACACAGCTGTCATAGCAGCAGTCCTGACGCTGTTTGACGGCCAGCCATCTTCCACTGAACATCCAGTCTGCTGCCTGAAGCCTCCAACAGGTTGCCTGATTATTAAGCGAGCGGTGACCTTTTCCAGAAAAGCCTTTCACTCAAACAACCTCATTCTGCAGTTAATTTTCACTCCCCGCAGATAGTGTGAGATTAACTGCTTAAGTGTATTGAAATGTAAGCAACTTTGCAGGTACACATTGTGCATATCAATATTATTTTTATCCCCAGTTTGGTGAAAGTTTCTGAAAGGCTAAAGTGGCAATAAGCATGCTCTGTATTTTCACAGAAGGATTTAGAACTTTTGAATAGTAGAAGATAACTCGTCTTATGTGTTGCCATGGACTTTCTAGCATCAATTTATATATTGCTTATAGTTTTATCATGTCTTCGAGCTTTGTAATGTCAGGGAAAATCATCTAAGATTGAAAACTTCAGTCTGAAGCTTATGTTAAAGTGGACTTTGAGAAAAAAGTTATTAAAAATACAAGGTGCCTAGGGGGATCGATGTCATTGGACTATGGTACAGAAACTATTGTAGTCTCATCCTTCAAATAAGGTGCAGCTCCACTGCCACCACTCTGGGAACCTACATCAAAAACAAACTTATAATCTTTGTTAGGATCAATACAGGAATAGCTTGAGCGATGAAACAATTGACAGCCCCAACCTCCCATGCTGCCAAACAGTCTCAGAGCTGGTGGTATCCACAACTGCCGTTTACAATTGGATTTAATACCAAACATAAAATGTCAGCTATTCCCGAAAGTGAAGGGCCAAAAGGTAAACAGTCCTGCAGTAAATCCTCCTTTACAGACGTGAGATAAAGGTTTGTGTTTGTTGAAGCAGTTTTAAAGAGGTGGAGCAGATTTGGAGATTGGAGCAATTTTGTGTTTGGTGTTGAAGGTTTTAAAAAAAAAATAAACATGCTGAATTACATTTTTACATGGCCTTCTTGGTTAAACAGGGACAATACTCTGATAGCAAACTGATATGTTTTTATATTTTAAATTCTTGCTGGGATAGTTCTGTTATACGCCCAAAAAGATCACTTTCAAGACCAGTCAACAAGTACAGCTAAGAAAAGTGAGAGTAGACTCAATCCATTGAATAGAAGAAACCAGCAGAGAAGGCATCATGTATCAACTTCTGACTGCTCACTAAAGATCCTCATCAGCTCCGTCCAATGGAGTGTGGCCCTGTTATCAGAGTCTTGTTGCTTAGCGACCTTGATCAGGGCCCCCTGGTGTAGGGAGGTGCAAGTGAGGTAATGATGGAAGTCCTCTGGATCCAGTTAGTGCCAAGCTCCCATATGCTGCGGCTGAAGCAGCTTCAACTTTAACTCTGCTGTCTGTGATTAGAGCGGATTTATTACTGCAGAAAATACTACAAAAGCAAAAAGTGATATGGTGAAAGTTAACTTGCGTGACAGGCTGAACCAACATAACTAACAAAACAATGTATTTACTCAAAAAGAACCAGCCATTCAGAGAGTGACTGGCTCCAAAATGGAAGAAGAGATGCCTGCCTGTTATTCCTGAGTATACTCAGAGCTAGATATTGTAACGATCTGACAGTTTAGATCTTGTGAAGTGTTTTCTGTAAAACTGTTAGATCTCTGTTTTGTGTTTTTAAGTTGTTTTCATGTGTGCACTCGGTTTCTGTTTCCTGTTTTATTTTGTATTCTCTGTTCCTTGTGGGTTGTTTCTGTCTTCACTTCCTGTCTTGGTGATTGTCTGTCTAACTCCTCATGTGTTGCACCTGTGGCCAATTACCCCTGCCTTCCCTGTGTATATAAGCCTCTGTCTTTCCCTTTGTCCTTGTTGGAGTGTTTGTTCATCTAACCCTCTGTCATCCATGGTGCTGTTCTGTGTTCTTGTCCTGAGCCCCTTCACTTTGAACCCCTCTCTTAAGCATCCTTGTGTTTTTGGTTAGTTAGTTTAGTTTAGTTCCTTTTACATTAAATATGTTTTTTGTTAAACATCTCTGCATCTGGGTCCATTTCCTTCCACAAACCGTGACAGATATCAGTTCTAAAACACTCATCAGGGACATAGAAAAAAAAAAACTAAAGCAATTAAAATGTGCCCAGTATTCGCAAAAAGTAAAGCCCTCTTCTCCTTAATGACAAGAAGCCACTGTCATTGTGAGTGATGGACTCTGCTGTCTACACCAGTGATTTTCAACCAGTGTGACGCAGCACACTAGTGTTCTGTGAGAGATCGTCAGGTGTGCCGTGGGAAATTATCTAATATCTAGTGTTGCACCGAAGTATCGGCCGAACATTGGTAGCGGCCGATATTCGCCTCATTTACCGACATCTGCACATCGGTAATAAACTTGACTTTCACCGGTATCATTGGTATTTGTGGTTAAACCGCTGGGCACGTGCCGTGGCTGGGGGAGCAGTCGCCCTGTCGCCCTCCTCTCCACGCCGCCGGAGACCCGGCGTGCGGCACACCTCTACGTTTTTTTGGGTGGGGAGGTCATCTTCCGTGGTGCCTCACGGCGTCAGTGGTGCGGGGGCTTTCTTTCTTTTGGACCGCAGGGAGGTTTCCCCCGCCGGTGAGGAAGGCGGGCTGTTGGAGGGGGCCGGGTACAGCTACTCTGGACGCGTGTCGCCCCTTCTCGCGGATCAACTCAGCTACGGCACCCGCTGGGGGAACCCTCCGTTCGCGCGGGGGGGGGGCTCCGCCTAGCAGCTGACTTAGAACTGGTGCGGACCAGGGGAATCCGACTGTTTAATTAAAACAAAGCATCGCGAAGGCCCACGGTGGGTGTTGAGGCGATGTGATTTCTGCCCAGTGCTCTGAATGTCAAAGTGGAGAAATTCAATGAAGCGTGGGTAAACGACGGGAGTAACTATTGGCACTCAAAACAGGTCACTCTGTTTTAGACAGGGTTAAAAGGTCCTGTTTTAAATTATCCTTGTGGTATTTTGACCAAAATATGTAACAGACATTTCATTAAGACCCCAAGGAACCATATCAACTGTGATTAAAATCTGTATAATTTGTGTCCGTTAAATAAAGTTAAGTTAAATCAAAGATTGTTTAATAAATCTGATTCAATTTGTGCTCATTAAAAGATAAGAGTAATAAAGGGCTGAAATAATTGTAAACAGTGTTTTTTAATACATTAAGAAACTATATTACTAACTATATGTACTGTGTTAGGCCATAGAGTGTCATTTTGTGTCATTTGGGTTGGTGGTGTGCCCCAGGATTTTGTAAATGTAATAAATGTGCCGCGGCTCAAAAGGTTGAAAATCACTGGTCTACACATTCAGCTACTGTGCTGTTTGCCTCAATACAGGTTTTGTTTGCTGTCAAAAGTCAGGGAAATATTTGACATAGTTTGGGAAACCACTTCACTGTATCCAGAGATTAAACCTTCATTTGTTGTTGGAGACAGAAGATCGAAACCATTCATTATTATTATTGTTAGTATTATTTTAAACCAGCAAAGAGTTGAATACGTTGAACAGGTGAACAGTGCGATTCTTCTGGACAGCTGAGCAGACAGGGGCTCCGGCGGTTCTTTTATCCGGGTCCAAATCAGATGAGAGCAGCAGGCAGGCAAACAAACGGTTTAGATCCTAATCCTGGGTTGTCTGGCTGAGAGTGGAAGGTAAGTCAGGAGAGATGATCCCGGGCAGAGCAGAATGCAGGGTACATGCATACTGGAAAAACTGAGGATTTAGAAAGGCGGAGAGCATAAGAACATCTGTGAGTGACTTTGTGATCTGGAAGAGTGTGGTGGGATGAACCGGTGCTCAGAGGCAGGATTGTAGATTGATTGTAAAATAGGCCTCAGTTGTGGAGGTGCGTTGGTGGTAGGCAGGAACCATGGGAAACAACGTCCAGCCTGACAAACAAACCTGGAAAAACAACACAGGAATGTGGACACAGCAGGAAAAGAGGAGGAAAAGGGAAGCAGCTTCATTTGACAGACTTGTGGAAATTGACAAAAAAGAAGAGACACGCAATCCCACCTGTAGTGAGACTTTAGTCTAAGAACTGTTAACTGCAGCCTGAAGTATAACGTCTGAGGATGGGAAGTTTAAAACGTTTTTTTCAAAGCGGGAAATTCAACTCTTCTCTTATATGGGCTCAGGCTGCGTCGTGGATTACACCCGTAACTTCTGTGAACGTTGTTGAGCTGAGATCAGCCAACTAATGCAAAACGTACACTTAGATGTCTGGTTATCTGTTTTACCAAAATGCAGCCACATCAATGACTTCTGTCAACGTGAATTTGTTTAGAGTTGATTGTGTTTTCATAAATGCAGATAATCTGCTTCCAAAATGAGTAATTATAAATAATGACAAAGAACATTTATAATTGCAAGAAATAACAATAATAATGAGGAAAAATAAATCATAATAATGCATATCAAAAAGAAGAGAAATTAGGGGCGAGGGGTGGGATATATAGATATGTAACATACAGGCTGGATATCAAATTTAAGATAATTAAGAACTCTTAATCTCCGTGTAGCTGAGCGACTTCAAATTTATTAAAAAGGCTCAAATGGAACACTTAAAACTGTTTTTTGTACGTGTTAAATTTGAGTTTTGTTAATAAGATAATATATCCTATACTGCCTGTGTGCCTATGACCAGTTCAGGACCTTGGACAGAAACTGTAGAACAGTTGTGTAATGGCACACATCATAACGAAACATAGAGAAATGCGCTAAACCCGCAAAATATAAGAGGTAATAACTAGAACTAAATAAACTAATTTTGGCTCCACGTGTACACGCTGGAGCACTGACAGTGTGCTGGGATGAAGCCAATAGTAATGAATTGAAACAGTTGTTTCAGTACAATAATATGTCTGAAGTTTGCCTTAAGCGTGTTTGGATCCACAACCTGTTGTGTGTATACATTATACATCCACCGTCTTGGCACAGTAGGCAACAATAATTCAAAACAGCATGACCGATGGCTTTAAATATATACTTTTGAGTGGAAATGTGAAACTCTGTGTGTACAGTAACTGATGACTATATAAGCTTTTCTAGGGGTTCACAGCCGAATCGTTCTCTACCACAGCACGAGGCTTTCTCTTTTGTCACATTCATACCAGTCCCCCCCCTAAACAATGGCAGGTAGGAATTTTTAAACTCCGTGGCAAGGGGACATGAAGCTGTTACTTAAATATTTGGCATGAAAATATATAAATGAAATACAACGTTGTATATTCTTATTGTCTCATGGAGTTCATCAAGGTGTGACATCCTCTGCACTTAATCCTCAACAAAAATTAAAAAACCCTTTTAACAAGAAAAAACATTGACTGGACAGACAAGAGCAATAGCTGACACTTGTAGCAGAGCACGTAAACAACTATAACAATAAATACAACTTTCATAAGTAAAGATAGTTGAACATAAATGGAGAGGTGTATCAATGTATTTATTTGAAAAGTCGGACAGATATGAGGGCAGCCGCAATGATGTAAGTATTGCTTATATTAATATATGTGATTGAAAATATACTGTTCATGATATCAGACAAAGGAGAAGTACATAAAGATTTGGTCTCAATGTATACTTCAGACTGCATACTGTCAATCAGGAGTAATATATAACATTTATGACATTGTCAGAGACAACACAATAGGTTTATCACAGCAGCACCCTGCTCAGTGGATCTGAGTAAAATGCATTGTATTGTCTGTATTGTTTAGTGAAGGCAGAGATGAAACCAGGCTGTTGGAGGGTCTGTGCAGAGCTTGGGTCGGATTTCTAAAAGAGTGCGTACCTCCAAAAGCAGGAAATGGCATATGCAAAACCTGACTCCAAACTCCAAATCCGCCCTCCACATGCCCAATTTCTACTATAAATGGTCAATGCAAAGCACGTCACGAATATTAAATTATGAAGCTGACCAATGGGTTTCCACCGTGAGTCCTGACGGAGGCCCGGCATCAAGCGATGTGAAGAGGAAGTGAAAATTTCTGACATCACTGGATCCTTGCCTCCACTCTGGGATATTATTTTGGAAAGTTTCTTCATTTCTTCTAAGTGATCTCCTGTGCTCCCTGCGCATATATTATAAATCCGACCCCTGGAAAATACGCACATTTTCCCGTCAAGTTCGTTTTTATAAATCGCAAGAAGACTTTACAACTCATCTACCTCTGTCAGAGCCACCATCACAGAACTGCACTAAATATACCTGTCTACTTGCACTGTGTACCCTGTACAACACTCCGCTCCATATACTGGAACACTTAAGGCCTAATTATAGTCCTGCGACTGCAACCGCGGAAGGCCACGCAGCTGCATCGACGGACTTGTTTTGGTTTATACTTCTCTAACGTGCTGCGCGTGTTGCAACGCAATTCACCGCCAGAACACTAGGCGGAGTAACGTTTTTTTTCAAAAACAAAACACACAAAGAAGAGACGTCTTCTTCTTCGTCAACTGTTTATTTAGATTGCCACTCCGGCTCCTCATAGCCTATTTCTGGCAGACAAATTGGCCAGTCAGTGACGGGTTATAAAAGTGGTCATACTTTCGGATCTCTTCTGCCAAGTGCTCTTCTATTTGGTTCATATTCGCTCTTCTAAATCTTCCGTGATTTCCGCGTATTTTGGGGCATGTTCCGGAAACTAGACTCCGGACAGCGGATGTAGTAAGCAGACCAATCACAAGCCTTGCGGGATGCGTGAGCCTCGCGTCGCTTTGTCGTGTAGTTAGAAAAATTGTCTGACGCACGCAAGCCGCCAGAGGGCTCGAAAGGGGCGTGTTGCGTGTCTTGCGTGCAACCCGACTATAATTTGGCCTTTACTCCACATCATATGTGATATGTGTTAATATAAACCATATTGATACTATGTCATTTTATACAATAATATTGTCTTTTGCACACTGTCTACATATTCTTACACTCATAGTATATTATATTATCTATTGTATAGTCAATACTTATATTTATACCTCTACTATATATCATATTATATCATACTCTTTGTATATTTTTTGTATATATAAGTCTATATACACATATTATAAATGTGTACATGTTGTTATTCTTATTATATTTATTATTATACATACTGTTGCTGCCATACTGCTATTATATTGGTATAATTACTATGATATATAAATAAATATTATGTTATATTATATATGATATATACTAAACTTATATACCGTATCATCAGTACTATTACCATCATCTTGCCACTGCACCTTATCTACCTATTTATCTTGTGTTTCTGTTTTTATTCTTTCTACCTACCTCAATATTTGTTTATTTTATTCTATTCAAATATACCGGCTGCTATGACGACTTAATTTCCCTTCGGGGATGAATAAAGTAATCTAACTTTGACGTGAGAAGTGGCTTACACATATTTCAGGCTCTGTTTTGTGCGTAAGCAACGGTTATAAATCCGACCACTGGAGGATGCTGCATGTTACAGTGGGAGCCCAGCAGGGGCACTCAAAGTGAATGGTGTAGGAAACGTTGGACAATTCTCTACATTGCTATTCCACAATCCAGATGGCTCTTTAGAGTGAACAGATAATAACAGTGTGTATAAAAGCAGTTTTTCAGCTGTCATGTCAACATGTGGTTTGTTCAGATTCTTTACTCTAATGTGCTCACGCTGCTGACGTGTATGACATAAATGACCATTAGCACCACTGCTGCTTCACCTTAAAGACCTCTACTTTTGCATCCCCCTTCCCCCCCCCCTTTCTCCCTCCCACTCTCTCTCGTTTGTTCCTCCCATCAAACCTCTCCTTATCTTGCCACTGCCTCAAAATGAAACTGTGACTGAATTCCAAATGAACCCAGAGCCATGGCAGAATGAAATTGATGTGTGGAATGCTAAGCTCTGCATTAAAGCATGACGATAATGGCCTGGTGTTTTACGAGTCGTCTCGGCGGTCCGCTCCTGATCCCCCCCCCCCCTTCCCCTCCCTCAAAACACAACACCCGCTCACTTCTTTAATCTTGACCAGAGGAAAAATATATTCCAGCAGCCATATGCTCTATGGTGATACAACTGTTTTTTTTACTGAGCATTTTTCGAAATGTCACTCGCTGCACTGGCTCTTACTTTTCACAGGCTTCAGTGATGAGAGAGCAGCAGCAAATCCAAGTCACCAACAAGGGTTATGCAGTGCAGTTTAGGAGGCACAGAAGTCCCACCTGTCGTCTCTCCTGCTATCCTTTCAGTCACCTGTCTTTGGTGATCCTCCCTAACAAGGAGCTCGTCCTTACTTTCAGAGTGGCACTGATGAAGCCGGCAGCCTTTCAGAATGAACAAGCTCCAGACGTTTGTTCTTTCTGTGAGGCTGCATGCTCTTGTGTGTTAAGGAGATAAACCAACTGTGTTTCATTTAAATTACAAAATAAAGTTCATGTATCTTGTATCTTTGTAAAGACTAATAGAAACACACACACAGGCAGATGCAATTAATTTGAATAATTTTTTTTATTAAATACTGATATAGTTAAATGTCATTCCCATTATGTGACTAATGTACAACGACTTGTCCGGGATGGGGGGGCGTGGCAGGATTGTGGGGGGGCTCAGTCTTCATTCTCTGGTTGGAACCCAGGGCCGTACCTCAAGTCCATCTCAGAGTAAACAGCTGTTCGGACGGATTCCTTCTTCAGACTTGTGACCATGATGGGCCTGGTCCTCCTCCGGGTGAAAGAGTCCATATTGTGGTAATCCTCAGTCGGTGCTTTAGGAGCGGGACGTGATCTTCAGGTAGCACTCTGGAGTCCTCAGCTGGGAAAGTGGTTTTGTCTCCTTGTTTTAATGTTTTCAGTTCATCAACTTTCACCGTGTCGGCATCTCTGTGACTTCTTGCAGCGCTCTGTTTGTCGAGTAATTGGCGTTTCCTCTTGGCAACATTCAGAGGTGCTGCAAGAATCGGTTCTTCTGGGCAACAATAAAGTTAAAGTCTCCCTGAGTGAAGGTGTGATCCAGGGCTTCTTGGATTGACTTCTCCTTACTCGCGATCATTTCAGGTGTGGGAACTTTCTTCCCAGCCGCCACCATCGCCAGTTTCCACTGCATTAACTCACTTTGTGTGAATTCCTGATTGGATACAGATCTTAGAGTCACAATCTGATCTTTACTGGCGTGCCTGAGTTTGAATACCAGGTTGGCCCGTTTTGATCCAAACTGGTAGATATCCTCGTCTCCATCACAGACACAATTTCAGCAACACAGTGAGGTGGGTCGCTGATGCTGGCTCCAGTAACCACCCTGACGAAGCAGCCGGTAACAGTGGTGGCAAAGAAGGGCATGTGGCACCATTTCTCCAGCCTGTTATAGGACAGGCAGATCCTCTTGAGTTCTTCAGGAGGGAAAGCAGGCTGAGTCATCTTTCCACAAGCTTTCTTATCCTCAGGCCCTTTGTCATGCTTGACCTGCCTTTTCCATCTGGTGCCAGCAGATCTCCCCGACGCTGCCGAAGCAGCACTGACAACAAGGGAATTCCTTTTCGCCAATGACGACATCTCCGTAGAAGACCATTGGGCTCGGTGAAGGGCCTGAAAAATGAAACATAGAATTCATGATTTAAACTCCAGTCCTACCTTAACACAATATTTGGCAAGTGTTTAGCTGTAGTTGAAGTCAATCACTCAAATTGTATTCGTATAGCCCATATTCACAAATCACAATATGTTTCATAGGGCTTTAGCAAGGTGTGACATCCTCTGCCAATACCTTAACAAGAGTGAGGAAAAACTAGAAAAAAAAAAGACTTTTACAGGGTAAAAAGAACGTAGAAACCTCAGAGAGCCACATGTGAGGGATCCTTCTCCCAGGACAGACAGATGTGCAATAGATGTCAAGTGTAAAGGAGAACATCATCAAGATAAGGGTATTTGGCACATATACATCATTCGCATGATGTATATTTGATTTGTAGAAGTACAGTATTATTAATATTAATATGGCTCACTGGATATCAGAAGTACCAATTGTGATGCATTTACTCAACAAACCCTATGAATATGTATTTGAGCTTTGGCCCAAACATGAATATATTATAATATATTACAATGCAACAGACAGTAAAAGTAAAATTCTCACCTTGCTGTGTTTTCTGTCCATCGCAGAGTTTGCTCCAAAGTCTTAAAGTGCAGCTGCTCATCTCACGATCAAAGAAGCAAGTGAGGTTTGTTCATAGAGAAGGTTATTATATAGTCCTGATCAGATCAGTGGATCAAAGTAGCAAAGGATCACCGTTTCCTATGATTAATTGCCAGTAAATGCAAAATGGCGGACTTCCTTTTGCGTTTTTTATAATGCTCCTTGAGCTCGGGCCCGAGCACTAATAAACTAGGGCCCGAGCACTGACTGTGGGAGGCCCTATTGAAATTGTAATTAAGAATACATTCTAAATTAGACACTATCTTGCCAATGATGATGTATGATTTCTTTCTCTACTGTAAGTTATATTTACTGACTTCAACAAAAAGGATTGAGAAAAAGCATTTTTGTTCATTCTTTGTGGGTGTTCCAAGCACCTGTATTTGTGTTTTCCATTAATGCACTTGTTTTTAAAGTTACCGAGACGTTTCACACAACGTCTAACACCTGGCTTTTGTCCTGGAATGGAAATGGGTATAATCCTATGACTATATGGGGAACACGCTAATTTCTTCTTTATTTTACACCGATGCTGCACCTTTTCTGGCTCAACACAATAAAGTTAACTTTATTCTAAACTTATAAACTGGGCCTAGTGCCATGTATAATCATAGCTACCATGTTGTTGTGCAATCAATACTAAGCTTATCAAATATTACACAGGTTCATTTATTCATACATGCAAGGTACAGGGTGGCCATGCCACTGCCATTTATAAACATACATCTTGGATACAATACTGAGCTATTAAAGTAATTCACAGACTCACGTTTTTATTTTAAACATGCATGTAGAAGAGACAGTGAATCCTCAAGCCATCTGTGGATGCCACACATGCTCCCACATTAGTGAGATGTCGGACCCTGATGGGTAGCGCACACAACTTATCTAATCTTGGACGGATTGAGGTTGCCAGGCAGAGGGTCAAATCATCCTCACAATACGTTGGATGCATGTAAATTTGTGGGAAAAAAATTGGTTACAGAATAAAAAATGTAAAAAATTGTCTAATCAACCAAAGATTTCGCGACCCCCCTGCAGTACCTCTGATCTGAACAAATGAAAACGCTAAACTCTACTGGAAATGGGAAAGGAATCAATAGCCTTTTTAGTGGTTTTACCTAAAGAAAAACCTCCGTATTAAAATGTACGAGAGATGTTAAGCTTAAAAAACACCATCAGTAACATTGCCCTTGACTTGCATTGAACCTGTGTATGACTGATTCCCATGAAGAGACAGAAATGAAGGGAAGGGTGGAGCAGACATGAAGAAATCATGTCAAATTGAAAGCTCTACATTCCTGTACTGTGCATTTTCAATCAGTCTCTGTGGTCGATGTGGCCGAGATGTTGGTTAGGACAGATTGGCACCTCCGAGATTCACTCTTCTCTGCAGCACAAATTTCTGTGGAACATCATTAGGCCTGTCCCTTTTATCTCAAAGTACCACTAGAGGTTAGGATTTAATGGTGCACATTAGTTTGAAACCCTTCTATAGGATCAATGCTATACCTATATTGTGTATTGTTCAACTTGAATTCTGTACCTTCTCTATGCTGATAGTGAAGTGACTGTGGACACGACCCTGGTATGATGAGCATTTTTTGATTTGGATATGGTTCTTGCCATGGAATCGTTTGGAATGAGCAGCTTTTCAGAACCAGGGTTGCAACTTTTCTTCTACTTTAGCACAGGATCACCAACAGGCACTGTTTTGTCTCCTACATTCCCTCCATGGGATCAGAATGATGGTCATTTTCAGACTGGTGGGAGGCATCTTACTCATCAGCAGCACAGCAGGTTATTCCACCTGAACATGCAACTCACGTTGCACCAGGGCGTGAAGCTGTTTGGTCATTGTGAGACCGTCTGAAATGGATTCTTGAAACTGGTAAAAAAAGTGTTTTTTACCGTCCAGCTGCGTGAAATTCATTCAGCCCCTCCTGACTCCTCTCCTTCTCTACCACTGTTTTTCACGCACAATCAAGACTGAAAGAAAAATTTACTGCAAAGGCACTGTAACTCCTATGTATTGCAAGGTAAATTAATCACGGTTTCTGGAAACCTGGTGCCAAAAGTCTGGTGTGTTTTTTTTTAAAGCAACAGTCAATTAGACCTTTTGTAGGTGGAGAGTGGAGAATTGGAGAGTATCTTCCAATGCGATATGCGGAAGAGAAGAACAAGTGCAACAAATGAAATGACATTGATTGTTGTCATTAGTTTTCACTTTAAAACATATCAGTCAGGAAGCTAATCTATGCTTAATCAAATTCATTATACATTGTTGACTTGTCTAAGATTTTTGATGGTGACTTAATTGTGATTAATTCGACACAGACCACAGTTTTGCTGCTGTAATGAACCTTACACTCCAGAAATCCACGATTTCAAAGTTGGATGTAGTTATGAGTGTAACAAAGCATTGACCACACCCAATCTGTTGAGAGTTTGAGGTAATACAGGCTAAAAGCTTACACAGATGGTAGAAAAACAATGCATCACAGTCTAGTGATTAGTTGAATAATCAATTGTTCAACAAATGGGCTTCATTCTGAGGAAAACAAACTGCTATGGTGTTTTTAAAGCTGTGCTTGTGTTGTTTACGAGAAGAAAAGAAAACACAACAGGCTAAACATTTTTTTTCTTTTTTTGCAATTTTGGTTACAACAGGTGCTGCTGGCACATACCAGGAGCAACAAGTACAACTGTCTTGAAAGTTAACTATCTGGTTGAGTTTCATCAATGTCCCACGTATTGTACTTCCCTAACACCAATAGTGGGACATTTCTAGACATTTTGCTTCAATGATAAGTGTCCGGCTCATCCTGATTGGTTGGGATATTTCTAGGGTTTGGGTTAGGCAAAATGTCTAGAAATGTCCCACTCTTGGTGTTAGGGAAGTACAATACTTGGACACTTCTAGGCTCTTATCATATCATCATTCCCTCAAAAATTCACACAATACATCTAATATTGATAAAGATCCTCCAAACATGCTGCCAGTAATGGAAGTAACCACATGGTGATGTTACAGCAGCTGCTTTTTACAGTTGTGCAAATTAGGTTACAGGAACCCCAATCTGATGAAAGAAACAGCACCTGTCTTTAATCAAACAACCAATAAGGATTTGTATTTCATGTTATACCCGCTATGGTGTACCCCTGCTCAAGCATTTAGAGGTACAGCATTGGTACAGGCTTATTTTCACTGCTGCTTCTAAAATAAAGAGCCGGTCAGAGGTTTAGGCTGAACTCTGATATCCCCGCTGGGTAACAAAAGATCAATTATATCTGTCCAGGCAACATGAAATGAAATTAAAAGGAAACATTGCTCGTCCTCATATATATTGATATTGTTATAATACGATATGGGTTAAAAATTGGCAAAGTTCCCCATAATGTTAAAGTTAAGAGTGTAAAAGTGTAATGTTGTGGTTAGTTAGCTAACATCCAACCATACCTGGAAGCCCTGACAATGGTCAGAACCAAGTTGTTTGTTGTTTAATTGTATACATTAAATCCAATTCCTTTTGGTTTCACAATTTTAGTTTAAGGTGTACGTATGTCCTTTTGGTTTGAACCAAACTGAAAAAAATTCGTTGCACAGACCAGACGACGTAGGTGTGAAAGCACGCTAATGGACCATAATGGTTAATGCAGACTTGTAGAATGGACATCTCTGCGGCTCTCTGGTCTCTTCACAGTGTCCCAGCTACCCGCTCCCCACTACTGTTATCGAATGTAGTTCTGTAGTACTGCACATGAGCGATCAGCTAGACGTTCACACTGTGCTTGGTTCAGTCTTTCAAAACAAAAAACAAATACCTCAAGTACGCACTAAGAAGCATTAATGAACCATAATAATAGAGTGATTACTTGATTGTTGTCATATCAGTCTGGGTACTTTGCCTTTGTAATAGCGACGCAGACAAACTGGCTACATTCGTATTTCCATTCTGTGTAAGTTGTGAGTATACCATCACATTTACTGGGAACATCAGGCATTCTTATTAGTTCTCGTTTCCTCTCATCACATCCTCTAGTCCCTCTGCCACCCTGAGTTAATGTGTTAATGCATTGTCACTTCATTAGAGTTGCATCAGGGTGATAAATTAACTGCTGCTTTTTCCTCCAAGACATCCTCCATCCCCACTGATGGCACTGCCTGATCTGGATCACTGTCCTGGAGGGAGAATGTGGGAGGGTGGGTGGCGCTGTCAGCGTCCCAGCGGGGTGATGGTGGCGGGCGATACTGTATAGCTGCTATTAACGGAGCCCTTTATCTCCAATGTCACCTGGATGTGTGCGTTTTCTCAGTGTGGTGCAGGATCATCCTCCACCCCCTGCCTCTCCTCAACACGTCCTGATTTCCTCAGACATTGTAATCAATTTGCCTCCCTGTGGAACATGATGAGGTGGTGCGTATGTACAAAATCTCAGCAGCCATGCCTGATGGGATGCTGTATGTGCATTAAAAGGTAGTCTTGCACACAGGATTGGATGGAGAGAGCCGAGCAAACATTATGATAGAAGCTGCTCTCTGTGGCAAGTTGTGAAACTGACACCTGCAAATGTAACACCAGTTTCCAAGGATTCTTTGACCTAACGATATCTCTTTAAGTTAACATTTTTAGTGTTTCACGAAAATGACAAAGTTCCAAAGCTGTACGGAGCTAAAATCCTTGATACGATCATAAAATCGAAACAAAATGTTACTGTTCAGATTGATTATAATATCCTTCATGCACACACAGAAAACAGAAATACATATGTGTAATCAAGCATTGCTGTGTTTTTTTTTTTATGTAATCAATCATCAGCCTCCCTGTTTACTGTTCAATCTACAGCTGTATGAAAGCTAGTATCGTCGATTCAACCCAACATTTCCTACTGCAGCTGGTTCACATTAAGTTTGGTTATTATCGTGAAGCAGTCAGAAGACATGCATTTTATATAGAATTTTGTACTGAAGTGATTGCTAACAGCGATCCCTCATCAAAACTGCATCTGTAAAACAAGTGAATGCTCATTTCATCCCGCAGATAGAGGGTGAATAAACTAAATAGTTTATCTGAAGTGGATGCCATCAAATAGGACAGTGGCTTATTCTGGTGTGCCAACATGATGGCTGCATCTTGAGTGCAACCGATGTTAGGGCTTATGTTAAGTTACTAACTACTGGATCCCAAGTTTACCAACAGGCCCCAATCAAATTATTTGGTGCCTGGTAAATGCCAGTCTTTCAAACCTCACGCCTCCAGATTGTAATGCAGAATCTAAAACATATCTCCAAGCACAAGTAAGGTTGAGTCACATGACACCACTATGACAAACGTCGTTTACGATAAAGTTTCTGGAGATCATCAGAAGACATTAACAAATTGTTTGTGATGAGTGCACAATCCTTTGTAGAGCATAATCTCTTAGGTTTGCCAGTGGTTATAATACCAATATGTAAAATTCAGATTTTCATCAAAGATAATGTGCCAACTTAATTTTGTTAACGAGTGATGAACTTTTAGATTTCAATTACATTTTAAATCATCCTCAACTGTGAACTGTTTCCAGTGTTTTCATATGAATGCTACCAAATTAATCCGCTTTCATTCTTCTTATGTGTAATTATCAACACTGAGATACTGTATACCGTGATGATAGTTTACAATTATTTGTCACATTGCTAAAGTCTGTTTTTACCTAACTGTGGGACTCATCAATAGCATGAATGAAAACTTTGATTTTAAAGCATATGCTGTTTTTGGAATCCCTTGAATGCTTCAGAAGTGAGCAACCCACTCAGATGGTCTCTCACTTTAGCAGCTATTGACACGAGTAGAAGGCTCACAAGTCTTGACATGCAATCAATGCGCAAAAAACAGACAGAGAGACAGATGAATGAAAAAAAAGAGAAATCGAACTCATTCCCCTTTTCCGTGTAGACCGTAAACATAGCAACTCAGACAATCAGAGCTGATAGCCTTGGAGGCAGGTTTGCTTCCTCCAGCTGGTGGCTTCACTAAACTTAAGTTTTATTTTTTCCAGAGGGTGAATGGTGGCTTATTATATACATCAAACCTCTATTTGAAGTCCTTAGTAGTAAAGTGCTAGAGGACCTTAATCAAGGGGAACAAGCTGCCCCTCACATCTGCTCTGAGTAGAGAGTGGAGCTTGCAGCTCCCTCTACCTGAATGTAAGTCACTGTCAGTCCTGGAGCTCTGATCCACCTCCCGCCCACACACAAAACCCATTTTAAATGTTAATTTGAACACTGCTTTAGGTGCTGTTAAAAGATCCCCTGAGTATTTTAAAGATTTCGGATGTATTGCTGTTTGGGAAAATGGATGTTTAGCTCTGTGCCCTGACTATATTAATAATGTGTGAAACGAATCACAGAGGAACAAAGGAGGGGTTCAATATGAGATACAGTACTTTAGCTACCAGAGAAAATTATGCAATAATGCATGAATGACTAAATAACAATTCCCATGAAGGAGCACTTTTTAACACGAGAGAGTTGTCCACTGACAGTGACATGGTGGTGATTTTAAAATCGTATGTCATCGTATGAGTCAACGCAGAGGAAGAGGATTGGGAATACCCTGACCTATTTCGGATGGACCCAATTCAGAGGGTTGCCGTGGAAACACCAAATACTATGCAGTTTGCTGCCTTTGGCTTATATTACAAAGTAAGTGCATAAACATCCTCAGTTCAACACAACAAATAACCCTAATGCTTTGCATGTTCCAGGGGCAACTCTGGTCCAAAATGAAGACTGACTGCTACCGAATGGGTCGACTTCTTCTAACCCTGTTTTGGGATTTCTGCTTGATTTAGAGAACCCATTGAAGGGCTTACGCATTTCGGCCACCATGTTTAACTAATAGATAGCCAAATTAGGTGTTTTATTTAATCTGTTTATCTGTATTTGTTGATGAAATGCAAGATCTACCTCGTATTGTGCGTGTGCAGGGATACGCGGTAAAGTAATTGTGTAGTTGTCTTGTTTTCTTTCAATGTAGCGTGAGTTTGGTGACAGAACACAAATATTGTTCTGTGAATGATGAATGTTTGATGAGTTGTAGATTTAATCGGAGACATAGCCATGACACCTGAGGATTGTGGGTAGTGTAGTTTTTGTTTTGTTTTTTGGTCTTGAATAAAACACGTTTTCGTAAAACACAGTTGATTTGCTACAGACCTGTGGCTTGTACAGGGGTAAACAACATCATTTCACAATCTTGTAGCATGTCTACCTTGGAAGGTTAAAATGTTATCGCTGATGTTTAAAATCTTTATATAGAATGTGTATTTAATTGAAACCTACTTCAAGAACCACACTGTTGAGATATATTCCCCTTTTGTTATTACTTAAAAAAATATATTTTTAAAACTATGTGAACATGAAACACACATTATAAAAATGAGGTAGAATGGAAAATAGAGATAGTTGTATAATGTATGCAGTGGAGTAAAAGTGAATAACGTACTTAAGTAAATGTATCTTGATGTTGAGCTATCCATTAGAAGATCTGAACAAATCTTTAATAAGTTCTAAAGCTGAGCTCCTACACCTCAGAACACGTCAAGGTAACTAAGAAAAGGCAAAGAAACCAGGCATCAATATTTAATAGAACACATCCTTTCTTTACAGATTAACATAACTTGTTTACCTTATTTTACACTAAATTATAAACATCCCGGTCTGAGGGGGAAAACCTGAGTCACAGAGTTCACTGTAGATTTTGATTTGCAAGATTTAACTGTTGATCAGTTAATGATTTAGCTACTGGATACCTTTGATAAATCCCTGTGATGACAGTGGGACATCAGATTAAGGGTATAGGTTACTTAACGTTCCTCCTCAGAGGTGGTCTCAAGTACCTGGATTCCACCACCCCACACAGCTCCATCTCCTCTGACATGTGAGAATGCTCGATGACAAAATGTTGAACACACACACCTCCCCCACCACTCCCAAACAGGACATATTTAGTCTTCAAAGCTGCACATTTAAATCTGACTCCATTTAATTACATCCTTCAAGGTGGCAAGTGCCTGTTAAGAGCATCTATTCAGGGGATTACGCTTGAGAAAACTAACAGGAAATAAAGAATTATTTTATTTTGAATTGAGGACATATTGCACCTTGTCTCTTTACTGTTGGGGAGGAAAAACACTAAAGCACCCACGGATCTGTGCGCTTTTAGTAATGATTACGGTCAGTCAGGACTCTCTAGCTTGACTGAAATAAGGTACATGTGAATTTGCTGTTATAAATACAAATTGCCTGGGGTAGTCACTATATGTATTTATGTTGGGGGTTGAGCTAACTAATTTGCACAAAGAATTGTGCAACTAAATCTAGAAGCAACTAGCTATCCTAGGGCAAATCATTGTTCTATGAGGGGCAATTCAGGGTTCAGCTTCTTGCCCAAGGACACTTCGGCAAGCAGATGGGGAAGACTAGGGATTGAACTGCCGACGTTCAGGTTGGAGGACAACAGCTCTATTTCTGCAGCCTTCATGTTTCTGAGGAATACCCGGGGTCTCCTCATTCTTTATGCAGCGCGTCATGAGGGCAGTCAAACTGTGCACATTGTGATAAAGCACATGCATGCAGGGAGGAAGTCATAGAGGGGGAAGTGAGGGGCTTGGATTAAAAGAGCCTTTGTCCTGGTTACCTTTGATCTGACAGCTTCTTAACAAGAGGAGTACACCTACTTCTGTACGCTGGATAACTCACCTTCTCTCCACTCTACTGCTATGTCCATCATCCAAATAAGATGCCTTAATTTCCCATCATTACGGGTCAAATGAGTGGTCTACTATCGTGACTTTGAATGAACAATGAATATTATGGAGGCAGATAAGAATGTTTCTCCATGTGCATCACACATTTTTTCATGTTTACATGAAGAAATCTATTTTGTATAGTAAAAACTTTAAACTTCCTTAACAAAGAGTAAAATTCATATTGTTACGAAGACTGACGATTCCATTTTAAATTAGAGTTCTGTACAAGGAACACTCTGAATAATGGTCTGTCCCAGTTGACACCATAGTTCTGCCTTTTTACCTGAACTGTAAGCAGTTGGTTACTATAAACTAGAGCAGTGATTCTCAAATGGGGGTACGCGTACCCCTGGGGGTACTTGAAGGTACTCCAGGGGGTACTTGAGATTTTTTTTTAATATATTTAAATTAGCATCCATTCAAAAATCCTTGAAATTAATTATTTAACAAATATTCAATAAAATATAAGTGTAAGTTCATGAACTAAATTTTATATTCAGTAGGATTTTCAATTTAATTATCATAAAAAAACAGTCTCCCCCATACCGATGGTTTGACCCAACCTGGCACACGCCACCTGTCATCGCCTGTCATCACCTGCCTTGAAAACTTCAACAATGGAGTCGAGTTGAAGTGCAGCAGCAATACTGCTGAAACACGGAGGGACAAGCGCCAAAGAAGGCAAAACCAGAGCAGAGAGCCTTCCCTAAACAACACCGTGAGAGCTTGTGCCTTTTCGAAAGGGCGCTAATACGTAAAAGTTTTCCGTTGTGAAGTTAATGATTCATAACAAGAAGTCCGCGCCTCTACCGGTACCCTTTCAAAATAAAAGCCTGTAATACAAAAGCGGAAATGAAATTGTATGAACTTAAAGCGAACAAATATTTCACAATAAAATAACAGAAAGACACTTCACCAATATTAACATTAACATAGATTGGGTTATTTACACTTTTTGTTTTTTTCTGTGGGGAGAGATTAGCCAACAGTGGAATTAAGCCACCACATCTTCAGCGGTATCTCCAGACAAAACATGAAAGTCATGTTGCTAAGCCACCTGAGTTTTTTAAGAGGAAACTTTCTGAATTCAGGTCATCTCAAGACCCGATGCAAAAAGCCTCCCAGAAGCAAGCAGAAACAAGCTACCTGTCAGTAATCTTTTCGATCCTTAAAGAAGATATTTTAAGATGATAAATATAAAAAAAAATTTTTGAGCTAATCTTTTATTTAAAACTAAGTTAATGATACATTTTTTGGGAAGAAGTGTTTAGCTATAATTAAGTTCATGAGTTCAGTTTGAGAACATATCTTTATTATGATCCCAAAAGAGGTCACTTTAAGTTGATAATTATTTTTGATGTGCACAAATCTTTATTTATATTGAGATAATAATAAAAGTCTTTAGTTATTTTTACATCTTTTTATTTCCAAATAGTTCAAGAGAGACCACTACAAATGAGCAATGTTATGGAAATTGATGGAGTTTTAAATTTGAATGTGTCTAGTTACAAGGATTAATAAATCACATTACATCTTTCTTTCAACCAAAAATGCTTTGCGCTGGTCAGGGGGTACTCGGCAGAATTTTTTCTTCAAAGGGGGTACGTCACTGAAAAAAGGTTGAGAACCACTGAACTAGAGGTAACCAACAGATCAATCGCTATTAACTGATTGATCTTGAAGGACTTTACTGTTGATCCCCTTAACACTCTGGACACACTGGCTGTAGCTGCACCACAGAACGACTGTGCCTCTTTATCTTAAAGACTGCGCCTCTGTCCCCCATTTAAAATTATCTCTGCTCACTTCAACTGTTCAAGGTGACATTGGGCCTCATTCAAAAACGTTTGACGCACAAATCTAAGATTCATGAAAATGTTCTTAACTAAATTTGTTTGCACTCTGCAAACAAATTTAGAACTTCCATAGACCATGCATTCGCACAAATGATGAAGGCCCGGCTGTCCTAGAAAATGTAAACACACAGCCTTATAACTAAATGCATAGTATATTAAAGCTCACCATAGCTATCCATGTTGCAGATGTAAGCAGCATCCTGTTTTAGTTTCTTTTGGTTTTTATGCTTTTCTAGACATCCTGACAACCCTTCAGAAGAAGAGGCTGCAGCAGATATATTCATTTTCCTTCTGTTCATTGCTTTTATTAAATCTTTACATATCCTGACTGTGACTCATTATCTTCCTTTTATTCACTTAATGTCAGACAATTTATCTAAGAAAAAAACGTATGGAATCTGCAAGATGTGGCATAGGGGCTTGCATGCCTCAGGGACCCAAAGGACACCCCAGTAGTCCCCCCCCCCCCCCCAGCAGAGCATAATGTACTACTGCCTAAGCAGACAGGAGGAATTTCTGCTGGCATAAACCTTACTGGAGATTTCTGAGGTGAAAAACCACGCTAAAAAGTCCGCACTTACTCTTGATGCTAGGGCACATGTTCGGATGTGAATAACTTGACAACCTGTAAATTTAAATGAAAGATTAATTGAGTTATTCAGTTCTACATCCCTTCAAAAAGCCTATTCTAATCATTTGCTTTATTCTTGTCCTACAGACTGTGGGGGTGCCATCAGTCAGTCTGTTATACCCTCACCCCTATGAGACAACATCAACGTCTCTAACTATAAATAGTAGTTATTCAGACCGAGGTGGTTTTCATCCCCCTCACCCTAACCCTAATATCAAAACAACCACCTTGGAACAGGTGAAAGAAGATATAGAAAATGTATGCAAAGAACTAACTTGAAACACCGAAATAGATACAACCCCGATCATTCAACGGACCCAAACTAACACAGAAAATCCGCAACCAGAGAACCCTGAACCAGGCAACATAACAGACATAGCACGGCAAGAAATACCTGATGAGGAAAAACCTATAAACCTGAAACCCATAACAGAGTTATTGTTAATCGACCTGACCAACGATAACGAGGAAAACACGGCAAACCATACCGATACTGACAACCCAAAACTGGAAAAGAAGAAACAAAAACCTAACCCGGTAGAAAACCCAACATCAAACCCACAAAAACAAAGAACCGACCAAACCGCTCTATCACAAACACGAACATGATGGCAGTAGAATACTCAACTGGACACTAACACCAAGCCGAACGAGCATCATCATGGGTGACTCCAACATGGCCAAACTCCCACTCATCAAGGACCCCAGAATCCAGGTGGATTGCTACCCAGGGGCCAATATTAGCCACGCAGTAAATATCCTTAGACACCACCACCTCTGACACAGAGTGTGACCAAAGTCATCCTCTCATTCGGCCTCAATACTAGACAGCAAGTGAACCTTACCATCCTTAGGAAAGTGCCATAGTTATAGCAGCAACTCTTTTCAAATTCCCTCAGGCAGAAATCTACATCCCTCTCATTAATAATTCAGTGGATTTACCAGGAAAGATTGGAGGCAACATAAGATCCTTGAACTTTCTCATTAAAGAAACAGGACGCCAAATTCCATGTTTAAACAAAGTACTATTCAATGCAGAACTCGACAAAATACACTGGACGCTCACAACGGGCCAAAGTATGTGGGAAGCATGGAAGGCTTTTTTAGACCTAGCCAGCCCCAGAGGGGAACGGAACAGCTAGACAAAGTGGTCGGTGGGCGGTGGCATCACACTTCTCAGCCTCCCTGGTAAAGTCTACTCCAAGGTGCTGGAAAGGAGGGTTCGGCCGATCGTCGAACCTCAGATTGAAGAGGAACAACGCGGTTTTCGCCCCGGACGTGGAACTACGGACCAGCTCTTCACTCTCGCAAGGATCCTGGAGGGGGCCTGGGAGTATGCCCATCCGGTCTACATGTGTTTTGTGGATCTGGAGAAGGCGTATGACCGGGTCCCCCGGGAGAAACTGTGGGAGGTGCTGCAGGAGTATGGGGTAAGGGGGTCTATCCTCAGGGCCGTCCAATCCCTGTACTCCCAAAGCGAGAGCTGTGTTCGCGTCCTCGGCGGCCAGTCAGTTTCGTTCTCAGTGGATGCTGGTCTCCGCCGGGGCTGCGCCTTGTCACCAATCCTGTTTGTGATATACATGGACGGGGTATCGAGGCGTAGTCGTGGTGGGGAGGGGTTGCAGTTCGGTGGTCTGAGGATCTCGTCACTGCTTTTTGCAGATGACGTGGTCCTCATTGGATCATCGGCCTGTGACCTTCAGCACTCACTGGATCGGCTGGCGGCCGAGTGTGAAGCGGCTGGGATGAGGATCAGCACCGCTAAATCTGAGGCCATGACTCTTAGCAGGAAACCGATGGATTGCTTACTCCGGGTAGGAAATGAGTCCTTAGCCCAAGTGAAGGAGTTCAAGTACCTTGGGGTCTTGTTCGCGAGTGAGGGTACTATGGAGCGTGAGATTGGCCGGAGCAGCGGGGGCGGTATTGCGTTCGCTTTACCGCACCTTTGTAACGAAAAGAGAGCTGAGCCGCAAGGCAAAGCTCTCGATCTACCAGTCGATCTTCGTTCCTATCCTCACCTATGGCCATGAGGGCTGGGTGATGACCGAAAGGACGAGATCACGGGTACAAGCGGCCGAGATGAGTTTTCTCAGAAGGGTGGCTGGCGTCTCCCTTAGGGATAGGGTGAGAAGCTCAGCCATCCGTGAGGAACTCGGATTAGAGCCGCTGCTCCTTTACTTAGAAAGGAGTCAGCTGAGGTGGTTCGGGCATCTGGTAAGGATGCCCACTGGGCGCCTTCCTTGGGAGGTATTTTAGGCACGTCCAGTGGGGAGGAGACCTCGGGGAAGACCCAGGACTAGGTGGAGAGATTATATCTCAACACTGGCCTGGGAACGCCTCGGGATCCCCCCGTCAGAGTTGGTCAATGTGGCCCGGGAAAGGGAAGTCTGGGGCCCCCAGCTTGAGCTGCTCCCCCCGCGACCCGACCCCGGATAAGCGGATGAAAATGAGATGAGATGAGAAGAAAGCTTATTTTAAGTTCCAAACATATTTAGGGTGTTTCTCTCACTTTCTGTACGTCCTATATCGAGCATTACATTATGCAAATTAGGCGATGACGTCATTTAGCGACCTCTAGCGACTTTCCTTACTTAGGAGTTGGCAACACTGCTCCCGCGATTTGTTGTGGTTCCCCTATTTCAGAAACTATGTGCTAGAGTGCGTCCAATCGAATTACGACCGAAATAGACGTCATAGTCGCAACATCCCCATAGATCTATGGACTCGCCCACTACCACTCGACCCACCCATGGATGGACCCACCCACTTTTTAGACAGTCTATCGGTGTCCGGCAGCCATTTCATTCTTGCAAGCCTTGGAAACACTTGGATAAGCTAACTAGCAGCATGAATCGAATTTGACAACCGAGATGCTCAATGGTCGGCTGCACAAATGTCTTCATGGGACTCCAGCTTCAGAAGACACAAGATTGAGATGGATTGAGTTCATATATGATGGCAACGTTCCTGCCACCACTTTGAATCGGACTGTTTTATCAACCTGGGCCAATATAACAACGGATTCTCTAAAAAGGTTGTTATTGAAAGAGGGGCCGGTGCCATCTTTCCGTTGCAACACTGAAGACGAGGGAAATGTAAGTATTTTTTTTTTTAATTATTCTGGTATTTGCTTCTTGTAGACATTTGTGTGGAGGCTAGTGCCGTTAGCATGTCGTGCCGTGTGTGTGAGGGGGTGGGGGGCTAGTATGTAGTGGTGGGGGATAGGTAGAGACTTTACAGGAGTTTTCATTAATCGAGGACGGCTGGCGAGTCTTAGCGAGAAGACGGCGTCGGAGTCCACGGTGAACGGACGGCAGGTTCGTGAGTGTTGTGCTCTCCACGCCCCCCCCCCCCCCCCGAGAGGCCGTAGCAGCTACTACGAGCCCGGTAGTAGCTGCTGTAGCTTGAAGTTAGCTAGAGAGCTTTCTAGGAAAACACTGCGACCTCACTACAAAAGTACAGATTGATTTGTCCTCAGTTACTTCGTCATGTCATTGATTGTGTCTCCGTGTTAAAGTTGTAACAGCATCTCATTAGTTGTGACTCCATGGATACTGTGTCTGTTTTATCATGGGCACACAGAAAACTGTGCTGCACTGATGTCGGTGTTGGGACCTCAGCTGTAAGAGGCCTCGCTTGGAGGAGGGAGAGGACAACCCAAGTTGTTCAAGTATGGACTTCGGAGAGCCACAGGATGCTACCTATGATCCTGATGACTCGACCACAGTCTTGACTGAGTCAGCAGATGTGACGTGAGTAACTCAATATTTAATCTAAACATTTCAATAATCAGATGGATTACCTTCCAACACTTTTTTAGCTGTTGCAGCCTTTTGGTTAAATCTTTGTCTTTCTAATGGAATGGAATCTTCCAACCCTGTTCATAAGACACCCACATATATTGTCTATGAAAACTGCCTCCTGGAGCTGTTTGAGGTGTGTCCTGTGTGTCGGCGGGGGACAGATGTAATATATAAGAAGGGCGAGTGCACAGCAAAGCCGGTGAAAGCAGATGCAATCTTCCATGATTCTCACAGGCTCTATTTAAAAGCCAAACAATGTACAAACAGTATGTGAAACATAAATAACATATCAATTAACTGCTGTCTTTTAATTGTCTTCACCATTTTAAGACCATTTATTTATCCTCTTCACGATAAATAGAATAATATAATTATAAAAAGAAAATAATAAATACAAAAAAGTGCAAAATGTCCAACTTTTTCCCCCAATTTGTTTTACAGATTACGTGGATAACCTGTTGGACCTCATCTTTCACGAGGTTTATCAGGACCCGGCCCCATATGTGAATGATGTGCTGAAGATCTCAAAACCTGAGGATCTGTCTGGCTATAACTTCCTGCTTGTCAGGTTTCTCATTCTTGGCAGCTATGTGTCGAGTTTCAATCAAGGGCAGGTCTGAACCCTGTATAACTTCCCTGAGCATCAGGGAACACTCTGCATATCTGGAGCAGTGAGCAGGAGGGCAGGACCGCCCAGATGGCCTCACCAGCTCACAAAGCTTCTGTACACCAAATACCTGTAACGCCTGAGCAAAGTTTACATTGTATTTAGAGAATAAAAGTGTTCCTTTGTTTACAGTATGGCTACTGATGGCACAAATTGTATTTTTGTAATCAATGTTTTTATTGACCTGGCCTGTCATTCATTCCATCGTTTAAAACCACGCACAGTCAAAGAGTCTCCTTACAAACCGCCTCCCAAAAAAACTTTTATTGCAAAATCCCAGTGGGAACCAACACCGGACAAACTACCAGAATTACGTACCCTAATTAAAACAGATCAAGTAATATTGAAATCAACTAAACAGGACAAAAACCCGATAAACCTCACACCAGAAGAGGAAGAAGCAGTACAAGAACTAAGGAACAAAACATACATAATAATTAAACCGGCAGATAAGGGAAGTGCCTCAGTAATTATGGACAGAACCAAATATATTCATGAGGCCCTACGCCAACTAAATGATAGCACTTACTACAAGACCTTAAAAGAAACAATTTACCCAGACACAGCTATCAAGATCGCAGAGATCCTGGAGACTCTGTACGACATAAAAGCTCTAAACAGGAAACAGATCTCCTACCTAAAAGGTACAGGCCCCCGAGACCAAGGTACACTCCTGATCAGGAGTGTATTTCTACCTCCTTCCGAAAATCCAAAAACCACCGAAAAAATGGACAGTCCCACACAGCATTCCAGCAGGTCGCCCCATCGCCTCGGACTGTGGTAGTGAAAGCTATGGTGTGGCATAATATATAAACTCCTTCTTAAACCCATTATCTATAAAACACCCGAGTTACCTAAAAAACATGCAGGATTTTGTGCATCGTGTACGAGATATACAAACGCAGGAGCCCTGCGTCCTTTTTACAATGGACGTCAGCAGCCTTTATACAAACATCGACACGACCTTAGGCCTGTTATCGATTCAAAAATGGATGAGCAAATACCCGGAGGAAGGGCGTCCAGACCAGGAAATTTTGAAACTACTCCATCTAAGTCTAACAAAGAACGACTTCCAATTTAATAGAGAAACATACCTCCAAATTAAAGGCACAGCCATGGGTAAGAAATTTGCACCAGCCTATGCCAATATTTATATGGCAGATTGGGAAGAGACTGCCCTCCAAAAATGACAAAAAACGTCCAATTCAATATTTTAGATACCTTGATGATATCTGGGGCACCTGGACCCACCCAAAACAGGACTTCGAAAAATGAGTTAAAACTCTCAACAGTCACCACAACTTCATCAAGGTTGTACCAGAGACGAGCGACACGCACGTGAACTTTCTGGACACCACGGTCTATAAAAAGGTACGGATTTTGAAGAAAGTGGTAAACTACAAACCGACACACATGCTCTACTGCACAAACAGAGTTTCCACCCAAAACACGTGTTCCCGGGAATCGTCAAATCCGAACTACTGAGATTCGACAGAATATGCTCCAGACAAGAAGATAAAGATGAGGCCAAGACTACACTTTTCAAAACACTAAAACAAAAGGGGTTACTCCAGGTCCCTTCTCCGCAAAAATAGAAAAACAGATCCACCAGGATAAGGAGACCCCAAGGACTCAAGGAAAAAAACATCATCCCCTTAATCTCGGTCTATTCCGAATATGGCAGACAGGCCAATTATACAATAAAAAATTACCCCACGGAGTTGCTGGCAAACACCACACTCTGTGAAAACTTTAACGTTATTTCGGCCTATAAGAAAAACCCTAACCTCGGGGAACCTTCTTGTTAGGGCCAAACTTGGGACACCAATGACACACCCCCAAAGGCCAAGGGTGAAAGTCACTATTTTAGATACCTTGATGATATCTGGGGCATCTGGACCCACCCAAAACAGGACTTCGAAAAATTAGTTCAAAATCTCAACAGTCACCACACCTTCATCAAGGTTGTACCAGAGACGAGCGACACGCATGTGAACTTTCTGGACACCACGGTCTATAAAAGGTACGGATTTTGAAGAAAGTGGTAAACTACAAACCAAAGTTTACTTTTGTGATGCCCCGGCTTTGACACTAGGCTCTGTGGCTTGTATGTGTGCGTGACTCCTGTTTCTCCATTCAACCTATAGGAGGAGCTGGAGGTTGCAGGCGGTGGTTAATGAGGGGCGGGGCTCCAGGTGGTGGCCATCACTATAAGAACGGTGTCCCGGGACCTCAAGGCCCTCTTTGTCCTGCTCTGACAACCTGACGCGGGAAGGCTGTCTGCCCTTGTCTTTTGTATCTATGTTGTTAAATAAACGTAAAGAATTGTTAAACGTTACCCGACGGTGTCTGTCTTCCCTATGTGATGACTATTGTGAGCTAGATAGTCGTGACACTTTAAACCGACCGACACACATGCTCTACTGCACAAACAGAGTTTCCACCCAAAACAAGTGTTCCCGGGAATCGTCAAATCTGAACTGCTGAGATTCGACAGAATATGCTCCAGACAAGAAGATAAAGATGAGGCCAAAACTACACTTTTCAAAACACTAAAACAAAGGGGTTACTCCAGGTCCCTTCTCCGGAAAATAGAAAAACAGATCCACCAGGATAAGGAGACCCCAAGGACTCAAGGAAAAAAACAACATCCCCTTAATCTCGGTCTATTCCGAATACGGCAGACAGGCCAATTATACAATAAAAAATTACTCTAGGGAGTTGCTGGCAAACACCACACTTTAAGGTTATTTCGGCCTATAAGAAAAACCCTAACCTCGGGGACCTTCTTGTTAGGGCCAAACTTGGGACACCAATGACACACCCCCAAAGGCCAAGGGTGGCAGTCTACCGATTACCACAAAATATCCCCATGACGACGTCAAACTGCGTTTATGCCATACAATGTAAAAAATGCCCTATGCAATATGTAGGTGAAACACGCAATTCCCTGAGGAACCGCCTTTCTCATCACAAGTACAACATTGGACACAACCACAAAGCGGGTACCTACCTGGTCCAGCACTTCCGGAAACATGGATTCGTGAACTTGTGTATGAGGGCACTCCAACACAACCCAGACTGGACAACCTACCAGAGGAAAAGAACAGAGAGATACTGGACCGCCAGACTGGATACAAAATTCTCACATGGACTGAATGAGAAAGATACCTCATTAAAAAAGTCAATCTCATTAGAGGTTTTTGGAATCAAATGTACATAATTCTCCTTTGAAACAAACAATTGTTGTTTTGTGCAAGTGATAGATATGGCGGAAATGTTCAAATAAAACCTTTATAAAAAAATGTAAGCCGTTATCTCTTATACAAATGTGTTTCAAAGGCCGCTAGTCTGCCTCTGTTCACCATCATACACTGCAGCATGGAAGGAAATAGAAGGAACGACGGTAAATGGTATCCCAATAACAGCTCTACTAAATGATAACAAACTACAAGGAGAACAGGAGATCCCAGAAGACTCTATAACAGGCAGCTTCCTGAAGTCCTGGCAGGAAATAGCCAAAATTTGCAGATTTAAAAACACATCTAAAATTATGAGGTGGTGTGCCTATGACTCAGACTTTACACCAAATAAAATTGACGGCAAATTTAAGATATGGATTACAAAAGGTTTAACTTCCTATTATTCATTTGTCCACCAGGGGGTATTTCAGAGTTTTGAAACCCTACAGAAGGATCACGATCTGGGGAAAGATGATTGTTTTAGGTACCTGCAAGTGAGACATTACTTTAACAAAAATATTAAAGAGGCGTTAGGAAAAGATGAGCCACGGTTCATGGAGGTATTTTTAGCATTGATTAAATCTACAACATGCAATAAAATGATCTCCAAATTATGTAACGCTATACAATTATCCAAACAACAGAATACAGACTACATAAAAAGGAAATGGGAAAAGGACATAGGGGTAAAGATCTCACAGGAGAGCTGGGGGAAGATATGTCAACTACAATGGCTCTCGACCGGGTCAAATACATGGCGGGAGTTCTGCTGGAAAATATAACAAGATTTTTTATCACACCCATACAAAAACGACACCAGGGCAGCGGAGACGCCTGTTGGAGGCTCTGTGGATCTATTGGAGCCAACCACTTCCACATTTTCTGGGACTGCCAAGCAATGAGGTCTTACTGGGAAGAGATCCATAAACATATTAACAATATATTTAATGTGAACATCCCATTAAAATGTGAAACTTTGTTTTTGGGCAATGTATTGTTTGAAATGTGGAACATAAGACAAATTTCTCCTTGCTATACTGTTGGCAGCTAGTAAGAAATGTGTCACGAGGAAATGGTTAAAAGTGGACCCTCCCACCATTGATGAATGGATTGAAATTGTGTATGAGATTTGTTATGGAAAAGATCTCTTTTTCCCTCAAGGTCGAGAAAGACATTTTTTATAAGACCTGGACCAAATGGACTGAGTATGTAAAACCAGTTAGATCTGATTTGATTTGATTATATTTATGTTTTGTGTGAACCTTCTTTTTTTTTTTGATGTGGTGTGCGCTCCCCGGTTGTGTTTTCTTTACATTTGGTTATTGTTCCTACATAGAGTAATTTAGGTCCATAAACCAAAACCCCAGAAAGGCAGTATGAACAAAATCACCCAAACTTATTACATCCATCCTTTCTTATGTCCTTGACAGACTAAAGATGTATTTAATGTATGTGATGGAAATGTGCCTTCCTAAATAAAAAAATGTGTTTCAAAATGTTTATCAAAACCCACATCCTGTTTTTGGAAAGTATTTTGTATAAAAACTGTATAAAGTTCAAAATACCTTTTTATAAAATAAAAAAAAGAGGGAGAAAATGATGACAATATGGGACAAGTTTAAAGCCGACAGCTAAGGAATGGAATCACCAGGTTCTGTTCATAGCCACAGCCCGAACATCCCAGATCTGAGTCCCTCCGAAAGACAAGATAATAAAATCCACACAAAAACAGAAAAAATAGACACTAGAAATAGATCCCTTTTCCTCTCCTCTTCTTTCATGAAAATGATAGAGTAGGGGGAGGCAGAGTGTACAGCCCGAACAGGCGGGGGAGGGTTTAGCCTGGACAGGCTTCTCTCCCTGACTCTGCTTCCCTTAAATATCATTAATTATATCACTAAAAATATACCTTTATTTAAAAATATATATAATTATTTAAAATCCACACAAACAGAAAAAATAGACACTAGAAATAGATCCCTTTTCCTCTCCTCTTCTTTAATGAAAATGATAGAGTAGGGGGAGGCAGAGTGTACAGCCCGAACAGGCGGGGAGGATTTAGCCTGGACAGGCTTCTCTCCCTGACTCTGCTTCCCTTAAACAAGAAACCTTACCCTTACCTCATACAGGAAGATAAAGGATCCAACCAGGATGTAGTGTTGTGTCGTTCGTGAACGATTCGTTCATTTTGAACGAATCGTTACAAGGACTCGGGAGTAACGAGTCCTCTCAAAGAGTGATTCGTTCATTTTCTCGTGGCCGCGCATCGGGACTGTTGGATAGGCTGCTGCAGGTCACGTGGAAAATTATCCAAAGACTCGTATCCGGCAGAACGAGTCACTGATCTGAAGACACGGTCGTGAGGTGAACGATTCGTTCATCTGCCGGGTACGAGTCTTTGGATCATTTTCCACGTGACCTCCATAGGCTCAGAAGAGGAAACAGATACCTCATTCCCTATCGCGGGACCGCTGTTAAAAAGCAGCCATGACTGACAGCTTGTGTGTGGCAGATCATATTTTTTTTAAGAAAACCTCTATTATATACAGTAAAACATGACAGTTTGTATGGTTTTAAATTGTCATTTATAGTCACACTGGCATTTAATTATCACGGGAAATAATTACACTGCACTAAACTGTAAGTGTAAATGTAAAGTGAAAATAACAAAACCCATCATTATGAATTTTGAATAGGGCTGAACGATTTGGGGAAATAATCTATTTGCAATTCCCCCCCCCCCCCCTAAATATTGCGATTAAGATTTAATATGCGATTCTTTTATTTTATCCTCTCTTTCCCCCCCAAAAAAACGGAATGAATGATTTAAGTATGACCAACACAATATTCTTTCCCCCATTTTTATTTAACTGCTCATTACAGAAACCAGAATAACAAATCGGTGTGCATTTAAGTAATTTAATCAGTCATTTTAAGTATAAACACAAGGCATGCACTTTTTAAAAAGTGTGTGCAAATTTACCATCTTGGATGTGCTGGCAGCGTGCGGATCAGCAGCTCCGTAGATCCCCGTTCATGTCCGGGTGGACGTGCAGCGGTATGGAGGCGCCGGACCGCAGCAGGAACAGCTGAACACCTCCGTCTCGCAGATGTGCATGTAGGTGACCGGGGGGCTCTGGAGCCCCGCCGCCCCGGAGCTCGGCTTACTTTTCCGAGGAGCGATTTTCCCATCCGCCACCCGCACCGCGGTCACCGGCGAAATGAGCTCGCTCTGTGTGGCCGAAACGTTGGCCGAAGACTCGGTGGGCAGATGAACGAATCGTTCATCTGCCGGGTACGAGTCTTTGGATCGTTCTAGTGAACGAGATTCAAAGAACCGACACGGTAAAAAGATCCGAACTTCCCATCACTACCAGGAAGTAACATAAAAACCTTCTATAATAATATTCTCTACTATAACGACACATTTGCCTGATCAAATCAATGACCCAAAATTCTACAAAAATGAACAGTTACTAAAGAAAAAATAATAAACCTTAAAAAACTCTCCTTTATGCTCATAAAACGAGTTTTAGAACTTATAAAATATCTGCCAATTTGGTTCGTCAAACCACCTGCTGGGGTTGATGGGGGACTTCTACCATACAGGTGAAAACCGAGACCGGGAGTGTAAGGTGTCTTCTGGAGAATGACCTCCCTACCCAAAAACCCTCACATTTCGAGACTGTCTACAAAGCCATTCCTATGGTGAGTCTTCCAGAAATAGCGTTCTATTGTCTGATTTGTAGTGAGCATATTCTGTAGTTGAGCGTTGTACAGGAACACAGACTATGTCTCAGAGATTTCTGTAGTTGTGCGGCGTATTGGAACACAGAAATCTCAAATAGAATCCAGGGTGTCTGGAAAAATCAAGTGGGCAGAGCTCTGGCGCAAAAACTAGATTTTTTCAGTCCTCAGAGTAACTAGGAAGGCAATGCTTGTCATGGCTTGTTCTGGTTGTCTCTGAGGGTGACATCTCAATGGAAGCTATGGAGAGTCAAGGAGGCAGAGCTCTGGCGAAAAATTCCTTGTTTCCTCCGACATCACAAGATCCAAAACAACACAGCTAATTGGAAGAAAACAAACATGGTAATATTTCAAGAACATTACACCAACACTATACACACTCTCGGCCACACACCACACAACCCCATAGCATTCCTAATAGCCACCGGATGGGCTAGGAAGCGGTATGGCCAGAGACTCAGGAGCAACACAATCAATACTGAACAAATATACGCAACACAGTAACAACAATAAACCATCTCTCAAACCAAAGAGCAGGTTGGAAGGCTCCCTCTCCACCATCCCGGAATAATACAACTACCCCCTAGCCCCAACACCCCCGACTCACTGACAACAATCATTACAGGAACAGTTCTACAAAAACGGACACAACAAATACAAGCCCAGATTCACCAAGTACTGGAAACACAAAACAATAGACAACAGCTCCATGATCAATGACACTTACGGATTTAAACAGCAGAATACCAACATGGAACTCCTATTTAAAAATCTGCAGTCCACTCGTCACAAAAAAATAGTGTGTGACTATTACCGCTTATTACCATCTTACAAGCCCATAGCCTGAAGAAGAAACATAGATTTCGAAACGTCGCGGCTGGCTTGAAGAATTTGCAAATATGAACAACACTAACCCATAAAGGATGACTAAAATCATTTTTTGAACCAGTGTGCCGCGGCCCACTGGTTCAAAAAATCAAGACATCGAGACATCGTCCGGTGTGCCGTGGGAAATGATCGAATATCACCTAATTAAGTACTACTTAATACTCTTTTATTCCAGTGGGTGGCAGCACACAGCTAATTGCCTGTAAAAAGACCATAGAGTAAGTGCTGCACGGGACAGGTGGCAGTGACCGTGATGGATACGTTTTTGAGAAGGGAAAATGCTACTGCCGAACAGAGCCTTGGACAAAATACTGACCCAGATGAAGGCCCAAGTATGAGTGGTAGACAAAAGAAGAAAGACATGACGGACAACTCGAGGCAATACAGCGAAAGCTATCTTTCATTCGGATTTACTTTCACCGGAGATGTGACAGCACCAACTCCGCTGTGCTTGGTGTGTGGTGAGAAGCTATCTAATAGCGGCATGGTGCCGAGCAAGCTTAAACGCCATCTCCAAACGAAACACCCGTCCGTTCAAAACAAGCCGATGGACAATTTTTTACGCCCTACGTAAAAACAATGAGAAACAGGCAACTAACCCTAACCACGAAGGTAAACAAAGCCCTCAAAGCTAGCTACCTTGTTGCTGAACTCGTAGCTAAAACAAAAAAGTCCCACACTGTGGCAGAAACATTAATACTGCCAGCTTTTAAAGCCATCGTCAATGAGATGCTCGTCCCTGACGCGGTCAAGGAAATAGCTAAAGTGCCTCACTCCGATAACACAATTGCCAGCCGTATTGATGACCTGTCTACGGACATCAAAATTGTTGTTTTGGAAAAGATGCACATCAGTAAGAAATTTGCATTGCAACTTGATGAGTCGACGGACATCAGTGGACATTGTAAGCTCCTGGCCAACGTGCGATTTGTGGATTGAGAAGCAATAAGAGAAAACTTCCTCTTTTGCAAGGCACTGCCAGAAAAATCAACGGGAGAGGAAATCTTTCAGGTCACGTCGGAATATCTGGACAAAGGAGGACTTATGTGGGAATACTGCAAAGGTGTCTGCACTGATGGAGCCGCAGCCATGGTCGGGCGCATCAAAGGCTTCGTAAGTAGGGTCAAAGAAAGAAACCCAGATGTTATTGTTACGCACTGTTTTTTGCACCGTGAGGCCCTCGTTGCAAATACCTTACCAGCAGTTCTAGCTCCTGTGTGGGATGATGTTGTGCGCATAGTGAACATTGTGAAGATGGGAGCGGAGCATAAAGTCTTATTGCTCCACACGGAGGTCCAGTAGTTGTCGCGCGGCAAGGTGCTGGCCCGTGTGTATGAGCTGCGAGAGGAACTTAAAGTATTTCTGACAAATGAGGTCCGATTACTCAAAGCTGCTTGCAACTGATGAGTGGTGTGCAAAGCTGGCCTACCTGGCTGATATATTTCATCACCTGAATGAACTGAACACACGGATGCAAGGCCGAAATGAAGCAAGCACTGATAAAATAAATGGATTCTGTTTAAAGCTGCAGCTCTGGCAACCTTGAGATGTTCCCACTGACTGAGAAAAGGCATGATGTCAACACTGCTGCAATGTGCGAGGTGATAGGCACACATTTGAAAACTCTTGAGGAGAAGTTGTCATTTTATTTCTCTTCAGCGTTCACAGAATGCCTTGACTGGGTTAGGGACCCATACAGCTCAGCATCAGTTGCTGGAAAGGACATGGCTTTACAGGAGCAATAGGAACTCATTGAACTGAAACAAGATCGTGGTTTAAAGCTAAAGTTCGCTGATCTTCCTTTGGACAGTTTTTGGTTATCTGCTACCAAGGAGTTCCCCAATCTGGCCAACAAAGCTATTTGGACATTGCTCCCATTTTCCACAACATCTGTGTGAGCTGAGCTTTTCAAGCTTGACTTCGATAAAAACTAAAAACAGAGAGAGTCTGAGAGCTGTTGAGGAAGAGCTTTGTGTGTGTCTGTCTTCTTGTGTTCATCTAAACAGGCCCAGGTTTCACACTGAGTGAGTGTCAATACATGTATTAACTACTATATTACTAACTATTTATATTTTATGTACTGTGTTAGGCCATAGAGTGTTATTTTGGTTGCTGATGTGCCCCAGGATTTTGTAAATGTAAAAAATGTGCCACGGCTCAGAAAAGGTGGAAAATCACTGGTCTACATCATCACATGCACCACCTGCAATAAACATTATATCGGAGAAACCAAACATACCATACTCACACGTCTTAAACAACACATTTACAACATTGGGGAGGGCAAAATAACCACCCCCTTGGTCAATCATCTTTTGTTAAACCCCCTGTTGTTTTCCCCCCTTTTCCCCTCTTTTCCAACTTGGCCACCAACCCTAACCTCCATAAAACCATCTTCCCAACCGGATGAAACCTAACAGGTCAGTAGGCCAGCGCAAGTCTAATCAAAACCCTGAACCCTGAACCCCAACTCAAACCTAACCCTAACCATAAAAAACTAACCATTTAACCCTATGCCTAGATATGACCCTAAGTCCTAACCCTAACCACTCAACCCTATGCCTAAACCTAACCACTTAACCCTAGCCCTAAACCACACATAAAAACTAGCCGTTTAACCCGATGCCTAAACCTAAAAACCTAACTCTAAAAAATAAACCGTTTAACCCTATGCCTGGACATGACCCTCACCCTAACCATCTTACCCTACGCCTAAACCAAAACTAAGAATCCTTTCTAAATTATCTTAGACTTATATCACTATAAACGTAGTGGGACACACCCTGGGGTTTGATCAACTCCGGCGGGGCCTTCCTTTGGAGAGGGTGTCTGGTGGTAATGGCCGAAACACCCAATGACCCTGAGGTGCACTACTGATGATGGGTCACCTTATATAGGACCAGAAAATAAACTAGTCTTTTTTTATATATAGTCCAAATTGCTTGATTAAAACAAAAATTGCTAACCCTAACAGATACAACATAAAAATGAAAACAGTCCTTAGATTCAATATAGGACTAAAATAGAACACCAAGGCATGCAAAATAAGCTATTATTCTTTTATACAAAATATCAAAAAAATGAAAAAAACAATGACACTAAAGATACCAAAAATCCAAAACCAACCTAGACACAAAATATAAAAAAAGCAAATAAATGAATGTACTTAATAATAAAACAAACTAAATCAAAAGCAGACTACAGTCTAAACCAATTCGGCAAAAGGGATATGTAAGAATGGGGAGTATTAATGACGAGCGTCGGCCAGTGCATTGCCTTTGACTCCCTAGTCCAAACTGCCCAGTCGTCGGACGAAGCGGGGGGAGTCATCGGGAAAAAATTTAAAAACCTAACCCCTAGCCCTTACCCCCGAACACTTACCCTAGCCTTATGCTACAATACAATACAGCAAGTACAACTGATATATCATACATTTTGCTCAGGCTTACATGCCCAGAGTACGGGAAGCATGAACGATTGATTCAATCAGAGACACCCGCCGCATTTCCTTCAGATTAAAATTAGAAATATTAATTACAGGCTCATGCCTTGTAAATTCAAATTAATTAAAACTGTATATCATTCAGCAAATAATTGGATCTCAATCATCTGTGTAATTTGAGGTGCTTGATTAATCTGCTGAAAAAACATCCGAAAGTGATCAGGCTTGATTTTTTCCCCCCATCTTTCTGTCTGAGTAGATGGAGTGTTCTCAGAACTGAAAAAATGCCTGTGAAGTGGGAAGGAATCGAAGCACATGTTTAAGAAACAGAGATGGTCCAGATATTGCTTTGAAGGTTTTTTTATCCCAATCCAGGTTGTGTCAGTAGAGCAAAGGAGCGTGAGCAGAGAAAATAAATACCCACAACTCTGAGGCTTACTGAGCAGTGAAGGAGAGGTGTGCCTGACTCAAGGGCACCTCCCTGGTGGAGGAAAGTGAGCAGAAGGTGAAGTGAAGCAATGTCTGACCTTAACTTGGGGGGGGGCCAAGCCCCAAGCGGCCAGTCATTCCTTTGAAATCTTCCATTTGGGGGGATATCACAGTGATGCAAGATGATCCTGCTGTGCAGCAGGGACCAACCAAATGCACAAATGTCACTGAGACTAGCAGCTTGCTGTCATGGTCTCATGCCATCACGTTCTTCCTCCTGTCTTGTTTTCCTTTCCTCTAGTCCAAACTTCAGTTTCACTTTCTCACAAAGAGGCATCACTACTCATCACTAAAGTCGAGGGAGGAGCCTAATTGCCTTATTAACCTCTTTTACAGTACTTTAAATAATGCATAAAGTCTGTGACATTTTTGGTTCCGCTTTCACTTAGTTGTTAGCACAAGCATGTCGACCAATTTCAATTTAAGATTTAAACCTTCCCCTCTGGTTAAGGATTGGGACATTACAATACAATATTTCAACATTTAGCAGTTGTATATAACAAATTTGGTTTTGCCCTGACCTGTAGGAGGACCTCAAGTTTGAGTTTAGTTTGTTTATTTGTCAGCAAGATAATGCAGACTCAATGCTCTTTATTCCACGCTCCCTGCTGAGAGTGAAAATGTAAAAAATATTAGATTATTTTGAAATATTGTATGTTTCATAATTCGTCTTGACGAGGTCTCATGCTTCTCCATCTGAAATTCAGTCAGTTCAAGGGAACATGGAAGGGTTGCTCTTCTTCTTTCCATCCAAAGCACATGTCTGCTTTTCTACCAGTGTCTTTTCATCACAGGTGGAATGTGGTGGGGGAGGGATGCGACTCTCTAAGACCCCTCCCCCACCAACCCAGCCCCTGACACAAACAATATATCAGCACCAATTTCTGCTGCTTAACTGTGGGCCAGATCAGGAGTGATTACTGTGGGTGCCACCTTGATGGGTGAGCTTAGCCGTTGGGGCGGCACAGGGCCTCAGCTGCGCCTGTAATTTGCAATGACACCTCATTTTGGTAGCTTTCGCCTTCCAAGCCACAGTGGGATCAGACCGCTAAGAAACTTAATCTAATCACTTAAGGAAGGGAGATATTACCCTGTATATATGATCATTCTCTGATGTGAAAAGAAATGAAAAATAGCAAAATAGCCCACATTTAGCATTTGGCTGTGCATGTGCCATTTTATGCATGTTAATGATGCACATTTGATCTAAAAAAACATTACAGGTGTTGGCAAAGCCCTTTCTGAATGGTTATCACATGATACAACTGTGTGTGCTAGTTCAGGGGAATTTAATCTCTCACACCTGCACATATACAAGCCACAAGATCTAATTATCGGGGCAGACGATAAACACGAGTGTAAGAACAAGGCAGCCAAGAAGCAGAGAATTTGAATAAGTCTCACTAAAAGCAGGAAAAAGTTCAATATTGTGTTTGTTAATCAAGAGCTGGAGGCTTGACTTTAGTCCCCGACTTCAGAGGAACAGGAACACGATGCCCCACACAAACCCTCCGAAAACAAAAAGAAATGAAGAAAGAGAACTGAGCGAAAAACAAATAACAAATAAGGAAGCGTTGCTCAGGCTGTGGAGGGCTAGTGAACCAAAGAAGACTCCAATTAAGGAGTGCAATAAATTCTGATGACCTTGGGCTTAGCAGTACAATTTCCTGAGAGGTCGAACTCCTCTCTAAGAATCAAATCAGAGCTATATTAACAGTAGAAACAAACTCACTTGAGCTTGACACATTCAGTTACACCTACAAAAACACTGTCTCTCACCCCAAACATTGCTTTTTCCCTTTTTATTGCAGCTCATAGTTTTGTTTGCGCGGTGATATGTGACCTGCTCTCCTAACGAATAATCAGTTGAGCACATAAACACGGGCAAGAGAATGAGGCCCTTTCTGAAACGATTCCAGGGGAAGTTAGAGAAGAATTGGCAGCGGAGGATGACAGCAGGTGCTGTTGCACTATTGTGTATTTACTGAGGAATTAAGCTGTAATGTCAGAGGCTGCTTTGTTGAATAACTCTTTTGTCAAGGTGGGAGCAGGAGGCAGACCGTGTGTGTGTGTGTGTGTTTGCAGAAGACCAAACCATCTGGCTTTCGGCATAGGAGATAATGACAGGTCTGTTTCCCTGTGGTAATATCCGAACCAAATGGAATGGTGATGCAATTAGTCTGGTTGGAATTAGTAAAGCAGCAGGGTTCAGTGATGTGCCGCTGTTGGCAAGATGTCAAGAGACAAGATTCACCAATATAGTCAAACCCCACATTTACACCTGGCATTAACATGAGTTGTGAGGGATCTGATTGCAACTGGGAGAGCTTGACCCCATGCAAGTATAGGTGTAAATGCACCTGAGATGCAATTGCCATTGTGTTGTCAATCTAATAACAACTATGAGGTTGAAACAAGGCCAAGTGTACATTTGGGGGGACCAAAATCTCACAACTTATTAACACACATTACTTTTTATGGATTTTGTTATTTAAAACATCTAATTTGTACTTGGTAATATAAACATGTGTATGTGTATTTTATATGATTTAATATATTCATATGTTAAAAATACAATTAGATAAGTAAATCAAATTATATAAAATATACAAAAATACCTTAAATTAGCATGTATATACTAGACTTAAGCCATAATACAGCAAACACATTCGGGCCCGCTGTTTAATATTTTATTGTGTTATTTTCTTAAATCAATGAACAGAAATGAATGCATTGCTATAGATCTATAAAGACAAGTTTTAGCAAAAGGTTTAGCAAATTAGTTTTGATTGATCCTACACTAACCTTCTAGTCAGTCATCTTTTCTCCTGTCTCCTCTCCTCTCCTCTCTGTCCGGTTTCCGGTGCGAGTGAGTGGTGGTGGACGCGTGAGTGAGAGGCAAAAAACTATTCAAAACTCCGCGCCAGATTTCATTGTATTTTTCTCATCTCATCTTTTTGTATGAAGAAGTAGTTGTTTTTTTTCTTGTTAATATTGTGTTCAATTACCAACCGAGAGACCGCTGTTTTTGTCGGGGGTCTCTGGAGGCATGGCGCCCCCCAGGAAGCCTCCTCCGTCAATCCGGCAGGGAGTGCGGATAGTCCCGCCGGGAGAGGACATTAGGCTGGAGGAGGTCCTGCTAGCTGGACACGATAATGTAGTTTTTGCCTCAAGAATGAACAGAGCGGTGGTAGTGTTTTTAAAAGAGGAACGCCAGGTGCATCAGCTGATTGAGAGTGGCTTGTTCATTAGGGACGGCTTCGTGCAGGTGAACCCGCTTTCGGTTCCCGCAACTCAGATCACGGTATCCGGAGTTTCGCCTTTTATTTCAAATGATTTCTTTAGAGCCGAGCTCAGTAGTTCCGCTAAATTTAGGGTGTAAAATATTAAACTGAGACATGTGCAGTCCCTGAGGTGGCAGGTGTTCATGTTCCTGGAGTCCCCCACTAACACTCTGGAGGTCTCCTTCGGGCACTTCTTGGTTTACGCCAGCTCCGGGAGCCTAAAGTGCTTCGAATGCGGGGATGTCGGTCACAAACATTCATCGTGTCTGCATAAGCAGCGATCAGATGAAGCGGCAGGTGCACATAGCGCCGTAACGGCAACTGCACTTAGCGGCTCAGGGGCCGCGGCAGCGCCCAGCACTGAACCAGCGGTTGCGCATAACGCCGAGGCGGAGGAGTCCGCTCCAACCGCATGAAGTGGCAAAGTCCACTCGCGGCAGAGTATTGAGTGGTGGGGATGCCGTGAGTGGGGGGGACGTTTCACAGCCTCGAGGAAAGAATTCAGAGGGACAGAGTCAGACAAAGAAATAACGTGTGACTGAGGATGCAAACAAATTCCCTCAGTCTGCAGCTGCACAAATGTCACAGGAAGGAGAACAAGTTGAGGAGGCAGGTTCCTCAGATGCCACAGAGCACATTGAGAACATCAATGAGTTAGTCAGGCTGCATTTGAAGAAATGGAGGGCGAGTCAGCCTTAGAGTGTATCATCTGTTGGGACCCCAGCTAGAAGTACCTCTTTTTACACGCCGGAAGAAATTAACAGCTTCCTGGATGAAACTTTCGGGAGGGATGTTAAGCAGAGGAATATTTTGACGACGTTGATAAATTAATTAGATCTGTGTCTGTTTTAAAAAGACAGGTTGGGTTTGATCAGCTGAACAAAAAGAAACGTTTCCGTCTAAAAAAAAAAAACACTTGACAACCCTGAGGAAAGATGCTAAAGGTAAAACAATGAGAAAGATGAGAAGCATGTTCAAATAATAAGGCATCACATGGTGTTTTCTCCTTCACTGACCTCTGTATTTTTCCTGTTTATTTTTCTGCTGTTTTTTCTATGACACCTGGATAGTGGTTGTTTGAGGAACTGCAGTTTTTGTTTTTTAACGACTTTATGAGATCTCAAATACTGCAGTCTGACAGCCTCAGAGCCAACATTAACAAACATTTGGTTTGTTCATTTACGGTCCGAAATATTCTGTAAAAGAGAAAGCTATAAACAACCTGTCAAAATTTTAGGTTCACATTTAGTTGCATATGGGCTGTTGGTGGATTCTATGCTCTCTTGGTTAAGATGGGGAATTGAATGTTAACCTTTAAATTTGAAAAATTTCAGTTTGTATGGATGTGTGCATGGGTATGTACATGCGTGTTTGTATATATATATATATATATATGTGTGTGTATGTGTATATATGCATATATCGAAAAGAAGCTATATGTATTATTTACTCACAATGTTTGTTTGGGTTTTACACCTGGTGTTTAATGTAAGAAGTGTTTTTTGTTCCGTGGAATGCACAATAAATGGATTTTGAAAAACCAAAAACCTGTCCTCTCCTCTCCAGGTCGATGTGTGAGTGGCTCAGAGATTTGAACTTGTTTTCTGTCTGTGACGACCCCCTCCACCCTCGCCTGGACACTAGTGGTCCCTGTTCTTCTTTTCCCTGAGCTGTAGGTTGAGGTGACGTTAGCGTTAATCAGTGCACACCTGGGCAGTTTGTCAAGTTGTTGTTCCATCATAGTTTCCTGATGGTGTACTGAGGACCTCACACAATCAGTTGGGGCACGTAAGACCTATGACTACATCATCAGGTATTTATTCTGGCCGCGTATGAAGAGGAATCATCTTGTTACATTAAAACATGTCACACTTGTCAAATGTTAAGACCAGAATATTAAGCCGGCTCCTCTAACGCATTCCTGCAATTTCTCAGCCATTTGAGCCTTTAATAATCGATTGTGTTGGTCCCTTACCACGCTCAAAGTTGGGAAGTAATTATTTGCTTACGGTAATATCTTATGTCAGAGCATGAGATATCCGGCTGCTCCATTAGGCTCGGTTAGGTTCCATTACTGCTAAAGCCGTGGTTAAAGCTTTAACACAATTTATTTATGCTTTTGGGATCCCTAAGGTAACCCAAAGTGACCTGGGCACAAAACAGGCTCTTTTTTGCGACAGTTGATGAGGCCTTACGGTTCATCACAAAAGGTATGTGGTGGAGGATGCGCATGGTTGTTATTGTGGCGCATGAAGAGAGTGTGGAGTCTGTTGAGTGGAACGAAACAAGTTTTGACCGTGAAATTGACGTGAAGCTAATGTGGAAACGTGACAATGTTGAAACGTGATTAAAGGGATAACGTTAACCTGCCTCCTGGAGTTGTGTGACATTGGGTTCTCACAACAGGACGGGTTTTTTTTGTTGGACAAGAGTCAAACGCAAGAAACACTCCCAGGTTTGGAAACAGCTGGGTGTAAAACATAACCAGGCCTCAGCATACCACGCTCAGAGTCAAGACGCTTTGGAGAGGTTTCATCAAACCCTTAAATCTGTTGCGTAGTTAGTGTGTAGAGTTGAGTCAGGATTGAAAACACATGAACATAATAAACATTCAAATGATGTCACGAATGTGGTGGCACGATGGCCTGGCTCTACACATGATTCGTTCATGCTGGCACATAGCAGTGTGGGGAGAGGGTTGCAGGCAGGTGCAGTGCGTAATGGCTGAGTTCTTGGTAAGTAAACAACATATTGTATTAAATGTTACCTTTTAACCCTGTTTTACAATGATTCGCCACTACTACCTGCAGGTGACAGTGGCTATCCCCTCAGGCGCTGGCTCATCACTACATTACAAAATCCTCAGAGCGCAGAGGAAGCGCAATACAATGAGGCACACATGCGAGCGCGTTCAACTGTGGAGCGTGCCATCAGACTTCTTATGTGCCGATGGCGGTGTCCTGATGCCCCAGATGGCAGGCTTCTGTACTCCCCTCCAAGGTGTGCAAAATAATCTGTGCATGTGCAATTCTGCAAAACATTTCCCAAATAGTTGGTCCTCCCCTATATCCTGACCCCCCCCCCACCAAATAATGACCCTGTCCCACTGCCCCCTCCCCTACAGGAAACCAACCACTTGGGAGCTGGGATACAAGAGGATTTGATGCGCCATTTGTGAAGATACAGACAAGTGCAAAGGTTCACTTTTTCACGACTTCTTTTAATGACGTTGAAATGTCACAACACCATTCTGATCTCTTTCAGCTCGTCTGTTACACAATTTATGGTAATAATTGTCTCTCTGTGTCTCCAGCACAGCATCGGTCAAATAATAAAGTTAAATGTGGTAAAACTAAAGATAAATCAATACACCAGCAAACGACCAAGCAAAAACAACCAAAGCTCAACCCAAAAGCCCCCTTGCTAACAAAACAGAGGACTATTTAAAGGGTAATGTTTGATGGGAGATCTGGAGCAGGTGTGGTGATTTGATGATTGGAACCAGGTGTGCACATCTGAAGAGACACTATTTACTTACTCGACTTCTTCTACGATCTGAAAGGAAATGTGGTCCTTCTCTACTGCCACCTATAGGAAAATGAATACAGGAGGAGGCGACGAAAAACAAACTAACAACACAAAACAGAACACAATACATGTAGGCCTATAACATGTATACCTGCAAGACATACAGAACACTGACATTCTGTAATACATCCTCCATGATACTCCGTACAAAGCCATCGATCAGCACGTTAATTTATATGCTTCAGCATTCATGCCGTGCTTTGCATTAACCATTTATGGGGCGGTGTGGCTTAGTGGTTAGAATGGGGGTTCTCCAACAAGAAGGTTGCAGGTTCAAACCCCACTCTCTCCCATCTGCATGCCGAAGTGTCCTTGGCAAGATACTGATTCCCTAAATGGCCCCTCATGATTTTGAGTGTACTAATTTTAAGTCGCTTTGGACAAAAGTGTCAGCCAAATGACATGTGATGTAATTTATGGTTGAAAGTGGGCACGGTTTTATAATTAGGAATTTTCTCTTGCATGCGCCATTTCTGGCTTTTGTACGTGCGTTCACTTTTAGTATGACTCCTACACACTCTTAACAATGAGACCCAAGATCGGACAATTATGGACAATATTTAACGTGATGTGATTGATTTATATAAACGTTTTGACAGTGGAATTGTGTCTTTAGATCAGGAGAAAGCATTTGATCGGGTAGATCAGTCTTGTTTATTCTCCACATTAAGAGCTTTTGGTTTGGGTAATAGGTTTCTGGCATGGCTTAGTCTATTATATAGTGGTGCTCAATGCATGGTAAAGATGGGGACAGGGCTGAGTCGACCAATCCCTGAAAAGCTAGGGATAAGACAAGACCAACTATATAGTCTGGCTATGGAGCCTTTGCTGTGCAGGTTGAGGAGTAGGATCAGTGATCTCTCGTTACCTGGGTTCTCGGAGCCTGATTATTCCCTCAACGTTTCTGCCTATACAGACGTTGACATGTTTTTGTCTCCAATCATAACCATGTACAGATTTTACAAGAAACACTTTCATTATATGTAAAGGCTTCCTCTGCAAGGGTGTGAGTGAGGCTATTTGGTGGGAAAGAGGACAGGTCTGGCAGTACCAGGTCTGCCTGGAAGTCTTGAGTGGGGGAAGGAGGTACTCAAAGTTGTAGGTGTCTTTTTGGGAAATGAAGGTTCTTATTTTAAACTGGGAGGGAGTGAAAGAGAAAGTGTGCGCTTGGTTGTCTAAATGGAAATGGTTGCTACCCCAGCTGTCATATAGAGGAAGAACTTTGGTAGCCGGCAGCCTGGTCACCTCGACTCTCTGTTACAGACTTACGGCACAGAAACAAGGAGAATTACAGGAGAATATTCAAAGAGCAAAACTGGATTTTTTTTCCATTCTGGCAAACACTGGGTTTGGGCAGTGGTCCTCTTTCTGGCTGTGGTTGAAGGAGGGCAGGGACTAGTAGACATCCATTCCAAATTGAGGCATTTTGACTTCAGGCGGCACAAAGACTATTATACAACTGTTGCCCGAGATGGTGTGATGCAGCTCATCTGCTGCTGAAGAGAGCTGGTCGTTAACATCTTTTCACCTTGCAATCTGAGGATATAGACTGCACCGACCCCGTTCTAAAAATCTGTGATAACCAGTGTAGCGCTTTGTTTTTTTACAGACATGAGGCATCTGACTGGACTGCAAATCAAACTTGTTTGCCATGGAATACATTTTTTTTTTAAAAAGGTCCTCAAAGTGCCCCTCTGAATGTTTTTCCTGCATACTCGTTCTGACATGGTCCACAGCTTCCAACATGCCTGAAACTGTTTGGGGAGTGTCTCAATTCCTCTGCCAGTCATATCTTCAGCCATTATGAGACCAAGCACAGTGTTCCCTTTAAGAAATGCCCTGTGAAGACCACTGGCCTTGGGTGACATTTCCAATGAGTTGCATGTGGCCATTTCCTCTAGGGCTGTCAGTACTGACTCATTTTGGCTTAACACTGAACAAAAAATTGGGATAATGGTGGACAACCTTTCAACCAGGAGGCTAGCACTAAATCTCCCTCTGCCTTGTACTTCAGCTAGAAATGCAGTGACAACATAAAACCAGATGTTTTTGGTAAATTAACAGTTGTTTAATTTAGTTTAAACTTAGTTTGAGAAATCAAAAAGGACAGAGCATTAACAATTTCCAATATGAAAAGAAATGTATCAAAAAATATGACTCTTAACAGGAGCTACACATACCTTATTGCTAACCAAAATGAAAGTACAATACTCATAAAACAAAAACACAACTAGTTCAAACAATTCTCAAATAACAATATTTATATTTATAGTCTGACTCTCAACAAAAATATTATCTCTGATTACAAATGTGATGGTAGGGCTAGTTCGGCGAGCTGTTCACACATGACATTCAAATGCCCTGACTGTCACAGCTGTCCAGAATTTATGCTGCCTCCATCGTTAAGTGCTTCTTGCTGATTGGAGGTTTGGTGTTAATGCTGCTCCAATCCGAATCCCTGTGTTCACCACCGGGCCAGAAGGAGGAGGAGCATCTGGGGACTCCACTGAATACCCAAACAACACACTGGCCCACTAACAGGAACAGGGGACTGTCACGGCCTTAATATCCCTCCCCTTGAGACACAAACCGATAGGTTTCATTTGTAAACCAAATTATTTGAATGTTTGGCTTCTTTGATGGTTTTATAGATGAATATAATTTATTAATTCCCAAAGTCAGCAATAATAATGGACGGAGTGACCATCAGAGACATATTCACAATCCAGAGGCCTCAAGTAGTAAACTTAAAAACGTGTATCGGAAGGACCCCGATACTGCAGCTCCGTCTCCCTGATCGCTACTGCACAGCCCCCTGCTCCCATTGACATCAATGGCCCAAAATGGCTGCGTTTATGTTCAGGATATTTTAGCTTAATTTCTGAAGAATTGGAGGATGTGGAACTACATAGTCAACCAACAAAATGGACTGTGCTTGTGGGTAGAAAGCCAGTGAGAAATCTCCATTTTTTTACTTTTTTTTGCTGTCACTTTTTCAATTTGTCATTATTGGTGAAGTTATACTATATTTGGACTGGCTATAATCCCACCCTCAGCTCAGTCAGTTAGATGTTCTGCATAGCAGCAGAAATATTGAGACTAATGTAGATGCACAATATGTGCTCACCTGTCAGAGATTTCCTAAGCTGACAAGACATTTTCAGTGGCTGTGGCTGTTGAGGGGACCTGGAAAAAAAGCTTTCAATATTATTGAGCATAATGCATTCACAGAGGTGGAAAGGAGGCTGGGGTTATAATTGAAAATGAGCTGAAACTGGCTGACAAAAGCTCTGCTGAAGTGATTATCTTTTATTCATTCGAATTTCAATCTTCTGAGGCCCCGCCAAGAGGAAAATTGGAATTCACTGTCACTACTGCTCACTTGCTATTCTGATTCATAAAATGTGTGGTCGTGAATGCATACAATACATGAAACCAGACCGGTGATGAAAGAAAGTATACAGCACCATAAGCTGAATACCACAATGTTCTACAGCATGCATAGAAGCCAAAAGTGGACGATATAAGACATGAAAAACAATGAACACTGAATGATACAGACACACATCTCAACAGCTTTGATTTTTTCTAGAGTGCAAGAGCTACAATCTGTCTTTTAGCAATCCACAGTTGCATGCCAAATATGATCTTAACCATTAAAAAAATATGCATGCACTGGGGCCATTGTTGTCATAGTAAGTCAGATTTTATTTATAAAGCCCAATACCACAAATCACATATTTCCCCCAAGGGCCTTAACAATCTGTACAGCAATTGAATCAGTCAAGGAGAATAAAACTGATATGGTAAAACAATTGTGTGATCTTGAGGAGTTGACCATGAGTTACTTTAACTGACCAATTTAGTGTTCAGGTTAGTACCCACAGGATTAGCCAAACCTGGGCCAAACGTACAGGCTTTACTTAAGGCCAGAGAAATCACTTGTTTTAAGGGAGGCTGACTGATCCAGGCTTGCTCCACAAAGTCAACAGATTCTTTTCACCCAGCCTGAATTAAGGGAAGAAACTCACAAAAACAGGACAAACAGCACAATGAGGGGCAAACAGCAACATTGAACTTGTGTTGTAAAAAAGGAAGAAAAGCTATTGAGCTATTTAAGAGAGAGCTAATTGAAACCAAGCTTTCCATTGCTCAGTCAATATCGAATGCATAATCACCATTATTTCCCCCTTGCTAAAGAACACAGTTAACTCAAGGAAGAGTAATTATGAAAACAAAAAAAATCAACCAGGGAAAATGGTAAAATCATCAATAGCCAACCCTCAGCCGTGCACCAGCTGATAGTGTAACAACCTCAGGACCGAGTGCCTCAGGCTCCACTGCCCAACCCGAGCCCAATGATGGCTGCATACGGTAAAAAAATCCACCTAGTGGAAAGATTTCATAATTTGGTCAATATGTTAAATATGACTACATACAGAAAGAGGGCAGAGAACAGAGCCCTGGGTTACTCCAGAAAATGTTGATTTAGTATTATTGGAAGAAACAATGTACTTTTCAAGTAAGAAACATTTGCGAGCCAGGCTACAGGTGCAGAATTGGTTTTCCAGGCAGTTTAGGAATACTCAGATATGTGTTATCTGAAAGCTGAGTGAGAAATGCAGAGGTGAAGTCTGAATAGTAAGCACACAATCATTCAGGACTACTACTTTATGTAAAGTGACAGGCCCCGAACACTGGTAGGACTGGTTGATAATTATTCAGAGGATCAGGGGGCAATTTCTTAAGTAACCAAAGCAGTTCTAAAGCTCCTGGGGAGGATGGCAGATGTAAGTATTCTGTCTTTCTGTCTGGATACTGCTGAGGCTGCAGATAGTAGGCACAGAATTTGGCACCAACAACACCCATCCATTGACCTAACCGGCCTTGCTTCAACAGTCCTGGCTGCATGGTTGTGTGATGTGTGGGACAGGGGCGTCAGATGCACTGTTAAAGGGGTGCTGAGTTTATCCAATGTGGATTTCAATATTTTGCCCCTAGCTGCTTGTTATTAGGGAGCCGAATACTCAGATAAAACGAGTATCCGAATCGGATAATGTACTTTTACTATCATGAGAACCAATCCGAGTAAAATGTGTTAATACCCGTACTCTTGATAAAATCACCTTTAAGTTTAACTATAATATTGCTTTAAAGGAAACCTATGTGCTTGTTAACCAATTGTCCATTCAGCAGCTAAGTACGGGTCACAGTTATTCTACCATTTAAATCCTTACTTTCCAGATGTGGTACTCAGATCTCCACTGAACACAGACTAATCACCTGAACGCATCAATAAAATCTCATTGAAGTGTTGCCTTTTGATAGTGTTGGTGACAATGATATGACTAACTGATTAACAGCTTTTTAAGTTTCATGAAAACATTCTGAATGGATTTTTAGTTTTGTTCTGGAAACAAAATGATCTGTAGATTTAGCAGCTAACTTCTTATGTAGTTTCTCTCTTCTTTACAGAAAAAATGGCTGCATTTATTGGACAAAAGTAAGTTAGTTAAGTCGGCAAAAGCCCTCTGTCTTCAAGAATTTATTTCAGACCAACTACCCCCCCCCCCCTGCTCTCCTCTTATCTTTATCTTTCAAAAGAAAAAGGTACTTTGTTGTGCACATTTAGCTGCTTCTCCTCGATCTACCGTGGCTTGAATTACACCTCAATTGTAATATCTCTTCCAACTAAATAGAGGTAATGTAAATATATGAGAATAAGTATAGGGATGTAACACAAAGGCACCATCTGTACCTATAAATGTTTGTTTTACAAATACATGTGTCCAGATTCACACTAAAATCGGGCAGACTCTTCACCAGATGGTGTACATCTTCCAGACTAGTGCATTTTCATTTCCAAAAAGGCCAAGCTTTTATTTTGAAAACAAAGGTTCTAATAAAAAAGGTTCAGATAGATGTAAAGTTAATAAGTGTCTTTTAATAATGAGTCTGAAAAGCTATCTGCCATATTGCTGCAGTTTTTTTTGCAAAACAGTTATTAATTGCTCTTTAACTTAACTTGAAGTCACAGATGTTACACTAATGTTCTTAGTCTGATGATCATTGAACCAAGACGTTGTGATATTAACTTGGTTGATTGTTGATCATTGGTTGTGTGTGCAGGTAAACTGGTTATCATCCAGGTATGGAGCATTGCCGTAGAGAATGGGCTTGATAAATAGCACTGCAGGGACTCTGTGGGACAATTTAGGGTCAAACATGGCCATCCAGCTGGGAGAGCAGCTTTTCACAATTCCCATCAGAGAGTCACATATTAGATTTGTATGGGCAAGGTCTTTGGCTGCTTATTTTCCACAGCTTTCCCAAAGCTCAGCTAAAAGGGCAACGGGCTTGCAAGTAAATAATAATGATCCTATCCATCTTCCTAAATTGTAATGCTGAATTATCTTTCCTCTGAACCAATAACGTTTCTGTCTTCTACTGAATCAGGTACAGTAACAACTGGGTCACCAAGTTTCTCTTCTTGAACACATTAAATTGAAAAGTGGCTGCATATCGGTGTAAACAAGGTCTTAGGGCAGGGAAGCTCTAAACTCAAATCGGAATTGTGAAAACTGTAGCTGATGAGTCCAACCTGCACACATGCATGTGTTGTAGCCATTCTGGTGAAAAGCAACAACGCGTGATTAAATCTAATGAATAGTTCATCATTTGTGTAACACAGATTGTTTGAAATTAAAAACTACAGACTTATCAATGCAAGTCAAGCAAATAAGAACAGCCATGCATTTACAAATAGTATATTTCCAAAATGTATTTTACTTTCAGGGTTGCAGTCAATATCTAAAGATGTCCTGCACACACAGCTTGATTTGGGTGCTTCACAGTATGTGCATCTGGTAATGTATCAAGAAAACACATGAATGCATGGAAATATAATAATTTATGGGTTGTAAGAATTTTGTATGTCGATTATTTGTTCCTATTTTCCATAGACTATCAAATAATGCATTGAAGTGCCAGATATCAGAGTTCAGTGATACATTCAATGTGACAGCAAAGATTAAATAGTAAACAAGCCAGTGCCTTATAGCTAATAAAATTAAGAAATAAAAAAAAGCCAGCGACGATATTTTCTTACGTCACTCTGAGCTGCAAATTCACCACTTCACAGTAGGAGTCAGGCGATGACTCACTGTCAAACTCCGGGCAGCTGTCTTAATCTCTCTCAGGCTCACCCTAAGTCCAGGTCCGCAGCCATCTGCCGAGAGCCATCACAAATTTGTTCACCAGGCGGACAGGACGACTTGACATAGTGGAACCATTTTACCCTGGAGAGAAGCGGGAAAACGAGCCGAGGTCACTCTGCAGCTTCTTTAGAGACTGAAGCTGAGTGCTCGACTAAGAGGTCAGAAAGCACAGACAGAGGCTACAGAGAGCTGTGAGTCAACAATAAGATGTTAAAAATCAATTCTAAAACACATGAGGAGCCAGTGCAAGCAGGCATTAAGTGGTCACTTATCTTGGATTCCATTTACACTTGTAGCCATGTGGTCAAACACTATCCGACTGCAATCAGATCAATGTATTTCTATGTTTTGTAAAAGCCTGATGGCTGCTCAGTACAGTCTGAAGCCGATTAACAGAATTTTGGTTAAAGCAGCTTAAGAAGCTTTTGTAAAATAGATGTGATGAGTTGAAAGTATTTATATAAAGATCTTTGTCTTTCAAAGCTCAAATAGATTGTATTTTAAATTTATGTGATGAAAACTAGATAATACAAGTTTCTTCTAAGCTGTATAGACATTAAATATACATCTTGGCATTATTACACAACAGAAAAGTCTAAACAGCAGATATTCATGAAAGTGTGTTAAATTCCATTTAAAGTTTAAAGTAACAGAGTAAACGGAAACATCTAGTTACTAAATCTACAAAAGTCTGTCTGTATGTGGAACGTGTATCTCATGAGGCATTCGTTTTCTCAGCTTCTGTGTACTGTATTGCCCTAAAAGTGCAGTGGATGTAGGATTTGGAAACGCAAAATGTTTAAAATTCATGTAAATTGAATAAACAAGCGACCAGTGCTCTATAGCAGTCACTGTATGTGTGGTTGCATTAACAGTCACTCTGGGCCAAGTGGAACATGTCCTCTTAAGTCACGCTAGATCATTTTGATGTAAATGGTCTGTATTTATATAGTTATTTTCTATACTTGATTATCACTCAAAGCACTTTACATACAGTTTTTGCCATGAACCCATTCATCAACATTCATACAGAGCATCTATGTGCAGCACTTTCACACATCACTCCCCAGAGCAGTCAGTATAAATCAGGATCAACATACATTAGTGTCGTGCCTAAGGAAACTTTGGCATGCGGAATAGGGAAATGGGAATCAAACCACCAAATTTCTGTGTCAAGGTTTGTGCAGCGAGCAAGGGACCAAAAATATAGAAGCGATGCAGGAGTCAGGTCCAATTCAGAACAGAACAGGGATCAGGCCCAGCAGGAAAGAGAGGCTCAAACTATAAAAGAGAAAAAAAACAAGGCAGGAAATAACCTATAACACCAGAGACAAAACTGGAGACAAAACTGGCAAGACTAAGTTCATAACTAAACAGCCGACTCAACAGTGACATAACTGAGGACTTAAATACAAACTGAACTGATGACAAACCAGAGGCAGGTGGCACAGGACAAACAGGTGAAACAAATCAAGGCAACAAAACTGGATGGAAACACACTAAGGGCTGAATACAGTCAGTCTAAATATCATGTTTAATCCTGATATTGTGAATTGATCTAGTTTCAGAGGGGCAGCGATCAACTGTGGTCATCTGATTTATACTGAGCAGTAAACTTATATGATGCTACTCTACATTAGTTTATGTAATGTGGTGATTAAAGAGAGTATCATTTTTATAATCCACCCTCTCAAAAGGAACAGAACATCATTACAACAATTACAGAGTAGGAGCTGATTGACACTTTATTACAATAGGTGAAAGTCTGTACACACTGAAGACTGAACTCGTTTGTCTTCACAGCAGCTTTTGGTTCCCTCTCCTTGTTTATACGCCTTTGCCCACAACATTCACTTTTATGGATGTTGCCAAAGAATGTTGCCATTTTAGCAGCTGTACTGTGCGTAAAAATGCCTAAATTTCTGCCTTCAAATTGAAGCTGGGTGTGGACATTTCAGAGGAAAACTGTTTACAGTCTAAGAGTGTGTTGAGGTTAATGGACAAAGATCATGCATCAGTGCCCATGTGCCTTAGTAATTGTCTATGTAAATATTTCTCTCTTTTTCATTTCCATGGTTATCTTAATCTAAGTGTCCACTAGCCTAAATGACAAAGATTCCAGAAGCAACGTTAAATGCTACTATTTTGTATATTTATGCCATCTGTGACTGTCTTCACCTTCTGCTGGTACAAATACAGCTACGATGCTTAAATCAGAAACTAGTTTAAACATTTTAGCCACTATGTACAATATTTCACGTCACGCATCTTATTGAAACTTGTATTCCAAATATATTTATAATCAACAAGAAATGGCCTTAAACCATTCCCTGCATTATTAAATGAAAAGGCACAAAATCAAATGAATGCAAAAAGAAAGAAATTCATGATGTACAGGATATAGAAGTTGTGATATTGGTATATCTGACACGTAAACATGCACAATGAAAGGAGACCAGTTTAATGAAGGTAAACACTGACTGGCCATGTGGGACGGCTATGGCCTCTCATTGTGCACTTCTCAAAATCTGCAGCTTGAAAATATCCAAACCATCAGAGCACCCTTTGCACTGGTCAATGACACTAGTATCTGAAGGCTTCTGTCTGTGCTGGATCTTTTGTTCTTGCTTGCTTCCATCAACATAACCTAACCCTCGCCTACAAATCAAAATCAGCAAGTCAAATTATTTTCAAAATGCCTTGGCATGATACCATCATCACCACTTTATCTGGTGTACACCCAGGAATAACATTATCCATCTCTTTCAATGTGCAGGCTGCCACATGAAATGTTGTGCTTTAATTTGAAAAAGTACTGTTACAGTGATTGATAATTTAAGATTACACTGAACAAAACTACATTTCAAATGAAGAGTTTGATTCATAGTGTCTATACTTTCATTTGGAAAGGCTGAAAAGTAAATCAATCCATTCAATCTGTGTTGTACTCATGTACAATTTACTTTATGATAAAAATAATCTAATTGAACTTAATTTTGATTTCAAATAAAACAAATACATGTATTAAACTTAACACACACACACACATACAAAGCTAACCTTGAGATTCTCAACAGCCCACATGTCCTGTGCAATTTTAAAGACATTTTAGCAGTAACAGCAATAAATACTAACCCAAAAAAGAAATACAAATCAAATACGAAAATTTCCTCCTTTTATGCTCACATTCAAGTTTTGTTCTATGCTTTTACTTTTACCTTTCAAATATTTAGCTTTTCATAAAATCTATTCAAATGAAGTGAAAGGAAAAAGTCTTCAAATCCTCCTTGACCTACTCGATCACTTCAAAGTTCTTTCAGCTATAGATACAATTCATTTTAAAAACTGGCCTTCTTTTCTTCAGATGTTCTTTACAATTGAAGTTAATTCATGGATGCATGGTGTTCTGAAATTGCTATGTCACTAGCGGTCAACTATTTTCCGGCTCTGATTTATTCGCCCATTTTCAAAAGTAGTAAATTACAATCAAAGACGGCACAATTAGAAACTGGTAGTGCTGCTGGATTTATATAGCATAATCTTTTTTTAATCTTCTGCATGACCACTATATGGTGGACTGAAGTGGAGCAGCTTGTTGTCGCCATCAGTTGTTCATATATCAACAGGCAAATTTGGTCTAATAAACATGTTGGCACATGAAACCGGTCCATTTATTTCAAAAAAGATCAACAGAACTTCTTGTTTCTAAAGTTATAATGTTTAGAGAAATATGGTCATCACAAAATAAAATACTCCCCCCTTCCAGTGCCCTGCAGCACTCTTAGATTTTATGCAAATTAATGAAACAAATGTCAACTGTTCAGATTTCTTTCATTGGACGTGTAGTAGAATGTTGCATATATAACACAAACGATTTTTTTACTCACAGCCTCCAAAAGAGCTTCTCATTTGAACTTGATCAAAGCTTGTTATCCTGTAAAGAAGGCCAAGCTAGGGTTTCAGTGAGTGCCCCTGTCAGCACTGTGCACACTCACCCACATCAGATAGTTTTTTTTTTTTTTCTGGAGGTGCTTCTGAGATCAAGTTGTGGGAATTTTAAGTTTTGCCAAAGGCAGTGTGGCATTGTGTTTACATGAGTGTGGGTGGGTGTGTGGGAGGACAGGGTCAGCAATATATGTACATTAAAATGGTAAAAAAAAAAGAAGGCATACGCAATATGGGCTCTTTTTATCACTTAGCTTTCTAATTCATGTGATTTGTAATTCAACCTTATATAAATGAGGTTAGAAATCTTTAATAAGCCCAAAACTTTTAGGCTGATGAACCTGAGCACTTGTTATTACACGGTGTTCACTTATATCATATACAATTTTGACTGAGTGATATCTGACAGCTGATTGATGTAGAACTGACAGCTGTGATTTAAAATGGAGCAGTACAGCATATAGTTGGCAACAAAAGATATGGCAGCATTTTAATCTAGAAACTCAAAAGCATTAGAACAACCTGAACTTAAAAAAATAAAAAATACTTGACCTTAATAATATGTACAAAAAGACTACTTTTAAATGTGGATTTGGCAAACATTCCTTACATAAAAGAACTTCATGGCCTTGGGTTTTGCTTCTTTGAGTTCACTTTTAAGCGGTTTGGAAAATGTAGAGTAGAAATGGACTGAAACAGCACTTTTCTAGTCTTATCGACCACTGCATACTTTACAGTACAAGTTACATACCATTATTCACACACTTTTGACACTCAGGGGTAATTTGGGATTCTTGCCAAAGGACACTTATGAATGCAGACTGGAGGAGCTGGGTATTGAACCACCAACTGTTAGTGGAAAACCCTCTACCGAATTATGATTTTATGGAAGGTTGAGTAATGACTTCAATCATTGCTCCTGTTCCTGAAAATGTATTCAGATTCTCCACCTTAAAGACGTCCTATTAATGTTGGCACACATTATTATCCTTTTTGGAATTCTTGAAGCAGACCAATACACCTCTTTTATTCGATATCTTTTGCTGATTGGGCATGGAACCTAAACAGACACATCAAAACATCACTGCAGTTTTATACCGAAATGGACAAAACAGAACTAACTCATTAAATCTCTTGAGCAATTTTAACAGTGGCTAATCAGGTTTCATCTGCAGGTTTAATCGACCAAAGAACCATGGACATATTTTCATTGCACCTGTCCTCGTGTCTTTAGTGGGTGGAGCTTAAAAATGTGCATCTGTCACTGGCATGACTAAAGCCTGTACTGATTCACCTGGCTACTGGCCCAGTCAATGAAACAACTTCAATGCACCACAGGAAAATTCCACTTTGTGATTGCTCCATTTCATTTTATGTGTCGTACGCTGCCATGGAAATTGAGCCATCATTAACACTGGATGGCATTAGAGCAAGTAGTTAACTTGACTTCACTTAGAGTCAGCACCGGAGCCCAGATTGATTGAGTATCAGTTATGAGCTACATGGCACTACCCCTCACCTCCCTTCCCTTTCTCTACTTTTAGAACTGAAGCACCCAGTCTCAAAATAACCTGACTTGCTGTTGGTCCTGCATTAATGTGTGCAGTGACTCACTTAAAAAGAGTGGAGTGATTTAGCTGACAAAATAATAACCTGCTTGGGCTCTTGGCCTCCAATATAAGGAGCTGATCATAAAGACAAAACATAACTCTGATCCCAGGTTATGCTGATGTCCTATGGTATTCGTATAATGTCCTGAAATATTTTGTATAAAATCTGTGCTAGATGAGTATCAGCTTAGAACTGCTGTGCCAGGAATCATTGAAATGTGCTGAAATTGCAGCAGCAGCTTCTGTTAGCTTAATCGCAACCATTCTGTAGTTTCGAACCAGCAACTCTTTCATCCCTAAACTATTTGTCCACCCTTAATCTCCTGTTGCCTCTTGTCTGGTTTGCAGCAGATGATGTACAGTGGTGTATAAATAGTGTGAATCACTGCAGGATAATGGTAGCCAAAGATTCACGGTTTGCCACACTCAATCTGTAAAAAAGCCCACGAGCCATGAATCTAAAACAAACGGGACATTACCTAAATGATTGAGTCTGAGGGATTTAATGCATTGCCTCACCTGCTAATGCTCCTTACTCCAGTCAGCACATTTGTCACCTTGCCTCACTTCCACCTCAGCAAATAAACATTAGAGCAGATGATGGCTGGCCTCACATAAACACACACGGCTTTGCTCTTATTTTCACCGATGTAGAGAGAGAGAGAGATAAAGAGAGGGAGTGAGGAATAGGTCGAGGAAGCAAATGCAATTCTCTCAGGTTTTATTAAATGTGAACTCTGTGCTTTGAAGGTATATCTTGTCCTCCATAAAGAAGAGGATGAAGTCAATGCTGGTCCTTTGCATTATAAAAACAAGCCCCAAGGAGCTTATAGATAACAGTGAGGGAGGAGAGGTGGAGGTGAATATTGTGGTAATGGCGGATAGGAAGATGATTAATCATTGGCGTGGATAAGTGGTGACAGTCGAGGTGTAAGGATGATGTCTCTCTCCGTCCGAACGCTTCTGCTGATGAATATAAAAATATAGTTGAACTAGATCATGTTAATGCTGGTACAGGAGGTGGGATAAATAACTGTTATATACTTATAATACATTTAAAAGAAGAACCACTAGGCTACAAGATGGAATGAGTTGAAATGTCAATGTATATATGTTGCCCTGGTGAGAAGTGCAACAAGCCCTTCCATCCAAAGCAATCAGAAAATGGCATCTTCTATAGAGAAAGACTTTGCAGCCTGTGATGTGTATGCAACCGTTCATCAATCACAACTACACAACCCCCTTCCTCAGTTTAACCTCACCAGAATTAACCAAAATAGACAAATTGTAAATCAACAAGCAAGATACTAGAATTGAGCGGTTATGCGTAATGAAACAAAAGACAGCGCTTGCAGGTGCACATTATCTAATCAATCATTATCAATTCTGAATTAAAGTAGGGTTGGTGCCATTATTTATTAATATATTATAATCATTCAGCTATTTATTAACATTTATAAAGATTTTTTAGACTACTATGATGTGAAAACCTCAACCAGTTTAACCAAAAGTTGAACACCAGGTTTGTGAACCTAGAGACGATCGAGACAGAGTCCAGGAGCTGCACAGCCAAGCTTTGGCCGGGATTTAGAAAAGTGGAGTCTGTTACACAAGGATTATTATCCATGGTTATGGAATGACATGTTCAGTTATCACATTTTTAGTGTCCACATACTTTCCTGTGTGCAGAGTGGCACTTGTGAAGGAGAGAGGAATCGTATTATCAGCTCATGAGCTGCGGATCCCAGGTTTGTAATATAAGTTGAACCTCCAACAGCTGTGCAATCGAATAATTGCCTTCGCTGATCTATGGTTGCGTGGATGGGTACTTCTGAATAGCCCTTTAACGGTGGTTGGCAATGTGTATTTAAGGAGGCATGGTCAAGACAGCAAGGGATGAGTGTGAGGGAACGATCGACTGTGTGTGCATTAAATAAGAACTCCTATAGAAGAAAATGAGGGGTTTCCTCCTTCTGTTTATTGACTCCCTGTCAACAACCAATTGGAGACTGAACAATGCTAAGTAATCACAACATGCACATACTTAAATATTAATGACAGAGGCACATTTATCTATATTGATTAGGAATGGTAATTATAATACTGAAGTTGGCAGAAGATCATGAATTATCCAAATTAATAACCAGCTATTCCAAAATTATTGCCTTTTATTATTTTGGAGGACAGCTGCAAGGCTCCAAAAATTGTCTAGTGTACCGCATTGTTATATACAGACATCTTGAGGTGAGACATCAAGGTCAAAATAGGAGGTTTACGCATCAGCAACTTTGGCTGTAAGTCTCAGGTTTTTGAGCAACTCAGAGTTTGGAAAACATTCCACCGAAGTAGGCCCAGCCTGGCATAAACCCTGGACTGTTGTATGTTTCACTTGTTGAATGGAAAAGGCCATCAATGGAGCTTTGATCTATGATTCACTGTGGAAACAGATAAAAAAAAAAAAAAAAGAGTGGCAACGATGTGGAAGCACACTGTTGTTTTTCTGAGTTGCATGCATGTGTGTGAAGTGTATATATGTATTTGACCTTTGTTGTATTTTGAAAGGAATGCTTGGCTGTATTCCAGTGATGGGCTGTTCAGGCTGCACACACAGAAAGTTCCATCCTGCTTTTTCTGTCCTTTATATTAAATATCTATCCTCATCATTCATCTGATCCTGCTTGTTTTCTTGCCTCATCTCTTTCCTATCTATTTATTCATTCATGCAGTTTGGAAAAATACAAATCATGACTCTGCAACTCAGTTTTAATGGAATTGACCTATGAGCTTCACTGAGGCTTGGCAAACTTCATGCCCAAGTGTTGTTCATCAAACTGACTGTTGCCTAGATATAACAAAAACACTTAATTTAACCGGAAGATCTTCTTTCACAAGTTTTTATAGAAATTTTTATTTTTTATGAATTACTTTTAATCATGGACCTCAACCTAAAATGACCTTGGAAAAGGCCTCATATCAAATCAGTGTAAAGAAAAGTTATTACTTCCTTTAATGACCCTCTCCACAGGTATGCCATCAATGGTTAGTGTTGTCGTCTTTTCCTGAAACCAATTATATCCTCCTTTTCCCTGAGTTTGGGAAAGGTGTTGATCTTACACCATCTCTTTTCTGTAAGTTCTCATCACTGTTACTGATGAGACTCACCACTGTTGTGTCATCAGCAAACTGGATGTCGTTGGACGTGAATGACGCAGTGCAAGTCATATTCCAGTTAGTACAGCACCTATCTGCAGCGCTTGTTCTATCTTGTCCAATCAATTAACTAAACTTCGAACATGTCTCAAGGACATAAAAACCTGGATGACCCGCAATTTTCTCTTACTAAACTAAGACAAAACAGAGGTTATAATACTTTGCCCCAAACACCTTAGAGATACATTATCTAATGATATAGCTGCGCTAGACGACATTGCCCTTGCTTCCAATGAAGCAGTCAGGAACTTGGGATTGATCTTCGATCCTGATTTATCCTTTAATAGTCACCTAAACAAATTTCTAGGACTGCTTTTTTCCACTTGCGTAATATTTCAAAAATTAGACATGTCCTTTCACAAAAAGATGCAGAAAAACTAGTCCGCGCCTTTGTTACATCGAGACTGGACTATTGTAATTCATTATTATCAGGCTCCAGCAGTAAGTCGTTAAAGACTCTACAGCTTGTCCAAAATGCCACAGCGCGTGTCCTGACGAGAACAAAGAGAAGAGAGCACATTTCTCCAGTATCAGCATCGCTACACTGGCTTCCAGTTAAATCTAGAATAGAATTTAAAATTCTCCTCCTCACCTTCAAGGCCCTTAATAATATAGCGCCTTTTTACCTTAAAGAGCTGTTAGTACTTTGTAAACCCGCTAGAGCACTCTGCTCCCAGAATTCAAGCCTACTTGTCGTCCCTAAAGTCTCTAAAAGTAGAGTAGGAGCCAGAGCTTTTAGCCATCAAGCCCCTCGGCTGTGGACTAATCTACCACTTTCAGTTCGGGAGGCAGACACCATCTTTTCGTTTAAGAGAAGGCCCAAAACCTTCCTTTTTGATAAAGCTTATAGTTAGAGCTGATTAGTGCGCCAGAACGTTACTTGTTCTATTTTATGACACATGACACACAGAGCTTCTCTTTCCAGCTTCTCCATCCCTATCCCCCTTCCCCGGAATCCCTTTGCCTTATCACCCGCAGATCAAGAGCCTCTATGGCCGCACCATGGATTGCGGTTTGTGGATCGCGCACCGGGGGTCGCAGTGTTAGATCCAGTGTGGCGGATTCTGAGTCATGTGGGCTTATCATGGTGCTGGTGGCGGACCCTGTGTCGCGTTGGCATTGGGCACGGGCGGTGGACCAGGACCGCGGTGGTGGCTTGTGATGGGTCCTGGTGGGCGGCGGTGGACGGTGACTGAGGACTGGAGTGGCGTCTGGTCTGGATGGTGGATCGTGGTCTGGATGGTAGCTGAGAATGGACTGTGCTTGCAGCGGGACTGCTTGGCATGTCATGTTGGGGTTGTCCTTCGGGATGTCTACCCTCATCAAATGCTGCTAGAGACTTTGATTATTGATGATGTTCTCCTATCATCTGTTGCACTTCTGTCTGTCCTGGAGGAGGGATCCCTCACATGTGGCTCTCTCTGAGGTTTCTACATACTTTTACCCTGTTAAAAGGGTAACAAATTGCTGTAAGAAAACGGCCAAATTCTCACAGTAACAAACAGTTTTCCATTAAAACGGTAATGTTCTGTAGAAAACAGTGCATTCTGGGCAAAATGTATTGATGGTTTACTTGTTGTCTAAAAATACTGCAGTTTACCGTAAACCCCATTGCATTCTGGGGGTGATGCTTGAATCAACCCTGGAGAGATCCCATTATTACAGAGCTCTACTGTTTTTCTATTGGAGATACATGTGAATGCAACTACAAGAAGCAATCTGTGGACCTGCATGGTGTTCGTAGATTATCCATTTAAATCTGGCATTTTATGCGCAAATCACATGGTAAATTCATATACACTTTATTTGATTGGTATTGTTTGCTTACTTTTGCTGTCTTTAAACTAACTCTGACTGGTTAGCAATGCAACTAAGCTAGCTTGCAGCACTCACATGTGGTCCTCTGAACCTGCCATGGAGTGGTGAGTACATCAGTAACACAATAGGCTTGCTAGCAATGTTTCAGCTTGTTGTGTGTTACAATTGTTATTGTCAGCACTAGTAGCATTAACTTTAGGTGTAAAAGAATTTACCTTCTAATTTGATCTACTTATGCTAGCATATAGACAGTATTGGTTAGCTACACAATAAGACTATTCATACTGCTGTGCTTTTTCGTTTCATGTTCATAGTGAATGTTGGCATGTAATATGTACAATCTCGGAGGAGACCTTTTGAGTCTAAACTTGATATTTCAGTCACACTTTTATTTTTAAAAACTGTCTATCGTCAGAGAGTTTCTTACATAGCCAGAATACAGCAGATATTTTAAAGTTCATGATTTTAAATGCTGAGTGTTCTAAAAATGTAAGTCGCTTTGGATAAAAGCGTCAGCTAAATGACATGTAATGTAATGTAATTTTTGCAAAGCCACTTGTGAGAATTTGCCAAGTTTATATTCTCATCTAAAAATGCACATTAAAGAGGGAAAAAATGTTGCTTGTGCATTCAGACAATGTCAGAAGCATTTTCAAGTATTATCAACATTCACATCACATATGTCTAGAAAACAGACACAGTTCTGAGGAAAGTCTGGTTGACTCTGTTGTGGGGACTTCAGTAAATCATGGCACCTACCAAGAGAGCAATGAAAGAGACCAACATAATATGTACCATAATGTGCCTAGTGATGTCAGCGATGAGCCTATAGACGTGTGCCCAGAAAATGCTGATTCTGCACAGTTTTTTAAAAATGTTGCTCTGTTTTACCTTGAACTACAAGCTAAGTTATTGCTTCCATCCTCTGTTATTCAGACAATTCTTGAAGATTTTCAAGATATTCATGACATCAGCCAGTCACACTTACTTTTCAAACTCAAAGAAAAGTTGCTTGCACTTGAGGTTCCAAAAGCTGATATTGCCACTGTCATTGATGTCCTGACAACTGAAGATCTTTTGAGAGCTTATAATACTAATATTCTTAAAACTGATCAAAGAAGAAAAAACGTGTTCAAGAATATGTTTAACTATGTTGAACCAGTGCCCATTTGCCTGGGACAGAATGTGGCAGGCAAAGAATGTTTTGCTCAATATATCCCACTTAAACAAACAATTGAATCTCTCTTTCGTTGTGAATCCGTGAGGGAGCAATACAATCAAGTACACTCGCATGACCCATCTGAAGATGTTCTTCGAGATGTGTGGGATGGCACAAATGTTAGAGAAAACTTGTTGTTCAAGACAGAGGCCTCATCACTTGGTTTGATTCTATATCAGGATGCATTTGAAGTGGTAAACCCTTTGGGGTCGGGCAAGAAAAAACACAAGATACTTGCAGTGTATCTTACTCTTGCAGACATTATGCCACATAACAGGTCAAGCACTGATCATATGCAACTTGTGCTTCTTTGTAAGGAACAGGATTACAAATATTTTGGTCAAGACTTAGTCTTTGGTCCCCTTGTCAAAGACCTAAAGAATCTTGAAGTCAGTGGCATTGACTTGCCTGATGGAACCAAGGGAGTAAGTTTGATTTGGACATTGGTGGGGTCCGTGGGATATGAAAGTGCTTCCTAAAGTTGATAGGTTTTTTTTGTATTCACAATGATAATTGAAAAAAAAAAAATCAATAAATCGGCTTAATTAACATGTTTATAATGCATATCTGAATATCAAAAGAGAATATGCACTCTGTAATGTTAAAGGTTAAAGCAACTAATGAAAGAAAATGAGTCAACTTAGAAGAGTTTTAAACTTTACTCTGGTGCAACTGTAAACAACATCAACAACATTGTAAATAAATATTTTTGAAATAATACAACAACAGGTGTATCACTAAATGTACAGGTCAGTATAATTTCCCGCTGGGCATTTCTTCCTCCAGTGCCCATGAGCCAGCTGCAGGGTCATCAGCCAGGAATCACTAATATATACACAGATTAGTGTCCATTGTGCTCTTCCTATTTGAAAGCATGAAACACATGCCTACGTCTTTCTGTAACAGAAATTAACTGCTGATAGATTTCTTTAAGGTCAATGTTGTCCAGTGTCTCCTGATGGACATGGCACACTGCAAGATTGTTCAATCTGACTTGAGTCATGGTGGTTCTCAGCCATGTTTTAAGCCTCCTGAGAGCACTGAAACTTCTTTCAGCCTCAGCTGATGCAACTGGTATAACTAAAAGCAGCCTGATAAGGGACTCAACCTGATCAAACAGACCTCTCACTTCAACTGTCAATCCTCTCATTATTTCTGCCACTTCAACACTAGATTTGACAGTGTATTTGGACCTAAACATGGCTAGTTGGACCTTTAGTATGTCCCTGTTCAGCTCTGGGTACTGATCTACAATGTCATTCACTTCTCCAGTAAGGAGAGTTTCCTCCAGCTTTTGCAAGACATTTAGATCTGGTTGGTTGAACCTCTCCTCAAACTGAATGTGCACACTATCAAGCATTTTATAGAACTCTGTTCTATAATGCTCCTCTGTTGACTTGGGGATGTGCTGGCTTGCTTCACTCGTGAATCGTTTTGGTGGCTTTCTTTGGTGAGGAATCTGAATGGGCTCAATCCCAAGGGAGTCAACCATAGCCACTGCTTTCTCAAAAACCTCATGAAAGCTCTCCTTATTTCTTTTGGCATGTACAGTAGATTTCACACTGTATGGCACTTCTCATACCTGCAACAGTTTCAGTCCTTTTTTGAAGGGATGTGTTCAGACACTCCAGCTCCTCTATCACTTCTAATGCCAGACAAAGACCAAGTACCGTTTTCCCTTTCTCAAAACTCTCACGCAGACCATTTGCTCTCATGCCTGTGTTTGACCCACTTGATGCAATCTCCTCCAAGCTAGACAAAACACGGTCATACTGAGACAGCTCCGCTCTGATAGCTTTGCCCCGCACTGTCCAAATCACTCAGACCACTTTGTCCACATTGGACAAAGTGGTCTGAGTGATTTTAATGGTACCTCTGAACTTATGGCTTTGGAAAATATGTTCTTGAATTTTCCTGATTGCTTGTTTAATGTGCCAAGCTCATGCACCCACTGTAAGGAATCATTGATCAAGGGACTGGCTCTGCATGCAGACTGCGTAATCAGGTTAAGACAGTGTGCCCCACAATGCACATACAGTTCTGCTTGTGCTCCAGAATATTTGCCTGACATATTAGCAGCACCATCATATGTCTGGCCTCTTATCCCAGAAATGGGAATATTGAGCCTCAAGAGGACATCCTCAGCCATTCTTGCAATCTCCACTCCAGTAGTACCAGGGACCTCATACAAATTTTGGATTTTGGTAGGGTCGGGACCCTACCGTCCCTATATAATCCTACGCCCTTGGATGGAACAGTCTACAAAGGAACTGTGTGTGCCATTGCAGGTGATAACCTAGGTTCACACAATATTGGGGGCTTTGTTGAGAATTTCAGCAGTAGTATTCACTTCTGCAGATATTGTGAAATTGACAGAAAAACTTTTCAGGCAAATCCTCTTTCCAAGGGTACTAACCGGACAGCACAGTCGTACAGAGATCATTTTCAGAGATGCACAGATGGGGATTCCAATGTCAGCAGAGGTGTTAACTTTGACTCTGTGTTCAATGAGCTGTCTTATTTTCATGTATGTCAGCCAGGATTACCGCCTTGCCTTGGTCATGATCTTTTTGAAGGTATTGTTTCATCTGATCTGGCAATGTACATCAAGCATCTCATCAAAGTAGACATACAGTTTACTTATATTAAGCTGAATAGACAAATAAAGCAATTCCATTATCTTTGCAATGATGCCAACAACAAACCTTGTGAGGTTAATCCAGAGAGTGATAAACTTGGTGGGCACGCTGTGCAAAACTGGTGCTTGCTCAAAATGTTGCCAGTCTTGATTGGAGAGAAAATAGGAACTCCAGGTCAGAACCAAATATGGCAAATGGTTTTACAACTCAGGGAGATTGTGGAATTAATCTGTGCACCAGCCATTTCCATTGGTCAGATAGCATATTTAAGAGTTATCATTGATGAGTATTTGTATTTTAGATGGCATTTGTTTCCTGATCACCCATTAAAGCCCAAGCATCATTACATCTGTCATTATCCAGACCTTATTGTGCAGTTTGGGCCACTCATTCGTCTATGGACATTAAAGTATGAATGTTTACTCTCAAATCTTAAACAGTGTGCAAGAAAATTGCATGACTTTAAGAACCCTTGCAGAGAGGCATCAGCTTCTTAAGGCTTTTCTGAGTGCTAGCAACTTTTTCCCACCAACTGTTGTAGCAGAGAGGGGTAAAGAGTTTTTCTTGGTGGACTACAATGAAAACATCAGAGCATCAGTTGCACACTGCACTTTTGAGCCTGAATACACTCTCATAACCAATGATGTGACTGTAAAGGGTACAAAATACAAAAAAAAATATGTTCATTCTGATTTATGGCGTTGATGAGGGGCTCATTGTTGGAAAAATCCAAGTAATACTCGTCCACAGAGATTCAGAAATACATTTTATTGCTGAGAAATATCTGGCTGTGCGTCTTCCTGATTTAGGTGCTCATTGCCTTACACAAAGTCAGAAAAGCTACTGCTGTGTTAAGCAAGAAAATCTGCTGGACTACTATCCCTTGCCTGAATACACTGTTGATGGCGTTGCATTAATAGTTCTCCACCATTCTTTTATCACAGTGAAGGTCAATGTCTACTTTAGAGGAAGACATCCGGGGCATCATCCTCAAGGCATTGCCAAATCTCTCTGAAGAGACTTAATCGCAGCTAATTGCTAGGCTTGAAAGTTCAGGTTTAGAATCAAAAGATGACCTGGAATATGTACAGCAGGAAGACCTGACTGACCTCTTGCCTGTTATTCAGCTTAGGAAGCTGTTGAAGACATTTAAATCAGATAAGTCAAATATGGGTTAATGTGATGTACAAGGCTTGACATATATGCTAGGTCCCAGCTAATGCTGGAACATTCTGGCTATGTGCAAACGTTTTTCTTTAATTCTACAAGCCACTTTGTCTGGTTACCATATTTGACAGTCATTCACTAATGCATTATTTTTCTTGTTGCCAGAGACAGAAGGTCACTCTGGATCTTCAAATTATTCCAAACCCCACAACACTGTCCAGCCCATCACCACTTGAAAGCTGCTCCCCACAGTCCAGTACATCATCAGCAGCAGCTACAATGTCCTCATCAGACCAGAGCAGCCCAAGCAACAGATTCCACATATCCAAAACATGGCCAGAAAAGTTCAAAGTGCCGTGGGACCTAATGGCGCAAGGATTCCGTTCAGCAACTGTGAATTGCAAGAGACCAACCCCTGCTGAAAGGCGGCAGATGGTGAGAGTGCTGGTTGACGAACTGAGAAAATATGAGGTTAACCCCACACGCTCCCAGTGTCTCACAGTCTGTCAAAATATTGTGAGGCAATACCCCCAGAGTTTTGGTGACGTTATTACAGATGGCTCAATCATGGCTGGTGGTTCTACCTCACTACTAATTCAGGTTAAAACTCAGAATTGAAAACCTAAACCGTGACAGCAGCTTTGCACACCACAAAGCGTCAAGATGCTCTGGATCCAGATCTGTACGCAAAAGAGGGCCTACTGACCCATATGGATGTACCAGATTTCAGCCAGAACTCCCACCAGAAGAGAGTAATGAAACAGTGGAACAGAAACCCCAAAAATTGGACGAAATCTATCGCCAGGAAGGTGCAGGGGGGGTTGAAAAAGCAGAGGTTCAAACTCTCATGGAGAAGACATTCTGTCTACAGCGTCGCCATATAAACACTATTCTCACTCCTGCCATTGAGGACATCAGAAGCAAATGGCCTTAGCTCTTCAGTCAGAAGTGCATCTATGCTCATTTTGAACTTCTCACAGACCTTAATGTATTACGTCTCCTGGATCTTGCCATGGAAGAATGTGGACAGTCAATAATAGAATACACTCCTGATCAAAATCTTAAGACCAGTTAAAAAATTGCATGAATTTGCATTTTGCACTGTTGGATCTTAGGAAGGTTCTAAGTAGAGCTTCAAAATACAAAAAGAAGAAATGGGAACAAGAGACCAAAAGTTGTGAGCAGGCAATATATTGAAAACAACAATTTAACTAAAATAGGCTGTTCATCAGCTGATCAAAAGTGTAAGACCACAGCCTTTAAAAGCCAAAATCTGTGCAAAAATTTGGATTCCATGTCATTTTCTGTATAGAAATCACACTGTGAAGATCTCTTGATGGCAAAGGCAAAAAAGCTCACCGTCTTTGAACGTGGTAGGATTGTTGAACTGCATAAACAAGGCCTCTCACAACGTGCCATCGCTGCTGAGGTTGGACGCAGTAAGACAGTCATTTTGCATTTCTTAAAAGATCCTCAGAGTTATGGAACAAAAAAATCAAGTGGTAGACCCAAAAAAATCTCACCGGCGCTGAGCCGGAGGATCCGAATGGCTGTCCGTCAAGACACGGGACGATCCTCGTCCCAAATTAAGGCCATTACTGGTGCTGACTGCAGCCCAATAACCATCAGACGGCATCTGCGAAGGAAGGGCTTCAAAAACAAGAAACGTCTTCAAAGGCCATGTCTCCTTCTACGCCACAAAATTGCCCGTTTACACTTTGCAAGGGAGCACCAAACATAGGACATTCAAAGGTGGAAGAAAGTTTTATTCTCTGACGAGAAAAAGTGTAACCTTGATGGTCCTGATGGCTTCCAACGTCGGAAGCACGCAGCACTGGGGAGCTCCTGTGCTCAGTGTTATCATTGACAATTGATTGGCAGCAATAACTATTTAGATGTTTCCGTTTCACACATAGTAAAGAGGTATGAACCCTGTGTCTGATCATTCATGGATCCCACGCATTTGTGTGAAAAATTTATAAATTCCGATGATGGTTATAATTAGCATTTCCATTTCTCTAGGATTGACACTCTGTGTGTGTGTGCGCGCGTGCACAATGGGAAGTGACAGGAACAGATAAATCCTAAACTGAATGTGGCTCTACACTAGGTTTCTCGTTAACACACTGTTTGGAGGAGGTATGCATGGCACAGCATCTGAATTTCAGACTACACAGTTGCTTCATGTGTATTTGGATGCTTGTGTGTCAATGTGTGTGTTTGTGTGTGTGAGAGCATTCACTTTTTAACAGCTGTTTGCATTCCCTATCTACGGTTCTAGTGTTAGCTGGTCCAAACCTAATTAACGGTGTCTGCGGAGGGAGAGGGCTGGCGCTGAATTCCGGCAGTAATGTGATGTCACAGTGGATTAGGCTGATGGGCCGGCCGGGTAGCACTTCTGTGTGTGTGCGTGTTGCTTGGTGTCTATTGCAGTCCACTCAGCTCAGTTTAGATCAGCTCGGAGGAGCTTGCTCAAAATATCAACCAAAAAAAATAGCAGTGACAGTCTATTTGCTTTTTTAACACTGTAAAAGCCAGACTGTGTTTAAAGCCATATCTACTGCCAAGCAATAACACACACCCACAACCTCCAGTCGTTTTTTAATTAGAGGGTGTTAACTTTTTCCAATATATCTATATCATGGTGTAAACACGCCCCAAAAGGTTGAACCTAGGTTAGCATTGGTCGGATTAAATAACCGACTAAAGGGTTAAGGGGGTACGGGGTTAGCGTGTTGCAATGTTGGAGTGGTTTCATTTCAACACCTCAGTCATCTATTTGCCTACAATACAGAATGATCTAAGTATATCTGAAGGGGGTGTCAGGGTTTGTTGATCAATACTTGGCTGTGCTGGTTTCTGTAAGGGTAAATAAGGTTGTGGTTCAGTATAACAAGCACTGAGTAACGTCAAAGAAGGAACATGCTGATAACCACTGACATAATGTCGAGGCAAGAAGTCTACTTTTCTACAAACACAGATTTGGCGCCTTCAGTGCTTTCCAACTCGAATATAATGTGATATGACAAAATCATATACCGCTGCTTGAATGATAATGTATTAATGAAGTGCTTTCTGTCCATGGGAAGCCTTAGCCAGAATCAATGTGGAAGAAGTTTTTTCACACAACTTCAAACTCAGTTGCAGTTCAGTTTTTCTTTTACATGAGTATATGAAATTAGTTACATTTAAAAGCAAAGAAATTATATCAAAATAGACAGAAACTAATAGATCCGTTCCACCAGGAGAAGTTTCAGCACCAGAAAATTACTAAACTTTATCGTGAATGAGCAAGGTCAGGTCACACAGTTTTATCCAATACTACGGGGAAAGAGACTTTCAGTTTAAAAAGGATAGGGAAATAACCAAGTCAACTAAACTAAACACTTAATGAAAGCGCCAAAGAGCCAGAACAGCAGAGGAATCTAGGAGTGGTGGCCAATGACGGCCCTAACAATAAACTAGGGCTTCTAGAGAAAGGTGCATAGCAGATTTAGTAGATGAAAAGAAATGGCTAATGTTTTTAAAGATAAACTTATATTAACCACCTTGCCCAGCCATGAGATGCAGCCTCGCGGACAACCGACGGGTGAAAGCATCAAAGGCTGCCGCTTGATCACACTGCAGCAGTAAAATGCAGGGACAACAATCATCTGTGAACAAAGCGGCAGACCATAAAGATAGGCAGACAACGCAGATACGTAGCTACACCCAGAAGGGCTTCCAGCTCGCAAATCCGTCCTCAACAGCACAAGCAGTCAGCTGCGCTACAGTGAGTAGGGACCATGTAACTAAAACGTGCATGAATGAGGGGACACGGCAGAGCGCATTACCTGTATGGAAGGATTTTGCACCACAACTGATGCCGTGAAAAACAAAGGCTCCAGCCACGACAGGAGTGGAAGCTGAAGGAGAGAAGGGAGAATGGCGTATGGCACACCTGAATATATGGAAGGGGCCCACGACACCACCCAGTAATCAGTGCGCCAGGGAAGCTGGCACTGTGCCGCACAGTGGTAGGGACAGAGACAACCTCCGACCACACAAATGAAACAAAATACACTTAAGATAAATTAGATCACACAGGAACATCACAAGTCAATAATGAGTCAATCACAGTTACTATACATAGCTTCGCAAATCAAGATACATTCACAGCACTTTTAGAGTTCATTGCCACAGGAGGATGCCTAATATTTGGCTGGAGGCTGTGTGCGGTCTTATGCACAATTTGTGCAGCTCTGCTACAGCAAGCTCAACTGAGTTCTGCATTAATAATCAGCACTGGAAGGTTGCTGATTTCAGCTTGGCATCAGCCTCTTCTTTTTGGGAAAGTGTTTACTCTATGGTAGATAGAAGTTTGTGAGAAGTGTATTTTATGCCACGCTGTCACTTTATGGTTGGCAATTATCACCAACTCAGTAATACAAAACTCAGAGACTCACAGATTAAATACAATTTTGCTCAACTTTAACCCAGGTTTCAAAAGGAAGTAAACAAAGGATCAGATTAAGGCGATGTGCAGGGAAAGACAGGAAAAGGCAAATGGGAGGCAGGTGTAAGACTGAGGCAAAGAGGCAGAATCACAAGCATGGAATACGATAATTTTGAATGAGCCTCTTCATAATTGGGCACAATGAATAAGGGTCAACATGTGTTGGCCATTGAGGAAAAGTGAATATTCATTCACTTATTAAAGAGGAAATTCCTTTAAAAACACGTTCTCAACTAGCCTCTGCATACAGTGAATCTGGTATTCATCATTAATTCGGGTCTTTCGAGGTCTACATATCATTTGCACAGTTTAGGGTAGTGTATGGTGCACGTTTGCTCTAAAAAAGAAGGCCATTCCTAAACAATTGAATCTCAGGCAAATCAAATTCTTTCAAGTGTGTTGGACTGCAGAATACAGTCAAACTCAAGTGTGAAGATCCTACATACTGTGCTTGTGTCTTTATAAATGGAATAAGCCGCCCAAGACAGTCGTCCATGCTGCTTTTGCCGTCAGAATGTGAGGGTCTGTGTGTGAAGGTCTAACCCCCAACAGCAGTCAGAAAGGTAAAACTCCCCTTTTTTGTTGGTATAAAGAATTCATTTTCTAATAGGCTCCATGTCATGTAATATTGATGGATTCACTAACCCAGTTTGAGAGTCCTCCATCCCAGTGGCAAACAGCAGGGTTAAGGCAGCATGAATGCCTCAGAGCTAGCCTCAGGCTCGAGTAGAGGGTGGCCAGGCCACCTGCTTGTCTGATCCACAGCCAGAGCTGGACAACGAACATAGTACATACTTGACAGATAGAAAAATATGGGTTTGTGAGCCATAACTGGCGTCATGAAAAATAAAGACAGCTTATGAGAACTCTTTGGTATTTCTCTGCATCCTGAATTTACAATATGCATTTGTTTGGATGCCATTTCTCTCTCATCGCTCCTCTTCAAACACACTGTCCTCACTACAGACTGCAGCCTAGCAAACTTTCAACCCATCACTGTTAAAAATGAAGCAAATGATGCCCAATGTAAATAATTTAGAACGGCATGGTTTTTTCCATATTTAATGAGCATTTTTAAAGAGGATACATTAGAGGACTCGGGCACACTGATTTATTTGAGGCGTTTAACAGTCCAAAGACACCTGTTGCACCTATAATGTGATTGCATTCGTGTCAGTCAAAATTGACATACGGGTTCAGATAGTATAGAAAGGAGTTAAAATCTATTGAATAATGGGTTCAATGGTAAAAAGATAGTCATCCATCCATTGTGTATATTGTGCCATCTTGCCACAATATATGTGGGAGGTATAGACCAGTAGTCGCAGGGAATGGGCATTAAATATCATTGACATCTGAACACAAAATGTCAGTCATGTGGTATTATTCCTTATCTTTTGGACACTGAATGGTGCATTGTAAAGTGCAGCCCACAGATATCAAGTTAAGAATGGCAAGTTTCATTTAGCCTGTGCTTGTTTTAATTCAGTTGCACAAACCAGGTTTGTGCTGCTGTTTCAGGCATAACATGTCAAGCACTTTTTCCCAACATACGCCTAACCAATGACATTTCTGCATTTATGGCCTCAACCGCTTCTGCAGTTTTTACACATTTTTATTGGGAATGATGAAGACACAGCTGTGTTGAAACAGTCAGTTTACACCATTAAAGTAAAGTCATTGTAGTCCAGTTTTTTTTCCTCTCTCAAGTTGGGCATCCTTGATCTGATGAGCACATAATTCAGGGGCACTTTGCTGGAAGACACACAAACGCCTTTTCACAAAAGCATTTCTGAAGCTTTCATTCATTTAGAATGTTGATAGTAGACATTTCTGCAACACTTTCAAACAATGAACAATAGTACCTTTTATTTCAGATTGTAAATTATGAATATAGCAGTAAACATATGGTGGGGATATGGAGAGGTTTAGGCTACCAGCACATTTGGTTAAAACTCGGGGGGAAATCTCAATCGTGAGAGGGTGTTAATTTCTTGCTAATGATGGGATGTGAAAAGCATCAAAGTCTGACAACCTACATCCTCATCCATCGCCCTGATCTCAACACCTTTTCTCTAATGCCACATAAAAGCCACACTGCTTCCTGATGTCACTGGATGAAAATTAGATGTCTGGTCATCCAATATAAATGCGATTCCTAGGAATACTGGGATTATCAGGCATACCACACAGCAGACAGTCATGTGATAATAAATGCATCATGCAATTGCTGAACCTCACCATTTCGTATAAACTTGTTCTGCGTATTATTACACTGTTCTGTCAAGTAGAAGTGCCATTTAAACTGGTTAAGTTGTCCTTGTCTTGGGATTGATCTCTTGAGGGTGGTGTTGTTGCACCTATAATGTTTCCTGCCTTGGTCCATATAAGGACATGAAATGAAACTGTATGCATTGGTTTAATAATGTGTCAAATTGAGTCACCGGTAGTCAATTAAATGTTAAATAATAAGCCTTTAATTTTTGAAATGATGTTTTCAGAAGTCAAATCCAGTTATGGTCCAATTGTCACTAGCATGTAACCAAACATCCACAAGTCACTGCAGAGGATGTGCGTGTAGATGGTACTTGCATTACTCTGGGTTTCAATAGTTTTAAGGTACAGTTTATGTCTGTGTTGTCTTGGAGACAGTTTATGTATCATTCTCGATATCGAATGAGAAACTTGATGAGCTGATGTGGCTGAAAGTTTTGGAAACTCTAAAAAAAAATTATAATTAGGATTTCCCAATTTTAAACTACAGCACATGCCACTGACATTATCTGAAAAATGCTGTGATCATAAAAAACATTACAGTGGCCTTAAAGATGGCATTAATTTAAATTCAAACTTTAGATAGATACAGCTAGAAATCCTTTCAGAGTAGATAGTTTCATCCCATATGATGAAAATCTGGTTCTCTTGCTTTCTGTAAATATTTTTGTAAGCTATGTAAGTGATTAATAGACAGAAAAATGCTTTAAAAAATATGTGAATTATAACAATAATATAATTTCACTCAAATAAAGAATCTAAATTTGGGCTTAACACAGCCCAACTGTTCTTATCATATCACTATTTTAGTGACAGCTTCTATAAGAGTTCAAATAATTTTATCAAATATATTAAAATCCATCTTCAATGCTCACCTAAATCTGAAGTATAAAAAAGCACTTGAAGTGCCAATCTGTGAATGAGACTCGGTGTCGCCAACACCAGAAAAATCCTGTTAGAATCTGTCAAGGTGCCAACAGCCAGCCAACTGGCAGAGTTCCCACTGGTCTCACTGTGTTACTGGGTGACTTACTTCCGTGTGGGTGACTGATTGATTATATTTCACTCCTCAGTGTGTTCCCAAACACGTCCACTACAGTCAGGGTTGCCTGGTCTTTTTGTGGATAAACCAACACAATAACCATTTGAAAGCAGCCCAACACCCAGAGTCATGTAAACAAGCCGACAGAGGCAGTGTGATATGATTTGGTTGTTAAGAAATGATTTTATTTACATTATATATGTTGACAAATTTCAAACCGCATTCAGTGGGAAAACCGCAGACCCAGTCAGCCTGAATACAGTGAACTGAGCTGCACAGGCCAGAAACTATAAGTGCCGATTGCAGTTAATTGTTACATCAATGGTCGCTCAGCGTGACACTCGTCAAATGGCAGAGAAATGCAATTAACATGGAGCAGCGGGACAGTAAAAGCCATATTTGTCACTGTCATGATCTGAGCAGGCGTCTGATTGCACAGCTGATTGCAGAAGATGGCATTCTCCCTGATCCTGTCCTCCCCCTCCATCTTTGTGGTCTACCCGGAGAGGAGGGTAAAAAGGAGGGTGCCTGCCTTGATATATCGAAGATCTCAACAGGAAACAGGAGGTCCCGAGTTTGAAGCTTTGAATTTGATGGCAGCTTGTCGGACAGCTAGTGGGGAAAAGTTCTCACATGTCCAAATTTGATATCTGTCATATACAGGAAACAAACACTGACATGACAATTGATATTATATTCACCTCAAAACCTGTCTTTGGTCCTGTAACGTCTCAACATTTTCACACTTCATGGAAATGTCTTGGTGATAGGAGAGTGGTCAGAGGATTAAACGCCAGAATGGGTGAAACTCACAGAACAGTTTCAGTATCTCAGATAACAGCTCTTTACAGCTGTGGTGAGCAGGGAAGCATCACAAGGTTTGATTTTGACTGCGTCTGTACCTCTTTAAACCTAACCTTAACCCAATGGATACTTTGGACTGCACTGACTGAAAAAGGCAGACGCTGGTCTGATGAATCTGGATTTCTCCTGAGACCGGAATGATCCATGGACCTTACTTGGCCTTGTGGGTTCTTCTTGGGATGTTTCTTTTCTTTGGTTGAACCATTTTTCTGTTTTTCTAAAGTGACCTTTCATTTGGTTTTCTACTTGCTCCACTGATGTCCTGGCTGTTAATGAAAAAGCAAAGCTGTGTCTGTCCTTTTCGTCATGGTTTCTCAGGTGGCCATAGTTTGCTCTATGTGACAGTTCTAAGGATCCATCCACCAATGGTGCTGTACAGTGAACTGTGAACAGCTGAGAAACACCTCCTCCTGTAGCTCTGTTCTCAGCTTGTCTGCATTAAGCTAGAAGTCCTTAAGGCCTGATTCTTATTGAGATACCTGGCCGTGGGACTTCACCCGGCCCGCTTCTGGGCATCTGTATTCATGGGTGGCAAATGGTTCTATCTACTATTACTCCCACTTACAAACTTCATCTATACTCCGTCAGAGCTACCTTCAGATCCTGTACTATTCCCGATTCCACCTTCTGCTCCTGGAGTGCACCACATTGCTCTCCATCAGAGAGCTCCCCTGCTATCTTCAACAACTTTGCATTACTTCTCGTCAGGACCGACTGGTTCCAAACTTCCCATTTGTCACTTCTAAAGTTGATGGCTGAAATTATGTTCCCATTCACTAGCTATGTCTATTGTCCTCATCACACAGGAATGGACCACTCTGTAAGAGGTGATTGCCTCTCTTATCAACATTCACCATTGAATCCAAACTGTTAAAGTTCACATTGGCAGAAATGACGCCACGTTGATTGAGAATCATTCCAAGTATTAATTAACTTCTATCGATCACAGATTAAAGCTTGGCTAAGAGCTGGAATTTAAGCATCATTTTAGGGTGTGCGGTCGTATACAAGTTTCTAATTGTTACAATTGTTTTTTTTAGAGCCATTTCAAAAAAGCAATTGATATAATGAGCCATTACTGATGGTCTCCCCAGTAAGACCTTGCCCAGTATCCTGTGGCTGCATTTCAAAGTCCTATCCAGTCTCTCACATTCCGCACAGAAATAATCTCATTGCAGTTAAAGCCACTTCTCCCCCGGCCTCTGTTGAAGCTTTTCTTATTCGTTTACTTGATTTTAGATACCTTGACAATGAACCTTTTATCTTTCAGTAATGTATTGTTACCATCACACAACAATTATCACAAAGTATTGGATTAATGCCGATCCTATTGTCAGGAAACACCTGGAAGAGTCACGGAATTGTTAAATGTTTATTTCGAGGCCTGGAAAAATGCAAAAAAAAAATTAAATTTTTGGAGAAGTAATGGACATTTGCTATATTCATATTTTCATTTCGATCATTTACGCTGAGTTTTAAATAATTCATATGCTTTTAAAAGAAATACACTCAAAATATAAGTTTGGTGGGGAAGCAGGCGGAATAATGCACTTTGCCAGGGAAGTGTAGGTTAAACCATGCATGGCTACAAACGGAAAAGTACATCAAACTATTGTCTCTCATTCATTTGTGTCATTTAAGGTATACTGTATGCATTGGTATTCTCATTGTTAGTTTAAACACTACATTTTGTCACTTTTTCATATATACACCGAGATTTCACTAAATGTTTGGTCATGGAAATTTGGTTTAAAGTTATTGAAAACTCATGGAAATCCATATGTCAAAATGTGTTTGAACCTGGATAATGGTGGAGTTCATATTTCTGGTGATTTGAATACACATTTTTGTGAGAGTTTTGACTAATTAAATATCTGATTCAATCAAACATTTAGACTTTTAATCAAAAAGTGAAATCTTAGGAGGGATGACAGTTTTTTAATAGGTTTCACATAGGCTAAATATGTATGCTTATGTATCTCTTTAGCTGTCAGATACAAACAGTCCCCTCTTTTCCAGAGTTAAGTGAAGAAATAAGGAATTAAAAAGAAAAAGAAAAACTGCACCGGAGGAAGGATAAACATACGGAGTCCCTCGCTGCTCTTAATCATCTGATGTCCACTCATCAGTGTGCACTCAAAGCAGTAAGTAATTCTTCACAGCTGATAGCTAAACATAATCCCAGAATCCTCTTTATAACCATAAACTCAGATTGGTCCCTCACTGAGAGAGCCAGTTGAACCCTTCACAGAAAGATGTGAAGAAGATCTTCACAAATTCAGAAACAAGGGGAGAATCGGCAGTAAATTACCACAGAACCCAGAGAGCTTGATGTCCATCTTCAGCACTCACGCACTTGAGTGAGATCTCGCTGACATCTCTGAAAAGCACTTGTGCTCTTCAAAGTGTTCCACCTGCCCTTCAGACTGCATTACCACTTGGGTATTAAAAGCAATTATTACAGACGGTTGCTCTAGTTTTTTTTTTTGCCATATTTGAATGCTCTTGTATTACGGGCATTTCCCACAACAATTTAAAGAATGTTAGTGTTAAACCCCCTCTGACAACCATGGATCCCTCTGTTTTAAGGAATTTTAGACTCGTTTCTAAGCTTCCATTTTTTATTCTTATTAATTCTGAGTAGATGTTGCTGCCATGTCACAAGAATTTCACTGCTCCGATGACTGTCATTGGTGCATGTGACAATAAACTTTGATTTGATTTGAGATAACTCTCCGCTCGCCACACTGCTGAGGTAGAGTTCACAATGACACATTGCTTGCCACTGGTGAGGTCTTTACCCCATTTTAATTCTCTTTGGCCACAGCTCAGCCTTTGACAAATTGGACCACATGTCGTAATTAACAATCTGAAAACTGCTGTATGGTGGCAGAAGTAACGTGGCTCCTGGTTCATCTCATATTTCATCGAAATGGCTCCTTCTCTTGAACTCCTCTTTTGTGGGATCCCGTAGGGGACTTGATTTTCTTTGCTCCTGTATGTTTACACCAAATCCTGCAATTGAATAACTAATTTTAAATAGACCACGTGTTCCAAGAAGCTGCATGATGAGCAATCCCTCTCCTAACTTACCAAATGTTTAAAAAGAGTCTGCAGCCAAGATGTTTTCGGCTCAAGTTGTCCTTTAGTTTCCAAATCCAATTTGATCCTTTTGGATGATGCGACTGAAAAATCTTTTCCTGGGTTAGAGCTAAAATATGTGAGAGTAATTTGTAATTCAGACAGTGCACAATGACTTCTGCATTCAAGTTTCTTTACTCTTGGAGATAACCAGAATGATCGGCTCCCTCCAAAAAATTTCCGCACTCCTCTGTTTAAGTCAGATCCCATTAAAAGCTTTAAACTAATAATGGAGCTAATTGTGTCTTCAGAAATTGCTACCACTCTGGTAAAACCATCTGAGCCTCAGGACTACCCAACTTCTAATTTAGAAATGGCTGAGTTGAATTCTTTAGCAGAGACTGGTTGCATCAGACCTTCATTATGTGAGGGTGGTGGTTCTGAACAATGAAAAACGTAGTCAGTGCGAGTCTCGTCGGAGGTTTGGAGTTGAGAGAATATGGCCTGATGACATGTTTGTAGATTTCAAGAATTTCATTCCATTTTCCTCTCAATTTAGTTTTTGGATTGTTTATTTATAAATGTGTTACTTTTGTGTATTTTGTATACCAGATATTAAGCCGATCCCCCCCAACACTATTATTCTATAAAAAAAAAAAAAAAAAGTCAAATTTATAAGTTACCTTTTTACATCATTCAATTCATATCACAAGACTACTGGGAATACTTACATAATTATTAGGCTCTAGATCAGGGGTGTCCAAACTACGGCCCGCCATCCATTTTTAATTGGCCCTCATCAAAGTCTAAAAATATAAATATAAAAAAAAAAAATAGCCCTTACTTATAGAAGAAATTATAATTTCTTGATTCTTGTTGTTCTGAGTTTGTACCATCGGGGTTGAATGCGCTTTGGATGAAAGCGTCAGCTAAATTAAATGTAATGTCATAGACTATGGCCCACTGTATTTCCCTTCTCAGTTTAGACGCGCCCAGTGGCCCAGTCCTTCAATCTTTTTGCCCGAGGGCCACATACAGAAAAAAATACAGACACCCCTGATCTAGATAGAGAAATTGAACTGTGAGACTAAAATCAATTGTTGACCATAAAGAGATAGTATATGCTCTTTATATTACAGTTACTTGCAAACACCAAAAATAAAAAAAAGTGTACACAGCTCATTGATTTCACTTTCCTAATCGGGTCCACATTGCATCGTTCTGATGAATTTAGAGCCTCAAGTTTACAAATTAGAATACTTCAAGAGTTGAATATTAAATGTATATTGAATAAACATTCCCTTCATGGCACATTATTATATATAATAATGTTCCACATGGTCTGACGCTGCTGGCACAGTTTCGCAGATTTGTCCAATTTTGATAAAACTGATAGTTGTATTCATAGAAATGGTTGAGACTGATTTGACAGGTTCTTCACACAAAGCCACTCGTTTTCCCATCTGAAGGCTAAAGTTTGTTTTCAGTTTCTCACTGTTGATCCAGTCCAGTAAATGCTGCCCTCAAGCAAAACCTTTAACGCAAAAATTTGTTTTCACAGTCACATGATCCATCACATAATATTTATCTTTCCTTATTGTTTTCTTTGCTACTGAACCACCAGCAACAATAATGTCACGTCAGAGAAAAATGTTTCCCCCCTATGATGAATCACCTGTCTCCGATAAGTTCAGAGTCAGATCTAATAACAAAACTTTTTCACAACAACAACAGCAACTGCTCTTTGAAATTGAAAAATTGAGTGTGTGAGAAATGTGCATGTCCAACACGTGAGGATGTATAAGAGTGTGCTCGCAGCTGCAGTGAGGGTGTGCAGCTGAATGACTGAACGGCCATATGCTCCTACACCAACAAAATGCATCTCAGCTGCTGGGGAACATGGCAGAGACACTGTGCTACCGTACAACAGCTTCATCTCCTGTTTGAGACATCCACACTCAAACTGTTCCGCTCTGCTGCTGCCGCTTACATTACAGCCACAATACATTACAACCATATTTCATTATGAAATCTAAATTCAGGAAAAATCTTAAGTGTCCTTAAGTGTATTCTGTAAAGTGTTCATTTCTTTTTACCGGAGCCTTTTGTTCAAAGTGACAGACCATTCAACATTGTCAGGCTGTACTGTATTAACTCCTTATCCCTTTCGCTCTCTTTTCTTCTGACAGACACACACACACACTGAGCTGTGCCTCTGCATTTGCACATCACGACTCTCTAGTACTCATTGTAAACACCAGGGGGCAACGCAATTCTGTAGGAATCCTCAGAAAATGAACATGCAAGCCCTAAGAACTAATTAAGTGTTTTTCGTAGATATTTGCAGTTTTAAAAATATCACATGATTTTACATGTTTCAGTGCACTGCTTGTGCTTCAGAATTGTTTGACAGGGCAGAGATTCTTTCACTCCTTTCTGAATAAAAAAGAAAATCACTTGACACCCCTCAGGTATTGTCCTCACCTGAGAGTCATGTTCCGCTGATTGATGACTGGCTGGTAACTGGATGACCTACATTCATCGAAAATCTGTTGTTTTGGGAGTCTTGTATAATGGCAGAGATGCAAAATTCAACAAAGGGATCACAATATAAATTTAAAATAAAAAAAAGGTATTATTTATATAGTTTTATATTTTATAGTTTTATAAGTTGTCATCTTTACTGCATATAGCAAATGCTACTAGGACGCATGTGTGAATTATAGAATTGTTATGACTGTATGTAAAACTGTATCCTGCAGTCCTACATCATCTTGTAAATAAGAGCAAGTGTCAAAATGTTTTGAATTATGAGTTATATTGTGCTCGCAAATTTGCGGGAAAAAAAAGCTCAGTCAGTAAACTAATTTTTTCGCTAAATATAGAAGATTAATAACTGACATTTAAGCTCATCCATCCCCCATTAGTAAGCACCTTGAGTTGAGGTGGTGCTTATCAAAGCAAAATATATATGTTACAGTGAAAAGAGTTTATCATGTGAGGATGGCATCTTTAGGGCCTAACGTCATCTGTGTCCCTGCAGTGTATCCCTGTAGCCTGCTTCTAAAATCTGGTGGTTTAATTCCCAGTGGATTGTCTGCTGCTCCGGCAGCACATTCTTTGGCCACGCAGTACATCTTTATCTCTGAGCTTACATATAAAACCCTGCTGTACTTGGAGAGAAGGAAAGGCCATATGTGAAAAGTGAAAAGAAAATGAGTGTCATTTGTAACTTTTGCTTCTGTTATTTTCCACCCCAGAGGCTGGAGACAGGAGCAGATAACCTGTTTGATATTCAAAACCACATCCACCCCGAGTGTGAGTGGACGCACAGGAGGGGGAAGCAACAGCAGAGGGGGAGCGAGGAAAAATACATACAAGAGTCAGAAAATAAAACAAAGCTAAGGTCGGAGGAAGGGAACAAAGCAGGCGAGAAGAGGAATGGCCACTGTGAAGTGGATTCATGGAGTCAGTACTCTCAGTTTGTCTCAGGTAGTAAGAACAGCTATATTTCTAGCAGGAGAGAAGAGAAAGAAGAGGTAAAAGACAGAGAGGAAAGAAGAGCAAAGATTAAAAAGGGGAGGGGGGTTGTGAAGAAAAACTGACAGAAAAACAGAAAGTCAAATCGACTGATAAGCGATGAAAAAAATCACGAACAGCTCGACGTGTACTGCAGAAAAACTGCGTCAACCGAGGAGGGTAAAAAAAAAGAATAAGGAGAAGAAAGGAGATGGAGAGAACAGATTACTCCTGTGCTATTGTTCATTTTAAGCAGCTTGTTGACCTTTCCAGTCAAGCCTGTAGGTGTAGTTCAGATTCTGCAGCGGTGCCTGCAGTAATTTCGATGAGAACCGATGCAGCGAGGAAGTGAGACAGAGTCAAAAGGAAGAGAGAAAACAAAGTAGTGGGGATAAAGAGGGAGACAGACAGGCACATTGAGATAGAAAAAAAAAAAAAGATAGACAGGAGATTTTGAGGCCACGAGGATGTGAGCGCTTCCAAATGATTGCCTCTTATAAGGCTTTGTGTTATACTGCCTCAGATTTACTGTCCATTTATGGGGGAGGTTATTAGAGTGTCCCAGCTTGGAGCGCTGGGGCTTTGGGGTGATACCTCAGTTTAAAGCGGCGAGTTAAACCGGGAGTAGAGGAGTGGAGGTACATAATTCACACTCTAGTACCGCCCTGGAAAGACACAGGCAGGCAATCACACACTGGGCAATCACAAAATGGTCAAGAAACGCTTCATCAAACGGTAAAAGTAGCTGTCAGGCAAACCTGTAAAAGCTCTGACTGCCACGGGCCTGAGGTGATCAAACGCCGGCCAATGTAAACCAGCACACTAAAGGCAAAATGAGCCACTATGTTTAAAGTCTTGCTTGGAGACGTAACAAAGAGGTTTATAATTATTAGTCATTTTAAAACCAAGGCAGATTCCTTCTTGTCTACATTTTTCATCGGTTTCATCAGAATCCCACAGCGACACATTGTTCAAACACAGCATTTGTGAATTTCTGTACATTTAAAAAAAATTCTCATTTCATTTGAACCATTAAAAACAGTTTGTTAGGATTACTAATATTATATTGTGCATTACAGCACTTCTGTCATTGGTCAGGGGCATGTCCTTGGATCATGTTTTCCTCATGCTCAATGAAATAACTTTTTCATTTAAAAAAAAAATGTTCTTAAGGACACAAATGTCCATTACAAGCTGTAGCAAAAGAAACCAATATTTTCACATGGAACATGCCCCTAGTCTGTTTTCATGAGAACAGCATGGCAGCAACATATTGAATAATTGTTGATCTATAATTAAAACCTTCTTTTGCCATCTTTCAACGAGGCTTAGCATCAACTTGTCAGTGAATTGGGGAAAAGCAGGAACTAAACGCAGGAGCCAGTACAATAACCAAAGGTGTCCTGTAATAAGGCAGAAGTATGAGCTCAAACAAAACAGTTCAAAAAACAAAGTCTGAAGAAACTGAAAAACACTGGTAACCAGAAAAGAGCACAAACAGATAAACTAAATGAACAAAGTGACATGATGACACGATCAACTAAGAAACACGACGTAGTACAGAGAAGCACAGAGACTTATATACACAGGGATGATGTGACACAGGTGAAAATCATGAGGAACAGGTGCAGACTATCACAAGGGTGGGAAACAGGACAAAGGCAGGAAATAAAGCTTCGGACACACAAGGAGCAACGCTTCAAAATAAAACAGGAAACTGAGAACAACTAAACCCAAACAAGCAGTAAGCTAAAAACGTCTCTGGATCATGACACAACTGGGGTTCGAAAGGAGCTGACTACAGAGCTAAGAGACCAGACTATGTCAATGCACAGATTTGAGGCCTTAGTTTCCCCCAGGGATCTTAGCAGAAAATGGAGTCATCCCTAATGAAGGACAGACTTTCACCTTCCAACGGGACAATGACTAAGGACAGACCAAAGACAAGACAGGTGTGGTTCAGGGACAAATCTGTGAAGGTCGTTTTTTTTTGCATTGTTGTTTGGGCATTGAGTGTAGTCTGATGAAGGGGAAAAGGCTGCAATATAAAAAATATGTGAAGGGGTAAATAAGGTAATCTATTTTGTCAGTGTATAATTATAGCAGTACTAAGCAGTGATGCATTTAATCATATAAATAATCTATTTAAAATATGTTAAGAAGTTGTTATTGTGCACTTCACAAATAAAATATTGTCCAAAGCAACAGTCTGAAACATAACTGGCTCCGACTTTTTATGCCATAATATTTATTTTATTTTGAAGGGGGGATCACCCGGTTATTTTAGTTTCTTTCTTGTTGAGTTGTCAGCATTATGTTTTGTCATGTTCTATATAAGTATGTTGAACACCATGTTAAGTGTGCAAGCCTCCTGGCGGAAGTAGAGTGGGTGTTTCACATTGATAAACCGCATCACAGTACCGAAACAGCTCTTTTAAAGGTTTTTAACGATTTGATTTTAACTGTTGAATCAGGAGATACTGCTTTCCTTGTGCTCCTAGACCTGACGGCCGCTTTCGACACGGTCAATCACACGATCCTAATGTCATGCCTGAAAAACTTTGTAGGGATTAAAGGTACAGCACTCAAGTGGAAGCTTATCTGTCTACCGCGGTGAATACTCCTCTGGGAAGGCCCCACTTACATGTGGGGTACCTCAAGGATCCGTTCTACACCCTGTCCTTTTCTGTCTATATATGCTGCCTCTAGCATCAATCTTTTTGTGTTCAATATGTTTACTAGGGTTTTTTCAGGTAGTGAAGTACAAACAGACAAATACTAGGAATAAGTAATAAATTATGCCAAAATGAAAGGAACAGAGAAAGAAAGAAAAAGAGTCAATTGAAATAAAATAAAATAAGGCATAAAAACAGAACAAACAAACAAACAAACAGGGCGTACAACTCAAGACAATGAAATGTATTGATGCATCACTAGTACACTAAAAACATTAAAAAAAAAGAAGGTGATGGCCTATTGTTTGTCTCATAGCTGCTCTAGATCTCCATCAAATTGAGCAAGATGGTCCAGGAATGGCTGCCAGATCTTGTAGAATTGTTTAAGATTGTTTGTCAAACTGTATCGGATCTTCTCCATATGTAATAGAGAAGTAAGTTCCGATAGCCACTAGCATCAATCTTTGAAAGACATAATGTCTCCTTTCACTGCTTTGCTGACGACATTCAATTATACTTGCCCCTGAACCACAACAATAAGACATCACTGCAGCCACTCCTTGAGTGCGTAAAATCATGGATGGATTCAAACTTCCTCATATTAAACAAAAATAAGACTAAGGTTATCCTTTTTGGACGATCAGAACTACAATATGTGGACAATCTTGGGCCTTTGGCTTCTTATACTTGATCAACTGTAAAGAGTCTTGGTGTTCTTTTGGACAGGGATTTTAATTTCCTGCAGCTAGTCCAAAATGCTGCTGCTTGCTTGCTGACTAGGAACAAAGAGGTCGACCATATTACACCCTTGTTACACTGGCTTCCTGTCTGTCACAAGATCGTTTTAAAAATCGTACCTTTAACTTTTAAATCTCTTAACAGACTGGCATCATCTTATTTATACGAACTTCTCATTATACACTCCAGTAAGGGAATAGAGATCAGCCACTCAACTGCTCCTCGACAAACCTCAGACAGGGCTAGTAACCAGAGGTGATCACGGCTTCGCAGTAGCCGCCCCAAACCTTTGGAACAACCTACCACTTCACAATAGATCTGCCCCCTCGTTAAATTACTACATCTGTTCTCCCTGGCTTTCTCCTTGAGTTGAGTACGTTTCATCGCAGCTGATACAATTTTTCTTATCGTATTTCTTATATTTAATTAATGCTTTTAAGTGCTGTGTTGAATTAGAGTGGCTCTCGGTGAAAATGTGCTCTGTGCAGAAAGAGCACCACGCACGAAACTACCCTGTGAAAGAGTCAGAAAAAAAATGTCCCAAATACGATTCAAAAGGAACAGGAATCCACACGCATGAAGAGCTTCACCTTCTTCACTAAGCACGAAACGCACAGGCGGTAAGGTACCTTCTTCTTCATTGTCGTTTTCGTCCTTACAGATGCATGTCGCCACCTAGGACGTGGGGTGTGTAACAGCATAACTTTGACATTAAAGTCCTAATGAGGATATAAAACGTACCTGTATATTGCTTGTTTAAATAATGCTCTGTGAACCTGTTACTGTTTATTTGACAAGAAATTATTAACTTTTGAGAAATATAATGAAATAACTTAAGGGGTTATACAAATTGGTGTGTCATTCATTTATTCACAACTCTTTATATTATAATCATTAATAAGTCATTAATAGCTTCCCCTTTGTTATTTTCCAGGTTAACATGACTATATGTCCACACCAGTGCAAACTTTAAATTAAAATGTTATGCAAGTTCAGTGCCACTTAATGTAATTCAGCTGCCTCCATAATGCAAAATAAAGTGATAAAAAGAGACAAGATCAATGTGAACTAGCTAACAATGCCTATGTGACTTTCTAAAGTTGCTTCGTAATTCAACTTAAGTGCTGCGTAAAACAATGATATCTTTGACTCTTTGCTGATGCGGTTGGCAGTTTTGAAAAAGACAAGACAAAGATAGTTGCTTAACCTAATGACATTCAAATATTAAGACTGCCGTTTCTCTTCCTCCCTTCTCTTCTTGTGATAGAGGCGCATGTAAATAAACAGAAATAATTGACCAAAGGGCCACATTGACCTTTCAACAATACACAAGTATTTCCATGTTATACATGTACTCCTTATTCAACATTGTGCTTGTGAGTGTGTGTGCGTGTGTGTGTGTGTGTCTGTGTGTCATATATCTACTGAGAATCAGTGTCAGTTTGTAAGTCTCTATGCACGTAATCATCATGTTAGCATGATTGTTATTGCCACACAGGTAATTGAAGCAATTTGTGTAAAACGGTTCCACACATCTGGTCCAGACCGGGGACTCAGATGAAGCTGAATAGCACAGTGGAGGGAAGGAGCATTCTACTGTGCGTGTGCAGAGCCCTCACTTCCCCTTCTTTTTACATATCTAAAGCATCATTACCCAGTTCCTCTACGCTGCGGACCCAGTTTCAACCTTTTCTATCCGGGATTATCATGTGAAAAGCCACTATTTCTCATCACAGGCTTTTCAATTGCGAACAGATGTTTTCTCTTCCCTGGGAAATGATTCACTCCTTAGTGACAGAGGGTGGCGGCCCCTGCTTTATCACTCACATAAAAAGCTTCTTAAACGACAGCATTCAGAGGAAATATAGGCCTATATTCATCCCTTCAATTTGGGTCCAAGTGGTATAGAAATAATTACATGGAGTGAGTGAGCCTCTGGCATCACTGTGGAAGTGTCTTCAGCCAGTCACCGGCAGAGCTGAATATCTATTCAACAATGTTAAATTCACATGGCCCCCAGGTACAATGACTATTCAACACGTGCACAGAGAATTCAGCCACATGCACGGCTCAGAACTTCAACCCAGTGGGTTGTGTGAGTCTTCTGTTCATATCTGTCCTGAAGCATCACTTATTGACCTCCATAACACTTCGGGCCTCTGCTGTCATTGATAAATGGATTTACTATTTTAATAGAAGTCAGAGATGATCTATTGATCTATAATAATTCAAATTACAGACAGATCCAGCTCTACGCTATAACCTTGCTCAACAGCACAGTGTGCATTGATTGATGTTTTAAATTAAAACAAGTTGAAAGACAGATATTATCAACTACTTTTACATTCCGTCTTAATTTTCTTATTTACTCATCCAACACAGCATATATTCAAAGGCTTTTAAAATCCTGATAAAACTCACAATACTGCAATACAATACAAGTAAAAGTTCAACATTGAAAATATCACGAGTAAAAGTAGGTGTAGATGTTTTCATTTAAAGACTTTTTAAAATATAAATCAAGATTTGAGAATCTTTGTCCATATTTGCAAACTAAATGCATATCACATGACAATAAGGACTATATTGCTTAGTAGACACAACAATTGTTCACTTGTAATTTGTATATAATATAAAATGTAATGTAAAATATCTATAAGACTTCTTTATCGAGCCAGGGAAACAGATTTGTCCAAGAACTTATTTACCACCATTAATTGATTAATTAATTTATTTACTTTAGCACAGGAGTGCCCCATCAACTTCGACTAGTTGTAATGCACAATAGCAGTATTCATGTATTACTTTCTTAAATCTTTATTATTTTATACTATGTTGATTTTAGCCAAGTGAAATGTGCAGTAAAAGTCTGAGCACAGCTGACTTCCTCATTCGGCAGCACCAACAGATGAATAAATAAATGGATAATACTTCATAGAATCGATAACCTTGTCATCTGGCCCCACCACATATTAAATGATATATATTATAACTAAATTAACCCAGAATGTTGCTTTCAATTATCTGTATTTTCAATAAACCTAATCATACACAAGCAGCACATGGACATGTGCCCGCAAACAAAGTCGGGAAAGTGAACACAACCACTCAACTTAAAACAAATCACATACATCAATATTTCCCCCAAACCACAGGTTCATTCAGTCCCTTATAGTGGTCAATCCCCAAAAACCTCATAAAGCAAAATTTAAGCGGCGTGGTGAGATTGCCGCAAACAATAGCATTAAATAGTCCACGCTATTCTCACCACCTCTGACCATCCAGAAAAAGAGTCCAGTCCTTACGGTAATCCCTGAAAGTTTAGCTCAGGCAATAATCCAGTTTATTTGGTCATAATCCTTGTAGGTCCTCAAGGCGCTCACCGGCCCGCACAAACAAAACAACCCCCTGTCGAGACGTCACTTCTCCCTATTTATAATGTTTGTATATAAGAAAATAATATATACACAATAATACATACAATAAACAAGGAGGTCAAATCCCTTATCCTTATAATTTAAAGCTTCTGACAGATGGATATGCAAAGACTATAATAGATGTAGGTAACAAGACCAGATTTACCTGTCCTCCCTAACACATTTCCTGTACATATAAAGTGCATGCAGGTGACCTTTACAAAGTTGACGTTGGAGTTGGTTGCTTGGCTGCAGAATAAGGAAAACGAAGGTCAAAAATTGTAAGAATTGGCAACAAAGAAAAGCTACTAACAAAACTGTTGGCGATGGTTGTGATGTGGTGTCCATGTTGCGTTCATCACTTGTAGTTGTGTTTTTGAGGGAAAGGGTAATGTGATAAGGGCATGACCAATCAGGAAGCATATTGGTCTCATGGAGAAGAAAATCTCAAAAAGTTTAGAACAGATAAGGACAGATGACTGAAGAGGAAAATATTAATTAATGTCATGAATAAGATAGAAAGCATCGACTTATACTTCATATGCTCTTCTTCATTGCAAAGGCTTTGTACCTGATTTGTCTTCATTAATACAGAAAATTGATACCAGAGCTCACTTTCCCTGATACACCGGCGAAAGAAAATAAGTGACTTCCGGGTTATATTTTTGCTCACAATAAAAATTCACCTGACCATTAACAGCATTATAAGTCTTAATTGTAAGTGTTCTCTGGTGCTGTTTCATTCACACTGCATTGATTAAGAATGGCTTGTCAATAAAGTCTGAAGACTTATAAAAGAAAGATGGGGGAACAAATATGCTCAAAATAAAAGTTTGAGATGTTTTTTAAGTCCAAGACAGTGAAGGGAAATCGTGGCTTTCAGATAGGGCCAAACACACCATCATTCTAAATATTATGCATCTCTCTCATTTAATAATTATTCTCTTCCAATTCTAATTTAACCCCAGTTTCTATCACGCTTGCATCAGAGAATAAATGGTTCTGTCCTAAAACCATGAAAACAGAGTCAATGGTTTCGAAGCTACCACAGCTGCATCTGCTTGTTCAGAGAAGTGTCAGGTGAATTAACAAGTCGCATTTTGATTTATGGCAAGTAGGACCAAAGCTTGTAGCCTCAGGCCTTCACAGGGGCTCGAGGTAGAGGTATCTCATAAATGTGACCTTTTTTTCTGACCAGAAATTTATGCTGCCTCACAGATCAGGGACTTGAGTCTGGCAGTCAAACAGTGGTGACAGGGCTGTTCCTTTCTCATAACCAAACTACATGGCATCTTGCATGAGACCTCCTGCCGGCTCAATGTCTTTGAAAGTCCACATCCCAGAAAATGTTATGCAAACAGCGGATCTTCTGCCTCTTGATCCATATTCTTATTTAATGTAAATAAACTTCATTACGTGACCAACGAGCCACATTAACCTTACAACATTACTCAAGTATTTCCATGTAAAATACGTACTCCTTATTCAACATTGTGCTTGTGTGTGTGTTATACATCCCCTGAGGAATCAGTGTCCGTTTGAAGTGTCTATGTGCATGTTATCATCATGCTAGCATGATTGTTATTTCCAAACAGGTAATTGAAGCAATTTATGTGAAACGACACACATCTGGTCCAGAACGATGACTCAGATAAATTTGCTGGTTAAGCAAACTTTGAAAATCTAAACAAGATTTTACAATAAACACTTTAAACATTCATCTACTTGAGTCCTGCCTATTTAGTAACTTAATCTTTGATAAAATAGCATTAAGAGATTAACATTTGGAATTATATGGCATTAATGATTATTAGAAACAGTCACATTCTTTACCCATGTTTTCAATTATACCTGTAATATGGTTGAAAATGGTCTTTAAAATAAAAAAAAATCTAAGCTTAAAGAGGAAACACAATATCAGTGTAACATTCCTTCTGATATATGCTATGATCTATTTCTGATATATATATATATATATATATATATATGTATATCAAATTTAGTAGTTTTTTGTGTGTTTTTTTTGTTCATTGTCATTTTATGTTTTTAATTTGTTCATGTATATCAGTGTTTCTCACTCATTGGATAATTTCCTCAGTTGATTGACCTCAGCTCTCTGGGTCTTGGTGAGGGCCCACCATCCTTGTTTTCCCAATATGTTAATTTCTGCTGGAGCTGCTGCTGTCAAAATTCAAATCAGTCCACCATGAAGTTTCTCAGAGCTCCGTGTGATTCCTCTCAGCAGACAACGCATCAAATGGACTGGAGGGGGCTGGCTGAGCTTTTCTCTCCCAAACAGGCTCATTATTTATTTTCAAAAACTTTCAAGAAAAGAAACAACATTTTTATCATGATATTGCTTTCGCTGTTTCCATCAATCGGTGGTTATCAAACCAGCATTTTCTCCCCCTCTCAACTCAGACATTATTTAATCACTGTAACGCCACAGGTCTGAGAGACTCGGGCTGCACCGGGAGCTGCAGATCAAACAGGTTAGTATATGCATCCTACTGCTTGGGAAACAATATGATTTATGGAATATAGCCTGCTCACAACACACTGTTGAAAATGCCTTCTCTCATTTAAAGGCAAACCTTGAAAACAAACAATACGTGATCACCACTTACTTCTGTTTGAGGGACTGAAAACAGATTTTCATCGGGAACGGGTTTCTCATTAGCATAGAAATGAATATGATGACAGATAATGAATATATGCCTCTTGATGCTCTCAGAATAATCCAGTGTGGAGGCACCAAAAAAAAGGATTGCATTTTTTTTTCTTTCTACCAAAGTGGATGTCTGAACATTAGCATATTGTGAAACAGAGGGAGAGGGTGGTTTTATGGAAAGCCAGCAGAGTGGTTGAGAATACAGGACAAAGTCAAGGTCAGCTTTAGAGAACAGCTTCCATGAAACTCCCAACCAATCCCTATATCTGCCTCCCTCTCTCACACACACACACACGCACACAAAACATGTCACGCCTGCCCCGCTCTAAGGCCTTGGAATGAGGTGTCACATTTGGTTGCCTGGGGTAAGATAAGCTCATTATTAGCTTCGAGCCTGAAGATAAACTGACAGAAGCAGATTCCTGAATATGTAGTTCATTCTATTCAATCATTGGGCTACATGTGATGTGAGTGTCTGATCAGTGAGCAAGAATTATTGTGTTTTTTTGTGTGTTTTATATATATGTATAAATGCTGTCTTAAAAGGATATATTAAGTTAAATAATAAATACCTTTTACCTCTTTCAAAATTAAAGTGCTCTGGCAGGGCTCAATAAAACACTCAGCACATTTTTTCGGTAGACTCCTCAGGACTGAGAAAATTATTTCCTTTACTTTGAAGGATGTTAATGGACTGAGTAAAAGATTCAGCAGGGCATTCATACTGCTGCCCTCTGGCTCTAAACATGACCTGGTGTTTAACACCTCAAAACAGGTAAGGACCAACATGTCCATTTGACCAATGCTGCAGAACATTGACACACCAAACACTTGTTATCATTAACAACTGTTTGGTTGTTAATAACCTCTATATTTTAGTGTTAAAGAATAATTAGTGCAGTGCATCCTTAATCTGCCTGTTTGGAATGGGCTGTTTGCTTGGCTTGTTGTAAAAGTCACCTGCAGTAATTGAACCAAGGCAAATGAAGACCTGCTGATATACTCCCTTCAAATTCGAACTGGAGAATTACTTGTCAATGGGGTGCTTGTGATCAACGATGTCAATTATGTCGAGTCCCAGCCCTCGCTGCTACAAAGTGTTGGGCGCTAGTTTATTCAAAGTTTATTAATATTGAATGTAGCATGTGTTCAAATTGCACAAATTCAGCACTGCAGTTCCTTTGGCCTTTAACAGTACACGTGACCAGTGTGGAGGCGATAAGATGAACGGCTCTCAAGTTACTCAAGCAACAATCGGACAGACAGATTAAACATATTTATATATAAATATTATATTTTACTAAGATAAAACAAAGCTTTAAGCAGTTATATCCACAAATAATTGTACAGTCCTTGACCTTACTAGGGGGCATTCCTGTCCCTTTTTCCATGACTGGTTGTTAAAAGCATTTGGTGTTTTCCTGACCTTGAAGTTAACTTTGTATTTTGGTATCCAGCACAGAGCACACTGTGCACAGGTGGAATCATGGTTCATGCTGTTTGCTCTCCGGCTGGGGAAGTTGGCCTGCCTAGTAAAGCAGCTTTTGGCAGCAGTTCTTTCCCAATTACGCTGATCCAGTATGTACTTCCTCTGTCATTTGAACCATCACTGTGTTTGTGGCTTATTTATTAGTATTTAATATAGTGACAATTTCTCAATCAAGTGCTGACCGAAGTTTGAATCTTTTCTCCTCTTTGCCTTAAAGGTTCAGTGTGTAAGATTAAGGGGAAAGGGATCTAATGACCAAAAATTGTATATAAAATAATTTCCACTATTGAGTTTCATCTAATTTGTATAAATTGTTGTTTTCTTTAACCTAGAATGGCCCCTTTTTATATTTAAATAATTTTGAGTTTTTATGACAACTGAAGGCTTCCACAGGTTCTCTCATGTTTTGAAGGAGAGGGTATTCAGCTGCCACATACAACTTCACCACTGCACTAAATTCTCCACACTGAACCTTTTAAGTTCCCATTCTTAGTTCACATTCTTTAATGTGATGTTCTGTCATTTAGTTTGTGGATTTCTGTCTCTTTGTGTTTTCTGTTTCCTGTTTTTTTTTGTTGTCTCACCTTCCTTGTGTGTTGTTTCCAGCTTCTCGGGTGTGTCACCTCCCGTCTTGGTGATTGTCTTTCCCAGTCCTCATGTGTTGCACCTGTGGCTAGTTGCCCCAGCCTTCCCTATGTCTCTATTTAAGCCTCTGTGTTCCCCAAGCCCTTTGTCGGTTTGTTACTCGTTTCTCTACGTCGTCAGAGATGGTTTGTCTTGTCCTGCTGTCTCTTCCAGCTTCCCCTGCTTATCCTTCCTTGTTCTCTGTGCACCTTGTCGCCAGTGGTTACTTGTAGTGTTCATGTTTTGTTTTTGTCTTGTTTAATGACTCCGTTTATATTAACTACCTTTTTTTGTTATAACCTCTGCATCCTTGGTCCATCTCCTTCCTCAAACCGTGACATTTAAAGCTTAATGTTCACATTCATTCTAAAACACTTTCGATTACCAGTTGTCAAGTCTGGGGATCCATGAAACTTACATTTTTACATCACATTTTATTGTGCATACATTTCCTCAAGGCACTTTACCTAGCAAGGTCAATACCATACAATATAATTGAGAAACCCAATAGTTACCACAAGCACTTGAAAAGAAAAGACCCCTCCCTTTTAATAGGAAGGAACCTCTATCAAACCCAGTCTTGATGTGGGTGACCATCTCCCGTGGTTGGAGTGACGAGAGACATTTTGTACTTTGTGTTCTAATAAATAAATAAACAATTAATTACTTCATGAGTTCTCTCACTTCCCTCTCAGGCCTTAGCATATTTTCTCAATTCTCAAATGATAATTGAGAATTATCTGCATTGTCTGCATTGGTGGTGACATTCATCAGCATCACAATAACAGGGACCTCCCTAAATCCTACTTTAGTCTGTTTATCCTGTCTGTGATTGTCTGCCCCAGTCCTCATGTGTTGCACCTGTGTCTAATTACCCCTGCCTTCCCTGTGTCTGTATATACGTCTCTGTGCTCCCCTTTGTTGGATTGTTTGTCGTATGTAGGTGATGTCTTGTCCTGCTCTCCTGTCCTAATCTCTTGTGTTCTCTGTGCCCTGCCATCCCGGGCCTCTGCATTCCCTGTGTAAGCCTCCTGTGTTTTCCTCCGTGTGTTTAGAGTTTTTACAGTAGTCCCCTTTAGTGCTTTAGTTGTCTTGTATGCTAAAGACTTGTTTCATTAAAATTTATATTTTTGTTTATACGCTGCGTCAGGGTCCTACAGACAATTTTACTCACATTCATAGTCCAGTTCTGAAAATTATTTAAACTTTAAGTTATTTAACTTCATACTTTGTTTGGACATGAAAATAAATATATACATCCTGTCAACATTCCATATGACAGACTTAACAGAGGTAGGTCATGATGTCCCCACTTCTGCAATGCTATGTTTACTTCCTGTGCCATGTTTGCTGGTTTTCATTTGTCACGAACAACGACCAATCACAAACGCTTTCAATGCAGGGCTGGAAGTTGAAGGTTCTTCCGAGGTGATAGATTTTGTCCCTGGGCGACCAGATATGGTTTTTTGAAGGCTCTCTAGCAAGAGCTCAACAAATGTCCTCATAAAATATATTGTGAATCCATACTTGTATCCTACCCATCAGTCGACTGTTCCAGCCCCTGAATAGTTCTCTAGGACAAGACTGGTATTGGAGGAAGAGCTGAGTGTTCAATATGAAAACTGCAGTTGAGAAAGGTGGGCCTGTTTTAAACTGCTGAAGGTGGAATTTCAGGCTACAAGTGATAGATAAAAGTAGAACTCCTCACGTTAATTCCTCCTGACAAACTTAAGAGTAAAATCTATTCATGTTTCATTTTATTTAAAAAAAAATCTATTTAAGAAAGCTCCAGAGGCCAGACAGAAGAGGGAGCCTGCTGACACATTTTTCTGAGTGTGAATACGATAGGATGTTAAACATTTTTTTTAAATAAACGGATCTTTGCAAGCACTTTTTATGCATCATCATTGCCTGCACTTTTCGATGTTGTTCTAAATGCACTTTATTTCTCAGATGCTCCTCGTCTACCAGCAACAACATTTTGTCAGGTTTTCTTATGGTTTCCCTTTTATACATTTCCATCAACTTATATTGCTGCTTTCAAACTGGAATCCGACTCATACTTGGTTAACTCCTCAACAAGCTCAAGTCCAAATAAGGTGTGAATAGAGGTGTCTTCAGTCAGGACTCATCAGGGCTAGATATCCATTACATTGTGTTGTACCGAGTGAATTGACTGAAGGGGGACGATAGGGCACACAAGTGTGTGAGTCATTTTTGATTGCGACCTGTCCATAAATGAGGAGTTCCTGAATGAAGGAGCACATGGTAAATGTATAAGACAGAACAGACTGGAAGATGTATTATTAATGAATCATTTATTGTAACAAATAATTTATAACAATCTGTGAAAAGAGCGATGATCACTTCCTTCAATAGTAAGTCAGTCATTGATTTACTTTTAATCAGCTGCTGCACGGCACAAACTAGTTAGCTAGTTGTTCTTTGAGCACCTCATGTAAAGTGACACTGACCAGTTATTATAAACTTCCTCATTGCTTATCTTACCATTATCCACACATATTCCACCTTACTGGTGCATTATACTGTGCAGTTATCGAGCAGTTCCCTGTTACTTCCTGATTAACTCATCCTTACTTTCTTTTTTGGTGGCCCCAGAACAAAAATAAAGGATTGACAGTGAATATAAACTGACTTAACTGAATAATTTACAATTAGTTAGGAACAAAAAACGGGGACAGCAGGATTCAATTTTTTTAAATCAGATTCATTCAAATTCCATTTACAAACACCATTAGACTAGATGCTTAGAGCTACTTATGCCAGAAACTGCTGTCTCGTGTTTGTCATTAAGATCTAATTGTGAAATCCCCAGTAAACATTGATTTTGCTGCTATTCAGTATGATGTGTCACTTTACTTCAGGGTGCGCAATGAGTCAAAAATAAGTAATTATTAATGAAGGAGTGGCTTCTTATTTTGTGGCTGATTCTGAGTTTATGGATTTAAATTGTATTCATAATTATTGAGGAAATTCTACTAAATTCAAATGAATAATTCCATTAATAATCAAATCGTACCTGTCTGGTTTCTCTCTTTTTGCCCATTAATGACTCACATCTTTTCTGTTTGTACCATATTGTTGAAATGATTTAGGATTGCAAAAGCTAGAAGGTGCCGATAATAAAAATTGATTGTCTACCCCATAGATCTATTCACATACATATTTACATTGGCCACTTCGGCATGTTGCCAAACATCAACAAGTCCACCATTTTGGACCTGGCAAGACTGGCCTGTGAACACATACAAATAAATGTGAAAGCTATGTTCTGCCTGGATGAAAAGCCGGATATTGTTCCACCTACATTTCCACAGATTTGTATTCAAGATTTTACAATCTTTGGATCAGAACAATGGAGTAGATTGATAGCTAAGGTAGAAGCTCTGTTCCATGATGTAAATGTGCATCACCTTTAGACTACATGAACTGTATTACTGCTAGTGTTAAAAAATGTAATTGTCATAGGTAATTGTTAAAATTCACCTTTGTCAAGCTTGGAATCATTTATTTTTCTTTGGTTCATACTTTTGGAGGCGTCATATAAATTGAATACGTGCCGACTTTTTATTGTGTAAATTGCTTTTTCTGTCTATGTCCTGATCATTTTACTATCCTTGGTCAGCCCGTCCATTTTAAAATACCTCAATAAATAAATAGGCTGCATCATTTACATACAACCCAGCGGCCCTGCCTTAAGGAGTTTCTTCTTTCTGTAGCAGTTTTGTCCCTTGATGCCGTTGGCCTGTTTGCCTGATCACTCACGTACCACCTCTTTTTGCATCATTAAATCTATTTTTTAAGCCTTAATTTTTCAATGAGTGCAGCATTTGAGTTTGTTCCTTGTGTCATTACAGACACGCACACACTGAAGGAGCGCAGGTCACATCGGCCAATCAAATGAGAGAAACATGAAACACAGCAAAGAACCAAGGTAAATGACTGCAAAGACAAACAGGAAATTACATAAAGTGTTCAAACTTAAGAGTCCAGAAGTTCAAGAAGTCACTTCAGAAGTCCGTCAAGAGGCAGACCAGGTCAATTCTGAAGAGTGCGCTAAATGTTTAATAGCCCACACTCAGTAAAACACATGTTAACTCCCCATCTGCCACTTCACAGCTTTCATTCTGTTAAAATCTTAGAAGTTTAAAAAACACTGCCCAGATTAATCCATACAGCCTGCAATCCGCATTCAGATTATATTTTAATATGTTGATGCACTTGATGGTTGTGGGATATGAAAAAGTTTAAAATGATGTCTTAGAAGCCCGAGTGCAAACCTCTTCACTCAAGTCTGATCATTTATTCAAAAGTGTTTGTTATTCTGAACAGAATGTCTAAGGCTAATAGGAAGCTGATGTGTATCAACCAAATTGAGGAGAAACTTTTTGACGTATAAAAAGGGGTTCAGTGAGTTGGCCATAAAATATACTTAAAGCAACGACCTCATACTTTAAAGTTACATCACTGTGAGATCAGTACCCCTTCATTTCCCATCTTTCCTTTATGGACTCTCTCCTCAGCTTGGTTCTGTGTGCCTTATTGCAGCAGGTGTCGCGGCCTCTGACCTCTCGGCTGAGTGCAGCTGTGAAGCTCATGTCAAAATAGGGCATCTCCCAGCAAGTGCTCTGGCCAGCACAGACTAAAGCGTTACTGTTGGTGCAGGAACGATTAATGTTTCAAGTTGATATTTTTGTTCATAAGATGTGCTCCTTTCTGCGCGGCTGCTTGCCTGAGTGGCTGCACCTCATGAGCCACTGCAGACTTTCGTATTGCAGCTCATCTCAACTTTGCAGTAGAGAGACCTGAAATCATCTCACGCTGCGTAGACATTTTCACCTAGAATGGCTCTCTCCCACTCGCATATAAATGGCCACACAAACACACAGAACAATAAGACAACAAGAACAACGGTTTTGTTCTAAAGAGGACAAAAGAAGGACGTTTTGGAAATAGACAAGGTGAAAGAAACAGAAACATCATCACTTGAGATATTCAGGTGACTCTGCTGTTGAATACTTGTGTTCACAGGTAATTAATACTGTGTCTATTCCTTGGTCTTGTGGCCCCAACAGTTGAGACACTCAATGCCAAGGTATAGAATGAAGAACCCAATGAAACCACAGTTACTTAAATGAAGAACTGCGCTTCCTATCCACGATTACTTTCCTTAAAATACTGCATAATCCCCTTTTCATGATCATTCTACATTGATTGTGTACATATCATTAATGATTTAAATGGTCTTTATTTTTGTAAGATACATTTCCTTCTTCTGCTGGTACCAAAGTAATGGAAGAATGTTATGGTCATGAAAAATACTTTTCTTTCTTTGGCATTCGAGGATTATGTAGCAATATGGAGAATAAAGTCAATGTAAATTAAAAGGACATTGTTTTTGCATACTGAGAATAAACTTGAAATGTCTTTGCGATCTGCCAATATTCCATTGTGTGTTTTCTCTCCCTGGACCTATTCATGTCATATGTCGAGGCAGTAAAATGTTTTAGTGTAAGTAGTCTGATATATTAATAGAAGTTTTACTTCGTTTGACAAAAATGCTAAATAAAAAAAAAATTCCATTTTGTTCCCGACATTTCTACAATTTGTCAGATTTTCTTTGTATGCAGGTTCACTTTATTTCTACTGATAGAGTAGAATATAATGTGTGTGTGTGTGGATTAAATCATGACTAAATCATGTAGGAGAGACAGTCATCCCTAGAGTTTGTTATCCAGTCATAATGGATTCATGCCGTGTCTTTTGTCCTCATTTAAGGTAACAAAAGTAGATTTGTCAGTTGTTCTTCTGATACATTCTGACAGAGTAGATGATCAAGGACATAGAACTGGGACAACCAGACAAATCTGGATGAAATCTTAGGCATTATAACTGTCCCTCTTCTGATGACTATCAAATGAGGCAATACATTGTGCTGACTCCATCTTTATTCCTCGTGAATGGCATGTGGAGACCCCTCTTCTCATAAGGAAAAAATCCCACAGCCCTTAATGACAGTAGACAGAGATGTCTGTAAATGGGATTGGTGTCCCACAGTGGAACAGTCAAGAGCCAGAGGAGGGACAGGAAGCTTTAGCTGAAGATGAGGTTGTGGACTATTAATCGTGGATCTGTGATTGAAAAGCTGACAAGTAAAGGTCTGTCACCACAGGTCACAGTGGACTATAATTCTACCAGGATTGGTTAGGCCGTGGACCCAGGATGCAGAGTGTAAACAAAAAGTGTCCTTGTAATATGAAAATTGTAACAGATAAAAACAAATCAAGAGGAATCTCACAAAGTCTAAACTGTAATAACAACTGGGGAAACTCCAGGATCTTAATACAACAGAGAAGAAGCAGGGGACACAAGCACAGGAGACAAAGAATAAGCATTATAAGTCAGGGAATTCAGACAAGCATAGGAGATCACGACAAACATTACAACAACGAACCGACAAGGAGAAAGGGAAGCACAGAGGCTTATCTACACACAGGGAAGGCAGGGGCAATTTAACACAGGTGGATCACATGAGGACTGGTGCAGACAATCACAAAGACAGGAAGTGAAGAAAGAAAACACACTAGGAGCAGGGCCTAAAATAAAACAAGAAAAAGAAAACAGGGAGTGGGAAAACCAGAGACACAGAAACAACAACACATACAAACATAAACACAAAGACATACATGAAACACAAGGTAATAAACAAATGGAAAACACTCTTAATAAGGAGGAGGAAAACACTGAAAAATACAAAACCATGACAATTTCAGTCAAAAGCAGAAACAGTAACCACATGGTGCCCTTTTCCTCAACTGACCGTCATTTATCATGCACACTCTGAGGACAATGTTGAAGATAACACTTGGCTATGATTGAATAGCAATACCTTCATCCATCATCATACACAAACAAACAAAAGCCCACGTTATACATTTATCCAATAAATTTCATTCTAGAAGTAGACTTCCTCAACTGACATTTGGAAGATATGGGTTAAAAAAAGGACAGTCACACAGTTCTTTGAGCCATATCAGAGGTCACTTGAATAAGATCAAGACTTTCCTTTTGAACTGTCATGCTTCTGATATCTGTGTCTTCTACATGCTATATGCTCAGTTTCCCTTGCAACCATTCTGGACTTCGGTAAAGATGTTTTGCCCAAAGAAGTCAAGATTAAACTTGAGTAAGTGTGGAGTAGAGTTTTCTTATCAAGGCCCATTTAAACTTTGAATTATTCTTTATTTGCCATACTCTTTGATGAGGCATCTGATGTCAGATGGTAGTGATTATAATGCTCCTGGCAGCAGGTTTTCCCGGGTTGGGTCGTTCATGCAACAGTCTTTGTAAGACTCTGTTGGAAGTTGCATCACACTCGAGATTTGTCTTTTTCATCAATGCTTGTTGCTTGACTTTCCAAGTTCTGTTTATATTTCTTGGAAAACCTGCCTTTTATTTTTTTGTACTGAAAGTCACCATGATGCATGTCAGCAAAGACACGTGATGTTAGTGTTTTGCTTGTGTACCTCAACTGTGACCTGGATAGGCATACACTTTCACATGTTATAATCTGCAAACGCACACATTGTTTTTGTAAATAAGAATCGTTTTGAAGGTCAGCTCAAACTATCCAGCCAGGCGATCTTTACTGCTGATTTAGGGTGTGATATATGGGCTTGTCTCTGGATGTCAAATGTGGTCTCAGATTTCTCAGTTGATCAATATGATGTTGATATTTTGGTGGAAATAGAGTCTTTAAAGTTGTGCTGATGCAAGATAATACATCAGTTTCTGGCTTCAAGCTAAATAAATATATTTCATTATATATATTCCTAAGGTCTAAGTCTACTCAAATTGCACATTCTACATAACATGATTTCCATTCCATTTGTTAATCACTTTTTGTCATACGGCACTGTGGTTGGCACAGCTGTTTCAGAGCTATGAAACCAGTGATGTGACTGACTCTAATATATTCCTCCTCATTGAGCCCGTTTGCACGTTGTACTGCTGCTGCACCTACATGCACCTAGGTAGCAGATGGAGACGCCCTCACAATCATTGCAGACGTACCACTATGTGCTTCATGAATAAAATAAGGTCCTTTGTGCTGCTTTTACTTAAATTCAAAACCGATTCAGAAAGTGTAAGAAGTTGTCCCGTTGTGGAAATTATGGCCTGCCTAGTGTTAGTTGATGATAGTGTAGTTAAATATATGAGGAAAGCATGAAATACAAATAATGCATTGTTTGTAACACACTGATGATGATTCTGATCGGGTTAAAGGTCCATGCAATATGGTCAGTAGTTGATGTTACACAATAAATGTTATGTTCATCATTGAATTAAACACTTGTTAGTTAAAACTGGTCAATGATGTAAATGTTAGGTCTGATTGGTGGTTGGGATGGTTTTCTATGTTTGTCATTTCCGGTATTGGATGGAAAACGCCTAAATACAAAATAATAATCAGTTCGCATGAAATTAAGCCATAAAGTGAAAAATAAACAAGGATGTTGAGACTACGTAAGAGGGGAAGGAGAGAGAAAATGAGAGACCAGGGAAATAGCCCTTTCAAAATATGAATTCAAGGGCCCATATTTTACTCCTTTCTGTGATTTAATTTGAGGTATTAATACCCCTAAGATAATATAACGTTTTTAGAAGGAATTTGCATAGATACATTCTCTGCCTTGCATCCCTCCACGGTGCTGTTTCTTCAGTGCTGTTTGTTGTGGTTAGCCTTTGGTAGCTAACAAGCTGCTAGCTCTGCAACATGTCTGCTTGGTGTGGTGGTGGTGGTGGAGAGCAGGGGTGATGGTCTCGGAGACTGCACTAGTACCGACTGGTTGGGGCTGAGAGAAGAGGACATCATACGGAGAGGAAGTACAAAACACTAAGTTTCAATAAAATATTTCTTAGAATGGACTGAGTGAAAAAGTCAGCGGACTTATGGATAGTGAAAGCCCGGAAACTATTTTATACAATATGGGCCCTTTATATGCAAGGGCTTGATGCAACTGCAAAGAATTCAGAATTCACATTTGTGAAATTGAGGTGGTGCTGAGGCGAGTGAAATTAGTCTGGCCTCAATCTTCTGTCTCCTTTAGACCTTCGCCCATCACTGTGAAGGGCAGGTGTACAATTGACTTGGTTATTGCTGTGTATGTGGCCTTTCTTCTTTCAGCTCTAAATCACTGCTTTTATCACTCTGCTCAGCTACTTTTGAGGCAGTCCATTTGTGTGAAACAAGTACTTCATAGCACTCGCCTCTGGCTCGGAATTGAGCAAATGGATTTGCACAATATGGCTATAGGTTGAATAACAATTGGCCGACAACTGTGCTGGCGTGTGTGCGAGCGTGCGTGCGTGTGTTGATCAGGAGAGGTGAGATAAGTGGTGGATGTTCACAGTAATACATTTTTTTAAACACTGTTATCCCATCACTTTGTTTGCTCTCGCAGGTATTTCCATCACGGCGTCCCCTCTGACCTCTGCAGTGGGTGTTTTCGGAGATTAACGTTAACATAATTAACTCATGAGTGCTTTTCCGCCTGCCTATTTTGCATATGCGTGTGAATGCAACAATCGGCACACATTACGTCCAGGTACACATACAGCAGGTCCACTGATTACATTTCCACTGCGGTTAATCTCTGCTAACTAAGACTGATGAATTCATTAGCACTCTTGTAAACAATTTGTTTGTTTGAGCAAAGGTTGTACAGAATTTAAAGACCTTCTGTCAACCTCATTCAAGAAATATCTGGCTGGTTTGTGGTCTACCTGGAATGTTAATGATCCCTCAGAGATGGCCCAGCGGCAGCCACTCACAGCCTTTCTGCTGTCATGCACGTAGCAAAAACCAGACGGCTACACAGAGAAAAATGCCATCCATCATTGCCTTCACATATTCAGCTTTATAACCAAAAGTATGTGGAGAACACATTCCATTGAGCTTGTTTTTTTCGGCCTTGGTTTCCCTCAATGCTGCAGGTTACAGTGATATTTTAGACCAGTTGTTCAATTTTTCCTTGATTATCTACACCATGATAGAAACCAGCTTGACAATGCTAGAAGAGACAAAATTATCCAACCCCATATTCACCCTCAAAGAATTAGCAGTATTAAGATAATGGATGGATGTTGTTGGTGTGCTCAATGTGTGTGTTTTATGTTATATTTCCAGCGTGGTACATTTTCCTGTATAAAGATATACTTCGTTAGGTACAGTGGTTCTCATGGTGACTAAAACTTGGTCATAATGAAGCAAAATGTAAATTCTGAGGTCAAGGTTAAGGTAAGGGGATATGCAATACCACGGATAGCTGCTCAGAGATTGTGTGTGTGTGAACATGTGAGTCAGACAGCTCGCTAGTGTTGCCTACCTACAGGGAGGGTTAAAAACTTGAGGACTCTTCACTCTTGGGAGCTCATTTAGTGCGAAACAGCCCTGCCTTTCTGTCATCCAAATTGGAGGATTTACCACACAGACACAGACACACTCAGCTGTGCAAGCGCAGCACTGCAAGCCCATAAACACTCTTCCCACTTCTCCTCCTTATTAGCTTGGATTTGAGTTTGTTGTTGCGTTAGACTACTTAGCTGGTGAGTCAATCACAGACGTCTCATTATCTATTCATCCTCAAGCATGCCCACAGCAAATCAAATTGCTGGGGAGCCAGAGAGGCTTTCGGGGACACCTGTCAGCATCCCCTCACAACTCCAAGGGTGTTGAAAGGAGAGACGCAATCTGTATGTCGGCTGAGGAAATGTGACAGTAATCAATAAATCAGTGTTAAGGTGTACGGATAAAATCAGAGGCCAGGGCCTTTCATAAAAGCATACACACAGGTGGAGAAGGAGCTGGGAGCGGTGGTGGGGGGTAGCACTGAAGCAAAGTACAGAATCACACCTAAGATCGATCTGCACAGCGCCGAGGCATCTGCTCAGCAATGCTGGGCTCCCGCGCCTCAAAGGACCGCACCTCACCACACTAATCCAACAGCCAACCATATCAGGCTCATTAAAACTAACAGGCAAACACACTGCAGCTGAGTGCTGGGAGCTGCCGCAACCGGACCCGAGCCTTAAATCGACACTGCTGAAAGAGTGTCTGAACAGCTCACAATGGTGTTTTCAAGAGCAAGAAGCAAGACAGGTATTGTAGACAAGCGGAGAATTGGTGGAGCAGCGCAGGGTCAATCTAATTACTGCACGTCAGTATGAAAAACGTTACCTCGAACGGCTCTGAAGCGCCCACAGCCTCCAGCCGGCTTATCACCTCTAAATGCTGTTTGCAGCTGAATAGTCAGGGGAACCATTCAGACTTTACTGGAGCAATAAAACGACAAAACCTAAACTTCAAAACAAGGGATTTTTTTGTCCTCAACATCAAAACATTGGAAGTATTTTACACCAATGTTCCTGTTACAGTCTTGCAGTTGTGGAAAGGATATGATGTCTCAGATCAAATAATACCTCAAATATTTGTTCTAATAGTCTCAGATATTGTGAATAAATATGGTTTAAGACATACACAGCTACTTATAAGGCTGACTCAACCATATACATTAGCACATGCGTGTCACAGCCTGACTAAATTATACTAAAGAGGCTAATGTTTGCATTTATCTGCACAACTAATGCTTATCTTTGTGCCAGGAAATCCTAATTTGAGGTTAAAGTTCTGGTTTGTTTGGTGTCTGGTAGCTGACGTTTGTGACATTTCTCTGGAGATTTTTTAGCCTTTACAGATGACAGTCTGATGTGTGGTCCTATGTTCAACAAAATGCTGATGGAGACTTGATTGAAGATGATCAACTTGTCTGCAGCAAATCAAAAGTGACAAAAGCTGCAAAACAGGGCAACAGTTTGAATGCAAGGTTAGTTATAGGTCAAAGCACAATTTAGAAACTTTGATCAACTTCCTGGAATATTTTGTTCATTTTAAAATGGTATAGTTTGTAATTGTTTTCCAGCAGTAAAATCTCTGTCATAAGTGTATCAGTACCATTACTACAATTTTCAATACATTTTAAAGCTGTAAAAATAATATAACAATCTTTCAAGTAGTTTCAATCTGAAACCTAAAAAGAACCTGGCGGCGTTTCATGAAAGGTCTGTTTATTCATCAGGGTGAGTCATCATGATTCATCCTTAAGAAACCATGAATGTCTGTGCAAAAGAGTCAATCCATCCAATAAACGTTGAGGTATTTCACTGGGCACCTGAAATGTTTAGCACCTTAGATTACGAGTCAGTGAATAACCAAATTGATCAGTGGAGCCGGTTGTCTCATACTTCATGGCAATGACAGCGTAGAGTTAGCAAAGGTCTGAAAATTGAGCTCAATGACATTTTGATTACCCTGATCTACATTAAAATTGGTTAATAATCAAGTTAAATCATGTCAGTAATAGTATCATAATGATCAAGCAGTAATGCAAACAACAGACAGAAGCTCAGAGGACAGTATGTTCTGTATTCCATCTTTGTGTTGGAATGTTGATCATTAGGGCCCGAGCACTGACAGCGGGAAGCCCTATTGAAATTGTAATGATTATTATTCAGGCGAATGAATTGGCTTTTTGAGGGCTTTAACATGCTCAAATTCTTGCCAAAATTTGTAGAGAGTTAGAATGTGGTGAACATTTTTGTATTCTGGAGGAATTTTCCATGGGCGTTGCAAAATGTCTCTACAGTCTTCTCAACGTTTTTGTTTAAATTTTGAATTCTATTCTCAAACAGTATATAACCATCTCCAAAATTTAAATAACTATAATATGACACTTTGATAATGCCTGGTTTGTTATGTGGTTAAACTGAGCCTTTAGGTTCCATTGCAATTAACAAAAAACAATATTGTTGGAATGTTATGAGGTCAGTGTTGTTTGCGATCAACAGCACAGGGACAAACAAGCTCTTCCTCTCTCCTCTGCATCACATTCTTTGTTTTCTTCTTAGTCACTCGGTCCAATCTTGTCTCTTTCCTTCCCAAAGCTCAGGGTTAGGGTTTGATTTAGTGTTTTCATTTCTGTAAAGATAGAGTCTGATTGAACATCAATTTAACATGCATATCGACCCTTTATACAAGGGGTGGGGTACATATGGCCTGAGAGGCATTTGTGGGCAAAGCAAATAACACGAGTAAATTATCTTGGTGGCAGTGTCATTGTAAGCTCCAGTAAAAGGTGAGAGTGGTCCACCATAGCCCTTTCTCAATGTACTGTCTCAGTCTACAGCACAGTTGTTCGGAGCTCCTCATTTTGCCAGCTGTCCGTCACGCCATGGTACTCTGGGGGCTTTCTTCCCCAGTCACTGCCTCATTCATCTGTTCTTCATCCCTCTTACCTCTGCTTATTGTAAGAGCTTTCATTTTGAATTATAGCTGTTCACAATGAAAAAGATTCTTTATTCGAAACCAAGGGTAACGTTGAAGTCGTCAGACAGGATATAAAACAAGACTAAAAACACATTACATTTGAAAGATCATATTGAATCTTCTGTGATAATTACACAAAAATGATGATGTGCTGGGATAAATCTGAACTCAATCCCTAAACTGTTTGTCTGTAGCTTATTAACCTGTCCCAGCTGATAACTAACCCTAAAATCAACCGGTTTGATGAGGAATCCAAAGTGTGCATGCCCAAAAGAAGATTAAGATTAAGGTGCATTTATTAGTCCCAAACACATGCACAGGCACACTCATGCAGGTAGGGAAATTTAACTTCTGCTTTTGACCCATCTGGTGCAGGGCACACAGAGCAGTGGGCGACCATGTACGACGCTCGGGGAGCAGATGTTGGGGGAGTAAGGTGCCTTGGATTTTTGGACAGATCAATCCAGGTTTGTCTTTGTTGTCTCTCCGTGGAGTCGAACCAGAGACGAACCAGAGACCTTCTCTGCCCATAGTCCAAGTTTCTGCCACTAGACCAATGCCTCTCCCAAGGCGATGTGAAAAGCATCAAAGTCTGACAACCTACATCCTCATCCATCGACCTGATCTCAACACCTTTTCTCTAATGCCACATAAAAGCCACACTGCTTCCTGGTGTCACTGGATGAAAATTAGATGTCTGGTCATCCAATATAAATGGGATTCCTTGGAATACTGCGATTATCAGGCATACCACACAGCAGACAGTCTCATGTGATAATAAATGCATCAAGCAATTGCTGAACCTCACCATTTTGTATAAACTTATTCTGCGTATTATTACTCTGTTCTGTCAAGTAGAAGTGCCCTTTAAACTGGTAAAGTTGTCCTTGTCTTGGGATTGATCTCTTGAGGGTGGTGTTGTTGCACCTATAATGTTTCCTGCCTTGGTCCATATAAGGACATGACATTAAACTGTATGCATTGGTTTAATAATGTGTCAAATTGAGTCACCGGTAGTCAATTAAATGTTACATAATAAGCCTTTAATTTTTGAAATGATGTTTTCAGAAGTCAAATCCAGTTATGGTCCAATTGTCACTAGCATGTAACCAAACATCCACAAGTCACTGCAGAGGATGTGCGTGTAGATGGTACTTGCATTACTCTGGGTTTCAATAGTTTTTAGGTACAGTTTATGTCTGTGTTGTCTTGGAGACAGTTTATGTATCATTCTCGATATCGAATGAGAACCTTGATGAGCTGATGTGGCTGAAAGCTTTGGAAACTCTAAAAAAATTGTATATCCAGAAAAACATTTTCATAGGATTTCCCCATTTTAAACTACAGCACATGCCACTGACATTATCTGAAAGATGCTGTGATCATAAAAAACATTACAGTGGCCTTAAAGATGGCATTAATTTAAATTCAAACTTTAGATAGATACAGCTAGAAATACTTTCAGGATAAATAGTTTCATCCCATATGATGAAAATCTGGTTCTCTTGCTTTCTGTAAATATTTTTGTAAGCTATGTGAGTGATTAATAGACAGAAAAATGCTTTCAAAAATATGTGAATTATAACAATAATATAATTTCACTGTTTTTATCATAGCACTATTTTATTTACAGCTTCTATAAAAGTTCAAATAATTTTTCAAAATATATTAAAATCCATCTACAATGTTCACCTAAATATGAAGTATAAAAAAGCACTTGAAGTGCCAATCTGTGAATGAGACTCAGTGTCGCCATCACCAGAAAAATCCTGTTAGAATCTGTCAAGGTGCCAACAGCCAACCGACTGGCAGAGCTCCCGCCGGTCTCACTGTGTCACTGGGTGACTTACTTCCGTGTGGGTGAATGATTGATTATATTTCACTCCTCAGTGTGTTCCCAAACACGTCCACTACAGTCAGGGTTGCCTGGTCTTTTTGTGGATAAACCAACACAATAACCATTTGAAAGCAGCCCAACACCCAGAGTCATGTAAACAAGCCGACAGAGGCAGTGTGATATGATTTGGTTGTAAAGAAATTATTTAATTTACAATATATATGTTGACAAATTTCAAACCGCATTCACTGGGAAAACCGCAGACCCAACAGAAGAACATCTGTGAGATGTAGAACAGGTGAAAAGATGCTGGAAGAGTCCTGACGCCATCTGTCAAGCATGGTGGAGTTCATGTGATAGTCTGGGGCTGCTTTGGTGCTGGTAGAGTTGGACATTTGTACAAGGTAAAACAGATTTTAAATAAGGAAGGCTATCACTCCATTTTCCAACACCATGCCATGCCATGGTGAAGTGCCCATCAAGCCAATCCAACTTGTGGGAGGAGCTTCAGGAAGCATGGGGTGGGATTTCTACAGATTACCTCAACAAATTAACAGCTAGAATGCCAAAGGTCTGCAATGCTGTGATGCAGCATTGCATCACAGCATCGTCCTTTGCATCGTCCTTTGACGAGAGCAAAGTTTGAAGAACAAAATTCATATTTCAAATAAAAATCCTTATTTCTAACCTTGTCAATGTCTTGACTTTATTTTCTATTCATTTTGCAACTCATTTGACAAATAAAAGTGAGTTTTCATCGAAAACCCAAAATTGTCTGGGTGACCCCAAACTTTTGAAAGGTAGTGTATATACATAAAATATAAATGTTAATATAAAGACAAATGTCTATCTCCCCACAGTGGCTGGTCATAGTGAAGGGTCATAAATCTGGAGCTACAGTGTCTTGTATTGGGACAGAAACATCTGAAATGACTAAAGTATTTCAATGAAAAATTTAACTCAATAACCGGCACAAAAAGTTGTCTATGATAGTTAAGCTGTAGAAGTGTGTTCTTTCAGGATATGTGGGAAATGTTGAGGTACTACGAGAGCTGGTGTCCTTGGGTGTTTTGAAAGATGTTCAAAACAAATGCAAGCTATTATTAATATTATTGTTATCATAAATCCTGCCTCCTCTGTGTGAGCAGATGGGACAAGTGAAAATACACCTGAAAGATACCGGGTGATCCTGAACCTTGCTTTATTTAAGGTTTGACTGGTTTTATGAAATAAAGTCTTCATCTGCATAGATAGCTGTTAACTGTAACGAACAAAACAAATATTAGAAAAAATTTGAAATAAGAAATCACACAGCATTCATCTCAGGGTTAGAGCACGTCAGTCATTCGATAGCCTCCAATAGAGGAACTGCTTAGGTTTGAATAACGCTCACACTTTTGTTTGTCCTTCAAATTACAGCTTCACCTCCTCATTGGAGGAAAGGAATAAGCAACTATATGTGTTCCGTTATCACTGTTAAACATCAGGTAAGAGAGGCCACCATGCTTGTTAAAACATTTTCTTACCAACAAACCATCAATTTGCAGCTTTTCCTCCCTTCTGCGGCCCAACACCTCTGAAGTTAAACATCTGTAATGTTAACAGAATAAATTGCATTATGTCTTGAGATACTATCGCCTCTTGAGCCTTTACATTTTTAATTCAGTTTGTGTTGACACAGATTGCTATTTGCTATCACTTGCCTCTTATCGGGGTGATGAAATGGAATTTCAGTGCGGGATATATAGGTGAATCTCCAGGAGCCAATCTGTCAAAGTCTGGAGATGCCTTATCTGTCATCAGCTGGGACTTTATTCATGTTTAACTGCTTCCACTCGTGCTCAGATTTATGGCTGTTTTGTCCATGCATACATCCTCCCACGCTGCCCCCACTTCATGCACAGCTCTGATTTGTTGATCTCCTGTGTTATTGAAGTGTAAAAAGTCAGGGTTTGTCCAAGTGTACAGCTGAAATGTACAAAACAAAACATTTCATAAGCAGAATATTTAAAAGACGTGTGTATTCGCAGGCATTCAGACTGGAAATTGAAACGTTAAAAAAGAAACCCAGGTGGCTTTGCTGGTATGAAGTATGAATTACAATGCAGGGTGTGTGCTGCGTGAGTAATGCATCCGTAAGGTAAAAGGCTTCAGAAACCAAATCACTGCAGAGAGGTTTATAACTAAGAGACAGGATTTAACAACTCACTCTGTTGGTCTTTTTTCTGTCATGCATCTTTAGAGTTGCATGTTAACTAGAAGTTATGTAGTTGGTTTCCTTTTTGTGAAGAGTCTCTGCTTAAGAAAAACAACAGCATCAGCCAAGGGCGCCTAAAAGTAACATTTGTTAACATTTAAGTGACAAAGCCATTGAGAAGTCAAAGCAACTGCCTCTTATCTGTCGGGTGGAAAGGTGTCAGGTGATGTTATTTTAAGCTATGAGATGAATCACGTAATTTGGTTTGCAATTTTGTAAATGGGAAGTATGTCCACGGCAGGTGTCTGACATTAAACGGCAGCAAAAGTTTAAAACGATGTTTCTCTGAGGTCCACCTCGTTCAAACGCTCTGGTTTTATTAATTTCCAGATGAAACCCATTCGATCATTTCATTTTAAAACTCAATATCACAGCCATGTGAACAATTGGTATAAATTATTTTCTTTACTTAAGCTATAAGAAAAATGAATTAACTGTAAATAATTAGTCAGGAAGAGAAAAAATAAATTGTCTCGGTGTCTCTATTACTTTTACACGGATAAATGACAGACATGCACAGTCAGGATTCATGGGAGAGACTGGGTGAGGTGTTCGTAATCCTCATTTCTGACTGGGTCACAATCTTTGGGCTGTGGGTAACACCTGGGTTACACTTTCCTTAGCACAGCCTTACTAACTATCACTGACACGGCAGGACAGTTTTAACACCCAGCATTCAATCTCTCAACAGCACCTGTTCAACACCCGCTGTTCCCTTCACAATTGTCCCCTAAGACACACTGTCTGGTAGGAACCAAACGCAAATGGAATGTAAGAGAGAAAATACACATTTTGGCACACAAGAAATTATTCTATATTATAGCAATATAATTTAAGCTTTATACAGTCAGAAGATATTAAAGCTAGGCTGTGAGGAGCTGGAGAGAAAGCTGTGACAGAACTGAAGCAACAGCATGTAAATCAGAAAGGATCGATGAAAAATAATCTACAGGCCTTTGGTGTTTGTTTGGTTTGTTAGGGAACCTGTGGGGTGGACAGAAAGATGATGAATTCAGTGACAACAGCCTTTCCGCACTGAAGTCGGAGCAGAAACCGGCCAGACTTCTAATTTAGGTGCTGATGTGGCTGTGCAGTATGGACAAAGGAGAGAGAAAAAAAAAACAATGGAAAAGGAAAGAAACTGTCAAGATTAATCGCCTGTCAGTACAAGTGGAAGCTAATAACATGGATCAGTGGAATCACAACTTAGTGGTTTGGGGTTTCAGTGTGGGGTAAATATGTCTGAGTGAGCAGACCAAATGTTTGGGAAGGCTTTAGGGCTCTGAGGATTTTAGCCACAAATTGAAAAAGTCATCAGTAATTGATCCCTGGTTGGGGCGTTTCGTCCCAATAAAGCAATCCATCTGAGGCAAAGATGTAGGTATTCAAGAGCTGAGATTGATAGAGTTGGTTCTCATTTTGTGTTTATGATTTAATTTATTATAGAAAATGAATTATTTATTGTTCTGCCTTTCTTCTATTTTGTTTCTTGTAACTGTTTGCTCACTACTGCCCAACAAACATGAATGATTCAATTGATGAAGGAAGCCTGTGATTTTGACACAGATACAAAATTGTCATCTTCTCATTTCTTCTCTAGGGTAAGTGTCTTTACAAACTGTCATGCGAATATAAGCTTTATTATCATACAGTGTTAAAACCTCACATGAATAGCATATGATGCAGTACAGGTGGTGATGCAAACAAAGGCTAAAACAGTTAAACTCATCCTCACTTTCACTGGACACCAGCTCTTATTGGTCCTCAACATTTCCTGCACATTCTGAAAGAAGCGATTTCTACAACTCGACTGAGTTACACAACTTTTTATGTCTGTTAATCAAATGTATTTTCCATTTCAATAATTTGGTAATCTTTTGATCCGATCTGCTGGTTTTACAATGGCTTCTCTCTCTCTTTGGAAGTTTATTTCTCATTTATAGGTGAGGTTCATCTAATTAGAAAAGTGTCTTTGTACCATGTAATATAACTCATCTCTGGAAATCTAAAACATACTAGGAGGCAGACTTGCAGTCTGGGATTTTTCACTGCATTTTTCTATTACCTCCCAACCTCCAACCTTTATCAAGCTGTGTCTGCACCATAAATAAACTCAGCAACTCAACTCATAAAGTCAACACAAATATATATTTTCCGGCTTCAGTACTGTGCGGCAAGCAGGAACAGGAACGGGCCTAACTGGCCCAGGAGACACTACAGCAGCGTTGTCCACTTCTCCACCTGCCTCTGGAGCGCCTCCAGCTGCCGTTTGCTCTTAGCTGCCTGCTCCCGGTGCATGGCCGCTTATTCCTCCGCAACTCATACCTGCGCCATCTCGGCATGCATGTCAGCGTCACTGGCTGCGTTGAGTCCCACATTGTGCGCCACTGTGGCACATATCGATGCCAACAGGGTCTCCCCACTATAGCCTGAGACACAACTGAACTTAAAGTGACCAGCAGTTTCTTATTCTCCCCTTGTACAAGTGGAAGCGCTGTTTGATCCCCGTCCATACGCCCACAATGTATTATCCATTATACTGACCTCGGAATTGGCTCTAAAGCTTGATTTGCAGTGGGTTCCTAATATCTTCGACCTAAATTGCACAAATAATGTTTAGCATTTATTCCAATAAATTCAAAATTGCATTTCTTTGTCATGTTTCAAGTCTATTTAATAAGAAGACTGAGTTTTGTAATGACAAAGTGGCATTGGGATGTAGTTGTCAGAGCCTATCATCAGCTTCTGAATTCATTAGGGTGTGTGACAACATCTACATCAAAAGCTTAGTTTGACCTTATTTTATCTGCCGTACTGTTTGTTCTACTGTTGTCCTTCCTGTTAACATTTCAATAGTTTGGGCCTAGTACTACAACATTTGATAAATTTGTAGTTCACAAGCCTAATTCTATGAGGGCATTGATGGCAGGCACTTACTGCACCCTAAAGCTGATAAGGATGGGAAAGGGATTCATTTTGTTTTTGCAAAAAAACTGCTCCTTCCATCTCTCCTTCCTGACTGATGAGACACTATCTACCTTGGTGTCAAGGAGAAACCAACGATTTGTCACTATTAATCACTGACAAGCAAAGAGCCAAGGTCCTGGTTCTCTGCATCACCTCTGACAACACTGCAACTTGAAACCTGATCATTCTTTCACTGTACAGTGTGAGAAAAAAATGTGTGTAATTGAATATTGAATAACTCCATCATCGACTCAGGATATTCTTCCAATATGAAAAGTTGTGTATTTTCAGGGTTGGGGGGGTACTGTTACAATCTGTGCAGTCTGTTTTATGTTTTCACTTCCTGTTTTGTTTTAGTGTCTGGGTTCTTGTGTCTAGCTCTACTTCCTGTTGGTTTCCCCACACACCTGTACCTTGTTTGTCATTAAGCACTCCCTATTTATACCCTGTGTTTCCCTTCACCCTCTGCCAGATTGTCATTGTCTCAGTCGTGTGTTCATGCTCTCCAGCTATTTTCCTCCGGGTTTTTGACTACCTGCTTTTTGACTCTGCCTGCATTTACGACTTTGGATTTTGCCTTATCCCTGAATGGACTATTCAAGTAAAGTTTTATTTTATGCTTTATTCTGCTGTCTCCCGTGCTTCTTTTCTGCAACTGAGTCCCAGACTTGTAAAGGACTGTCACAGTGGGAGAACATAGGCTGTTTTCCAGGTTTAAGGGATTACACCAGCTGTTATGGAAAGATTGAAGATGTGAGTAATATGTTCAAAAATTACAGTAGATGAGGTTTTCAGAAAGAAAGGGTCAAGCTTGTCATCACTGGTCGATTTCTTTGGATCAATTTTGATCAGGGTATTGCAGACCTGCACTGAATCTATTGTCAGACTAAGGCTGCTCTCTGAAAGTGGAACTGACATAGCGGGGGGTGCAGGGATCCGCTTGAAGATCAGTAGTATGCACAGTATTATAAAAAAGATGCCCAGCTGCAGCAAAATATGTTAAAAGCAGAGCAGTTGTCAGAGGCATGTACTGCGCTCTCCTGTTAGACTTTCACCTGGTCTATTGGACAGTGAATTTTTGCTTGCCCTCTCCTGACTGCTGGTGTGCATTGTCTAAATGTAAGCCAGTGGGCATGGTCATTTGTCTGCCTTGGGACTGCAATGAACTTGCAGTACCAAGAGTTGACTCTGTTCTTAGTCATGCATTTTTTTTATAGGGAACATGTTTGTCAACTATAAAGTTGAAAGCTGTGGTGAAGTGTTTAAGGGCCAGATCAACATCAGGTATTTGACAGTATCTGCTATGTCACGTGTAAGAAGGCCTGCTCATCAAGAGCTTACAATTCCTTTTCATTACTACGCTTTTACTACCACATTTCTTCAACCACATGTCACGGCTGCATATTATGGGACAATGATCACTGATCCCAAGTCTAAAACCCCATTTGCAACATATTTTTCATCAATTAAAGTTGATTTAGAATAAATTCTTTCAGATTAGGACGTGTGGGCACAGAAATAAGCTCGGTAAAATGCAGGTCAGAGGACAGCTCCTTAAGAGCTTCGGAGGCATCAGCTGACAATCTAAATTAAAATCACCAAACACAATTAGTTCTGAGTCAGAAGAGGAATAAAAAGTCCTGCCATCTTGTTTAGGGCCATAGTCTGGGCACTCGGGGTCTGTATACGCCAATGAAAAATATTGAATTTTTGTAACCAAGGTCAATTTTTAGATAAATTAATCCAAAGCATTTAGGGAAATGGATACAGCGTTTAAATAACAGCAGCATAAGTGCTTTTAACATAGACAGCTACTCCACCACCCCTGCTGGCCCTATCAGATCTGTAAATATTATATCCCTGAATATACACAGTTTGGTCGTCTATATCTTTATGTAGCCATGTCTCCGATATGACCATTATGTCAGGGCTTGCTTGGTTTAGTAAAATATTAATGTGATCAAGTTTGAGATAGCTCAGACTTATGTTTAGGTGTTGGAAACCCATCCCTTTCCTGTTTCTAAATTCTTGAGGGTCACTTACAAAGGTATTGATATTTTGATTGACTGTACATGTGTTGAGGGGTGTAAAACTGTCTTGTATCTGCAACAAGCACCTGAGAGTTTGTGTTCTGAAACGTCGCGGCGGATGTGTTTTCCTCCACGAGATCATCGTTGAAATGTCATGTTGATCAGGAAAAATAAGTGTTTATCATGACAGGAATGTCGAAGGCTGTGGAAGCATGACTGTTTAAAATGGTAGAGGAAGAGCAGGGGGCGACAGGTGATGTAGATAGTAAGTCCCAAGGTGTAAATAGAACACCGTGCTGCAGATTACCTGCAAGCATGCGACTACCCTGCAAGCTTGGATGCAGTCCGTCTCGTGCAAACAAGGGAGAGCGATTCCAGGATAAATTTAAATTGTGGATAAAACCAATGTTGTAAGTGGAGCATACGGACTGGAGCCAGGTGTGGAGGCTGAGGACCCTGCTGAAATGGCCGATTCCGCAACCCAGTGTGGGAATTGGGGCAGACTTACCAGTACTATTTAGCAGGTCAAAGAGACGGATGAAGTCTGCTTTTGTCAGCTCGGACTGCTAGCAGCTGGTGTCGTTTGATCCGACGTGGACTATTATTCTTTTAATAGTCGTTGGGAGTGAGGCAATGAGTCCGGGAATATTGCCGATGATGTCAGGTGTTGTCGCTCCAGGAAAGCAGTGTGTGACTGCATTAATGAAGCGGATATTTCCTGGTTCCTGGCCTCAGCGATCCCGGCAAGCGCCGGCAGGTGGAATGCAGGAGCCCGCAGGGTGGAGAGCGAGGTGGTGTCCCCCTCCGCAGGGAACGGCATCTCTGCCGTGGTCAAGCCAGCAAAAACTCCGGAACCACGCCTGATCACAGCCTCCATCTATAACCTGCGGAGGTAGAGGACCTGGCCACGGGATTGAGTAGGGGTGTTTCCAGAGGCGGGAAATCCTCAGTATTCAGGATGTCAAATCTGTTGGACAGCTGGAGGTGTTGAGGTGGATGAGGGGGAAACGGTTGCCCAGCACAGTGCTTGTCCTTTCTAGTTATAATCAGCTGCTCCTGTTTGCAGGGAGTAGTCGGGCAATCACATTACGACGGCCCTGGGGGTGATCACGAATATACTGGAGCCTGGTACGGAGTGGAGCTGACTATTATTTTTGGCTTCGCTCCCATTGTGACCCACGGATCATCGTGCTGTGCTGGAGCAGACACTGGATCTGGAACTCCTGTGAGGTTGCTGCCAAGCCACGGTAGTGTACGATCGTTATCCAACCCTGGAGCGGAGTGGCCATGATGACTTGGCCTTGTTACATTCAGGTTATAACTGCAAAGGCTGTGATGTGCGATGCCTGAGTCGCGGCGATAGTGGTGAAGCTCATGATGAGCTTGTCTTTCTCCTTGAGATCAGCTTTCAGAGAAATTATGCTTTCCCTCATTTTTGACATGGTAAGATTGCAAGATTCACTCTCAAATTCAGCCATCGTAATGTTAGTTTGTCCATTTAAAAGGTGCGCTGACAGTGACTGAAGCGGGACAGTCTGTGTGTGCGGCCATGGCGAACTCTGTAGCACTGTTAGCCGTGTATTCAGATATTAAAATCGAAACACCAACTCACGTTCTGTACGTTGGCTTTTGGCAGCCAAAGCGGGAATCCAGGCCAGAGGGATCCTTCTGGCTGCAGGCCTTGGTGTGTCTATGAAATTAATGAGTGGTGAGAGGAGCGCGGAGGGAAGAGGAAGTTATGAGCAGGAGTGCGACGAGTTACCGGGGAAGGTGACTCCCTGCAATCAATAGGGAAACCAATAGTCCTGGTAGAATAGCGGCACAATGGTACAGTGGCAAGCAAGGTCACCTCACAGCGAGTTGGTTCTTGGTTTGTATTGCAGCTTGGCCAGGGTTGACCAATATATACTGTCTGTAGATTTACATACATCTACGGACATTTGAATGTTCTTTTGTATCGGCCTTGCAGGTTGCCAAAGGTTTTCTACCAAACTCCAAGGGGATTGGCTAGCCTCAAAGAATGAGTGATACTGGCTTAGGAGTTTGTTTCCTTCCAGTAAAATAAATTGTAAAGGTCAGCAAGTTTATTTTCCCCACACTTTAATGTACTGCAGAAAGGTTGGTATAATAGTATCCTAAAGAATAGAAAGAAATAAGGAATAACAAGGAACAGTCTACTTAATACATTCATAGAATTAGTCATAATAATTAAGCTATATTTCACTTAACCTCATCCTGGTAACGGGTCAATTAGTCTTTTCAATCTTGTTCTAAATTAGTTTTTTTCTTTATTTAAGGGTCTTCTGTATGATCTTAGTTAGATTTATTTTAGCTCTTGATCTTTCAACAGCAAATTTTTCTCAAATAATTTGAGCGTTAAATAAGCCTGTCTTTATATAAGGATATAAATGGCGTCCTTTTTATCAATAGACCTTTTGTTTAAGTTGAACTGTTTACTGTCATCATTCTTGCTTCAGTGTAGAATTGAAAAAGGGCTGGTAGGTGTTTGCGTTTACAAAACAAATTTACTCAACAGAGTAAATCTGTTGAGGAACAAAGTAAATCTGTTTTAAATGTTTGTTTTGGGAAACAAAACAAGCATAATGTAATTACTTTGGGACCATTATGGTCATGTCCCACATCCTGGGTGAGCACAGTGTATTCATGTCTGAAAGGAGCATGCTGCAACTTACTTTTTGAATAACCAGGCATATTCACTAAGTCATGTAGACAGTACTGAATCATTCATGTTTTAGGTAAGCATAGTGAAGTAGATTGACTGAACTTGCTCTCAAGTACAAAGACGGTGATATCAAGAGTTGCACAAAGAAAGTCATTCATGTGTACAGAGCTGCAAGCTTCAAGAAGGTATAAAAAACTAAAAGAACTTGTGCCGGCAAGGCCTGCTAGCTCCAGCTCATAGGAAGTGAATGCATTCAGTATGTGAAAATGAAATAGTTAACTGAAGAGATGTTTGTGCACATGTTTCAAGAGCTCCCCTTTCACTATTCTTAACTCTGGTCTCACTCAGAAAAATGTTCAACACACTTGAGATGCTAACGTCACACATCGTGAAGGTTAGCTCAATATTCTCAGTTCGTACATCTCGGTGGAAGCAGTGAAGAAACTGAAAAGGAGGAATGGAAGAAGAGGAAAATAGTCATAAAGTGATAACAATGAGGGGACGTTATTCAGGATCATCTCTCAAATGCACATGTGAACCCAAAATCATTCACATAATGAATAAAAACACCTCAAACACACACACACAACAAAGACAAAACCCTGCCTTTACAAGCAGGTTGGCTGATTGTAGCTATTGAGGGGAATTGATTCAGCCTCACAATGATTGAAGCCAAAATTGATTATTTTTGATCAATTCATTAATTTAATAAAATGAAAAGGTGACTTAATTACATCCTTATTTGACCCAATGGCAGTTTGATGTTTAATGCTTTCTTCAAGACCTTTACAGGTCCTCTGAGTAGCGTGGAACCAAAACACTAAACTTTTGTCAGCTCCCGCTGTATCACTGTGGATTGTTGTGGTCAGTGTGCCAGTTCCTCATGTGCAGGCATTGGGTAGTGTATCCAAACTATCCATTATAAAATTGTCTATGAAAAGTCAATCAAAAAAATGTATGAATATATAAATATCCGTTGTGAATTCTTGTTGTTTTCCTGGCTTTATTTGTTGAATATTAAATACAACACTTAACTTGTCCTCCCACTTAACACCTCTTCTTTCCTCACAAACTTTGATGCTCTTTTAGGTGTTAATATTTTGTAACTGAAGCATTGAAAATTAAAATATTTATTGTATCAGTTGTATTCCAGTCACAAGCTGCACATCATTCACTGCTCATTCATGTTATGAGGCTGTCTCTCAGGATCATCTAGTATGTATGCACGATGGAAAACTGCAGTGTGCTGTACCCAAGATTAATTCCCCTTCCCTCCCTCAATTCAAACGACGTTCAAGTATAAATGACAAGTTGTGCTGACAGCCACACAGCGGCTTGGTCAATTTTAATTGCAGGATCAGCTGCAGAGTGATGCCACAGCCACAGATGAGATGGGAAGATGTATTGGTGTAGATGAGGAAAGGCAGAAAAAAGACGGAGGCACTTCACCGGCATGCCAACGCGGAGTCGTTTCCCTGTCTTTGACGAGCGCTCAGTCAATTCATAGGATGACATGAAAACCATTGGAGCCCAGAATTTACACCCAGATTTCCATACAGATATACGTGGATCAATGAAGCGGTATCCCACACTTCAGATTATGCAGACGCCATAGAAGATATGATCGAGCTAAACAAGGTCTAAATACTGAGGTCTCCATAGCATTACTGCAGGCTAAAACCTTTGGATCCACATTCATGTCAGAAATCCTAACGAGGGAAATTCTCAGAGGATGCTTATTATAGTGCAGAGTAGCAATGTATGAGTGCAGCAGCTGAAATATATATATATAAATATATTTCTGCACATGTCCAAAATCTGGCAGACACAATATTTCCCTGTAGGTATCTAACAGTCTGGGGCTGGTTGCACAAAATCAATATCACTCCAAATGTAGTCAGACTAAAAACACAAATTAAGGGTTTTGGGAGACTTTGAATAACTTGATGTTCCATTGTTACTGAGCTGTTGACCTGCCCCATAGCAGGGATTAAGTGGCCTGTGCAAAACAAGGTAATTATTGGAAATATGACACCAGTGCACAACAGACTGGCTGGAATAGAAAAGGCCCAACCCCTACTCTCATGTCTCCCCTTCTAGTGTAAGACGTGGTGAGTCAAGATTCCAAACTGGTTTTGCCAATACAATTAGTTCACTGTGCCTAAGTAAAATACCACTTCATTGAACTCCAAATTAAAAGCTATGCTCATTATGCTGATTTTCATAATGCTCCACAAGTAATCTGGTGCTTTAGAATCACACAGTTTTGGACTCCAGCAGAGTGAGTGGTTATACAATCAATCAGGTTGTTAAGAAATCCAGTTTGACCCAGCTTTCTGGGATATGAACTGCAAACCTGGGTTCGGGGACCTTGTAAGAGTTGCAAGATGGTCAGTATCACTAAATGGCAAACACTGGTCCTAAACGAAAAAGAAAAAAAACTACCCTCCCCTCATTTCCATAGGCTTTTGTTTATGCCACCATATATTGAGCCACTTCCAGAAACTGAAAACATGGCTAAGATTAAGGCAGAAATATGTCCTTATCATAGTTACTCTCCAGCAATCTTTTGAGATTGACATTTTGAAAAACTTTATTTACAGATAACATGTACAATACTTTCTTGGCTATGGGCCTCATTATGGCAGAGGGACGATGGATCTGCTCATTTTTTAAAAGCCATCACATCATTCTCTAGCTTATGGAACCTCATTATATACACAGCGAAAGCAGCTTACTAATGGCCATGTGTAGATGGCCGGTCAATGCACAGCAATGCATTCTACCAATGGGATACAGCAGCAAGCGAAACACTAACCCACTGACTCCAACCGTGCAAGCAACACCAAGAAAATGGGAGGCTAGAGCAGTGAAGTCAAATGCAGGTACAGCAGGGAGACAGTCATAAAGGAGGGAGAGTGTATACAGACTCTGTGGGGCCTAATGATGAAGGATGCACTGGGGGAATGCAGACTGTGGCTGATTGCTCAGCAGCACAAAACAGCCTGTTAACAATGAGCCAGGGAACAATACAGAAACGGGCTCAGAGGACCTTCTAAAACACTGCTTTTGAAAAGACTTATTAGACTGGGATTATAATAAATGACCTACAGGACTGACCACATTAAAACTCCTGGTTATAGGCAGAAGCGAGCACTGGACTGTGGCCCGGCCGGGTCAAGAGCTGCTGATTTCAGTTTGGCTTCATTAAGACGTGATGCAGAGCAGTCAGGACAGCTAGGATGTTACATCAAGTGTTACAAAAGAGTCCAAAAATAATCTAAGCTTTGATTCCACCTCTTTGACTGAATGGGGCTCCCTCTGGTGTTACGGGAGGCTTCCCTGTTGGATACGCTCAGAACATGATTAACACACAAAACACTGACAGCTGGAAGAAAAATACGATCATTGTAATACAACACAGATACCACACAACCTTGAATCCAAGGGGAAAACCTCCCAAAACAAAGGGCTGACCGGAATTTATACTTTTCCTAGAGCCACAGCTAAAGGCTGTGATTGGCCATTTGCCCTTGTACAACCGGATATTACCCAATAGGAAAAAGCCTCAAACTATCCATTAGCTGTCTACATTATGATGTAAACCACGTATAGAGAAAAGGTCATGTTACAATTCCAGAAAGGGCAGAAAATGTCCTCTAGTCATCTGGAATGCATGTGGCATTCTAACACCTACTTACAGTTATATAAATGTTCCAACAGGCACAGGTACGGGGCACACAAGTTAGCATTTCATAAAATGGGATAAAAAAATCGATACAAATGATTCGTTCTGATTTTACTTTGATCTGAAGCCTAATGTAAATGACATAACAAGCTTTGGACATATAGTGATCAAACTTAAGGTTTGGTAAACATTTGATAGTTCTCGCAAAGTAGCGGTGAATACACCAGCAACTAACAAATGCAAACTAAAATCTCAGCAATAATTTTTTTCCAGTCATTTGAAAAAGGATTCCATGAAATATTTGATTACCATGTCTTTCAGAGTGGCTCTTCTGGATGTCTGACTACCAGGTCAGGGTCAGGGTAGATTTAACACTCATTAAGCTTTGCATTCCGGTGACTGTCAAGAAAAGTAGAGGCAGAATGGCACACATTCCAAGAGAAATGGGAAAACGATAAAGACAAGCCAGTGAGCAGTTCTAGCCATCACATTAGAGAGGTTAGTGGTAAAAGTATTCAATGATTTAGTGTGGCCTGCAAAGGATGTTCTGAAAGTTGAAATGGCTCTTGTCAAGGAGAATGATTCCCCGCCCCTGACACAGAGTGACAGTAGCTACGACAGGAGGAATAAAGTCAGCAAATTGCTCATGTGCTCAAATATCTGGGTAACTTTATATTACCTACAAAAATGCCAGGGGACATAGCAGACCAAGTGAGGTCACTGTATTCAATTTTGCAGGGTTTTAATGGATTGATTTTGTATTTCACTTTTTTGACATGAATTATATTGAATTGTTTCAATTGTAAAACAGGACTAGATGAGGAGAATTTTATTTTGAGAAAGGTAGTATATGGAAACATGAGAACTCATCTCTAATGCATTAAACATGTGCTGCACATCGATGGCATCTCATACAGTCAGATGGGTCTTGTAACTGTTACCAGTGGCAAACGCTGCCGGTGTGTGGGCTTTGTCACATTTCACTCATCACTTATATGTGTGTGTGTGTCTAAGTGCACTCTCACGAGGTAGCAGGCAGCACTGGGGAAATCCTTGCTTGAATAAACACTCCTGTCTGCTCTCATTATATCTGCACTGTAAACACATTAAAACAGAAGATCAGCACCAGTGGAGCAGGAAGGAGCTGCACCTGTGCTGTGGGTCTGTCTGTCGGACTTTTGCATTCAAAATCCTGAAAGGACATCGATGCTTTATCCATATAAAAATAGTAATTCATACAATAAAGGTAATGTAGGGTTATGCAATTGCTATAGATCCGATATTAGGATTAACAGCTTTTTACTTTTCAGCATCATCATCATAACAGAGCAAGACTTGAAACAATGGAAAACCACAGCACTTTTAACTTATTTTATCACTTCTTTGCCTGTAACGCTAACCCTTGAACCCAAGTAGCAATATTATAACCTCTTGTATTTTAAAATGAAATGATGGTGGATGCTGTTTGCAACAATCCTCACCACTAACTAATCAAATATGACATATAGCACCTGAAGGCTATTTTCAGCTTGTAAGGTAACCAAACAAATAACATCAAACATAACTTACAACAATGTTTGAGTATGAATCAAACTAAAATCTTCTGAAATCAAATGTGGCAGCGAATAAAGCGTAGGTCCAATCTCAAGATCAAGGACGGAGTGATGCCTCTTGATCTTGACTTAAAGATAGACCCCAGAAGGGAACAGTGCAAAAATGAAAGTGGGTTAAGGAAGTACATGTTCTCTACACCATGACCATGAATAAAAAGTGTTGGACAGATGGGTAAATAAGTGGCGATTAAAAAAAAACCCACTCAAAAGTAGTAAGTACCTCTTTAGCCTTCTCATTTCATAGGAGTTTTGATACATGCTTATTGTGATTGTGATTCCTTTTTCTTCAATTGAAATAGTTAATTGTCTTTTTACCGATGATTCAACCTATATAATTTCATGTCCAGTGTTGCCTTGCTTATGAGCTCTGTGTCAACAGTTGCGAAGGAGAGACCTTTGTGTGTTTTCCTTCTGAAAAATTTGTTGTGTTTTCAGAGAAGTCTGTGAACATCAGGAGTAAATAAGTTGATTGATTAAATGCCAAAGCACAAACGGCCTCAATCAGTGTTTCCAACGCAGAAAACCAAACACTCAATAGCAGAGGAGTTTAGACTCCCCCCGCTTTTAATATGGTGCCTGACAAGACAAGCACCACAGAATTTAAGACTTTCCGACTTTCCAGTGATATAATCACATGTTGACTTGAAAAAGACAATTATATGTCCCAAACCGGCAGCTGTACACCTTTTACAATGCTTGACTGCTACTTGACAGAAAAGGGGTGAAACTGGAGAACTGTGGGCTTTTTGTCAGACCGTGTATAAGCTATGACGTGGAACGGTGTGGACTGCTGGTGCTTATTACGAAAGTCTTGGATACACTTGGCAACACTGTTTTCACTGTGTGAATAAAACAGAGTTCAGTCCAAGGTTGGAGATGTAGGGCATGCAGAGGACATGGAGAATCTGAGTGAATTTACAGAATGCAGTGAGACTGAAGTCACCACAGCGATTCCATGCCTCAAAGAGCACATCTCTTCCCCTGAGAGGACTCCTTCAAAAGTATTTCCCAAACACTGGGCCAGAGATCCATTCAATGCAGCATCAACTGCTGATTTCCATTCACCTGAGGAGGATAATTCATTCAGATGACATGAGAATCCAAACGAAGGCTGAGGCTGGGCGTCTCAGAAACAGAGTGAATTCTACGGAGAGGGATTACCCTTTCATAGACAAGAGGGTTTAAGCATTACGCCTCCCTTCGCCAAACTCTGTCTGAGAGATGGGGTTTTCTGCTGCTGCTGCTTTGAAAGTAAAGTACAGATCTAATAAGCTCAATATTGAGCCCGACTTGCGGCATCAATTCTGCGTTCCTGTTGCTGACTAAAGCAGGCTCACTGCGCCCACTGGTGATGGACGGGATCAATGGTTTCACAAACTGATTGCTCTCTTGCAAGTGTTGCCCTTTAAATGTTTGGTGCAAGTTGAGTTCACATCTTTTTTTTCTCAGGTTGTTTTGTCGTTGTGATGTAGAACGGATATATTATTTTATCTGACTATTAAATGTACTACATATTAACATTAACATTTTACGATGCATTTTTCCGACATAATGCAGGAAAGATGCACAAATGAAGACGAAGCTGAAGCAGGCCAAGTAACTTTTAAGCTTTAACGGGTATTTGCAAAGGCCTGGTGTTGATGGATGGTCCAGTCGAGCACACAGAGGTCACTTTGTATCTTGGAAACGGAAAACCCTGTCTTAATGGATCTCTAACCCTAAATCAAAAGGCTTCAAAAGACTATCCCTACCCCCAACTTCAAAGTCAGGTGTGACATCATGTCCATGTAGAAGGTCTAAAGCAGCACGCACACACACACACACACGCACACAGGAACACATCCCCTTAGAAGCATAATTGTGCAGCAGCAGATGCTGCAGTCACTGGGAGCAGCCAGTCATTAGCGGTGGCAGTGAGGTCATGTGTTCACCTGATGCATGTTGTTTGAGAACACAGGGTTTGGAGGGTTCAGCCCCTGTCTATAGGGATGTTAAGGGCTCTATCGATTTGTCTTTTGTTTCATCAGCATGCTGCCTTTTAAACAACACTTCCCCTGGGTAGCCACCTCTCTTTGTCTCATGTGCTGAAGGGTGATATGGAATGCTTACACCTGATTATTTGCAATTGCACAGTGCATTATCTTGGACTAGGCTTTTCCAAAATAACTATATTTTTGTCTGTGAAGCTACAGCATATCCTTTTCAGATCAAACATACACATGTGAATTGTATGTGTGCAAGGTTAATTCCTGGACCAGCAGGAAACAGGTAGGGACGGTGCCCTTGAAAAAAACCTTGAAAGATAAGATTTGTTCACAAATTATACAGTGTCATTTTTCAAAGGGTTCAGTAAAAATATTTAACAGCCGGCCATTGTCATCCTCCATAAAACACTGACTGTGGAATCAGGTAAAAATAAACTACATTGTGTGAGCATTCATGCTATTAAAGGAACATGTCATTCAGTGCAACAGTGAGGTTCATCAGTGTGTTAATAGTTTGTAGACGACGTGTTGATGTGAGGCACTGAGGAATAAGATAATTACAGAATACCAGTAGGCCGTGACCTTTGACTTGTAATGCCAGATTGCTCAACCGCTACAATGGAACTCCAACGCTCACAAGCATTTTAAGTTCTCTGACAAATCATTCATGCCTGTAACACGGTACCTTGCTGGTTCATGCATTGTTGCATAGTAGAAAGCAGATACACTCTTTCACAGCTTTTACTTTTTTAGCAAACCAAGCCTGCATCTATTTTATTGGACCTTTTTTTCTCCTTTTCATTACATCCCAACCCATCGGTGCAACAGTTCTATTAAAATGGATTGAGGGAGCTGTATTTCTTTCACGCATTGATCTGAACACAGCCTGAGTGTGATCAGGACCTGTATTTATCAATCATCTCTCAGAATCCTGAATACCTGAGTGCACAGAAAATGATTCCAGCACTGAAAGTAGTCCTGACCCAGAATAGGACCCGAGAAATATTTATGAAATATCTTACACTTACAGCAGGGAGAGGAATAACTCTGAGGAGCCTGATGCTGCTATTTTATGACACTCAGAGCTGCCAAGTTGAATTTATGACATGATGTAATATTTCTGACAGTTGCAGTTTGAAATATTAAACAGAGGTAAAATTAGAAACACTACATATTAAACCATTTTGATGTGCAGGGGATCGGCAACTAACTTATACTATTTGCCAAGTTGTACAGCATAAATATAATAAAAAAATAAAATAAAACATGATCAAACTACTGCAACAACTCTTCAAATACATGGGGTCCATATGTATTATTTTATATACATATAATCCAACATATATTTTGACTGTGTAAAATCCGAAAAGCTGTGGCAAACCATATATTTTAACCATAGGCCTGCTTATGATCATACTCTATTTTGTAGAAAACACACAAAGGCATCTTGTGTATCATGGAATGGGTTTTGCTTTCCTTAATACTGGCCAAATTAGATAATATTTAAAGTTTTAAAAAAACACTGCTCTCTAAGTTTGGACGATAAATAAAGATTATCATCACACAACTAAAGCACTTCAAAAACAATACGATGAACACATATGGCTACAAATGAGTGGATGGCTACATTCAATTATAGACACCATATGTATTTTATAAACATAAGACATTTAACATGGAGGGTCGGGAAATGCAATTTTGCGCCAGGTGGGAATAAATGGGCAGAGTTCTTTCTTTCACTTTATTTGCTGCTTTCTCAAAGAATTAATTCAATTCATGTTCAACAGATTTTGAGTGACAGGTCACAGCCTCATGTGTAGACTATATTTGTTCCTCTTGTCTATACTGGACAGAATGAAATCACATAGGGAACTTTCAGTAAGATGATGGAGCCCTTATTCTCTAAAAGTGCTTTTTAATTTGTATTCAAATTAAACGTAAGGCTTGTGCAGTGCAAAATAGCCTAATCAACTTAATTTGAATAATCCTCAGTGCATTTCCATTCATCTGTTTAATGCACATTTTTAATTTGACCTGGCGGTCTTTTAATTACATCGTCTTGTTGTTGCTTCTCCATTTGCAATGGTCTAATGGCACCCGACTGGAGAAGAATAGCCAGCCTATCCTATCTCCATGAACCTCCACCTAATGTTCTCTTGATATTAAAAGCAGATTTATAAAGGATGGCTTAAACCTCATTATAGCTTCTACGGAACTGATAGCATTTCAACACTGAATGAGAACTGTGGATTGTGTCCAGTGACCAATAACCCCCTTTATTTTATATATAAAGGCATGTTACTGTTGATCGTTGTTTTATGACCCCAGAAATGTGACACTATCCTTGAGGAACATTTTGGGAAACAGGCCCAGGACATTTATTAATTCATGATGATTTACACATTGAGCCACCTCTATACCTCCACTAAAACGTGCACAACCTTTTCTATAATGAGTGGTTTCTTTAAAAATAGAGTCCTGTACGATACAATTTTGTTGTTAACTGGTAATAAACATCCATCTATCTATCCATTATCTATACATCTTATCCTTTGAGGGTTGGTCATAAAACCTGTCCCGAGTCCCCTGCTCACACCTACCGAAGATGCTTGTGATATGTGTGCGACCCAGAGAAAGTCTCCCATGACCTTGAGGCTTAATAGTAATTGTAATAAACTCTACTTATCTTGCATTTACCCTTCGTGACCAAAACCATTCCAAAATAATTTAAAATGTGTTAATAAATTCTCATGGTATCTGTCTGAAGAACGTTCAAACTCCATTATGTCCTGCTTCTAGATTTAGCCCCGCTCATTAAGAACAACCACTGCCTGCTTAGCATCATCGGACTTTCTTAGACTGACCAGATTAGAGTGTAAAACTAATGTGATGGGTTATTTTTCCTGGCCGCTATAAAGTCGGCCTCTGTCTCCGGGAGCCTCTCACCAGACAAATGGCTCCTTTGCATAAAACGTAGCCTTCTGTGACTTTGTGTTACATTAGAAAGCAAGTATGCATGGCAAAATGCCAAGCCCTGCATATATTAGGATTCAGTAAAATCGGCACTGCCTGCCTCTATATATGGAGCATCAGTCTTTTCTTTATCCAACATCATCTTTTTTTTTTAACACAGTGTAAGAACAAGAGTTTTTTTGTGGGTTTCTCCAATGCCCTGCTGGCTCCAGACGTGTGTGCCGAGCACCAGAGAGAAGATGGAGGAAGTCTATTTGCTCTGATTAAACTGATTACAATGCTCTCACTCTGTGTGGGCTGAAGGAAGGAAATAATTGCAGCCTTGTAAGCACAGGTCAGTAGATAATGGAAAGTTTTTGCTGTTAATTAGTTCTAATAGGTTTAAGTACCGTACCAGTCACTGGGAGTCAAGCCAGGCGCGATGCCTTGTTTTGCTACAGGATGTTCCTCTCGGTGAATTTTAACTGTTATGCTACATTTCTCTAATTTTAGCATCACACAATCATTTTCTCTCCTGTTTGATATAGCAAGGGACAACATAGATTTGCAGTTATAGCCTTGTCCTGATCTTAAAAGGTAAATTAATGTTAAAAAGGGTTAGGGTTTTATTGTTATATAAACTATAGTTTACTATCGTGTGAAAATACAAATATCAGCTCAGTCACTGCTGCCAGGGATGATTTCTAGTTTGAACCCCTGAAGGTAAGAGTATTTAATTGTGCCTTTCATTTGTTTCAAAGATACTCAGCAAAAATACATTTTCATTCAAATCAGGAGTTGTTGGAGTGGAATTCTCAATTTATTTATTTTGATATTCTTTTGTCAGATAACTGAATTAATTCAAAATCGGAAGGCTGCTCATGAACACTTCATCATCCTGTGCGCTGCTGAGCTTCAGGTGAAATCACAATGTAATGATCAACGTCAACAAACATAAAATAGCACTGACTATATTGACATTTAAAATGAGTGAAGACACAGAAGGCTCTTAGCAACACAAGTAGTCATTTTCATGTCAGCCATAAATGACATGCTAATATGTATTTGTTGTAAAACATGAGAAATGTCAGCAAAGCAAGTCAATACATAAATAAAATCAAACAAATGTGGCTGCCGAAGACCAGGTGCTCCGTTTTCAAGAATCTCAAGCCTGAAGTTTAATCTGTGAGACCGGGATTAGGCGGAGAGATTCACCTTTATATAAGGGCTGGGTGGGCTCCTCTCTAACCTTAGCAGATCCATTATTATGTCAGTCAACTTATGTACCTGCGTTTATATTTTTATTTATAGTTGGCAAGATCTTGATTTGTGTTTTTTTATTGTACAGAAAATCATCCATTCTACCATTCCTCCAGCATTTCATTGACCTCAGCCAAAACATGTTTAAATGGCTCTTGGATCTTTGTGTTTAGATTTGCTTACCAGCTAGAGGCTCTATGGTCCAGTAATCCTTGCACTACTGATTCAAATATATTGTTTATTGTCTTTTTCACTGTTTCCAGTGGACACAAGGCTCGGGTTGGAATACAAATTTAGCTGGAGTCAAAACATGCTGGTTTCCATGTCATTTAGGTCTGATTTCTTTTTCGTAGGCTGGCACTTAAGTTTGAATGAAGCGAAATCTGCCAAATCCAAATTGTGCTCAATGACAACATGCTTAAAATTGATATTGTCTGCACTGAAAAGTTAATCACTTTAGATTATACCCTTTATTTGATTTAATACTAAGAGTAAGATGAGAGGATTGATAACACCCTCTGATTGTCTGGCCGGTTTGTAGCTACTTTAAGAAGCATTTTAGCTCTTCTGCTTTTCTTTTGATTTTGATAAGACGTGTTAATGAGCTTTAGAGGCGCTGGTTCTCACATCTGCTGCTCATGTGTTGTACTGCTACTCTGAAAGCTAATTGTTTTTTGAGAGGGGTTTGACTCAATTATCATTCAGGAGTCTAATGATGTTGTATTGCACTGTTGCATTATATTGTTTGGCGTATTCATGTCATCTGTTTAGTTCGGCTTTCACTCAGATTACCTACGGGACTTTAAGGCTTTGCCCAAATTCTCATGAATCATATTCACATTAAGAGTACAGATCAAGAGCAGTAGGATCAAAGCACCATGCTATGTGGTTATGTTTTTTTGAGGGAATTAACCCTTTCCAAATATGTTATAGTTCCGCAATGCAAACAAGTTTTGAAGGTTTCACAGTATTACATTAAAACCTGCATAAACAGGCAAAGCAACGTTAGATCTTTATCAGGAAAAAAATCTATTCAGATGCTAGACAGCCTATTCAGAGGCACACAAGATAGTTTTTGGAGCATTCAACGATTGAAATTTTGGGCCAGGAATAAGTGTTAAAAGATTTATCAGTGCTCTTCATAGCCTTGCAACGGACTGTGCAAGATCTCAGAAAACTTATCTGAGTCGGAGTTATGGTTGGCTTAATGTCATTTGTATTTGGGTCCTAATCTAAGACTATAGCCAGAGTACACAGAGTGAGGAAATAAAGAGGTCTATCTGTCACATCATCATTTAGCTCTGGTTGAGGAGACATTACCAGTGACCTGGGCTTGTCAACACCTGGAAGAGTAAGTAATGTAAGCTACATTGCTTATGTAAAAAACGACAATTTTCAATTGCCATGATGATTCAGTATATCAATGTTTCTGTGATGAAAGAGAGGGGAAGCGGTTGATACTGTTGCTTCCTCTAGCAGTCCAAGAATCGTGACTCCTATCCATCCTGTGATGGACGAGCAACCTGTCTAGGTTGTGCCCATCCTCTTGCCCACTGCCAGCTGGGTTTGTGTCCATTCTCCGTGAAACTCAATAATTATGAATGGAGGATCACAGAGGAAAAACATTACCTGGAATATGTACTGATATAATGCTAATGTCAATATTGAATATTTGTGGGCTAGCCTGGAAAGAAAACAAAATGAGTTGTTGGTGGCTATTTTTTGAAGGATAATTATTGAGAGTAGAAAATATCTGTGTATATTGATAAATAAATGCTGCTGAAAGAGCTCCCCAAAATCTGAAGCTAACTGTTTCTTGTCTCATTCTTATTATTTCTGTTTTACACAAATGATCTGTTATGGGTTCTGGACCCAAACTGGACCTGTAACTTGTGCATCTACTGAGCGTGCTGTTCACCATCACGAATCACCACATGCTTCTGCTGCCTTAGCCAGGCATAAAACATCACCTTCCTTCCTGAGTACTTAGATTCCACTTTGACAAGGTACTGGCAAGCAGCTTCAGATGCTTTCTCAAACATCAGTGACACAGTAACTCGAGAGCGCAGGAAGCAGACGTCCAAATCCATGTGGACTCAATCAGAGTCTCTCCCTGCAGGGGAAGCTAAACTACAACACACAGCAAAAGAACAAAGTGCAGATTCTATCTGCAGTACACTAATCAGCTACTGTCAAACAGAGTGGCAAAGCTTGCCCACCCCTGATCTAGGACCTACTTTAGAAAGACAGGATCTGTCGTTGACTGAATCTGAAACAAAGAGTTGTTTGTCCTAAACTTACAGAGACAAAAATCCACAACATTCTCTGGGCCAATAGGAGAAAGGTGGGCAGTTGAGCTGAACATGTAAACATCCCCATGGGATTAACATCTCATATGGACACCAAGGCAAGCTGTGCACGACTAAGGTTCATACGATATTTTGTACATTTTTTTTTTTTACGAGAACATTTAATTATGTTTCTTACATCAAGGGGTAAGTGTACAAATGTTTAACCATTTTGAGATATCAGATACCATTACATGTTATGAAAACATATAGGTTTATATGTGCGTTTCTTTTATTCTGCTTATAGCGCTGAGCATGTATTGTAATTGTAATCTCATTCTCTGCCTCGCTCTGGTAGAAAACAACAGGGGCTGTTGAGGACATGTTTCTTAATGTTAATCTCAATAAATTAAGTTTATCAATACTTTTTCGTAGAAGCAAGTTTAATATTTAACGTTGAACAGTATGTTGCGCTGCAATTCCATCTGTGCAACTGTCTCTTGGTAGTTTATGCTTCCTGTTGTTGTGCTTAAAGTGTTTTTGGTTGAGTCAGTTTTCCTCATTAATGCTGGGCAGGGAGCAGTACACACAATAGATGGTGATTCTTTCTCTGCAATATCTCCGTCACACTAACTGCCTGAGGCATAACATGAGATCCCCTGTTGATTCAATATCTGAGCTGTCCTCATCAGATTGTGACTGTAAAGCCAGGACAGGAGTTTCTGAGTGATCTTTTCTTTTGTAAAATGAATCAATCATTTGTCCATTGTCCCCAAAGTGTCAAGGAAGAGTGAGTGAACCTACAGACCAGAAGCAGCTAGGAATTTTTTTTAGGGTTATTTTTTGGCAATTGCTTAACTGAACTGAAAAGCCGACATTTTATTTTGACAACCCTCATAATAACGCGACATATTGTGCTAGTTAAAATAAAAAAGTAAACCAATGAAGACAATTGCAGTTTAATTTAGTAAATAAGGAAACCAACAACCGTGGCACTACATCACACAGCACATTACAGCATTTTAAGTTTCTCATACCAACTTAGCACAGGGAAACTGAAGGCGGACAGCTGTTCATGGTACTGCGCAGCACTTACGCATCCGGTGTGAACCCTGCATTGAAAGCCAACACAAGCTTAGAAACAAGGTCACAAGCTAATTCCACTTGATGTAAAGTGGAATTAGCTTGTGTCCAAACCACGGCCCTCGGGCCATCTGCGGCCCGCCATCCATTATAAATTGGCCCGCCTTCAAATTTCTTATTTATTTATTCTTAAATTAACAATTGGCACTAACTTATAATAATTTGTAGTTTTGCTCAATTTTTTAAGAAATTGTACTTTCTTGATACTTGTTGTTCTGGATTTGTGCCCAAAGGTATTCTTGAATGCACTGATTGTAAATCGCTTTGGATAAAAGCGTCCGCTAAATGAATTGTAATGTAATCGACTATGGCCCACTGTATTTTACTTCTCAGTTTTTACACTAGGTGGTGCCCAACTCATCCCTGACCTGCCAGCTGTCCCTCAGAACGCCGCCACGTCCTTCGCCCTTAGCGAAGCGACTGAGGCGCACTGTCAACAGTCCGCTCCAGGGCCGGGGGGCGTGGCGGCGTCAGTGGCCCAGACCTTCGAATCTTTTTCTGTATTTGGCCCTCAGGATAAAAAGTTTGGATACCCCTGATGTAAAACTTTGCAGCAACAAAACAAAATTTGTGCTTTTACTTTGAACTTGCTGAAGAGGAACTTATTATTTTCAATATTGTTGCCGTAAAAGACATTAGCTGTACACACTACTGTAGTTTATCCAAGGATGTAAAGTAAATGTTCATCTCAGTTTGCAGCCTGCTGGCTAAGGCCCTGCCCCTACTGACTGTTGCACTGGTAGCCTATTTCAATAAAGATAATTATTATTGAACATATTAAGTAGCCAAATCAAAACAAACTCAACAAAACACATACCTCCTAAGAATAAAACGTGTCACATCCAGCCAAACTAAAAGACAGACATTTGTGGAGTTACTGGGTCTCATTTTATCCATAGATCTCGTGATGTTTTATTTGTGTAGAAGAAGGCTTATGCTTTTCAACCTAGTCACTACTTACCCTAAACTTTGCAGAGGATCATCCACTAAACCCTGTATCTTTTGTAATGTTATTTTGGTTTCACTTACAATTCTAGCTAAAGGTCTTATCGATGCTGTTACTCTGTATACTGGTCTTCTTTCCTCCTAATCCCTTATTATTTGGGTTTATTCTGGGATTTATTTTGTATCCGGTGTATTCTGCTCTTGGATGTTATTTTTAATGGACCTCCAGCAAAGCAGATTTATATAAATCGATTTTTTTTTTTTATTCAACCACAGTTACTCTCCATGATCAGAACAGGAACACAATCCGACGACACAACGTTCATTCCTCCAGTCCTGGAATCTGGTCTAAGTGAGAAAATAATGCCGAACATGGTGCAAACGTTGCAACACCACCAATATGTAAACTCTGTTAAAAAAATATAACAGAACCTTTAATATATATATGTATATATATATATATATATATATGTATATATATATATATATATATATATTTGTATTGGATGGGGCCGAGAGCTCACAGAAGCAATAACTCAAGCTGACAGATGGTCTCGAAAGAACTGCCTGACTTTATTGGTAGCAATTTTCACACTAACCTTCCTCTTATCAATACTGGGGGCTAACGATGCACATCACTCTGCTCATCGTGTCAAAATCCATCAAAAATCTATGGAACGGTGAAAACAACCACCAACACAACTGATATGTCAAGAATATGAGGAACTTAAATACTAGTGGCATTTACCAAGGAGCATTTAGAACTTTGGAGGTAAACATAATTCATCTAAAGGTTTAGTTTGCAGACAACCCATGTCCATGACAATGTCTTTGAAAACCCTTCACGACTGGTGTAACAAAAGTGCAAGACATCAGTGTCTTTTGGAGATGGGGTGGAAGATTGGCCTGGTCCTCCTTCTCAGATTAATCCAAAGTATAAATCTTTGTGTTACGGTGTTACAGCAAATACATATAGGGTGCAGAAAAGTTGATTTCATCCAATGTGTCTACTTGGCCTTCTCCTACCGTGTTGTGAACAAGCAGGGGGACCCTAGAGCGTAGCTGGTTACCAGTAACTTTAGGATATCAAGGGGCTGGCATCAGGACTGGCCACCTGGTGATGACGACCTGTAGAGTCTCTGGACACCAGCCTTAAAATATAAAAGCGAGTTCAAGGAGGCATAATCCTTGTGCATTGTTTTTTGATTGAGTGGCGGTCTAAGGCGATCACCTGTTCAAACCAACTTCGCAGATGACGTAGGAAATATCACTCTGCTTGGTCAGGGGACCCTCAAATTCCAAAGCCAGATTTGGGCAATACCAGCGAGCAGCCTCTCAATAAGATGCTTGAAGGTGGCCGAGGCATTACAGCCTCACTTTAAATTGCCACAACCCCCGGCCAATGGAGGAGGTGGTCTTGGAGTATTGTCAACTCCTCCTGCCAATAGCCACTGCAGGAGTAGATATAGTCAAGGGCGTTGTTGAGACAGTCTTTGCAGGTGAGGTGGTAGTCAACACAGAAACAATAGGTACTGTCCTTTTTAAGCAGGACAGCTGCAGCCACCAGGGGGCTACTGGAGGGCTGGATGATGCCCGCCTCTGCCATCTCTTTTATCTCTTCTGCTGCTGTCAGCGTGGTGGAGGGTTAGTGGACAGTGGATAGTGGATGTAGATGGTTTGTGCTCTTTTTCTTTGTTTTTGAGATTTTCATTTATTTATTTATATTTAATGCTACTTTATCTTCTCAATCCTGACGCTCCGCCTGAATACAAAACCATATTCAATTTCAATGGACATTTTTTATAAATATGCATTATGTTGAAACCTTTCCATCCTTCATGGGGACTGAATATAATTGAACTCACCAGGATCCTTCTGGCCCATTTGTTTATTCCTTTTTCCATATAGAAGCTATGAATTGGAATAAGCTATTTGGGTATTCACCTTTTTAATGTTGTTGTTTAGTTGTTGAAATAGCAGTTGTGGAGCTCAACAACTCTTCTCATGTCAGTAATAGTCAGAGGATAGTTTGATCTCCTTCAGTACACTCTGCATGCTTGCTAATTCAAATAACTCACAGTGTAAGCAGTTGGGGGAGATAGGGGGGTGCCTGATCTCAGTCCCTCCCCTGTGCTTTTTGCCTGATAAGAGATGACTTGACAGGTGCCTGCTCCTCCTCCTTCACTGCCATCACAATCCCTCAACATCTTTCAGCAATAAATACAGAGCAACTCTCCTATAATTTCCTGTCCATATGAAAACCTTTCATTAAATCACAAATAATCTGTCACGCTTATGCTAATGCAGATGATTGGAAAACAAATGATTTAATATTATTGTCTCTGGGTCTCTTTGACATGGCACAAATTTACTGGCACAAGTAGTTGAATGACACAGGCCATTTATATGACTCAGGTGATTCCCTTTAAAAACTGCTCCTTACTGTGATCTTTTTAGGAAATATGCTAATTGGCTCCAAGGGAGAAAGTTAGATGAGTGCATTGATACCTCTCTCACATCTGTTGGTAAATATAAGGCTAAAGCTACAAATAGAGATAAATAGCACATTGTACAGAGATCATTTCTCAAGAAAGTTTAGTTTTCCCCGTAATGTTGTTTATAATGATTTAGCCTCTCAAACATCTGACATTTAATGTAGGACAATCTACACTGTGATAACTTGCAGTTATAATGTTGTGGCTGGTGCAAACATCTTGCAATCAGTGCTGCATTGAAGCCCCTTACGTTGAAAGTGCTCCTGAAACTGCAAGATTGAGCTTGAAAAAATGAGCCTGCCTTTTGCATGGTTAAATAAATTAGACAACGCACACACACACACACAGACACACACAGTTGGGCAGGTGCCTTTTCAAGATCCATGCACAAAGCTAAATTGTTCATTCTATAACGGTGAGAGCACTCTCTGTGGTACCTTCACTTTTGAATGGGTAACTGAAATCCATCCGGAGTGCTGTCTTTGACTCAGCTCCGGAGCAGGCTTTCCAAGCCTCTGTTGTGGAGCAGCTTCAACGGTCTTGAAAATGGGAGACATCTTTCTCAGAGACAGGATCAATCACAGTGATCCAGTTCATCGAGTCCAAGACACAGACAACTAAAGCCACTGACACCTGATCATGTGCAATACAGACTGGGCAGAAGCAGCTGCAGAGAGATGGGAGGTGGATCAGAGACAGTGTTATGGTGCATGTGACAAATTCTCTACCATGACTACTGCTTGTACAATGTCAACACATGTTCCTTTATTCTGAAGTCAGCAGTGAATCCAGACATACTTAGGAGACAGATGTCTTGCCAACGAAGAAAACCCATTCTAAAAGTGTAAGGCTGTTGTGAATAACGTCACCTTGGCTATTATCACAAGTTTCCCTGCATCCCTGGCACATCAACACCATCCTCGTGTCCTCACTTAAAGAGGCCTTTTGAGAAATCAGCCTGAGTCTTGACTTTGTGGAAATGCTAATGTTTTTGTGATGAGATTCAAAGCTGTGTATTTGAATATTGCTGAAATCTACCTCCACATTTCAGGTCCATTGACTGCATTTGATGTCATCTGAAAAATACATTGCCTGTTAAAACAATACATGTTCTGTATGATTATTATTCAACAATTCACTACCTTAAAGTAAAAACTGAACGCAACTCTTTTGAGATATGTTCAGCAACTCACTGTCAGGTCCTAAAAAAGCTCGTTTTTGCACCTAGATTAACATTTGCTTTTAGTTCCATCATACAGTGGAACTAATTCAGCATTTCATTACATCATGAATGAATCAGTCATTATTTGCTTTATTTATTGTAAAATATCGATTGATTGAATAATAAATCAACAAGTGATAATCACCAGATTAATTCCTAGAATTGCTGCGGTGGATTCCAGTATGAGGGGCCGTGAGGGACATTATTCAGAATATCCTCTCACACACACATCTGAAATGCTCTCACACACACTACTGAAAAGCTCTCATACACACTAGTGAAATGCTCTCACACGCACATATGAAATGCTCTCACACACACATATGAAAAGCTCTCACACACACATATGAAAAGCTCTCATACACACACATGAAAATGTCAGTTGAAACGGAAGGTGTTTCAGTTGAAACGGTAGGTATTTCAGTTGAAACGGAAGGTGATCAAGGATAGTTATGTGAGGAGGGGGGGGGGCTTGTGAGCGCCGTGTATCAGTGTTTCGGTTGCGGTGAGAAAGGACACACGGTCCGAAGCGGAGTGACCCGGCTCTGCCCGGTCCTGATGCGGCTACGAGCGCTGGGGCGGGTCCCCTGCTGCTCCTCCGGTACCGGAGCGACGGGGACCCGCTGCGGGGAACCGCTGCCCGGCCGGCCCCTCCGGGAAGGCCGGTAAGCTCCACGGGCTTCACCGTCAACATCTCTGCGGAGCAGGCACGTGTACAGACAATTTGGGGGGCAGCGGCTCAAACCCCCCAAAAAGGGCACCCATCGCCCAAAATTATTTATGAAATCAAAAATAATAATAATAATAATAAATAAAAAACACAGTAGGATATTTTCAACTGATATATTTATTTTTGTTAACAAACTAACTCAAATTATCAAATTGAATGAATAACAGGCAAAAGCAGACAAAACAAGGTCATACTGAATAACCAAATAATATGTTAGGGTTAGAGTTCGTGATGTGCTTTGGGGGCTTGTGAGTGCCACGGAGCATGTCGGGGTGACATTCTCACAAGAACTCAAATAAATGCTCCGTCAGATATCAGAACACATTTAGGGGGAATCTATGACAGAGAGAATCATTTTTATTCTTAAATATTGATGAATGAAGAAAAAAATGGGCTCCAGCAGAAGGGCACTTTTCTCATCCAGGGCATTAGGGCCAGTGCTTGAGCATCATTAGGGGTGTATCTGCGCATGTGCCTGCCGCGGAGCATGTTGGGGCGAGTGTGTGTGTGAGAGAGCTTTTCAGTAGTGTGTGTGAGAGCATTTCAGTAGTGTGTGTGAGAGCATTTCAGTAGTGTGTGCGAGAGCATTTCAGTAGTGTATATGAGCACATTTCACTATTGTGTATGAGAGCTTTTCAGTAGTGTGTGTGAGAGCATTTCAGTAGTGTGTGTGAGAGCATTTCAGTAGTGTGTGCGAGAGCATTTCAGTAGTGTATATGAGCACATTTCACTATTGTGTATGAGAGCTTTTCACTAGTGTGTGTGAGAGCATTTCAGTAGTGTGTGCGAGAGCATTTCAGTAGTGTGTGTGAGAGCATTTCAGTAGTGTGTGTGAGAGCGTATAGTTTATCAGTAGTGTGTGTTTGAGAGCATTTCAGTAGTGTGTGTGAGCGTATAGTTTTTCAGTACTGTGTGTGAGAGCATTTCACATGTGTTTGTGAGAGCTTTTCAGTAGTGTGTGTGAGAGGATATTCTGAATAATGTCCCTGACGGCCCCTCATATTCCAGACCTAGTATGTTCAAAGGTTTTAAGATCAATCTTGAGACCTTGAGATCAATACCGTTTTTTTCTCTTAAGTGAAAAGGTTGTGACTTGGGGCACAGATTTCATCAGATTTTCCATTTTAATATATTTCACTTTGTAATCCTTTTTATCCCTCGCCTCATCTCTGTCCACCAGGTCCTCATACATTTTCCTCCCCGGGTCTGGTTCGGTGATCTGCCTATCTGAGTCTTCACTTTCCCAAGAGTATGTGTGTGTCTCTGTGTTTTTCAGTGACATACTTACCCTGTTAACTGTCTATCATTGAAATAACTACATTAAACATGAACCCATTGAAATGAGCCTATTTTCCTCATCATTTTTTTAAACTACTGACAGCAGCACATCCCAACCTATTGATAAGCAAAAAGGCAAATGTACTACACCTGCAGCAACATGAGCTTGTTAATCGACAATGCTTGTTTCCAAAGAAATTCAAAGAATTCTTTAGATATTTTTTGTTGAAGATGTGCTGAGATGAAATGTTTTGAGCTTCTTGATTGAAGATTTTTTTGAGGAGGCTGTTGAGTGGTACATTCGTGTTGCCTTAGTATTCCTGAGATTTAAATATTGAGAATAACTGAGGGCTTTCCTGGTAGAGTAATACTGAATGTATAGCTTTACGTTCAGAGTGTGTGCATTAATGTAGCTCATGTTTATCATATTTTCGCATCAGCCAAGCACTCAGGACCAGCAGGAAATAAAGTGTGTGTTTCTGTTAGTGTGTGCGACTGCAGAGCGACTCAACACTGACTTTCCGTACTCCCGTGCCTCTCTCTAATGTACCTGTCACACTATTGATATATGGCTGCATGTATATTTTAAGGTTCACATGGCATGCATGTCACCTGCACTCTGTTTTTGGCATGATGATTGATCAGTGCTTTTTCCTGCAGTGTTTTTCACCAGATGAGGCAGTGTTCTGGTCGCATGGGGTACATTGGATATAAATCGAAGAGGTTTATCATATATTTTCTGGTATCTGTTTAATTCGAAGGCCGGTTTCTAAAGAACACGTGAAAATGCGCACAAGTCATCTGTGTACCCCTGTGCATACGCAGTGGTCCATTGTGATTGGTTAAAAAGACTGTACCACCATTCAGTAGCATTAGTCAGTGAAAGCAGCACTCTGAGCACTGTACCGAAGAAACTCTGTGGCCATTAGGCTTTATTTTCAATCTGTACAATTGTAGTAGCCACCACTGAGAGCCGTCATTAAAAAGCTCTTGTTGTATGTGTGCACTTACACTTGTGTAAGTATTGCTTTGGGAAATACTGTTAACTTTTAAGATCAATAGCTATGGGAAAACAGGGCCCTGGGCAGTTATTGCCGTACTGCCATACTATCCCACTATTGGTCTTATTAACTCTGCTGATGTTTGTGGGATCTGTTTATACTGTAATCGCAAACTCATTGGCTGAATTGTTAAAACCAGGATATCAAAAAAAAGGAAAGGTCATCTAAGCTGATGGAAACAGATTTTTAAAAGGTGAAAATATAAAGAGCCGGGGGATCTGGATTTATGGCTGCTGATTCCACAATTATAACAGTTTAAAGAAGAAGAGACAGATATATTCACAAAAAAAAAGAAAACAAAAAAATGGAATGCGACGTTGCAGCCAATAACCCAAGGAAATATGTCCATATCTGATGCCTCTTGATTTATCTCCAGCACCAACATTTAGCGCCTATTCAGGAAGTAATGTGTCCCTCATGGATTAAGGCAGAAAATAAAGATGTGGAGGTTGTGGTGTTGGATTGGTGTGTGAAGCATCTGGCTTTCAAAGAGACTCAGGAGATAAAAAATGTGCAGCTAATATTAACGCAATCCTTTTCTAACCTTTACTAAACCATGAGTTAATTGCAATAGTTTTATTTATTAGGAGCAGCAATAAAATGGTAGAGCATTAATGGTAGGTAATCTTATAACAATATCTTAATTATAATCACATAACAGTAGCTGTTAAAAAGGCACACTATTAGTTATGTAATGGGAACTTTTATATATGGAAAGTTTTCTGCCAAGTTTTTTGTCCCTGTCCCAATTCCTCTCCCTTGGCCCTGCCCCTAGTAAGGAAACACCACTTGCTAGGTCACCAGGAGCCAACTACACTATCAACTAAGGTTATTAAATCTTATCCAACAACATTACAATAGTCTGATGGTGATGGTAGAGGAACAGTCAGACGGTCACAAGGGTCGTTAGGAGTCAGCCTCTTGAGACCATGAACATCCACAGCTAAGTCCGGTATCATTAAGCTTAAATATTTAACTTCATCACTTACATGTATCGTAATGTTCAGTTTTAATCATCGTCACAATAATAAATAACAATCAAAATTAACTCTTGAAGACATGAAAAACAATTTCCATCACATCATATCCACCAAGGATTATTATTGTTATATAGCAGGAAGTTAACTACTGATCCAGAATAGATGATATTCCAGTGATGATCGTCACCCTAAGAGAGCCACACTTTAAAACCAAAGGTTTTATTTAGAGTCAAGACTAATATAAATAACATTCCATATGTTGTATTCTGTCTGAAGGAGGGGAATGAAATGTGACACAGGATTGCTATTTCATGGATAAGCTGGGATGTCGGACAGTGGGAGATTGGGAGACAGTGGGAGATTTCAAACTTGAATTTCAACACTCTTACTGGGGATATGTCAACGCCAGCCTCCTGCAGAGGGGGTGCTTGGGTAATGATCACCCAGGGCTATCTGTTAATTCTCAGCAGATTGCCGCCATATTGGGTGAAGCAGAGAGATCCGAGTTTAATTGTCCTTTGCATGTTCACTTATTTCACATTTATTGCCCTTACAATTTTTCAAAGCTGGAACGCTGCCTCATTTGTGGGTCGGAATAGTTTTTTAGATTGTTTCTCTGAAACAATTGTGCCGAACAGCAATAAGAGAAAATGGAAAACATAATTGTTATAAGCTTTAACATACATATTCAGAGTATACACCACTGTGCATAATAAACTCGCCTGAAGCTGCTAAATTTTTTGGAACTGCAGATCCTCTTCGCTACGTGCAGTTTCCACCTGCCTACTGCATGCTGAGAAAAATTCAGTCACAAATGCTGAAATGGCAGATTTTTGGTGTGCGTACTGAACGAGGAGTCAGTGAATGAATGTGAGAGAAGAGAAATATAATTTCACTTGTCAAACCCTGGCCTCTTTCCTAGTATAGTGAGCGCTGCAAAGGAATTCACTCACAGCATAAATGTTAGTGTGGCATCACCATTTCAATTTACATATGGGAATGGGTCTGGAACCTCTCAGTTCCAGTTTGCCATGAAAGTCAACGACTGCAAAATGACTCTCACTAGTGATGTGGGGCCTAATGTGGGCAATGAAGCCCGGGCAGCCAATCTACCCCACAACCATGCTGCTGGAGGACAGACATATGGAGGAGTCATGTTTGAAATCCCTGAGCCAGGATCTGTGCAAAGCATGAGGCTTCTTCCTATCATCTTTTATTCAGAAGTACAATTGATTACAAACTAAAGAGAAGACTCACCACTCAGACACACCTCCAGGACTGTGACGTGTTTGTATTAGCTGGAAGAGAAAAAAAAGCTGTATCTATGCAGGGCCTGCATGTTGGCTGTAATATACCGTCCCACTTAGATGTGCAAAGCACTCGCTCAATGAGCTGCAGCTTGTTGACGTAATTCAAAATGGCACAAAGATAAGTGATTTTGCAGTAATCATCTGTCCACATATCCAAAGTGACTGGCCTGTTGCTTTCAGTCAGCCGCATTCTCAGTCCTGGGGTGATGATGAATGGGGGGGGGGGGGTGAGAGGTTGTCAGCGGAAGTGGCGATGAAATAAATCATGATGACTAAGTAGGCTTGATAACTATGATGCTGGTTTGGGTGTTTAAATTTGTGCCTTATTTTAATTTATTTTTCTTCTCTTTGTTATTGCTGTTCTTTATTTTTCCACCCACTGCCACTCTGAATTTAAAGATATATTTCTCTTTCACTTGAGGTGGTCCATGCATCAACTATCATGAGTTACTGTAAGTACCAACAATGAAAAAAATAATCAGCAATTGTTAAAAGAAAAATATACTTGTATATTTAAATGATTCAGTCCACTGTGTCCTTGTTTCACACTTAAGACTATAGTCTTAATTAAATAAAAGTGTTTTGGGGGTGTAAAGGAGACGTGGTGGGGCCTTGGTTCAACGACATGTCCTGAGGACCAACCTTTCTTCAATCAGCCAGTCTTATGGCAGGAGACTGAAGAGATGCTGACTTGTTAAAGTTAAAGTCATATATGTCTGATCCTGTACCTTTTATTAATGCTATTTGTCAGAAGCTGAGCTAACCTCTTTGTTTTCAACAATTAATGCTGATTCAGACATACAATAGAATCAATACTAACAAAGCAAAGACACCAGTTTGGAGCTTGGCCCCACTTAAGATGTGACACGTTTTGTTGGATGTTTCTTGTATTTATCATCCATCTGTCAGTTTGTAAAACATAGATCATATATTTTCCATGTGGTTGAGTTTCATTTTGAGACCAAACGTAGTTCTGCCACTGTAAACGAGAACCCAACGGATATATTTCTGACTGATCTTTTTAAACCACATGTAGTTTACCCTGAGGTATACTGTTGTTGCTAACAGAGTAAAGGGAAACAGATTGACACCACTTTTGAGGGAGTGTTTCTCCCCTTCTCCCTCTACGGGCTTTGTAAAATGCAATAGGCAGGCACAGAGAAACTCAGTAATTGTGTCAGTTTTTGTGTGTACATGCTAATGGAGTGTCACATTACAGCAACTCCCTGGTGGCTTTCAATGGCTGAACAACAGGGCCCGGCTAAAAGGATCCCAATAAAAGGAACAAGCCGCTTGAGAGCTTTTCAGTTCTGGCTTTCAGACAAACTGTTTGAGTATAGATACAAGAGAAAGGTCACAGGGACATTTACTGGCCAAACAAATAGATCCCTTTTGAAAAAGGAGACGGCTTGACACAGACATAATAAAGATATGATAGGAAGCCTCATGATAATAAAACTCACTAGACTCAGTCCTGGCACAACATGAGTAAACATTTGGAAAACCTCACTTTATATTACATTCACAAGACAAAACATGTGTTTGAAAGGTCAGACTGACCTTTGACCACCAAATTCCAATAAGGTCATCAGGTAATCAATGAGTCAAATTGAATTGTGCCAGATGTAATGATATGTACAACAGGCTGTCTTGACCTTGTACCTGAACCTCCAGGCACCAAAATCAGTTAATGTTGGAGTCTAACGCCGGGTTGACGCCGGACGCGGAAGCGACGTCGAAGCGAGGCAGTAGCGCTAATCCCTAAAGCGCCGGCGCTTGGCGGTTCACACCGGGCGCGGTAGCGACGCCGAAGCGCCGCTGTTATCAGCCTGCAGTAATAACGGCATTTAATAATTTTTTTCAAGCATATATACTTCCTTGTTGCTCCAAAATTAACTGCAACAGCGTGCCAACATGTGTCTTTCTTGGTGTTGTCTTTATACAACATGTTCCGAGGATCATACAACTCACTGCACTTCTCCACTTCAATTATTAATTTAATGTCATCCATGTTGAAGAACTTCGCTGTTTGCTCCGTTAAATGTCGGGTGTCGAGGGTAAATTACGTATTCTCCACTCAAACCTATGTGGAGAATACGTAGTGCCCCCCCCTCTCTCTTTTTATCTTTATGACTGCTTGTGTGGCTGTAGTGGATGGGCAGAGGGGGACATTTAATAATGTGGTCGGTAAAAGTGGTAAAATTAAAACTCCTGGACAACAGAAGGTGAATACAAAATATGGGATGCATATTTGACCATTTATTTGATTTCATTTTTCAGTGTGTTTCCTGTCGCGATACGCTCGCGTCAAGCGGAAAAAATAGACTCGACGCCGAAACGATCGCTGCACGGCGCTAGGCAGCCGCGGCTCAACGCTACGCTTCAGCCTCCGGTGTGTTCAGCACAACGATTTAACATGGGAGTGGATGGGAGCCAGAGGATTGGCGCTGCGCTTACGCCTCGCTTCGGCGTCGCTTCCGAGGCTTCCGGGTTCACACACTGACCGGTGTGAACCCGGCGTTAGACATTTACTGAAGCTGATCTTAACACATCACCTTCACCTTTGACTACCAAAAGTCCACTCCAACTGTTTCCGGAGATAGCGCATTCACAAGGCAAACAAATATGCTTTGTAAGGCCACAGTGATCTATCCATTGATGATTGAGACCAAGTGAATATTTGTATAAAAAAAGAAGGGAATTCTTGAGGTATCTTGTTCACGAGAATGGGGCGTCCACTACCAGAATTAGCGATGCTAGCGGACGTAGTGATCCTAACTTGCACCCCGCATTTGCCCTTGGGCGAGAGCTTGGGGGAAGTGTGTGCAGTTTTCCAGTGTTTGCATGCAAACGTGACGGCAGCTTGCAGGATGATATTTATTAACATTTTGGGGTAATGGGTGTAGATGACTAGCCTGACGTTGTCATACTCAATTCTAGTCAGAATATGAGTCTGAGACCGCTCCATTGGGCTGTGATTATGGGGCGTGTTTCAACCGAACCAGGAAATAAAATGCTTCTTCGCACCAATCAGAGCAACGTAGTATGTGACGTATGTTAAGCTACGCATTGTGAGTTATTTACTAACGCCAGGCTCACACCGGACGCCAAAGAGACACCAAAGCGACCCTTAAGCACAGCGCCTTCAACATTGATGACATTAAATTAATAATTGAAGTGGAGAAGTACAGTGAGTTGTATGATCCTCGGAACATGTTGTATAAAGACAACACCAAGAAAGACAAATGTTGGGACGCTGTAGCTTAATGTTGGAGCAACAAGTAAGTATATGCTTTTAATCTACTGGATCAACGGGTGATGTTATGAGCGCTGCCCGGCGGTTCAGCGTCGCTTCAGTGTCCGGTGTGATAGGGATTAGCGCGGTGCTTTGTTGTCGCCTCCGCTTTCTCTGTTCCTCTTTCAAAATGAATGCGCTGTTGACGGCTTGTAAAACAGACTCAATGGCAGCATCTACACATCTCAGCTCTCCAGCGGCAGGCATGTTTGTGGAAAACGAATTCAACCCAAGCGCTCTTTGATGACGTGGCTGATTACGTTACTGTTGATCATCTGTCCATAATCGTATAAAGCCCGCCCTGACAATGTGACTGGTCCGAACAGCTTCTATTCGGAGCATATTTCTCCCCAACGGAGCGACTCCAGACTGAACTTCCTGACCGAAAATGTTGTGGGCGGGGCTAAAGTTGTCTGGCACCCAGGCTAGTAAATGACGCCATTTTAAGTCGAATTTGAATGTCAGGGCTTCCTTTGGATGACGCCACAGGAGCTGTATCGAGGTATGTAAATAGGTTTTCTGTTGTTTTTTCCCATTGACTTCAATTGTGTTGGATTCGTCTACAACAGTGTTTAACCCTGAGACTCCAAAAGTGTTTTTTGGACTATAACACTTGACCCACCCCTCCTTCGGCATAGTGGTGAGTAAATGAGTGGATTTTCATTTTTCAGTGAACTATCCCTTTAATAGTGTAGGGCCAACATGTAGAAGAGATTACCATGGGCTGTAACTGGAGGCTCTACGGGCTGCATGTAGCCATGACAGTTTGGAGCATAGACACACACAATCACCCATTCCTGATTCCCTGTGGCCTGCCATTCCTTTTTGTTGAGGACCACTTTTCCATATGGATAACCCTGGAGTTTCCGTGTGCGCTCTGGCGGCTATTCAGTTGAGTGGCTCAGTGTGGTAGCAGCAGGTCTCTGTCAGCGGAGGCAGGGGGTGAGAAGGGGCCGTAATCTCACTCCACCACGCTGCCGACATGGCTCACTACAACATCCATTTATGAAACTGGGAAAGGGAGGTGGGGGGGGGGGGGGCACCATCTGACTTTCTGGGACGGATGAGGTGGAAAATAGAATCTGAGGCAACATAGTGACAAAGTTGAAACACGCTGTGTGGACGGTGGCCCACCAAAAAAGCTAATTCAAGAGAAAACAAATTAAATCATCAAAACCTAGGAAGCTATAGTGGTGAGTCACATTAAATCCAATGTCAATACTCAAATGAGGCAGTCAACAGAAAAAGGGTAAGAAGGGTATTCAGTTAGATTTTCAAGATGTATGTGTTGAAACTTTTTTTAATATAAGTAGCACTTCTTGAAAATGAAGAGTAGTTACAAAATTACACGTGGCAATTGTGATTGAGTCCGGGCAGAATTCTGATCGTAACAAATACATATATTTTCTTTTCACCTAAAGCGTTTTTAGACACAACCTCTAGGTAAATTCCAGAGAATTGGCTACAGAGTTTACCCAGTTTGCCTTTCAAACAGGTACAATGCAACGTGAAGTTCTCTGCACAGACTCGTTTACAACAACATCAAGTTCTCTGCATTATTCAGACTAGAGGTGGAGCAGCCGGCTGCAGCATTCAGAGGCAGGAAGTGACGGATTAACTCCGCTGCGGATATCACATGATCATGTTTACAATATTACGGCTTGGGTGGATGTTACAATACATCTGACACCATAATTGATTAAAATCTCTTGCTACTGCTGATAACTGTTCGTGGTGTGTAATACCATCAGGTTACTTTATTTTTTGCATCTGGTTTCAGCCCAGGTCCTTAATACCTCTATTCCAGAAGGGCTGATACTCCAATCTATGTTACCTCTACACCTTTAATTAATGGTGCGTTTCATTGTGTCTTCACCAGTGAGTTTTTTCTTTGTCTTTGCAGAGAAGAGTCAATAGTCATGATTTCACATGATGGTTGGGTGTCCTGCGTCCTCAGCATTCTTTACTCCTCACCCCTCTCCTCTCAAACATTGCTAGGGGCAACAGCAGTGCTCGGTGTTAGCTATTCACTTGCTTGTGTGGGTGGCATCTTGAACAAGTCAAGTCTTTGTATTTGTCTCAATTAATAGCTGTTTGCGACAGGCAGAGGGATAGACACGCACATTCACAGTGTTGGGAAGAGGCTTTTAAAGTTAGCCTGTGTTTCAGTCAGTCACGTTCTGGTGGAATAATCTTGGTTTTGGCCTGGAGGTAACAAGTCCTGCTTAAAGGCACAGATGTGAATGAGTGCACTTGCTCATTTTTATTATGAGTTTTCTTTGGTTTGTGCTTATATAACTTATAAACTTAACTGAAGTTCTTGTTTTAGGTATTACAATATGAGACCAAATTTAATGTTTAGGATTTGATGGATTCAAAATAAATGAATCACAAAATAAATGCCTAATAACCAGTAGGTAATGTGCTACCCTGTTTGAACCAACTATTTGCCCTAAACCATTTCTCATCCTCACCTGAGATTTTTCCAGTCTGATGCTTTGGGCTACACAGTTTTTTTTTGCTGCTAATAAAATGGTATCTGATGCAGAGCCCCAGAAGTGCTGGTCATTGATATCGACTTGAAACCATCTCACAAACCTCCGCTCATACTCATTTCTCTTTCAATTCATGTGACGTCAGAGTTCACCTGCAGCTCACGTGTCTCTGTGCCGCTCAAGCTGCTGCTGATGACTCATACCATAATACATGGAGGTGTAGGGATGGTGCTTGCTCAAAAAGTTTTAAAGAGACAAATCACCTGTGTCAAAGATGATAAATGGCTGGATTGATTCCAGTACATTTGTGTTGGTTAACTCATGACAGATAGTTGGACATATCTTTTTTTTTTTAAAAAAGACCTAATCTCCTTATTTGCTCTGAAGGTGAAACACTAGCAGTTTTTCCAATGAATGAGTTTAATTTAAAAAGGCATAAGAAATCAGTTAGCATCGTATTACTGAATTAATATTCATATATATTTTTTACATTTACAAGCTGCAAAGTAGTAAAATACTGGCAACAATAACAAAGAACATCCATTTCGACAAGCGACATTGATATGAAAATCTCTAGTCTCGACCATGTGATTTGATTAACCAATAAGATATTAAATAGAAGACTACATGAACGACCCTGGGATGTTTTATTTGGACATAATGAAATCAACCAACCCGATGATATTCTGATTGATGACTCAATCACATCACCAAGCATGTTCAACTTTCGGTTACTGTAGGTCACCGTTTCCTTCTTAATGGGGCAAACTCTGTGGTCGATTGAACCTAACTTCTCAATGAAAATGTTGTTTGAGGGCGTAGCCCAGTAAATGAATGTGTCTTTTCTCGCCATGTGCCAGGGCTGTGACTGTATCGAGCTGTTGTGCGTGTGTTTTGGTTGGGGTGGTTAACTATTGATTTTCAACAGCGGCCTGTGAAAACACTCATGTGAGTGATATTGAATCTGGGGAAGAGGAAATTTGATAACAATTTCGGGCAAATTAAAATCCTGATTGTGCGAGTTATCTGCCTCTTTCTCTCGTCTCTGATAAGACACAATAACCTTGATGTCAACAAGGTCACGTATTAAGATGCCTTCTTGCCTGGAAATGAATTGGATACATGTGACAATATATCAATAGTGGCAGAATAGGGACAGAAGGGAAACAGCTCAACCTCCAGAGGACAAACGGATAAACCCAACCCCAGCGTTCCTCAGATATATGGAGGGCCCTCTCAAGATGTGAAGAGTGGGCTAAGTGTGGGGAAGAAAAAGCATGAGAGATATCGTTCATTTTCAAATTAACATCTGAGACGTGCCTGCTTTGTGATTCCAGCCTATGAGATGAAGGCTCTCCTTCTCCACTCCGTATCTCTCCACAGAGCTCGCCGCACAAAATATACTCAAACACGGACACACACTTCCTAAGATACTTCCTGTCAGAGTGATAAGACTAGGAGTGTGTACTCTACTGGTTTACAGATAGTGGGCCCAATTATGACTGACAGAGATACAGGATGGACATCATCTGCATATAAATGGATGGCAATACCAGAAGGGAACTTTATAATAGGCCAATCCCATTACACCTTTCTAACGGGGAAAGGTTATTAAAACACAATCACAGTGACAACAGCCTGCTCTTCTTCAAGCCATTCCATTCGTGATGAAGTCAACATAAGTTAAATTAAACAAGTATCAAATGCTATTCCTCCTCTGTGTGTATATTTATAAATAAATATATATATTTAAGTGTATATCTGTGCGAATGTCTTTGTGCATATATATATATATATATATATATATATCTCTCATGCTCTCATGCGATATCTCTCATGCTATATATATATATATATATATATACGACAAATGAAAGGTAAAGCCATTATAAAGTGAGGTAAGGTATGGGGCCACCACATGTCAGAACAGCTTCAATGGACTCTACAGTTCTGAATGAGCCCAACTTTTTCCAATGATGTGAAGAGTGCTGTCAAACACATACGTCCAACACTATATTATAATATAATAATATACGTTATATGTATATGTACACGACATATGCATATATATAATAAAATTGCTACAATTTTTGGTGCCTTTATGGAAAAATTGAATTTTCTATCTGTGATTGCGGCGCAATCGGCGTAAATAGTATTTTTCTCTCTATCTTTGCAGTTTTTCACTTTAGTTTGATCTCCCCCCTGAGAGATTGGCCTTTGTTTGATTGCCTCTTGATAATCCTGTGATAAAGTGACTGCTGATCAAGAGATGTCCACTTTGTAATCTTCAAATCCACACGTAATTATAGTGCAATCTAGAGATAATCTAATCTCTTATCTTCCCCACTGGAGATGTAATGAGACATGGGAGGAAAGCTTGACGTGACAAAGTCAGGGAATTGGAAATGTGTGTGCCATGTGTAAGACCACATGTGGTTGTCCAGCAGGTGGAATCAAAGTGTTTGTTGGAAATGAGCTTTCCTCTGGTGTATTGCATCATGAGGAGATTGTGGTTAATATACCTGCATGTACAGTAGATATGTCCAGCCCTCATTGAGGCTTATCAGCCACCCCATTTTTTAAGTTGTTTCACCATGAAACATGCTCTTTAAAAAGATAAATACTATTCAAATGGCTTAATAATCATCTTAGTCATTTATTTGTCAAAATCAATGTATGAATCTGTCCGAAAAACAACATCAGAATACTTCAAATGGAATAAGTTTTAAAACATTTACGTAGTATTGTAAAAGTACGATAAACTAGATGATTTTCATTATGACTTTTATTGGGAGATTTCCTGTTATATCCGGTAACAGTTACAGTACCACTACTTTGCATTTTTATGAAAAATATTATTATTTGAATTTATTTTCTTTCAGAGGGCTCTGTGAACTCAGCACATTCTGAATCACTGGACCTCTTCAGATCTGTGTGTTGCCTTTGTCAGCAGTAGAGCAGAGGTATGCTTTTGGTCCACAACTCGTGTGGGGACCTAACATAACATAAATGATTTTGGAGTGTGTTTGTGTGCAGAGGGGCAGGCAGAGGTTTGCGTGTTTGTTTCAATGTGTTGACTTGAATACTCAAGCCTGAGCTTTTGGGTCTATGGTGCAGAGTGGAGTTAGTAATCTTTGTGATCATCCTGTCTGGCATTACTGAGGTGAAGATTTTAAATTCAATGTCTTTCATGAAATTAAACAGAATCTTTATTACTGTCTAAATTTGTTATTTATATATATATATACGTTTGAATGATTTACTATACTGGAGTTATTTTTTCATACATTACATATTGTCTATGTTAGAGGTCTCTTAAGAACTCCCCAAAATCTTCAGACCCTAAGTTCCAACTTTCCAAATAAAAGCTCTGTAATCCAGCTCAGTTGTCAACCAGTGTTGGAGTTTATCTGAAGATGTAGGAAAGACATGTTTCCACTTCCCATGGGAAGAGTGAGGTTGATTCGATGAACAGTTTGCAAGATATGCGTTCCCATACAATCAGATGTTTGTGGAATTAGCAGGTAAATAGTGAAGCTTTTAACAATCAACCTCATTCCCTGCTCTCTGTATAGATGTTTTGTCCTCCCTGTTCTCTCTCTGCCATCCTGGGACCTTTCTCCTTCTCCTGATTGTTGGTTCCTCATTTCAAATGTTTTAGATCTGGTTCCTTATCCTTCCACTGGGTCCCAGTCTCCTCCTGGTTACTCTCACTCCTTCTCTTGGTCATATGAATAATGTTCTTGGTCTCCCCCCTTCCTCTATGATTGGCTATTTATATGATAATCTGTTGTCTTCCTAAGTCGCCATGGTGGCGAGAAGTAGCTACCGTATCATTTCCATTTACAATCTTTAATAATGCCATTCTGATGGTTCACACTGCAAATCTACTTTCTGTATTCTGTACCAACGATCAGTTGTATGTCTGTCAACCCTGGAAGAGGGATCTTTCCTGTGTTGCTGTTTTGTTTCCCATTAAAAGGTTTTGTCCTGTACTGTAGAAGGGTCAAGGTAGATTGTCAAATGTACAATCCCTTATATGCCCTGAGGCATAATTTTGAAGTTAATGGTGACAGTCGTCTGAAGAAGCATAATCATAAGGAGACATTTATCCATCTGCATCTACCACTTCCTAAATCAAAATGAATCTGCTGAACAAACTCTTCCTTTGTGATGCGGGATAATGAGAAGCAGTGGTACTCCCTTTTACTTTGAACCTGTAATAAAGTGGTTTAGGTAATCTGGAGGAACACATGTGATTTTCTGACCCCTTGGGATCATTTTGCCTTCACAAATCTGAATGATGACTTTAGAGAATGAAAACACTGATGAAAAAAGGTCCAAATGACGCTAGACCTTAGCAAAAGATCTGAGTTTTTGATATAAATGAAGTGATGTCCAGATAGAAAACATTTCTTCTTGCTAAGGTCTGGAGACATCATAATGTTTTCTCGTCTTGCATAAAAGGTAAAATAATGGGCATCTTAAACAAAGAAATGCTTCTTTTTCTTTTCTTTCCTTCTTTCTATTTTTTTTTCTTTCACTCTTTCCTTTCTTCTTTCTTTCCTTCTAACCCAGCGCTGCAAAGGCTTGAAAAGCTGCAGAGAGGCAGACTATTCTCAATGATTAATTGGTTACAGGTCCAGGACCAGATAAGATGGTGTTTGGGTCCAGACCTAGACCTTAGTCCACCCATTAGTGACCTCTGCTATTAAAAGATTAAAAGTTCTGACTAAAATCTGAACTTATTGACACAGAAATGAGTTTTGTTTGCTCTTTTATTTCAAGTAAACAGTTTGGAATCTCATCAGCATTTCATTTGAGCACATGCTGTAATCTTAAAGATGTTTTTTGACCTAACTGGCTGGTGTAGGTCAAGCTCATTTTAAGCAAATGTACTCTGCTCTAGTCCGCTCAATGTAAACAACACAGATACATGAACTCGTTTCGCGGTTGTCGTATTTTGTTTGCCATTAAAACCACTTCCTTTCTTTTGTCATTTTCATGCTCCGTTAACAAAATGTGTAAAAGGAGCTTGATGACTCTGTAATGATGTGAGGATGCACTTAGTGGCTTAAATTTCCATATTAATGAGGGTATCACAGAGAGCTTTTTACCTCACACGACAAACATGAGCACTGTGTTCCCCTCGGTGACAGTGACTAAGCTGAAGCCTGCACCTTTAAAAGCAGCTTCTCAGCCAAAGCCATTTTCAGCTAGTGCAGCTCCTCATTTGTTAAAATGAGCACCCTGATGATTGCCATCAGCGCTGAAGTGATTGAGCTGAGTGAATCTAAGGTAGAGAAACTCTGTGGCCAATGTGGAGGGAATGAGGCGAACAAATTGAATTGAAAAGGGGCACATCTAAAAGCAGCAGTAAAAGTGAAAAACAGACAAAAACAAACCCACAAACGAGCAAAAAAGCAAAATGAAGAATAAAGGCTGGTACTCACCAAAAACACACGTCGATTGCACGTGCTCAGAAGTGCATGCCCAGACCCTCTGGAGCAGTTTTCTCTGGAGAATTGCCTCGGTGGAACGTGCAGAATGTGTCTGAAGTTTTTGTTTTATCTTTACAGAAACAAACTTGAGTCTTCTGCTTGTCGGGAAAATGTTTCTGGTAATTCTGGTTCACCAAACTACCCAACTCCAGTCCGCTCTCCTGGTTAGATTGTTTAGTTGAACATGCATGGCACAGATCCTTCTTCACCAGTAGATGTTTGTTTTCTTCTGGTTTCATGTCAATCTCACAATATAAATGTCATTAAAAAATTCACTTATTATGAATTCTACAAACTAATGACCAACTGATCACACACTTGAGCTCAATATAACTTTACATGGACTTTATTTCAGGGAGCGGGCAGCCTAAGGTTGGTTTCATTTCCCAATGGGCCAAATTATTCTGATACAGTATATTTGTTCTCACATAGAGTACTGGGTAATGTCCCGATATGATCAGCATTGCAGTGTATGTGTGAAAGCTTAACTCAGCAACAATCCTAAAGTGAGTAGGTTCTAATAATATTTAACCTTTCAAGATCATAGTTCACCATATAGACGGAATAAATTAGTTATTAAAAAAATAAATACCAGCTCTTCTTAAAGGCAAGTTTCAAGAGATGGGTCGTGTTCTGTTGCTTAAAGGGTTCCGTAATCATAAGAACCTGTAATTCTACATTTGATCGGGAGCCAGTGGAACGTAGTTGAGAGGCAATCAGCCGCGTTCTGGTTTGTGTTACACAAACCAGATATTCTTTTCCTAAGACTCCTATCCTAATTATATTTTAAATTGATTACTTTTACACAGTGTTTCTAGTCCTAGTGATCACCTCAAACACTTCACTCTAACACACATTCATGTACACACACACACACTGATGGCAGCGCTGGCCTTCTTCACGAGCAGGCTCATTCCACCACACCTTGAACGACGTGCCAATGAGCACATCATTTTCCCTACGCCACATGAAGGCCAGTTTAAAACTAAACAGGACCTTCTGCACAAAAGTGGATCCCTGAGGTACTCTGCGCCGTTGTATTGATGGCACACGCGTGGCCAGAGTACTGATTGCAAAGCCGAAATAAAATGGATGAAGAGAAGCAATATTGGAGAGAGGGGCATAAGAGAGTTGGAGGTGTCGTTACAGTTTTGGCAGGAACTGCTGTCAGGGTTGAAGAAGGATCATTAGGGTTCCGCAAAGCATTGGAAACAGTTTGGGCATCTTTGTTGTTATCACAGTTCGACCCTTTTTGGCAGCGTATACGAAAACCTATTGGAAGGGCAAAAGGTAGAACTCTCTTTTTTCCTCCTTCGTATTGATCTCAGACGATTTGTGGGCAATATAATGAATTAAAGTGGAATAAAATAAAGCTACTCCAAGTGAATTATGGGATGTCAAGCTTGTTTCTGCAATTGAGAGGAAATGGAGTAAAAGTGGGGGAAAAGGGAAAGAGAGAAAGAAATTAAGTTCATTTGTTAAACTGATATTTAAGCTCAGTCTGACTGATTGTTTTGTTGACAATTATGATAAGTGATCATTGTAGATATAATAGGGTTATTAATAATAACAGCAGCAATTATAAAATCTACAATTGAGAACAGTGAAATGATAGTAGTAATTTCTGGTCTGTTTTGTGTCTGATGTTTACTATATTGTTGCATGTTGACACGTGTCACATTTTGTGTTTGGTCAGTGTTCTGGGCCCCTAGCTTTCATAATATATCATAATATATCATATATATATATATATATATATATATATATAATATATCAGTAATATCCACACAATATGGTCTATACTCTGCTTGACCTGTACCTTATTGATACATGACTCTTTGACAGACTTCTGAGTAAATAATGTATTTTTGTTATAAAGTCTTTTGTTTATTATCTGAACTGAAAACAAACTAAACTGAGCCTAATGTTTGACCTATTGTACAAGAGCAGATTTGAACTATAACTGAGATGACTGAAAAAGAAAAACTGTAATGAATGTTTTTAAACTTACTATCTTCTCACAGCCAAATTGGGCTTTTTTATCACTTCTTCCAAGAAGAGGTTATGTTTTCACCCCTGTCCATTGGTTTGTATGTTTGTTTGTTTTTAAACAATGGATAAATTACTTGGTGGAAGGATACAGTATGGGCCAGGGAACAACCCATTCAGTTTGCAGATCAGGACAGGATGTATGTTTTTGTTTTCATTTTCACTTATTTACCAGGGGGAAAAAATGTATCTAGATTAAAAACATCAGCCATATTTACAAAACTGTTGTGACTGTGTGCAGTGCTTATTCAATTTTTTGTAACTTTGGAGCTAAACTGAATATTATTAGTGTATTTATTTATCATAATTATTATTATTCAAAAAATGTTATGCTTTTTTTTTTTTTTAAGTGTAGAAAATGACAAATAGTTTTTACTCTCTAAAATTTGGAGTATTACCAATAACCTATTTTGCACACTGTTTCCAAGGCAAAGCTTTTGAGGTGAAACAGAAAAATAAACACACCACTGGTCCACACTAGGCCCTTGGTGCTCACTGCAGGGATTGTAGCTGCAGCCGAATCCTAGGAGGTTGGGAGGGGGGTGGCTACACACACTTATCTATCTCCAGTGGCCAGCAATTGCTGGCTGTTTTCAAGCTATCTATTGTTAAGTCCTTCGCTTGAACTGCTTCCGTCATAGGACAGCAGTTCTCGACCAACCAGAGCCGTGGCTGCGGTCGACTCTGCACCTCACAGACAAGTTAATCAGTCTCCTCTGTTGTTGATGTCCTATGAGGATGGAGCCTTTCTGTATCACCAGTGGCAACGACCACAGTCTGTTTTACCACAGTGCTTTTACGGATGAAATAATAATTATGTGATGGACATTATTAAAACCCAACCTGATGCTAGCTTGTAGAGGTCACCTAAGTGCACTTTAATATGTACAGGAAATGTGTAAGGGAGGACAGATACATCTGCTCTTGTTACCTACATCTATTATAGTCTGCGCATATCCATCATTCAGAAGCTGTATATTATAAGGATAAGGGATTAGACCTCCGTCTCTGTTTGAAGATCTGGTGTTGATTATATATTGGTTAACAAATGCACGTTCTACTTCATAAACTGAACTCATGGTCCCCAGCATTACTGTCAGGGATGGTCACTATGTATCAACTGATTCGGCAGTCCAATATCTTTGTGTAAAATGAATGAAATAGATTGATTGTTTTGTTTTGTTTATCCAACATGATCTGATATAAATTTCCTGAAATGTACTGAAAGTCAAGTGAGAGCCGTCCCACCAACGAACTGAAAATAACAGGTTATAGCACTAGCTTTTTTGGCCGATGACTTTTTTTGTCTAGTCAAACTTTTTTTATGTGAGCATATGTTGTTGTTTTTTCTTACAACCTGCAAAAGGATTGACACTTCCTTTATAGAGCAGCCTGCCCTTCTTTTGAGGTTGCATGTATTATGCTGGAATAACATATTCAATGGCATACAAACAACATACCTTCCGATGAACAATCCCTTGACACTGAAATATTACAGATTTCACAGTAAACTGAGACATGATGCCAAAGACCTGGGGCTACATCAGTCAGACGCTGGCTCCACACCAGCAGTTTCTAAAATAAATTTCATTAAATTTGCAACTTGTCAGCGGTTTTGAAAACAGGATGGTTCCCTTGAAGATAGCAGATCATCAGACCAAAACTAATATTCATTTTGCCAAAGTATCAGTACAGTGCTTTACAAACGCATGTCCCACTTGATGGAGGTTGAGTATGGCACATTGAAACAAAATGGGAGCTCCAAACTATTTTTGAGATTAACATTTATTTTCGTATTTTGAAGCCCTTTGCACTCAGAGAGCACAGTATCATTGTTTCAACGCATCTGCACCATGCATTATTTCTGCCAAAAGGGTATTAACTTTCGAAAAAGTGTTTTTGCCATAACTGAAAATACAGAAATTCACAGCAGTGGGTCTGCAAACCTTAAAACAAATAAACATTGTGCATAGAGAGAAAAGGGAAGCAGAACAAAAACACATCCAGCACAATCTTACTCATCAAACCGCTAAAACGCGTCAAAAGAACATCTTGGATTATTACCGCCTTAGAGGACAGAGATGCATTTAGAAAATGATCCCCTCCTAATCTGTCAACATCCTGAAATCCTGTCAAAGGAGAAATCCTCAAATCATCTTAGTGCATAACATCCTTTTTAGGGAAACTGGGTCGTTTTAGTTAATTTACCTATTGCACAAGACTTTTCATTTCTTTGCAGAGGCTGGTGCTCAAACAGCATTTCTAAAATAGAAAATGAAATCTGGACCAGCAGCTTAACAAATGAGCAAAAGGCGCATAAACCAAACCGCTACAGGGAAGGAATGTAGGCTGTGGAAACATTTGTATAGGTGACAGCAAAGAAATGGGACGCGCTGCCAGAACATAATGGCAAAGAAAAAGAAATAGAGTATAAAAAGATTCTCTTTATCTGATTAAAAAAGGAATCAGTGCGCAGCAGCGATTGTAATTGTCTGAGATCAGCCACCACAGAGAGCCCTCTCCTCTCAAACTCCTATATTCCATATAAGTCTCACCTTCAAGTCTGCCGTTGAGGAGCAGAGCAGCGAGAGCAGAGAGTGTTGTGTGGGCCACGGCTCAGTCAAGTGCTCACCATGCTTTCGTCAGGAGAGATCCGGGGCAACATAATGCCCATAAGCATATAACACAGTAAGGGAAAGCTTATGTTAAATGTTTAATAAAGTCACAATCACAGTTTTCTTCAATAATGCAGGAACATTTGTGAGGAGCGAAGTGGTGACCCTCCTCCAGTTTGCTGACAAACTCTCTTGTATATTTGCTTTAAATTTTAATTCCACCGTAAATTATTAAGGGTGCTGGAGCTTGGCTCTTACTCCCCATGCCGCAAGCCAGCCATGCAATCGCACAGCAACAGTCCATTCACATGCACGGGGCCCCTCCTTGTCACCTGCGTCAGATCAACATTATGGTAAAACCAGGTGAAATACTTTGAAGATTAATCTGATAAGGCCCAGCGCTGCCGTGAATACATGAGCGATGTCAAATGTGTTGTAGGAGAGACTTGGACGTGATAATGACGATGTCGTTGGGTGTCGCTAAATTGACTGAAAGCTGACTTCCTGCACGAGGCTAAGGATTTTGTGTTGTTGTTGACATGGCAGCCTGTAGTGTTGATTCGGCCGAGGACGAGTTTGTTTTGTGGCCTTGGTGGGGAGGAAGAGCTTGGGGACCAGCAGACTGCACAAAGTCACACTCCAGCTCGCCTCTAAATAAACCGGCTGGCATCCTCCTCTGATTGGCAAGCACAGGAGATCTGACTCCAGAGGACCCACGCTGCATGACTGACTGGAAGATGCCCAAAAGACAGCGCTCATCAATAATGAGGGGTTAAGACAGATTCTGAAACAAAGCGTCATGTCTTTGTGTGTGTATGAACATATATACCCAATGATTAGAGCTTCTAATGTTTAATGATGGTAATTGGCTTTCATCAATTCATCACATGTACCAATAATATTGCAAACACTGGAGAACCCTGCCAATGTGATACAATCAGTGTGAATGTATTAATTATATGCTGGTCAGTGGAGCAACCTGACTTTTGATATCCAAAATAATACATGTTTAATATCTAAAATCTATTTATATTTAAGATTCTATTGAATTTTAGAAATGTTTTGTAACAAGTTTAATGATTGAGTTGAATGCAGACAAATGCTGCCTAATACTTTACCTGTTTTGAAGGGAAGGATTATTATAAGTGGTACAACACCAGGTTGTTGGAATGCTGTTGCCTGGTTTAAAAAAGACATGCCACTGATATTGTCTAATACAGTGGTTCTCAACCTTTTTTCAGTGACGTACCCCCTTCGAAGAAAAAATTCTGCCGAGTACCCCCTAACCAGCGCAAAGCCTTTTTGGTTGGAAGAAAGATGTAATGTGATTTTTTTATTTTTTTTTATTTGACCTTTATTTAACCAGGAAAGTCCCATTGAGATTAAAAACCTCTTTTTCGAGGGAGTCCTGGCCAAGGGGCAGCAACAAATAACATATGTACACTCACAATATTACACTCACAACATATAAACAGAAATTAAAATGATATAAAAACAATTACAAGTAAATTAAAATTCATAAAAAACATCTACAAGTAGAAGAAGTGGTCTGAAATGCTCTCATCGTAGATTTAAAAGCGTTCAAAGAAATCATTTCGGTTAATTTAAAATCTTTTTGCAGCCAGTTCCATGTGGTGGGAGCAGAGTGGACAAATGCCCTTTTTCCTGATTCAGTGCGGGCCAATGGAACTAACAAAAGCATCTGATTGTTTGAGCGCAGACTGTAAGAAGCAACACTTTTCTCTGTGATTAAATTACAAATATATGATGGCAGTAGCCCAAGCATGGCCTTATAAATAAAAGTGCACCAATGTTCCAGCCTCCTGGTGGACAAAGAGGGCCAACCCACTCGAGAATACAATTCACAGTGATGGGTCAGGGCTCTACAGTTAGTGATAAACCTCAGAGAAGCATGGTAAACAGCATCAATCTTACATAGACATTTAGCTGATGCATTCATATAAATCAAATCTCCATAATCTAAACTGGATAAAAACGTTGCAGTGACAAGCCGCTTTTTCACCTCAAAAAAGAAACAAAATTTGTGCCTGAAGAAGAAGCCCAATTTAAGTTTCAGTTTCTTCACAAGATTGTCAATGTGGGGTTTGAAGGAAAGGGAATCATCATTCAAGACACCAAGATATTTATAGATATGAACCACCTCTATGACATTTCCCTCAAGAGTGGACACTGTGGGGACAGTTTGAGGTACTTTCTTAGAGTTTGAAAACAACATTTGTTTAGTTTTTTCAGTGTTGAGGACTAATTTTAGTTGCAGGAGTGTGTGCTGGACTGCATCAAAAGCTTTCTGCAGAGATTCAACAGCTCTAGCAGAAGTTGATCCAAAACAGTAAATAATTGTGTCATCTGCATAAAAATGCATGTTAGCATCTGACACGTTTGTTCCCAAATCATTAATGTACATAATGAACAACAGGGGTCCTAATATTGAACCCTGTGGCACGCCCTTGTGGACACTCACAAATTCAGAACACAGACCATCATATTTAATACACTGAGTCCTGTCACTCAAATAATCTGTGAACCAGGAAACTACATGATTTGACAAACCCAAGCAAAAAAGCCTATGCTTTAAAACAGCATGGTCCACAGTGTCAAAAGCCTTTGACAGATCAATAAAAAGTGAAGCACAGTGCTGCTTCTTATCAAGAGCAACTAATATATCATTGATCACTTTTGTAGCTGCAGTGATGGTACTGTGTTTTTTCCTGAAGCCTGATTGCAGTTTTGAGAGAAGATCATTAAAAGTTAGAAACTCTTTTAACTGATCACACACAAGAGATTCAAGAATTTTTGACAAGGCACACAGATTTGATATTGGCCTGTAGTTGGTTAAAGCTGCTGGATCACCTCCTTTTAATAAGGGGGTAACAAAAGCTGACTTCCAAACAGATGGAATTTCTTTGTTTTCAATTGAGAGATTAAAAAGGATTGTAAGAGGCTGTGCTACAAAATCAGCTGCTATTTTTAAAAAGTAGGGCTCTATTAAATCAGGTCCAGGGGATTTTCTGCTAGCCAACGTTTTGAGGGCTTGATGCACTTGCTGCACAGTAAAAGGTAAGAAATTAAAGGGTTCTCCTGAAAACCTTGGAGCTTCTATGCAGGGAAACACAGGGGCAGCTCTCGTAGAATCAAACAAAGAACCAGATAATACAAAATGATTGTTAAAACAATTTAAAACCTCAGTTCTATCGTAGACTGGGACCGAGTCTTTTAGAACAAATATCGGAAGAGCCGGGGGACTTTTACTTACAGATATAGATTTAATTACTTTCCAAAATTTCTGTGGATTATTAAGGTTCTCAGTTGTGACAGATAAATAATATTCAGATTTAGCCTTTTTAATAAGAGTAGTGCATTTGTTCCTTAGTTGCCTGAAAATAGACCAGTCCGAGGCAAAATCACTTTTTCTGGCTTTGGCCCATGCCACATTACGTCGATGGATGGTATCTGACAACTCTGGGGAAAACCACGGATTATCTCGTCCCTTAACCCTGAATTTCCCGATGGGGGCATGTTTATTTACAATTTTCACAAAGTGTTCCTTAAAGAATGTCCAAGCTAACTCCACGTCCGGCAAAAGACCTATGTGTCCCCAATTTACCAAAGACAAATCATGATGAAAAGCCTGTTCATTAAACATTTTTAAATTCCTCTTGAAAATAATGCGTGGCTTACGTTTGGGGATCTTTGTGTCTCTGCAAATAGCAACAACACAATGATCACTTAAATCATTGCAGAAAACTCCCAAGGATGAGAATTTATGAGGAACATTTGTGAGAATTAGATCAATCAAAGTGGACTTTTCAGATCTTTTAAGATTTGGCCTTGTAGGTAGGTTGACCAGCTGGATAAGATTAATAGAGTCACAGAAAGATTTAAATTCATCCGAAACTGCATTTAGCCAGTCCCAATTCAGATCTCCAGCCATTAAGATGACCAACTCATTGGCATGGCTTCAGTTATTTTTGGCGCTTGACTCAGGATTTTAAAACTGGAACGATGAAGACAGTAATGTTTGGCTAGGTTTAAAAAGAAAAAGCACCCCAAGGTTCTGCAGTTGCATCTGGGGACTTAAAAATGTACATTTGTTTTTTTTCTTTTTGAATGTGTCTAGTTACAAGGATTTATTAAGCCTTGTAACTAGACACATTCAAATTTAAAACTCCATCAATGTCCATAACATTGCTCATTTGCAGTGGTCTCTCTTGAACTATTTCGAAATAAAAAGATATAAAAATAACTAAAGACTTTTATTATAATCTCATTATAAATAAAGATTTGTGCACCTCAAAATAATTATCAACTTAAAGTGACCTCTTTTGGGATCATAATAAAGATATGTTCTCAAACTGAACTCATGAACTTAATTATAGCTAAACACTTTAAATAAAAGATTAGCTCAAAACATATTCTTTTAATATTTATCATCTTAAAATATCTTGTTTAAGGATCGAAAAGAATACTGACAGGTAGCATGTTTCCGCTTGCTTCGGGGAGACTTTTCGCATCGTGTCTTGAGATGACCTGAATTCAGAAAGTTTCCTCTTAAAAAACTCAGGTGGCTTACCAACATGACTTTCATGTTTTGTCTGGAGATACCGCTGAAGAAGTGGTGGCTTAATGCCACTGTTGGCTAATCTCTCCCCACAGAAAAAACATAAAGTGTAAATAACCCAATCTATGTTATTGTTAATATTATTGAAGTGTCTTTCTGTTATTTTATTGTGACATATTTGCTCGCTTTAGGGTCATACAATTTCATTTCCGCTTTTGTATTACATGCTTTTATTTTGAAAGGGTACCGGTAGAGACGCGGACTTATTGTTATGAATCATTAACTTCACAACGGAAAACTTTTCCATTTTAGCGCCCCTCCGAAGAGGCACAAGCTCTCAGGTTTGTTTAGGGAAGGCTCTCTGCTCTGGTTTCGCCTTCTTTGGTACTTGTCCCTCCGTGTTTCAGCAGCATTGCTGCTGCACTTCAACTCAACTCCATTGTTGAAGTTTTCAAGGCAGGTGATGACAGGTGATGACAGGTGGCGTGTGCCAGGTTGGGTCAAACCATCGGTATGGGGGAGACTGTTTTTTTATGATAATTAAATTGAAAATCCTACTGAATATAAAATTTAGTTCATGAACTTACACTTATATTTTATTGAATATTTGTTAAATAAAAAAATTTCAAGGATTTTTGAATGGATGCTAATTTAAATATATGAAAAAAAAATCTCAAGTACCCCCTGGAGTACCTTCAAGTACCCCCAGGGGTACGCGTACCCCCATTTGAGAATCACTGGTCTAATACTACTTCTTACAGATCTGAAATTTTGACACAGGCAACTCGTGCTGTTTGCATTTTGTGATCCTCAAAATGAAATGATTCGAAAGAGATTAAAACCACTTTACATAACTGATATTCCTCGACCAGTGAAATACTCCAAACTAATATGAATAATATCAAGGCAATGGTCCTTCCTGCTGGCCAAACAGGAGAGGTCAAACTGAGTTATGATAAATCTTAATTCAGAATTTTATTTAATGGAACAAAGTTGTATGCTAACAAAGTAATAACCATTTATGTTGTCAACACAACTCAACCCTTGTTAAGGTGGACGTCTACTCTAATGTGTGATTACGGTGATTCTTGGGTAGGGTTCATTGGAGACTATCAATTGTCCATAGTTATAAAGTTGCAACTGGACTCACACTAACAGATTTCCATTAAACTTGGTGGAAGACTAAGATATGGATTTCTTTGTTGTGGATCCAGACAGAACGTACACACGTTCAGCAGATTTAAATGTGGTTTCACAAGGGAACTGTTGGGCCTCGGTGGAGTTAAGTGCTCTACATCTTCCCTTCTACACACTGCCCATGGACACAGAGGGGACATGATGCTGTCCAGATTCCTTCTCCTTTACACAGCCTTTTCCCAAGCAGCTCCAGTAGATGGATACTCTGGTTTCAATGTCGCAGTAAAGTGGTCCCGGCTCCATGAGTGTGGCTCTAATGCCCGTGTTTGTTTTAGTGCAGTAAACTGAGGCTTTGTGTCTATTCAGCTTAAACAGTTGTGTAAGCACTACCTGCTTCCCTCAGCATATTCAGCCACTCTTTTTAAATGAGGTTCTGTTGTTAAACATGCTTCACACTGCTTGCAATGGGGACACACTGACAGCTTGTCCAAGTAACAAATTAAAACAAACCAAAAAAATAAAACACGGGCGTCCATCTGGATAAAATGTGCATGTAGCATATCACTGCTTTATCAATTCACTAAAAGCAACGTTGTGCGAACACGACAAGGAAAAATTAGTAATTGGATACAAAAGGATTTCCCACTTAAATCCGGAATGTGTAGAAACACAGGGAACTGCACGTCATTATTAGGTGGACCAAAAACAATACATTTATGAAGCTATGTAGTATTATGGTTCAATAACATTAAAACTGCATCTATTAATCATCAGAATAGTACATTATAGTTAGTAGTACATATGAATTTACAATGTTTCAGTACGATGGAACCAAGAAGACGACGACCTATAGGTACTTAAAAAAAGGAAATGAACAAATACATAAATCAACGTTACATTTAATACATTACCTAAGATGTATCAATTCTAAATGAAATACAACATAAAACACACACAGTAATTGTGTTACGTAAAGACATGTAAGACAACAAAACTTCCTAACTCAGAACAGTAGATGATTTTAATAGTACATTGTTCCGTTAACATTGCATGAATGCAGCATATGAATAACTTGTTGAATGTTTATTTGTGCTACATTTGGAAGGTCTTAGTTAATTTGTGCATCAGATCAAAAAACACAGTTTTCTACAGTAACAACTTTATGTCTATGAGCTTTCACTTGACTTCACATGACTAATGCTAAAAGGGTTGTTTTGATGAGATTGTTTGGTTTCTGATAATATTGTAGTGTTTTTTTCCAAATGGTAATCAGATCCAAATGGACTTACTCCTACGATTCACCTTTTTCACCTGTTTTCCATTCCATATTTACTTCCCAACATATGAACTGGTCCTTTACCACCTACGCTGGAGCTTTTTGGTCCCACTTACCTGTATTTGCATTCTCCTTAGCCTTTTGACCCAGTGGTTCTCCCGCCTGCCTGTTTCCTATCACTGCATAATTGTCCTCCTGTTTGTCTTTGCGTAACTTGAATAGCTTAAATACAGTTTCAAACCTTATGAAATATATTCATTTTTTGATGTCATGCATTTGAGTCCTTAAATGTTCTGAGCCACTAGGATGAAACATTTGTAGATGACCTTCAATTTAGAAAATGAAAAGGATCTTTTGAAAATGAGAGTCAGATGAAATCAAGTGTGCTATCATTGATGAATAAAACTAAATCCTAATGTGAAAGATAGACAAAAGGACAATTGAACAGGCTGTTTCAATGCAATCTTTTCAAAAACCTGCATATACCTCTGGAATCTCAGCCATTAGCGTTGCTCCTGATCAGTAAAACCATTTCCTCTGCTGCTATCTCTTATTCAGAAGTTGATTCAACTACTGGACCTGCTGCACCACTGCTTGTAAGAGGCATGTCACATTCGGTTACATCTTCTGGCAGAAATACATTTATGGGCTAAATTCTTGAGAAATCCTACAGTCCTCTGCAAATGAAACAAGCAGCAGCAAAAACAGACTATCAACCTTCCTTATGTCCCCATTGTTCATAAAATAGATATCACAACGCTAACTGACATTCTAGCTTCTGCCCTTCAGCTTGAGTCAGACATTGAAAAAGTCAGTGAGTCAGTTTCAGAATGATGATAGTGCTCCTAGACAATGTGCATGAGAAAAACTGAAATCTTGACAACATGTAAAACAGAACTGATCCATTGTCAGCACATCACTGAGGCAGTAACAGAGCACTCACAGATGCATGTTGGAGGCTTCAATGCTCATTCACCCTGATTCAGAAGATGCATTGTGATTCTCAAAGAATGTTAGATACGCCAGATTTTACAAGTGGCAGCTCAGGCACTAGCCAATCAAATCATGTAAATTCAGCGACAGATCCTGTCGGACATCAAAAGTCTAAATGAGGCTGGAGAGAGAGGAGGGTGGGACAGTTGGTTAACCCGTGTTCATCTTCATTTCCCCATGTACTCCCCTTAAGAATTGCATTGACGCGTAGCACAAAAATCAGCTAAGTTGTGTGTTCAGAATGTTCAGAGATGGATCGAAAAACCGAGTTCCATTTGAAGGATTATGAAGAACGCAGCAGGAAGTTCCTGGAGTCAGACGAGATCACAACAACAGGAGCATTTCTGGAACATTCAGGTGAAGGGTGGGTTCTGGCAGGAGAGAGGACTTGATGAATGAACTACTCTGGAGAATTCACGTTTACAACACATTATTACCAAAACCATTCAAACCTTGCGTTTCCACATTCTGCGTCTGTGTCTTCTCCGTGTATGTCTACTATTTTCATCCATACCACTGCTTCAATATAGTGAAGCCCCGACAATGAGCCTGACCACCGCTCATATTAAGAGCGACACACCCATTATGAGAGCAGAGGGATGCAATTGCCATTTGCTTATTAAATAATGTGCCTGCTGGACGGGAAAACGACAACTGCATCAGTCTGAAACTAGTCAAGACAATTATGTTTAAATTATTCAAAAGGAGGGGCCTTTGTCAGATTTTTAAATGATAGTTATACTTAATTTCACATCTTTTAGTTAGTTTCAGGTCGTGCTACAACCAATTCTGCACTTGGATTAAATTTGATTTAATTTGCACACAAACAGATTATGATTAATTCAAAAGTACATATAATAAAAATACACATTAGGTCAGAATTGCTATCAGTAGAAAACCATTATTGAAAGACCCAGGGACAAAAAAAACAACATTCTGTCTTTTTACAAGACATCTTCAAGGCAGTCACTTCAAACAGAGGCTGTGTCTCAGGGGGGCTCTGACCTCTTGGGTATCTGGGCTTGTGGCCAGTAGGCCTGTTTGATATTCCATCCATGTCTCTGAACTGCGCCCTCTCAGTGTGTGACAAACACAGCTTGTGTCACAGATGATGTGCCGAGAGCCTAAAGGACAGACCACATATTTAAGCAATAAATTGTTTACTAATATTTACTATTCTTCTCCATTTTATCTCTTTGCTTTGTTTCAAAATGCACTGTAGCTGCTTTGTGAGAATGTTTTGACAAAATCCAACATTTGCAAATCTCAAAGCAACGTGAACTATCAAAGTCAAGGAGATACTTCGACAGATGAACACACAATCTTGCCCAGCTTTTGCATTTGCACGAAAGCGGTGCAGGACTCAGGTGGGCCTGCAGTAACATAATAGTACAGTTGACAGAGGAGGGAATCAAGGGCTCGATAATTAGCTCCCTGTCCTCCAAAACATCTGAAAAGTCCAGTTAAAAGGCAAAGCTGGATTTAAAAGGTGGCGATGGCATGGGAACGCTGGCTCTCTCTGTGTACTAAGAGGGGATCAGTGAATGACAGCTTTTGTTCTCTTCCCAGCATCTACAAGAGGGTGTCCGCTGAGGGGAAGGCTTCATCCCTGAAAGGACAGGACAGAGTGAAAAAAAAAAAAAGAAGCTTGACATCACACATGCTGTCTAAATTTGAAAGTGTGAAATGTCATCACGCGAGGATTTTAAAATGTGGACATAAAACCACAGGACAAATTGCCCCGATCATTAAATTGCCATAAGGATAAAAATCTCAAGATGCATTTGGGACACTGTAAATCTGAGAATGTAATTGTCATGTAAGTGAATTTATCTCCTTGTATAAATTAAATTGAGGATCATTTCTTCAACATTTAATTGTTTCCCTGCCTCATTTGCATGTGTGGTCACCTCCGGAGCGGTCTGACATCTCAGCGGAGAACACGTGGCTTCCAGCGTCGAGCGCCGCAATTGGCTCACCCAGCCGTGGGGAACCGCTCTTTTGGATTGGCTGTTGGAGCCAAGGGTCGACAGTTGCGACATCCAAGGTCGGACTCAGCATGACCACCTGAAGTCTTTCTATTTTTTTGTTTCGCTTTCTTTCTTTCTCTCTTTCTTGGAGCTGATCAAGCTTTAGGAATATTCACCGACTGCAAAAAACACAGATTCTTTAAAGCCCGTGCCACATCTCGGGCTGCAGATTTAACTGATATGGTAATGAAGCAGGATTTAGTCACAGGGCGTCCTTGCTTTTCTCAACAAGAAATTTCTCGTTTGAAGATTTCTCTCCTACCCTCAGGAACACGCATCACTGAGGTGTCTGATTCCGACGTGATTGGAGATGAACCTGCATTGCTCCTAGTGAAATGTGTAAAATCAGTGGCAGTAATGTTTTGCATGAATCAGTTTATCAGCAAGGACAAAGACTTGCTGCTGTCACTCACAGTTAGTTTGACTGTACTTGTTCCAATGTGTTTTAAAGTACATATGTGATGTTGTATCCTTGTAATATAATGGAACACATGTAGACTCTCCCGCTTGATTCCTCTGTGTAGACTTTGGGGGACCGTGCGGACGGAAGGGACATGACCCTGCTCTTAAGGTGGTACTGAATTATAGCTTCTTATACCTTTTACTGATCTCAGACAATGTCAACTCAGCTAAGACACATGCAGAGTTGCCATGTTTGTGCACTGTCTGCAAGGAGTAATTGATTGAATTATTGTCTGCAGCACAGACACTATTAACAGTCTGAATAGTGAAGGTAGTTTTATATCGTTTATTTTGAATGTTTCGAACAATTTAACAATTGACTTTTTTCTGATTATTGATAATATGTGATTTCACAGACAAAGTTATTATTGTGGGTGAGCATGCTCCCCTAATGTACATTTAGACATCCGGGCCTTTTTAGAACCTAAGTGTAGTCACAGTGTGTTTTCTACTCATAACTTAAACCTTATTCAATGCAATGTTAGTAGTGTTTCTCTTTGTCGTGCATGAATGAGTGCCAGCATTGGTTGCTGAGATTTACTCTGATGTGTAGAAGATGGGCAGTGATGGGGACTTCAAAATCAAAATAGCTTCATTGTCTATCTTTGTTTATAGTTTTGTGGATATTCATATTCAGTTTGCAGGGCAACTTACATAATATTCATGGATTTTACATCACAAATGATGAGTAACCAAGACAAAACAATATCAAACAATAAGTAACATTTAACATAAAGGTATAGGTGCTGTTTATCAGTTAAATATTATCATTTATATGAGCTCTTTTTAGTCAATATGAAGTGTTATATAATGTTGTATTCTTCATGACTATTGAAAGTTCAATGTTAATGCTTACTTTGATAACACTTGATAAATATGTATCAGAACACAAAAATACAAGTGTTAATGTCCAAAAATTGTTAAGTCTAACAAGTCTATTTTAACTTTCTAACTCTTTTTACTATTTTTCTTATTCTGAATCGTATTCTTGCTCATTACTGATCCATTTTTTAATTTACTCAGTAACTCACACAGGTTCCAGATTCTAAATTTGCCTCACGTGTTACCAAACACGAAATTGTGCCTTACCGTATCGAATAAAGAGTTAACAGTGTTCTTATTTCGTTGCCATAGAGAAACTAGTTAATGTTATATAACTGTACCTTAAAGATCGAGTGTGAATGGGATTTAAAGGCAGGAATATGATATAAAACTCGTGGTGAGGTTTTCACTGTGTAATCATCGTAATTGTATTAATTATCGTTTACTTTACCCTTGAATGAACCCTTATATTTAAATACTATACATTTAAATCAGGAGCAGGTTCTCTCTATGGAGGCCATGTTTGTCACAGTCGTCTAAACTAAACAAGCACATTTTGAGTTTTTATGACAACTGAAGGTTTCCACAGGACGATGTTGCCAGGGGTATTCAGTAGCAACATGCGACGTCACCACTAGAAATCACTAAATTCTACACACTGAACCTTTAATATACAGTGTTTTTCAAGCAAAATAATAAAACACACTGTTAGATTCAACTCTATAAAACATCTCGCTTAATTATAAGTTTCCCTGATGTATTGCAATGGGATGGATCCTTTTCAAATGCATGTATCTCTTTGTACAGTGGCCCCTGTATCTTCTTCATGAAAGGAGCTCAAAGTGTTGAGTCCTCAAGGATTGTTCCTCCGTGCAGCAGCTTTGTCATGGTGAAGAGGTAACTGCTGTTGTTTACAGCCTGATATTGCACTGTCGAGTTTTACTTTTTTTGTTTTGACGGGTCAGGAATTTGAACCAGGACACAATGTTGAAAGCAAGAACACTTTCCATGAGGGATTGATTCACTGTTTAAACTCTGCTGACTGAGATCAGAGCTCCACACAAAGCATTTCTGTTGTGATGTTTTATGAATATAAAGGACATGCTTAGAGAAGATCGGTTTGATCCATAACATTTCTGAGGTATTTTTTAAGGAGCTCACATGCTCCGCCTACGGCTGTTCTCTGTCACAGGCATAAATAAGAAGTTTGGCAACATTTGTTTACAACATATTTTTGGTGGTAAACCAGTGTTAGTGTGATGGAATGGGGTGGATTTCATACATGTCCTCTATTACATTTACATACAACTTATTTAACATTTTCCTGATACTTGGTGTTGGAGCATTATTTCAAATCAAACTTAAGAAATGCCATGTTAAATGGACTGTATTTAAATAGCGTCTTATCGAGCGCTTTAAGTGTTTTACAGTTGACATCTCATTCATCCATCGCCTCCATACACAGAGCTTTTTCTATCATACTCTCACACAGTGCCATCAGCCGTCCAGGGAAATATGGAGTTCAGGGTTGTACAATAACATTCAGACAACCCACCTTCTGGAGAGTGGATGACTCGCTCAACCTCCTGAGCCACAGCCGACCCAAATGTTAAATACATTGGTCTTTAATGTCTTTAGGGGTCATTCTTATGTCCAGAGAGTGTTCCACAGCTTTGGGCCATAAAAACAAATGGCCTCACCGCTACTTTCACAGAACTCATAGGAGACGTTTAAAAGAAAAGCAATAGACGGTGTAGTGATTTGGCTGGAGCATAAAATGAAAATCTCTGTTAGATGTCTATAAAGTTTTAAATGGCTTTTCTCCAAGTAAAAGAACTGTAAAATCAATTGTGAAAGGTACAGGTAGCCAGTGCAGTGACTGAAAATAGATCACATTGCCCCACTGCTTCAATGTTTTAGTAAAGAATCTAGAGGCAACATTTTGAATTAAATGTCATTTTCCTAGATGTTTGAGCAAATGAAGAAAACAGGCAATTAACCGATTGGATAAATCCATATAAAGGTGTCACTTTCCTGAACCAGAATAGACTGGTTCTTTATAGGTAGCAAGGTTGGTTGGTTGAAGGATATCTTTCCATAGAGAATATTTTCACTTGCATACAGCAGCTCTAGCTTCAATCTAATTTGTACCTTAAAATGAAGTAGAAAGGGTTAGGGTTAGTGACATAATATATTTGATATAAAAAAATGCATCTGTAATTATCATTTTGTGTGTAAAGGAAACATGGCTGTTGGTATTTGTACGAATAAACAGTTAAATGATACAGCCCATTATCCACAAGAGATGTGAACCAGTGGACCAAGTCATCCCTTAAACTTTCAAATACATTTATTGAAAAGTTGTCTTACATCATCAATACCAGTATTATTAACCTTCTGTGCTATAACATCATTACATTCCTTTTAAAACATAAGACAAGCTGGAGAATATCACTTGTGCTCTTTAATATGACAGTTTCACAATCTTATCACCCTTAGCTCTCATTTAGTATACGACCAGGACGACATGTAGTACGGGATTTCTGGGTATATGTTAATTCCAAAAAGCAACAGTTCCTCTCTGTATAACAAGTACAGTATACGTGTAGCATATTCTCACAAAGCTGGAGAACTTATAGCACAACTCTTGGTTTTGTAATTGGCCCACTAATTGGACCAATTCATTATTGTAGAATGCATGGAGAGAAACCAGGGAACACTCAGTCACTGAAGGCTCCCAACTAAATATACTCTCCCCTGTCTCCAGTCTACCATATTAATGTGACACAGGCACTTTATTGCAGATATAAACAAATTGGCTCAGGGGAATTATGCTGCAGTGTCTATGCAGAGTAGTCTGTAACCACAGATATGATATGAGAACGACTAAGCCAACAAGCGCTGGCATTTTTTTTTCTCTCTAAGTAGTGCATAAAGTAGGTCATGAATTTAAAAAGTGCAGATTACCATTTCCACACTCAATCCCATTAATCAACTCTTCCACCGCCGAGTCCCACCAGAGAAAAACAATGAATAAGAGCATGTTACTTCGGAATTAATCTATTAATCAAATGGTGCATGAAGAAGTACCTGTGACAGAGCATCGGCCGTGGGACCATATACAGTGGGTTGAGGTAATGAGCAAAATATATCCGTACCTTCCTCATCTGGGAAACACTCAAGGAGTGAATGTTTTATTAAGGAAACTGTTTGTGAATTGAGACTCAAAGGACAATTCACACTGTAAATAATTAAGGGGAAAAAAGTGGGTAATAACTGACAGGGAGCAGATTCAAGTGCAGGACACAATGCAGGTTCATGTTCTTACTGAGGTTATGGTTTTGTACACAGGAGGTCAGTCAGAGTCAGCCACAGTCATCCACACAGAGAATGTTGGACCACATACAGGGACACTGAAAAGGTGAGGTGGCAGAGAGTGAGGGGAAAACAGACTAAACAGGTGAGTGCCATGAGAGCGGAGCTTTTAATCCAAGAAGCGGAAAAGGAACAACGACAGGAAGTGAAGGTATCTAAACAAGATAGCCTACAAAATAAAATAGGAAATCAACTAAATAAAAACACTCCGCAACTTAAGATGTTGTGAACAGGTGTTACGATAGGTGATTTGAGAATGGGGTGCTGAGGCATGTAGCTCCACCACAATTTGGCCCAAAATGGATCTGATTTAGTTATGTATTATCTACCTAAGCAAGAAAGTATAATATAATAATAACATGGCATTTTTGGGCGTTATCATCAAGTATTCTAATTGTGAGTCATGCTGACATTGCAAGAAGTTGAGTCCTCCAAAGCTTGGTTACACCTTAAACAAGGCTACAATCCACTGGTTTACGTCTCGGAATTCAGTGGATTTTTTAACCCAGTCATGAGCTTTGAAAGTTCTCGATGACCATACCTTCCATTAGGGTAACCCACTAGGTACAGGTGATCTATTACTCTATGTTTCTCATAAACCCAGCTTGATAAGCTTGCGTAAATGCTCAGCACTTATTTCACAATCTGTACAGTGTAGCATACTCTGCCCACACTATCCTTAAACCTCCAGTGGTCAGTAAGCATGTACTTTAAGGGCTCTGTAAAAATGAACTAGGTTGTACAAGGTCATGATTGTAGTATTTATAACTCTACTGAGTGGGCTTGCTCAAAGGTTGCTCACATAATCACAGCACACACTTCTAGGCAATTTCTCTTTGAAGCCAAATATTGTGTTGCACGCTTTTACTCAGATAGAAACTGACAGAGGTGGTTGTGTGAAGAATGAAAAGCAGAGAGAAACTGAAGAGGATATCAGAATCAGCTTTATTTGCCATGTATGTATAAAGATACTAGGAATTGGACCCGGATGTTAATTGCTCTCATTCTACTTACACAAATAGACGTATAGTAAAAACTACAAAAAAGGCTCACAAAATAATCATAACTATTATGTGTGAATAGAGTGGAACTGTCCAAGAAGGTAGTGCTACAGGACAACAATCTGAACAAGGGTGGACATACATGTGTAACTGTGTGAGGGAATTGTGACCACAGACAATAGTGCAAAGATGCTCAAACAAATATGAATTATCAACGTACAGGTTACTTATATACAAAAGGCAGGTGAATCATATGGTGCAGACTGCAAATTAGCTGTTACAGGTTACTTATATACCTGACATTTCATTTCAGGTTCAGGGAACATTCTTTTTTAACTGTATTTAGTTTAAGTTTCCATTAGTCTCAAAACTCAAAAGTACCTACTGTTCTAATCAACACCATAGCCTGTATAGATAGATGGACGATATGACAGCCAATCCAGAAGTGATGCTGAGTAATCTTGTTACCTGGTGGCTGACTACAGTATAGGTCATAAACACCATCCCCTCCATGTCAGCAAATTGGACATGAATGAAGCTTTTTTTTTTCCAAGGATGGTTTCTCTCAAGCTAGTTAGTTCTTTCCAAACTGATTTATGTTTGAGTTTCCATGATTCTAAAGTTTGATTTGATTAAAGTTATTTGATGCAGTAAAAACTGCTTGAAATGTCATGATTAACAGCTGAGACTGACTCATAATTGGTAAATTCTATGTATTAGCTGGAACTTGGTTTCACAGCTTTACTCCACAAACACTACTGTGTAGACTCTGGCTCCAAAAATGCAACCAGTGCAATATGGCAGTACCTGTACCTAGAATTCGTAATTTTTGTACAATGAGAGGAGGTGAAGACATGTCGTCATTCATCATACAGGCTATGATTACTAGTATACCACTATAAATAAAGATTCATAAATAAATGTTGCTTATTAAGCATATGTGCAACGTTTTCATGACTGAACTACCTGAGTGATGAATACTGGAACAAAGTTTTTTGTACCATTTTGTTTTTCATGTTAAAACTATAAATCTTCCAGAAGTAAGAATCGGAATTTCACTTCATTTAAAATCTAGCCAGTTATTTACTGTAGGGGTGCTGGGTTAACCTGTGATCCACCAATCAGCCTTGAAGATTGATCCAGACACCAAAGAGAGATGCATTTGATCCAATAGAAGTATGACAGAATAAGGTCATCATGGCTTTGTCAGTGTGGAATCAGGACAGTCTCCTCAAAGTCTGATTAAGGGGGTTGAAAAAAAAAAATCCCACTTCTATTCAATCATTGAAAGGCTACTCATGGTCTGGAAGGTGGTATTTAGGAACTGAATGGTGCAAGAACCCTATGGTCCCCTTAATTTGACATCTTTCAACATATTTGTGACATTTTAAACATGCTCAGGAACTCACAAAACGTTCCACTCAAGTCCAAGACAGTGACAAATGATATACTGTATCTTAAAGTAGATATGCATTGGTGTGCTCCACCTGTCTGCCTTAACCATTGTACCATCATTTCCTATCTGGCAGTCCTTTGCGTCTGCTAAAGCTGCATGTTCATATAGATGTAAAGACAATTTATTAGTCAGAGCTTCATGTATTTTCTGATATTGTTTCTTTCTGCCCAAATGTGCAATATTTTGGTGTATCAATGATGTGTGATTTAATAAAAAACACTATATATGCAGTTTAAAATTCTACTAATACGCGTAATGTTTTGTTTAAAAGTATCAAATAGAGTCAAATGTCTGATCTTCTCCCTTATGTCGGTTGCAACAGTGAAATACCTTTTGAGAATGTTCTATACAAGTGAAGGAAGACAGATACAGAGTTAGCGATGGCCATGTTTAAACCACTAATTATAGGCTTCTGTGTCTTCAGGGCTGCCTGCTGTAAGAAGATGCTCCTCTGCTCACTCGAAACCCTCATTAAAGACAATCTGATCCTATCTTGCCGAGACAGAGAGAGGGAGCAAGCAGGGAGGTTATTTTAGAAAAGTCATTAGTGTTGTCTGGGCTCTACATTTTATACGGCTTCAATGAGATGTGTCTTATAATGCTTGTGTAGCAACACATAGTTCGCAGTAAAAACGATAACAAGGGAAACTTTACAAACCACACAACACATTATCCACTTATTATCCATTTTAAAAGTGTCTTAATTCTGGAAAACTACAGTGATGTCATTCCAAATATTAAGCTTCATGTGTTCTCATTAATCCCAAAAGTCACCTTCAATTTATGAAACTGTTATCTCTCTTTGTACATATGTCTTTTCATTGATGTTCTCACACTGCCCTAAGGCTAAACATGAAAATAAAGTACGGCATTACCATCTTACTACCCTCAAATGGAGGGCGGTACGACAAACTGAGAGAGTCCAAAACGGGGTGAAGGTTAGTGTTAATGGTTGTTTAACTCTGTATTTTGAACCAGTAATATCCTGGTGACCTGTACAAGGTGTCCAATGTCAACTGAAATTTACTCCCTTTCGGGATAATCAGTTTTGACACTGGATGGATGGATGGATTGATGCCTTCAATGGATGAAGGTCAGAAACACACCCAAAGGTAACGACAACCAGTTTTTAATTTATTTAACCGTCTCTTTTAATGAGATGGATGAAAACCTTGAACCAAGTAAGCAGGTACAGTGATTCACTTTTTCATGAACACACATATTTCGACATCATTGTTCGAATGATTGTTGTTCCTGTTTTCTAAACATAATAAGGTATATTTAGTATCACCGTGTAGCTGCAGGGTCAGTCAAAGAGTACTTACCAGCAATCATGTTAGTTAGTGCTTAAAAAAATTACCTATAGTTATGGAGGGACAAACTTCTGGTTTCCATCAAATCATTCAAGTATTATTTAGAAAAGTCTGACACCATGTTCGTTTAGGTTCAGACACACACACAGCTTGGTCAGGTTGTGTTTAAAAACAATTGTGGTCAAAAGAAACCAATGTTGAACTTTTGGCAGGTGATGAGAATGCAAACAGTGGCCTCTGACGTGAAACGCTGGCACCCTGATGACCCAGCCATCCATCCCAACCTCTTTCCTAATGGGTCCTGTGATGCACTATCAAGACCATACTACACTCACTACTGGCTCAACCACAAGAGGACAGGAAACCATAGACACAGGTCACAGTCTTTTCATCTGCGTTTTCGTATTCCCACCTATTCATCCCTCTTTACGCTGTGTCCATCATCAGGCAAAACTGAAGACAAAAATATTCTCTGATTATATCTTTCTTCCGGTACAGACCATCTGCCTCCTGCTTTCATACTATACCTGTTTGCTGCTGATTACATTTTGTTAATGACCAAAGCTGCGAAGTCCTGTTTCGTCAAGCTTCGTCCAGCAGAGCCATTTAGCCAAGATGAGATCATTCCTTTCATCTGTAGATCACTAAACCATCATCCATTCGGCCGTTGTCTTCTTATTCTTGTTTCAACAGGAAAAACACACTGTGAAATTATTACTAAAATGACTCATAAACAAAACACTTTTTTCAGGCTTTAACATGGTCCAATCTCGTGGTGATCGGATCACAATTGGACCTCTCTAAGTACGTCAGTGACTACATGTGACCAGATCTCAATTCCCTGCTATACAAGCAAGTAATATGTACAGCATTTCTGTAGGAATCATCATTTGTATTGTTGGTTTCAGGCCGTCCGACTTTGACAGAGAGATGTAAGGTAAGGGGGGGGGGCAATGTGTACAGCTGTACAGTAAAGATATTATCTAAACCGAATACCAAATAGCTCGGTCCCACTTCCAGGGAAGTATTTTTCGGAGGTTGCATTTGGAGACTGATTGCGTCACAGTATTGCAACTAGGCTGTCCAATTTTAAAGGTTCCTTCATACAAGGCCACCAGTTGTGCCCTTACATTACTTAGCTGGCTCTGTGACCAGTCGAGCTCTAGTAAGTGAAAGGGCTCAAAATAGTTAACCATGGAATCGTAAGGGTGGTCACCCCCATAAATCATCTGTAGACCAGATCATGAAACGGCTTCTTAAATCGCCGGTTTAACTTGTGTTTCATTTCTTTAATGAAAGCATTTGTTGACAGCAGTTGTTCTTTATATATCTGTGATATTAAAGGTGCAGCATAAATTAAGCTTTTATTATTTGTATTCATACTTGTCCCAGTGAGTTCACCATTGTCGCACTTATGATTATTGATAATAACGTGTATCGTGTGTACGTGATGTGTGACATGTGTGTCAGCAAGGGATGTGGCTTCTTCAGCTCCAATGATCACACGCGTCAGGATGTTCTTCAAAGACCGATCCTCAGGCTGTGCAGGGTAGGTCAAAGGAACCTATTGACAGGCTCTGCCACCCCACGGTTACTGCAGAGAGTGTGAGTCAGAGCTGATGAAGTTGACCCCCCCGCTGGGAGTAGTAGCTCACATGCTAATAAGGAACTAAACACAGTATTTCAATGGGCAATCACACTCCTGTTTCATCAGCCGGCAGATAGCATTGATCAGTACGTGTGCGGCGGCAATGTTTTTAATCAACCCTGAGAGAAAGGCGAGTCTGCTAAGAAAATGTTAAATGAAGGTAAGAACAAAGTAGCCTTGGACACCATTACACAAACCTAGAGCACAATAGATGCTTTAGTTGAAATTGGACAAATCAGAAGAAGAAGAGGAAACAAATCACTCCAAAGACAAACTGCACTTATTCACATACTGATCTGTTTTACCTGACAGTTCACAGGAGTGAGGCAGTAGTGAAGACTGAAAAATGACATCTGTAAAGTTAATAATGCAATTTACTGCAGTAGTACCTCAATTAACAGTATGGTGTGTGGTTCCTGTCACATGCACAGATAAGGGTGGTTAACCTTGAACCTGAAAATCATCTAATATTGTTCTTGATTACATTAATAATAGTAATAAATGTTCTGATTTGATCAGACGATGATACTGGTGTTGTCGCCTCATGTGAGGATACTGGCACTCAAACAAGATGAAGTCCACACCCTTCTTCCTTCAGTGGATGGCAAAGTGATGAGGAAGCTGTGCACGACAAACCCTCCTCTACAGAGCTGAAAAGTCCCCACTCATCTGGAATATTGTCCGAGCTCGGGGGGGGGGGGGGGGGGGGGGGCTTGATTTATGCACAAGGTGACTGTTTCACACAATGCAGCATCCACATGCTTTTGTGTCTGAAGTGAAGATGAGTTCCTATCAGCGGGTCTGAGCGGCTCGCAGGAGGTGTGAGATTGTCTTTGAGTTGGTGTTGACAAGCGAGTGGCAGGTGACCGACAGCCTCGCGGTCTGTCACAACTGAGGTGCGAGTAAAGAGAGAGATGAGCTATTTTTTCACCCTGAAGGACTGAGGGACCTCAACGATGCTCTTTGAGTTTTTTTGTTCTTCCCAGCTAAATTCAGTTCTCAGCTTGAAAGTGTGTCAAACCTAAGGGATGAACAGACAACAGCGCCGCCGCCTGTCTTATGTAGCATTTCCCTGGAGGATTGGATTGTGGCCCCTTTATCTCTGGAGAGATGTAGTAGAGGTCAGCTCTCCTGGGGAGGGTCACCCGAGACACATTCCGTTTTTTGGTGTGTGTGTGTTTGTCACAGAGTTAGATGACAGATGTATAAATAAATCTCCCCACGGGGAGTGAAGAAAGACTCCCATTGCTCATTTCTGTGAGGAACTGTTCTCTGATGCCTCCTCAGTTGTGTATCCTCTGACATCAAATGTGTTTCTGAAAATGTCAAGAAAGGCAAAGCAGGATATTTCGGAGAGACATTATCTTGACATTAACACTAATGATGTTGGAGTGTGGATACAAGCTGACATATAGCTCTCTTTCTAAATGCTGTTGTTTTCCAGGATTAGAAATGGCATGAAGATTTTATTGTTTCACCAAATGTACTGGCCTGTATGTGTGATAAGAACTACAACACAGGCACACACACAGTCCACAGAGATCCACAACAATTCTCGGGTCTTGGTTAGTATCTGCTGTTAAATCCACATGTGTGCCTAGTTTCCTGTGGGATCAGCTATCTACCTGAACACCTGCTATAGAAGTGACTCAGCTCACATGAAAAAAAACATTCCTGGTTGTTAAGTTCGCCTGTACACTTAGTATTAGCATTCATGGAAGTATCCAATTAGCTAATCGTGTGGAAGTGATGCAAATCATTAAATTGTTTAGCGACAAATAAAGGTGATGTAATTGCCTCAACTGTAGCATGATTGCTATTTCTAAAACAACTGCTGATCTCCTGGAAATTGAACCTTGACCCTCACCCAGGCCAAACTGCTTCTCTGGATGACAGAACATTAAGGTAACTCATATTCCTTACAACTGTGTTGTGCAGATGGTCTCTCAGAAAGCAACACATCCAACCTTGAGGTGTATGGTTTATTACAGCAGAAGACCTCGCAGGACTCCCAACACAATTCAGGTAAAAACATACTCTGACTTGATGAATCAGAATTTTTGCTTAGTCATGCAGGTGGTAGGGTTGATATCAGTGACATCAGTAGCATGAATCTAACGAGCCAACCTGCCTTGTCTAAAGTCCTGGCTGCTGCATGGTGAAGAAATGGTGTGGGTAATGTTTTCCTGACATACTTTTTTCCTCTAGAAGATTCAGAATCAGGTTTTATTGGCCAAGTAAGTTTGCACAAACAAGGAATTTGACTTGGTAAAGTGGCTCTCAGTGTGCTTAAACAGAATACACATCACAATACAAACCGTGCAAACAGTGCAATGGTCTAATAAAATAAAGAAAAGAAGTGCAGGGATAAATATTAAATGCTATGAGTATTAAGGTTATAAAGTGAGGGTGAAATAAATAAATATAATTATAATATAATATAATTTCGGGAGTAATTATACAGTGGTTATTACAAAGATCCAGGGTTATTGCAAGGTCCCACAGTGGGTTGGCTGTTCAGTAATAAGACGGCGAGGGGGAAGAAACAGTTTTTGTGTCTGGAGGTTTTGGTGAACAGAGATCTGCAGAGCCTCCCAGAGGGGAGGAGTTTGAAAAGGTTGTGTCCAGGGTGTGGGGGGTCTGCAGGGATTTTTCCAGCCCGTTTCCTGACTAGAGGTGTACATGTCTTGGATGGTGGGCAGGTTGGCACCGATGATCTTTCCTGTAGACCTGATTGCCGTTGGAGTCTACTTTTATCCAATTCGGTGGCCGATCCAAACCAGACAGTTCTGGATGTGCACTGAACAGACTTGATGACTGCATTGTAAAACAGGATCAGCAGCTCCTGAGGCAGGTTTTGTTTCCTAAGCTGGCGCAGGAAGTACAACCTCCTTAATACCAATCAACATTGGTTTAAGTATTATAAACTCTCTTCATGACCACAGTTTACCATTGTTTAATGGTTACTTTCAACAGGATATGGCTCCATGTCTCAAAGCTACAGTCTTCCATTGGTTTCATGAACATAGTGAGTTCATTGAACTCACAAAGTCCTCAGAGGTGATTCCAGTAGAACCTTTGGTTGTGGTTGACAATGAATCTGTACCTGGTGATGTCATGCATTCATGTCAACATGTAAAAAAGGGAAAGTTTGTAACATCCTCAGAGCAATGGGTGCGCCACACAGAATTCATATATTGTTCCTAATACATTGATCAGTGAGTGTATTTTAATTCTCAGTTGTTTCTGCACAGAAATATAGAAAAAATTTACTCCAAGCAATGTTTACGGCCATTTATGGGTTAGAAAAGCTCATCTCCATCATGTCTGTCCTTATGCATCATAAACTGCCACTGGAGGTGATTGAGTGCTCTGGGGACTGAGTGATTTTGCTAATCATTAGCTGCTTCCTGCTTGGACGGCTCTTTGATCATGGCAAAGACAAAGGAAAATAGCTGTTTCAGTCTCCATTTTACCCTCCACATTGCAGCATATGCAGACACAAGACATCCAGCTATTTGATCCCCCAAATCGTCACTAACGTTTTAGTGAAATGCTGGACCTAGTCACTACAGCCCCTTTATAGACATGGAATTTGCAGCATTAATGGCTTCATTTGTTCAAGTAATGACTGTTGGGCTTTACTGCTCTCTGTTACATAAATGTTTTGTAACGACTCCATTCAGATATAAGAGGAATGTTACAGATGCGTGATATTTGGTGCCTGAGGGCACCATCCCCGCTGGAGTGGTGAGTTGGATGATGATGATGTGAAGGAAGTGTCAAAGGCTGCATCATAGATGGCTTTTAGTACTTTTCTCAGTGACATTTCTGCTAAACAGACACATTTATGTGGCTGTTTTGTCCAAAGCGCTTTTACAATTTACCTGTTATTCACCCACACACTCACTCAAAAATAGATCGCAGTGTGCTCCACTGCGAGGTGCTGACCAGACAAGCAGGAGTAATTGTTGGATCCAGAGTCTCATACAAGGACAAGTTGAAATGGTAGCAGTAGTTGGGGATTGTGCTCCAACCGCTCTACCTCCTGAGCCACAGCCAACCATGTAAGCTGATTTCTGTAGCAGGACAATAAGAAAGTTTTTTAAAGGATACATCTGCAATTCGAATTAACAACAGTAACAATTTAGTTTTCATATCATGTGGTCCCAATACAAACATGAATAATGCTTTTTCAGTGGTTCTTTGAGAGCAACTCACAGCGCTTGGTTAGGGTTGGGTTATAGTGTTATAGAATAAACCACAGACTGTACATCTATATGACAGCTCCAAAAAGTGTAGCCATGTGTCTTAATAGCCCCCTGGAGGCTGGCAGCAGTATAAGCCATAAACTGGTCAAACATTTTTTCTCATGGATGGCTTGTGTGTTTTCCTGTCAATTTGGTTTTGATTACTTATTAGGTGTTATACATATCTGGGATATTTTGGCTTCATTTCTGGACAGTGGAGACACGTCAGCCATCTGTTTTTTAAGTGTATGGCCTAAACCTATACAGGTGACAAACCAGCCTAAGATCTCTGTATGACCACAATTTAAATCAACTATCTCTCTGTTTTATTGCACAGGGGAGTATATAAATTCAATTTTTAGGAAAAAAGCTTGAAGGTTTTAAAGAGACATGTGTGATAGATGATAATGAACCTCCCACACTGATGTTGGCAATATGTCTCGTTCTTTCATTTCAATATTTTTGCAAACCAAATGTGTGGTTAACAGAGCCAAAACATGGGGGCAGGCTGAGATTTGAACAGTTGTCCCAGGAAGGCCATTTGAATGTTAAAACTGGCTGCATGTGACAATAAGCCTTCTGTCTCCTCCGTCTCTGTCTACTCCTCTCTAATTCAGAAGGGTTAATGCTGGAGCACAGCTTGGCTGTTATTGCTTTTGCCCAGCATCTTTAATCAAGGACTCTGTAGGACAGGCATGAAACACTGTCACAACGTCACTTAGAGTGCTCAGCACCATCAAAATAATAAGTCTTCCCAAACAACCTTGACTTCACTTGCCTTTGAGAATAGCCGTTCTTGATTTGAATATTCTTTGGCTCCATTGAGAGCAGATGACATTCTGCTGGAATGTAGAACTGGCTGAGAGATTTGTGCAGTTTCAGGACAAGTCACTGCTGAAATGACGAATGGAAGACGAGGGTTGGAAACTTGTTTATAACCCAGCTCCCTGAAAACCTGTAAAAAAAATCTCCAGCTGAACGTATTCCCCCTTCTTTCTTTCTGAAGTGCACTTTCTGCTTCATGTGTCCTGTGAAGTGCACGTTTGCTGGATTATTCTTAACGTCCAATATGTCCTGCGGTGAGTTGATGGCAGGTATTCAAGCTGATCACTGAAAGTGAATGACTTTCACTTGAGAGAACTTGATCGTGCAGGCAACAACAACAAGGCCAGCAGCAACTTTTTGTGGGCATATGCAGAAACTGGGAAAATTCTTTGGCAGATCCAAGGTTAGATTTCACAGAGAAATCTCCCAGGATAACAGAAGTGGCTCTGGAATTTGTCCAAAGTAGCATCTCTGCCATCTGGTCACAGCCGTCTGACAGTGATTATGAACACGCACCAAATGGATGCTTCTCTTTTATGGGCCTGTGTTTCAGAGCAGCTCTGTGTATTATGCCTTTTATTCAAAGAATAAAACAACCTTCTCTGCATTATTTCTCATCTGAACGTATAATGTAATTTCCTTAAAAAAATACGTTAAATATTTTTTATTTCTTACACTTGAGTAAAACTTAACACATGTTATTCAGACTCATTTCATGTATCACATAGTGCTGATGATGAATTATTATTAGCATTCAGTATGTCAAACATGTACAGCTCAGGGGCGGCACATAGCTCGCCTGATAGGCTGTGCCTCACCTGCAGCGGCCCAGCTCCGAGTCTGACCCGCCGCCCTGTGCTGCATGTATTCCCCACTCTCTGTCTGCCCCCCTTCACTGCTCTCTCCAAATGAAAATAATAAACAGCCACCAAAAAATCCATTCCAAAAAACAATTAACATATACAGCTTACTTCTTGTGTCTTAATAGCATATAATCAAGTCAAGCTTAGGTTTACCTAGACTTTTCAAGCTTTGACCCTAGCACAGTACTTGCTCAATCTGTGTTTCAGTGTTTAGAAACCAACTAAAGATCATTGCAGGACCATTCTTGCAACATTTAATTCAAATACACAGAAGGTTGTGAAGCATGTGGTTATTCACCTTGTTGGGTACAACTCTAAGCATTGTAAAGAATTATTTTCATTATTCTGCAACCCTCATATTTGTTTGACCCCGGCAGACATTGACCGAAATTGTTATGATGGTTTCAGGGTTTAGAAACCAACTCAAAACCATACAACAATGGAAAGCATGTGTTCTATCGCTTTGACAACACCTACCCAAAATGACGGAAGCTATCTTTCATAAATAATAAATATTTCCACCTCTACACGTTGACAAAAATTACACTGATGGGTTAACCAGTGCTTGATATATTTGGAGTGAGAATGAGTGATCATGTGGAAATGTTTATCTAAGTTACGCTTGCTGCCCAGACGCAACAACTATTTTTTGAAATTTAGATGGCTATTCAAGGGCATCGGCCACAGAGGAGCTTGAATTGAACATGCAAGAGATTAGGGTTCATTAACTTGAACCTTGTTTTTACTATAGAAACTTGCCCCTGGAATGAGGAAACTCAGACATTTTCAACTACAGGGACCAGGATCTAAACGAAGTTCTAGGAAAAGCATTTATAATTGTTTTACCCCCCCCCCCCCCGAAAAAAAAAACATTTAAAAGGAACCTTTGCAGAACGCAACATCCCTGGTTGGTTGAATATTGTCGCATTTGATTATGCCGGTTAATGGCCATAATCCTTAAATTAGTATAACTTTTTAGGTGTTTTGATTTATAGACATTGTTGTTACCCGATTAATTACCTCAACTGTGGTGACCCACTAACTTATTTGTCCAGCCACAATTTTACATTCTTGACTTCTTACATGAAATACCTCTTTCCCTACAGTGTCAGTGGCTCGTTAACAACATCCATAAAGTTTCTACCATCCTCTGCAGTTCGGCAGAATTCAGCATAAACTTTTTGACTCAAGATGATTTCCTCGTGCATGTTGTGACAGTTCTCAGCTGGCAGGCATTGCTGTGCATGATGGCCATATAGTGCACTGCTAAGTATTCACAGGTCAATTGCCCCTCGGGACAGCTTCTGCGATATTAACCCTTGCTAAGTAAAGTCCATTTCTAAATCAAATTTAATGTTTGATCAGTAGAAAACACTGATATAGTGACATTGTGTAGTGTCCGTCTTACTGCATCATGACCAGATGGTGGACTGGAATACTGCAGTTTGTTGTAACTGTCAATTGTTGACATCTGCAGGGTAATTTGCCGAATCTCTCTTGGTCTTAAGACTATAGTACAAACGGAGATGAACACAGGCTGCAGGGAGTTCCTTCCAAAAAGTTTGAGTGTACTTTTGGTCAAAACGTGCCATTAGTGTTATACAGCCTAAAAATCTAAACACAACCCACAGGAGTTGTCGCTGTTGAGATTGAAGCCTTGATCATTAGACATACAACTGCAGACTGACTCCTACTTTGCTTCCTGCCTTGATTTTAACAAAATCTAAGTTTGCAACACATTTTTATGTTGAGCTACTCAGGCTGCAGCTGTTAAAGTAAAAGTCTAAAATTGCTTCTGCTGCACATCACAGCTGTTACCATGGATCCTCAGGTGTGATTCCATGTTGGGATAACAAAGTTCATTTGCAATAACACCCCTGGCATCAGCAAATCATTCACAATAAGCACCCTGTTCTGGATAAAACAGGGTGTTCTTTGACTTGTCACTCATGGGCAAACTAGAAGATACACTTTATTAGGAACGCCTATCAACCTGCTTATTCATGCACCTATCCAATCCGCTAGTGTAATGTAAAAAATAATTCTGCAGATACAGGTCAGGAGCTTCATACCAAACATCAAAAATGAGAATAAATGTAATTTTTGTGACTTGGTATGACTATCGGTACCAGATAAGCTGGTTGAGTGTTTCTGAAACTAATGATCTCCTTGGATTTGTTTACACACAACAGTGGACAGCTGCAACATCTTGCAATCACACATACTGTATTTTCTCCAGGAAAACAGTCTTGTTTAATTTGTTTTATTACAATATCAGCTTCTGGCTAGACCTAGTTCCATTTTTTCTCTTGTGTATTACCATTATATTTGAGCCACAGAGCGAACCATCCAATTTTCAGAAAAATAAATACCCAGCAATGTTGAAAAAGCCCAGAAGGTTGTTTAACAACAGTAGCTGTTTTCATAATTATCAGAGGACTATAAAGACTTTAAATTCATGAAACCAGCAACGAAATATGTGCCAGCTATTTTTACTGATACCTGATGTTTAGGATGGAAAAAAACATAGGGAAGACTGGCAGGAACTGGTGTACTAGAGAGTTGCCTTTCAAAAGATGTATAGTGTTTCCAATTCATCAGTCTCCAACACATCTGTTGATTTGCATTAGAAATTGTTAAAATCCAAAAACATGTTTGATGCCTGCTTAATCCCTGATGCTGGTTAGATAAAATATGGCAGAGAGGAGAGTCACCAGCATCAAGGAAAGGCCACTGGAAGATGCAGATAAGAATAACTTACTTTTTGGAAAGAGAATAATACTCAGCGAGAGGAAAGCTACCAGTGCTCCTTGTTTCTCTAGATGGTGAATGGAACTAGTTTCAGTAATACATCTTGAGAGGCTTTGGAGCAATTCATATGGTTTTCATGAAAAATTTCAGAGCACCTGGTGCCCAATTTATGACATTCCAAATTTTGCGTGATACCCATTCTGGGTATTCCTCGCCATATGCTTTATTTATTTTTTTGATAAAATATTATAAGCTGTAACACTGTAGGTTATTTCTGTACAGTCTATTTTTTTTCTTTTTTGGCCTTTGCGCTAATTGTGTTTGATGCTTTTGTTTCTATTGTAGGTTTTGTTTTGGGCCGTGTGATGAAAGTTAAAAATTAGTGCTGTCAAAAGATTAAAATATTTCATCGCGATTAATCGCATTAATGTCATAGTTAACTTAAAATTAAATCGCGATTTTTTGGGGGGTTTTAATGCTCTATCAACATGGAAAGTGGATTGGCTTGCTTTATGCAAATGTTTTATTTTATTGAAAAACAACATTGCCAAACAGGGCGGTACGAAATAAAATTATAAAGTGCACATTTCAGGTAAACAAGGACTAACCCTAACCCTATAGTGCAGTTAAACCATGGCTTAATATTTTCTTTTTTTCAAGTTTGCTGTGAACATAGCAGTCAGGCCCCTCCAACAGACAAGCAACAAAATAACAAACAAGCAAAATACACAGGTTAGACTGGGGGCGAACACAGATACTGAAGCTCGATAGAAAACCAACTGCAGCTTCTGCTCTGATCGAGAAGCGGCGGCTGATCAGCTGAGACCAGAGAAACTCTGTGTTTTCACTGTTTTCATAGTTAAGAAGCAGAGAGTCACTGAGAGGCGGCTTCAAGTGAACGAGCTCTGATCTCATTGTGTCTCCCTGAGAGTGCGCAGGGGCAGGGGGCGGGGCTACGGTGCGCTATCTGGAACCACACACGCAGACACACACACACTCGCCCGCTCCTTGTACTTCATGACGGCCTGATACGATGATGTTTTAAAAAATTATTGTGACTTAGTCAACCACCAACATGCGAAAGCGTGAGAGTTGGCAGCTCTCACACTCTCAAAATCTTAAATCAATGGATTTGTAAGATTTTGCAGGTTTTACAGGGATGTGAAAAAATGAATTTACCAAATATTTTTATATATGGCTTTAGACAGGCAAAAGTAGAAATGTCTCTCTTCTGACACTGTGAAGTTTAGGAAATAACATCCGTGCACCACTTGTGTCACAGGTGTCACATTGTTCAGTTCTCTGTTCATTTTCAGTCAGCAATTCACTCTTTCAATCTCCATGATTGTGAGTTAAAGGTAAAGGGATACAGCCAGATAAGGTCAGACACAAAACTCTGCAACAGCTATATCATTATAAAGCAAAACATAACAACAACCAGTCAGTGTCCACTCAAATTCATTGTTGATTAAGAGCACTAGAATTCAATCTTAAAAAACTACTAGCAATTGGCTTCTAATGATTAATCGTCTCTGGTTTTAGTTTGACTAGAAAGGGCAAGCTGCAGCATCGGACACATCTGTTCAAAGGAGACGGTAAACTAGGTCGATATGATCTACAACAATAATAGACTAACAGTCAGTTCTTATTGATTACCTGTTTTATTGTCCAATTTGCACTCTTTCAGGTTTTATACATCAGCTCATCAGGAGATAATTGATTGATTTTTAGATAGTGCTCTCCTCTGTCATTATCAAAAAAACACCAAATGAGGGAAAGTCTTTAGGCAGAGTGGTGTTCTGTCCTTCCAAGAGAGTTTCAGAGATTTGGAGAGTCACTGGCAAGGCTTTATGTTGGTCTATCCTTTAACTTGGGTCATACACACTGGAAAGCTGAGAATTCTGGTGTATATCTGCAAAGTTTATTTTGTAAGTTTGCTCATTTAGACCTGCAGGCCTGTAAGTTATTCACTGTAATGGGCTGGTATATAGCATAACATAACTTGTTCTCTCTCCAGTACATATACTGTAAGAAGGGTCCAAACTCAATTCTCTTCCTCCCTGTCCTCAAATTAGACCAGGAGTAACTTATATATACTTATATATACATTACTAAACTGGGTGAATAACATCAATTTGATTCACTGTTGGGAAATTCCTAATAATAGTTTTTCCGAATTACGAGATGTGTAAGATAAATAGTATAATAGAGGATATAAAACAAATAATATGTAAAACGTCTGGATAAGATATACATACAAGCAATATATAAACAAATGCAGTTATATGCAGTGTTATGTTTGTTGTGCAATATGCAGTGGTACTGGATAATCGCAGAAATCGAAAACAGTATCATATTACACTAGCAAAACAAGATGACTGATAAAGGAATTAGAGTGATAATTATTCAAATTAATATTTTGATAATATTTTAAATTCTATCAAGTAAAGCATGATGATGTTGCAGTCATCTGCTTCATTTTATACACAAATGAGAGACATGAGCTTCCTCTGTGTTTCAGCACAGATTAACCTTTCTGACATCCAAAATGAAGAAATACATGAATGATGTATCAATATATAAAAAAAAAATGACTGACCTTTGATTTACATTTCAAACCATGACTGTAAATGATGTAAGCCCACTCAATACATCGGTTCAGGTGGCAGTATATGTACGGGCAAGCAGCAAAGATTCCTGAAATTTTAATACTCACTCTCCAATCCATCATTAATGAGAAGCTCACTGCTTGAGATTGCACCAGGTTGAATGTGCCAGGATAAGGAAATGCAGTGTATTGGCAGTAGGGGTCAGGGGACCAGTCTCTTTCCCTTACTAAGACCACCATGATGAATAGCCCCTTACTCACCTAAGCATTCCCTGGCTCTCTTGCCTGTTTGACTACCAATGCATCATCACTGTACGGCCTCCATCAAGGCAGAGCAGCGAGCGGGTTAGTCGTGAAATGATGTTTACAGAGTCCTGAATGCAGCACAGCTTCTCTAAGTCACTGCAGTTTGTGCACCACCATTCAGAAAAAGCATTACAAAAGCTCCATGCTATATTATAATGTCTCTCTCTGTAATGAGTATGTTTATCCTGTAGCTGATTATGAAAACCGGTGCCATGTTGTTCATGTTATAACCACTCCATGTGGCCTTCTATGTTCTTGAAGAACTTCCGATCCCTCTAGCTCTCCCTCAACCTCTTCTTCTCGCTCTACTTCTAACCCTGGCTCCAGGTCTATTCTGCACTGGCTGACACTGTTATCTCTGTTGTCTGTTTTTGAAGCTTGCGGAGCTCTACTAAATGCTCCTGTCTGGACAAAAAACAATTAGCTATTGGCTTTGTTATTGGTTAAAAACATCATCATCATTAATACGTACACGCTCAGCTATGAGTCATGAATAAAAACAAACTGTCTTTCACCTTGAAAAAGGGTGATTATCAGACACCAAGACACTCACTTTGTAATTTCTAGCTCTTCTGTTCATTCCCTTTTCCAAACTAATGGTTGACCTTTGACTTTCTGGAAAGGGAGAACCTCTAGACCAAGATTCATTTCTTGACAAGCTTTTAAGACATTATGTATGTGTTCAACTGCAGATGTAATAGCTTTCCAGACAGTTGATGAATAACCCTATGCTAACGTTCAAGTTTTTAAATTTCTGACAAATGGACTCTAAATATCCCTAAAGCATTTTATCAAAATACAACACAGGTTTACGAGACAGTTTTATAGCAAAGTCGGAGGAACGTATTTGTTTTACTATGGCTTCCTTAACAATCTGATTTAGGAGACATGCTAGTCACCTTACTTACCCCATCATTTTCATTGTCACTCTTTGTGTTAAAGCCTATAGAAAAGTTTGATGAATGAAACGCAGTATATAACCCAGCTGGCTACCATAAGTGCAAACATGTTCCTGTCATCGCTGGCTCCCCTTTTATATGAATGGCAGATTTTAAATGTGTGGGTGCATATGTGTGTGTACTTGTATTTTCATATTTGACCAATCAGCAGTTTGCCAGCCTGCCTGCCACCGTCTTGAGCAGCTTAACAATGTCTCTGTCCTTACTGGAGTTTACTCTGCTTGTCAGAAGTAAAGAGTAACACCTGTATCAATGGAGACACTTTGCATGTCATTGTTGGAATGGAAATGTCTGACTGTTGTGTTTCCGTGCTCCTTGCGGCCCCTTGATGCTAAATGTATGGGTCCTGTGCCACGGCCTCCACGTGAAGCACTTTAAAAGCCTCGGCTGTGATTATTTATATTTTATTGGCCCTGAGATAAATAGGGTGAAAATGTGTTAGTGAGAAAGACATCAGTTTATCATAATCACCCCGGAAAAAGAGGGTGATCGATGTCATTGTTGGCAACATTTGCAAATTCATACACAGGAAGTGATATAAGGTGTCATTCTGAGACAAGGATTGTGTCTGTGTGGTGATTAAAGTCACTCAAACTAAGGAAAAAGCTATTTAACAGACAGACTGCAATGAATTATTGTGACGCATAGTAATCAAATATAAAAAAAACAACACTAAACAAATGCCCTGTGATTGATAATTGATGTCACTTATTTTCAAGAATCAGTTTATATTCTATGAAATATGAGAATACTTCCCAGTGATCCAGTTCTTCGTCATTAGCAGACCTGCTGCAAAAGTACAACTGAAAGGGCCAAACAGAGCCACAATATACACAGTCTAATACTTTATAAACTATAGTGTTCGCTGCATACACAATACAGAAGGAGATATGTGGGAGGTGTTGTACACCAACAAAGGGTGAGGGGTAGGGTGGAAGCTTGGGTCAACAAACTGAGTGACTCAGACGTCCTTGTTCTTTCTGGTTTCCTATCGACCGTCACCGTTGGGGGACAAATGAAGCTAGTGTAAGTTCAGTCTGGTAGACTTAACCTGCAGACGATCAGCTGATCAGGGGCGTTCCTATACATAGGAACGCCCAACGGAGGACTTAACCTGCCTAGTGATCAGCTGATTGGGTGTGTGCATTATAATCCAATCAGGTCGGGGGCGGGCTCTGTCAGCCAGTCATTTAGCAGCTGTCAAACTTTAAAAGTCCCTTTCCTCTCTTCCTCAGCCCGCCATCATTCAGCGTCTCACGAAACCCCTCCTCCACCCCATTCTCCTCCCGGCTCGAAGGACATTCATCTCATCTGGACCCCGACCTCAACGGATCGCGGATTACGCCAACGGATCAAGGATCATAGCAGCGCCCAATCATAGTGGCAGCTGATCGCGGACAAAGAATATTCAAAACTGCCTATCAAGATACGATTACTAGTGGCATTCATTGCACTTATGTCCATCCTGGAAGAGGGATCCCTTGCATGCGTCTCTTCCTGAGGTTTCTACTTTTTTCCTGTCAAGGTTTTTGTAGTTTTTCCTTACCCTTGTGTGGGTTGAGGGCAGAGGATGCCACACTAGCAAGTTCAATAGGACTACGAGCATAAGATTTGCCTTCCAAACTTACATTAGACGATAAACCACCACCAGTGTCTAGACCCCGGGGGGTATTCCTGTTTGATGCTCTGCTACACCCCCTTCTAAATCCTGATGACATCTCACAGGGGTCTAAAATGCCAAAGACTGTTTAACATTCTCATTCTTTGCGTGTTAAAAGAAAATAAATAAAATCTGTTAATTGGAAATCAAGTCTCTCCTGATTGAAGTAGTTTTGAGTTGCTGTCTCGGTACAGCAATGTTTGCCAGCTCAGTCCATTCATCCCTTTAGTCAACAATGGAATGCCACTGGAACTACTGGATGGTTTGGACATCTATTGTGGTTTCTTCACAAATGAGACAGTCATAGTACCAGAGAGTTAGCTGTAGCAGGCAGCTGTATTTTGTCTTCTGTTTCTCTCGGGGATGGCAGTTTTAAGTGGGGGTAAGGACAGGACCTGTTCTATAGATTTTCCCCCCCTCAGAAATCTAGTTAGGTCACAGCATGGGTCGAAGTTTCAGTCTGCTACTGATGCATGGGCAATCTATTGAACAACTATTGGTACAACTGAAATAGTATATGATTAAGTTACAGATTACACAGTATATATGAGTTCCATTTATATTGTTAGGATTTTTATATTCTCTTAAATTTAAAAGGTATTGCGTGTTTTCTTATTAATACTGGAATGTGTTCTTTGCTCCTTCAAGATGGCAAACCTCCCCCATAGTGTTCAATATTTTAAATTCTTATTATTGATTCCAGCCCCAAACAACCCTCAAAGCATAACCAGTACTGCAAATGGATGGCAATAAATGTGTGCATGGTAAGGGATGTAGGACAACAATTTAATGCAGGTATAGTATCCCGTCAGTGCATTTCTGGTTTTATGTCAATCATCATCAACATGGACGTTCTGAAAATATCCAAGTTTTCCCTAAAAACAGCCTGATCTGCCCTCGTGGGTTTATCTTTGAACCCCACACATAGTAAATGTTGTAGCATTTATGTGAACAAGGCAGCTTTTTGTCTACACATATTCAGTGGATGAAAACAAGTAGGTATCCCGAGTATGAATTCCCTCGCTGTTGGGAACTGATGCATTAACTGTTTTGTCTTGAGATGTTTCTCCTTTGATTCTGTTTCCAATGTCTTGTTTCCCAGCTGCTTCGGTTGTTTCGAGAATAATTGTGTCATGTTGTAGTCATTGTTTATTCTTGTTATAAAAGTGCTATATATTTTGTCTTACTGACTTATTTACATATCCGTGTCTATCAGCGTGTGCCACAGACATCTCCCACACATTCTTGAATAGATAACCTGCTTTAAACTAATGGTAAATATATGCAGGCTGATCCTCGGGGGAAGTGTCAGAGACGGAAGGCAGGCAGGGAGTGGTAAAAAAAACACCTAACAAAGCCCCTGTGAGAAAAATGGTCTAACTCTATAGCTCTACAGTAAATCAAGAGAGAGCAATGAGTGAAAAGGAGACTGGGAATACTCTGCTCTAATATTTATGAATCATTCTTTTGTTGTGGCAGAGCTGCCAGACAGACAGGAATCTATCCCTGGAGCTGCAAGGTATTTGAATGTTGAAAAATGCATGAGCGCTTTTATTGATAGAAACACAGCTGGCCCTTTGATGGATGGCATCTGATACCTGAACATAAACAAGATGGTGTGTTTTTTGTAGAAGGAAGTGAGGCTCGTGCTTATGTGATTACTCTCAATTGGCTTTATTTATAATGCTCTGACTGCGTGGGTGGGTGTGAGCCTGTCTGCAAGCAGGTCCTCTAGAGCTTGGAGCAGGGGAAGGATACATTATACAGAAGAAGCAGTTCCTCAAAAAGGGAACATTTCTGAAATAGTCTAACATGTACAAAAGAAAGGCAACACACGCCCTGCAGTCACAGCAACACAAAAACCCACTTGTGTTGAATCGTCTTCACTCAATCTGCCGAGTGATACATTAAACTCGCATCAAAATAAAACGTCTTCCAGGGTTTTTTGACTGAAAATGCTGCTTTCAATGCAGCACAAACTCTCTCAGGGGATTCCTCAAAATCTCTCAACAAACAATATAAAACAGAATGTCTAAACAAGTTTACATAAGATACTGATGGCGGAAAAGGTGTAAAATGATTTCATATGAAGAGTTTAAAAGAGGAATCATGTCATTAGCACAACATTGTATGGTTCTATCGAGCTTTTCACTATGAAGAGAATTAAGTCTCAACAACTGAGGTGTGTTTTATAAATTAGATTTACAAACAATGATTTAAGTGTCATTTATTAATATAAGCGTCGAATTCACAACAAATGACCTGACAACGTAAGCGTGTCACAAGTTAAAACATGACATGTACCTTTTCTCTTTATTCACCAGTTAACTGTTGTGTAATCAGTTACCTTGGATACCATATTTATTTAGGTTTAGTGGTTTTTCTATTTACTCTCAGTGGCCACTTCATTACACATGTAAAATATATTGCAACCCCACACAACAGACCTGCAATATTTATACAGGTATTTTTAATGTGTACTAATCTTCGTCTTAATGAAAGAATATTATAAACAGCTCTCAGTGTGATACAGCCCTGTTAGACAGCAAAACTATAACCTAAACACAACAATAAAGAATTGAATCAACACCATTATGAAAGCCTTAAAATAATCTGAGCACTTGCGGCATCACTTCATGACAGAAGACTTGTAATGGGATTGTATTACAATTTGTCTCAGAAAGAGACCACTGTCTCTTATTTGATTTCTGTCAGTCACACTAAAAACAGGCACACCTGGCGGGTCCTCATGCAGAGTTTCACCCTGATTCAAAACCATCGTTTAATAATGATTCAGAGATAAAAGGAATGAGACAAAGAAAAGAAAAAAAAAGATTGGATAATATTTGATCCTCTTCTGCAGTTGCTAAGCAGCAGTCATCCAACCATAACCAGTCAGACAGTTCAGCCTCTCCTTGAATAATATCAGTGGGGTAAAAGAGTCAGAGAGAGTGTTAAGGACTGACCTCAGACTGAGAGACTCTGACATCAGTGCACACAATCAGTCCATGCACACATTCACACAGAGCTCAAGGCCCAATTGCCTGTTGTGCATGTTGTGTACCATATACTATTCGTTTTTAGATTGTGTGCATTAAATGTGTAACCTTGTTTGTATGTGCTTAAAAATTACCATTTACATTTTACACTGTTTGCCCAAGTGGTTGCCATTCATTTTCTGGCTTTTGGTCCAATTTTCATATGAATTTATTTTTTCCAATTGTCTCCACATCATCTGTCATACCATTAATCCAGAACTTAAAAAAAAATGCTTAAAATAGCATCTTTAATTTAAGTTGGTCTATGTCAGTATATTAAGAACTGTGTGGGATATTAAGCCCTTTAAAACACATTACCCAATGTTAGGGGTTAATAAGGAATTGGACAGTCACGTACTGTATGTCAAAATAAATATAAATAAATGATTTCCATAAACTGCCTAAGATTTTCAACTCAAAGACAATGCATGACACTTTATATAATTTCTGGTGAGTATATGCCACTGTTGGCTCTTGCCTGATGAGGGGTCTCTGCCTTTAGTCTGGTCGTCACCTAGTGGAACGCCCCTCAGTCTGACTGAGATGGGATTCAGGTGACTGAATCGGTTCAGTCAATGATATTCCACCACACCCTTGGTTGCTTTCCCTGTGTGTATAGGATCATTGTCCTGTTAAATGATGTTGGCTGATGATATTTTATGCATTTGTCCTGCATTTATTACCTATAAATATAAGCAATTCCTTTTGCTGTTGTTGCGACATTGGGCCATATTTGGAGTCTTGCATGTTGTTGTTAGAGATCTACAAGCACAGAAATGCGGTATTAAAGTATTGATTTTTCTTTTTTCTCTGAGCAACATCTATTAGGTGTAAAACATAATAATCCTTCTCCTGCTTCACACACTACAGAGAAGTGACAGAAACCGACAAGATAAAACTAATTTTGCTGTGTGCAGCTGCACCACATCTATGCTGAGAGGGAGACTGGTGGACAGGCACTGATGAGATGATACGACCATGGCCTAGATTTCTTCTGAGTTTGTGTGCAATTTTTTATTTGAGAGGTGGTGCTTTGTCTTTATTTAAGAATCTTTACTCGCATCTGTATGTCTCCTACAGGGCTGCATTCGGAAACTTGGCCAGGACATAATTGCTTCTAACGTCCTCTATCAGCCTCCAAACTTGTTTTAGTGCTTCATTTGTACGATTTTAGGTCAGATCAGACATTTGTATCTATTGGCGTGTATATATTTTGTTTTCTCCAGTTTTTTTAGGGTATGGTAACGAGTTTTGTAGTTTATTTAATTTGGGGTTGGTAAGTTTCTTTTGTTGAGCACATATATTAAGTTGGCGTTACCATGGGTTCACATTGTTTCTGATTATTGTTACATTTGCAGAAATACATTTTACATTGCAGCTGGGGCTTAGGGGATAGGGCGGTTGGCCTCGAACCAGAAGATCGGCAATTTGATCCAAGTCTTCCATCTTCCGCATGCTAAAGTGGGCAAGACACTGAACCCCAATTTCTGATGTTGCCTCAAAAAGTGATGCCCGTAAATGCACTGTGAGAATGGCCATCAAGATCAGAAAAACCTCCTCAATATAAACAGAGACCATTTTACTTTTGTGCAGTGACTACTTGTTCTGAGTTTTGGTTTGGGGACCACGGAGGGAACCGTCTTCTCATTACTGTGTTTTGCTCATCCCCCCTAGACTGGGACCTAACATGGGAACACAGTAGAATAGGCAGCTTCTGTAGCAGAGCCCGGTGTTTACCTGCAGTGGTGTAGGCGGGAGTGTGGTGCAAAGCAGAAAGTTTTGATGTGATATTTGTTAGCGAAATTGTGAAAGATGAGTTCGGCACCGCTGGTGCACTCCGTATTGATCAAGCTCAGTTTGATGCAGGATGCATACGTTTTAATTAATCATTGGGGTAATCAAAATGGCAGCAATAGTCCAGGCTCACAGCAGACTTTTGGGAACAATCTGAAGTGCTATTGATTTACAGCCGCCGACTTTTCCCTTTAAAGAGCCACTCTTGCCAATGGAGGCTGAGAGATTGACCTTTCAGTCCAGCATGCACACAAACAAATGATCTTTTCTCTTTTAATCTGTAGTATGGAGACGTCTCCCCTCTGCTGCTCCGTCCATCTGTGCAGCAATAAGTCTCCAAATGGTCACATCAAAGTCTTTTCAAATGCGATTTGATTGCAAAATGTTACAAGTGGGTATGTATATTCTAAACATTCAGGTGTGGTGAGTCTGGATCATTTTTTTTTATTTTTTATTAAATGATTTCTTCCATAAAAAGAAGCCATTGAAAGTAAGACCCTCATACTTTTCCCTCTTTCATTCATACGCCTTCTCAATACGTTACTCCCCTGGCAGAGTTAACCCCAGCATGGCAATAGTGTTCGTTCTCAGTGAGAGCATAGTAATGTCAGGTCTGAGGGTGGTCATGGTGATGTCCTGAGGGAATGTGAGTCGCTTGACAGCTGCCAGTCTTGTGTCTTGAGAAGCTCTGATGTTGCCTCTGGGGTTTTCTCTTGCCTACTCTCTGGCTCGCAGCCGATGGTTTGCTTTGTAGGTTTTGTCCTCCAGAGCCCTTTAGACAGCAGTTTAAGATAGGGTCCAGGGTCCCCTTCCTCTGACGAAGGTAGTAAGCAGGTCCTCATGAATGTTCTTTATAGATGCAATATCCCTGAGGCTGCTGTCGAACTTCTTCCCCGGGGTTTTCACTGGCTTCTTTGAGGTGGTGGGGAATATTGTTTCTGAGCTAGTGCCCAGGGGTCTCATTTATAACCGTTGCGTACACACAAAACGGGGCCTGAAACGTGCATACGCCACTCCTCATGCAAATGTCGGGATTTTAAAAACAAACTTGATGGAAAAATGTGCGTATTTCCACGCAAACTCTGACCCATGCGTACAAACGTTTTGGAGACGGGAAAGTGGTGACGTAGAGGTGAGGTGTTGAACTGAAGCCAGATTATTGATCCAATTCATCATTAACATTAAAACCACCATTTTAGTTTTGCTCGCGCAACACATCTTGTCGTGAGACATATGTCAATGTATTTTATATATACATCACTGCTGTCCCATAAAATCATCAATCCTGACCTCCACCTCACTAACAAACACCTTGATGTCAGTGTCAGAAAGTTTCACTTCCTCTTCTCATCGCTTGATGCCGTGACTCTGTCAGGACTCACGAGAGAAGCCCATTGGTCAGCAGCATCATTTAATATTCGTGCCGTGCTTTAAATTGACCATTTATGGTTGAAAGTGGGCGTGTGGAGGGCAGATTTGGAGGCAGATCCACGTACGAACGTTTCCAGTTGGACTGTGATTTAAGCAAAGCAAACATTGCGTTCAGGTGTGCATGCTCACGATTTTATAAATCAGAATTTTCTTTGGCGTACGTAATTTCCGGCTTTTGTGCATACGTACACTTTTAGTATGAATCCAACGCACTGTTTTATAATTGAGAATCCAGAACTGGTTCACTACTTTCCTTTCTTCAAAACTAAGGACCTTGATTTCTCAGGATTGAAAACCCTATCCCATCATTCTCTCCAGCCCCTTTAGGATCCATCTGGCTCTATGATAGGACTCAGTTCTTACTTTTTCAGTCATCCATGAAGGCGTGAATTGGTGGAGAATTCTGAACATGGATTTGCCAGAGCAAACAGGATCACTGAGATGGTGCAGCCTGGGAGGATTCCTATCTTCAGCCTGTGCCAAACAATATTGCTGATCCTGCGGTTAATCTCAGGCCCAAACCAGCACCAGGTAGTGGGGCATTGAGCCATAGGCGTGGGGCTAACCACAGCATCACTAGATCTCCCCTGTTCTCCCTTGCATCTCTGAGGAGCGATGTGACCACACCTGTATTCTCTAAGCAGCCTGATATCCCAGGGATGCCTCATTTCTGCACTGAAGTGTCAAAGCACCTGTTTGTTGGGTAGAAATTAGCCAGTCGCTTTGCCAAAAAGCTGAAGAAATCTTCCTTTCAACACTCAGGAAGGAGAGAATTCTAAAACGACAGATGTTCTTAACAGTCTTCCTCTCTAAGAAACCACACTCCTTCCCTAAACTGCTACTGCCAAGCTGTTTTGCCCATTTACCAGACAACCTAAAAGATCCTGCAAGCCAATGTAGCCATTTTGGGCAGTGCTTGTAGACCCTGTAAAATGCTTCTCTCTGTCCCGGTGCTGAGCTTGACCTCACTGTCGTTACCACACGTTGGGTTTCTTCAAAGAGTGAGTCCCTCTGGTCAAATACATGGACAGGCTCTGGCGGTCTTCTCACTGCCTCACATTTCCCTAGGCCTTGGGCTCTGAGGTCACCGAAAGAGATGGGAAGGTGTTTGCTGACTTCCTCCTGTGTGCTTGGCGTCCACTGTGTCTCCACCAAAGGAGCTCCCTGGTGAACCCAAATGGTTTGTGGATTAAGGCAGTCCTCGTCCTACCCCTGTCCCTTTGCCGCCTCTTATGTTGCAATGCTCTGTGCAAAGTTAGAATCCATCGGAGCATTAGAGGAAGCTCTGGAATTGGTGCCTTCTCCTCTTCGCAGGCTTCCTCATGCTACTTCTTCAGGACTTCAATTCTATCCTGCCCTCTGTCTCGGTGTATGGTTACACATTTAAACAAATGTAGTGGTTGCAAACAAACTTAGTTCATCCAAATTATCTAAATGACAAATGAGCCCAAAATGTATTTATTATTTACATTTGTCAGTGCAAGTAAATTAGATCAGCGTTTGTCTATCATGTACCCACAAAAGTACCATGGGTCATTAAATTACAAATGATTGCATTATATTATTCATTAAGGGACATGAAGTTTCTTCCCCCACTAGTCATTTGCATGATTAATAAACATTCACAAAATGAATGATTAATGCATTCAAAGCAATTTACATATCTTCTAAATCAGTTTAATGGAAATGGGAGATTTAACATATGGAATATGAGATTATATTACATTATCTTCCCTGCATACCTCTTAAAAAGAAGAGTTGCTGTTTGATGCTTTTTTCAACTGTTCTCACTTTCAATTTAATCAACAAATGTAGCGATTTACTAAATATGTGGGTATATACCCACAAGGTTATACATGTAATGTTGTAACATTTGAATTATTGAGAATTTGATAATATCCCCCACAGTTTACATATGTGCTTTTAGCTCTGACTGTAGGTTTATAGTTCCCCCTGTTTAGTGGGCTGACACTTCAGCTCTAATCACTTTCAGATTTACACTCAGACAGGTTGAAATCATCTGGATAAAACTCTGACTTATTTATTCATGTTTTTTTAAATGTCCGTCTGTTGTCGGAATGTTATTATTACATTATTATTATTACATGTCATTTGGCTGACACTTTTGTCCAAAGCGACTTACAATTAGTACACTCAACATTTATGAGGGGCTATTTAGGGGTTCAGTATCTTGCCAAGGACACTTCGGCATGCAGATGGGTGAGAGTGGGGTTTGAACCCGCAACCTTCTTGTTGGAGAGCCACCAATCTCACCACTAGGCCTCTAGGCTATTTTAAACCCTTTGAATTTGTCATGTACTTTCTTTATACAATATCTATAGTTTGTACAGGTTTAAATACTGATTGATTAATTCATTAATACAAAGTACATTTTGGTTTGGGATTATTAATCCAAATTATTCTCGATTACAATGACAAATAAAGTTATCATGTTTCTTCATTTTGTTCATCATTATTATCAAAATGTAGCCAGAGAGCATAGCTATTAATATTTAAAGTAGGTCAAGCTAAATGTTCCCATGAGCGTGGAGAACAAATTGGCAGATGTATCCTGACACAGGGCACAGTGAACATTTTTCACAGCTTCACAAAATCAAACCTGCCAAGTGCTGTCTGGATGTGAGGAGTGTTTGTGTAACCATATGGCAGCTAAACAAACGCAAACACCGCAGGCAAACCGGTGCGCCACATATCTGCTATCAACTATTCACATGAACTAAATGAGGGAAGTACCTGCGCAGTACACACATTTCCTGTGACACCGGTTTGCATCTCATGCTCACCATGGGGGGAAACAAAGGGGTGAGGCAGTGGGCAGAGAGTAACAGCCAGTGTTGATAATAGGACACAAACATGTTTCCCTGCCCCTAGTGACTGCTGCTCAGACCAACAGGTTTCAGTGGGACTACATAATCATTTTTTGAATGAATTTTATAAAAAAATGTTAACCTTCATCATATTATATACATATTACAATTTTAATTAATGTAACTACTTTGTGGGGTCTCAAGTCTCTAGACAAGTTTGAACATAGTCTCATTACATGATAAATCACAATGTGATCAGTTATATTCAATTAAAATTGTCCATTGCTGTTGAAAATTATATTTTAAATTATTGTAATTTTAAGGAGACAGGACTGAGAGAAGACATTTAGCTTTTATCAAGAGCTGAATTAAAATGTCTAATAAACACGGAGCTAGAATTTGATGTGTAAACATTTAAGAATGACTGTGAGGCTTTTAAAGTCTGGACTGGTCCCGAAGCGAATATTTACAAGTGGTCAATAAAAATCTTCCATGGAATTAATGGCTTAACTAATGGTCCCGCATCCCATGAAAAATAAAAGTAATATTGAATGTACTTCATATTTTGTGCTCCATTAGTTGCAAAGATCAGTCCATGACCTGTGCTCTTATCATCTCAGGAAGTTCCACACTCATGTCCATAGAAGCAAGGAGGAGGATGTATCCACAGTGTCATTTTAAGAAGTGTCAGGCAGTGTTGTTCACTGGTATGGATTTAATTGGATGTAAGCGGTAGCCAGAGAGCTGCTCAATGCGCCAGTGAAGCAGGAATGAGGCAACTAAACCAAACCACATGATGTATGCTAACCAGATTGTCTTAACCAACCCAACAGCTGACAGCCACAGCGGGTTGTCCACTAGTGCTGCATCCTGAAGAGTGAATGTATCTGTACTGCCTGTGGGGGGGGAGGTCCTGGGATGTTGGTCGCTCTTGTGATTCTGGAAGTTGCAGTACTAACTCAACCAGTTATTGAGGGAATGTCCACAAGACAAGTCATGGGCTAGGGCTCCTGCATGGAGTAGTTCCTCTCAGGCCAGGGCATCTACTAACTCATGCTCTTTGTAAGACCACTGGAAGCAGCCATGCAGTGATGACAGCTGCTCCAGCCCATAACATTCACATGAAACTGCCTAACACAACCACCTGTCACTTTATAGGTAATTTCAATGTTGTCGAGCTGCTGACAGCCTGCCCTCTGCTTGGATGAGAGCAGGTCTAAAAGGTTTAAGGACATGGTTAGAAGATTTTTCGACCTGTCAGAGGCCTGATACTCCCTGCAGGGCCCAGAAATAGGATAAAACATGGTTTACCAAATATACCGGGCACAGTTCCAGTGTTCCAAGGAGATGTTCACCATACTTTTGTGACATTCAATCTGTATTGATAACTATGATAATTACATGTGAAAATGTATGTAACAGCTATGTATGTTGTGGCGTCATTTGCATTGTATTACACCAATATTCTTGTTCCTGAAGTATCTATGATGTTAACTAGTCCTTTAATCTATGTTTAATAACGCTACACTTATCTGGTTGTCTGCTTCCCTCTCTAAAGATAATGACTGCTACCTTTAGAACTATTTATCAACTGAAAGGGGGCCTTCTTAAGATCCACTCACCTCTAATAATTCTGTATTATCTCCCTGTGCTTTTATCTCAGCTTTCCTTGGCAGCAGGCTTCAATGCGAGCCCGCTCTCCCTCTTGCAAAGCCCACATTTTCCCACCGACTTCCCACCGTGCTCTTTCAGATGGCAGGGGAAGCTGTCAGCTTCAAAAACGCCCACAGTTCAACCTGAGAACTCTAAAGCAGTCCTTTCATTCAGCAGCATGCCTGCCCTCCCTGGCTCCAGCTCCACCCCCGTCCCACCCACTGCCACCATCAACCCCACTACACCCCCTCCCCGCCAAAGTCCTGTCTGTCTCCTCTCTGAAGCATCACTCCGTTAGGTTTGTTCCTGATTAGAATCACCAGCCATGTGTGAAGTTCAAAGTTAAGGGAAACAAAATAACTTCATAACCTTTAGTTGTTGTTGTTGGCTAAATCTCTCTGGAAATAATTGTGAATGCAGACCTTTGGTGCACCCCCTGCTTCTTCCTCAGACTTGATGTACAAAGTGGGGAGAAATACAGGCTGTAATACAAACAATAAATACATAATGAGGACAAGATGTTTGAAGTACCCTCTTCAGATCTGGGTGCTTACTGCTTAATACATTCCTAGGTCTAGGTGTCTGCTGGTGGTGCTTCCCCCCTCCCACTGCCGTACCTCGTTTCTCCCCCAGAGCTGTCAGATTTGCTTCCAATTAACGTATATCTGTTCCGGTCCAATGACTCAACACAAGCACTGCTGCTGCTGCCGCTAATCACAACTTCTCAAACTTTCTGCTGTTGCTATGGTGTCTGTCTTCTTGCTGCAAGGGCCTGCTTGCCTCAGTGTCGTTCAGCGCTCTGCAAATAAAGTCTGCTTCATTTCCAATGTGGCAAAGGTAAACAGAGCAGATTCAAACAGTCACTGTGGCTCCCACTGCTTAGAGGGGAAGTATATTTATCGTTGGATCGTTCTGCCACTGTGAACATACACGTACTGAAAATCAAAAAGGATCGAGACCAAAGCACTTTCATATCTTTTACTCTTTTGGGTGGTAAAATAGGGGTCAAAGAAACAAGCATTCAACAGAGTAATGTGAAAACCTCATTTAAAACTATCCACTGTACAATTGTCCATCGTACATGCGTAAGTGTAGTTTTATTATGTTGAGATGAACAAAAAGGCTGCAGGAGAATAGGAGCAGAGACTGAAAATGTGAAACACAAAGAATTGTATTTACAGTGGGGAAAATGTGCTGACAAATAGTTTCTTGTGCTATCAGGCTGAGGAACCTCAGGTTCAAGGTTCTGGAAAATCCAATCTCCCATACAAAGATCCAGGTACAGAGTGTCGCAGAGGACTAAGTAGAATTCAGGCAAAGACTGCTGAGGTGGTATGGCGGTGTCCAAAGTGAGGAGTGATGCTGGGCACAAAGGAAGACAGGTTACTATCAGGCGGGCAGGCAGGTGACAAAGACAAAACCTACAGACTAAGTATAGGTACCATAAAGGTTTGTGTGAGGATATGGTAGAGAAGTGGTGGTCGAGCCGTTTTTTCTACACTGAACAGTCTTGTGGAGTTGATGGACTGATCCAGGGTGGGTGTGCAGAGGTGTTGGAATGCAGACACATGGCACTCAAAAGCCTTTTCAGACATGACCTCCGGAGAAAGCCTGGATAATTGGGTTTGGACTTTTTCTAGAGGTTTCCTTTCACACATGAACAACGCAGTGTCAGTGTGAGTCTAAAAGCAACTAAAGGCAGGACAATGAAAAAAATGAATACAGGCGTATGCATGCAAACCCAGAAAGTACATTCAGAAATATATAATCCCACCACGGTTGATAAAGATATAGGAAGTCACTGTTTACAAGTTTGGTTGTTGTTACTAGAAGTAATGACTATGCATCTTATTAGTACAGGTCAGAGATTTGCTTTTGAAATGATACACAATTCCTAAACAGAAACTGTAAACAGAGAATTACAGACATGTTTAGACGATACATCAGCACTTACCTCCGGTCTGTGAGAAAAAGCCATCTTGGAGTCTACATACAAGCAAAGATGATGATTATTATTATGATTATTATTATTCAGTGATACACTGGTAACCTCTACTCTTACCCAATGTAAGCCGTTAACAACTGGCTATATATAATGAATGGAAAGACAGGATAAAAAACATTATGATAATAATTAATAATATCAGTTATAATTGTCATTATGGGTAAAATATTCTTTTGGGTTTGAGAAAATTCCCTGCAAACTTCCCATTTAACTTTGGCAGCCAGCGTATGCAAGGTTTTTCTGAAGAGGATGAGAATAAATCAGCTTTGAGAATCTGTGCCTATTAACACTTGGAGCTCCTAAATCCACTGCTGTCTGTACGTCTTTACGACTCTGGAGGACCAAGTCACAGCTCTGTGGGATCTGTGCAGCAACGTTAAATAAAAAACAGCTTGGCTAAGCAAGACAGATGGTATCTATGCAACTTCAGACACAGTGAGGAAGAGAATCACGTTTAAAAGGGATTTGAAATTGTAGAATGTGAATCTGGCCTACAGCCGGCTCTCTTAAAAAGAGGAGAACTGCTCGTGAACTTCACTTTGAAGCCTTTAAAACACAAACATCTCTCTCTTTCTTTAAATGCTCTGGGGAGAGTCCAGCTGGCATAGTTAGAATTATTCATTTGGGCTTAAAGGAAGTGTTCAGTGAGTGTCCAGTGGTGGTGCCAACATGTTGGATATGGAGTACTGGGAGATAGAAAACTTAATCATCAGCCTGAATGGATTCTGAATATATTTCTCTTTCTTTCAATTTTACCAGGAATCTGATCCAACAGTCATATCTATAAGAGCGCTTATGTTTGGTTAGTAGACAGTATTTATAGTTTTTTTTCTTAATGACCTGGTCAAAATACTTTTCATCATGTTCAGTCCCTTGCAATCTTTGTCATAAGCACTGGAGGAACTGGGGATTGAACCAACCACCTTCTGATTTATGACCCTTACTACCTCTGGAACAACAACTGCTTATGTACTTTCTATCAGCCTCAGAACACGATCATGTTGCTCCCAACGCTCTCTCCTCCCGACAAGCCACCACTGCAGACTTAGAAATCTCAGATCGTCAAGTATTGAATCATAAGGCATTTTAAATCAAAAGACTGCTGCTAAAATTACGCATATGCATCAAGTCCTGTATCTTCTCAGCAAACATGCATGTTAGCAATGTGATTATATTTGTTGGAATGTACGACATCCAAGTCTTCATTTCAGGTCCCAATCCCTACGTGAGGCAGAGGTATCTGCGGCTTCAGTCAGCTGCTCCCACTCCCCACCTGGGTGCAGTCAGTGTGTCCATCACACAACCTGTTATTATCGACAATTGAAATCTTTTCTGGGAACCAGCTTCCCCTTTCAGCAGAGATGGAACAAGTCTGTTTTCAGCAAACTTTTGACAGTCAGTTACTCCGACCTCATACTACTGACTCACTACTACTGGTTCTGCAACAGCTCTGGACTGCATACAGTCAATGCTTGTTCCTCTCGTCCCTAGTCACTTATAATCAATCAACAGGCAAAGACAATTATACAATGATACAACAAGCAAAACCTACCAGGTCTTTTAACCTGACAGATTCTGCACCTCACATCCTCTTTCCATTACATCAGTCTGTGGTAAGAGATTTTATATCAGCGGTTTTACTTCTCAATGGGATCCAATATGATATTAAGTCTCTCATTGAATCATCCACTGCCTCAGCGACTTATTCAAAGCTTCTCTCTCGGATTATGGCTTCTTGATTTCTGCTGTAAAAAAACGAGAACGAGGCTTGAATAGCAACCATCTTTAACTCGTTACCTGTATCCAAAGCACTTCTGGATATTTGTCAACCTTTGTCTATTAAGCCATTGTTCTACCACCTTCACAAAAACATAGATCACCCTTCATGGATTCCCAAAACTCATTCTTAAAATTGTATTAGAGTATTCTAAATCATTGTCGACAACCATTCTGATGATGGTGTCTCGACTCGAATTTCTTACAAATAATATGTATGAATTGGAAAAAAAAAACTGTAATGTTTATCCAACAATTGCCATTAAGAAGTTCTGTTATAGTATAGAAGTATTATGAACCTCACAGCCTCCAGGGAAAACTGCCAGGGGTTCAAACTTTAAGTCTGATTTATATTTGTTATATTTATAAATGAGCAGAATGAAATATAGATAAAGTCTGTTTAAAGAGTGAGCAGTGTTGTGGTACAAAGATAAGTTCCCCAAAACACCAGTGTTTTCCTTGAAGATAAACTTCTGGGAAACTGGGCTCCTTTTCAAAATCCATAATAACAAGGAAAATCCTCCAGGAATGGCAGAATATAAAGTTTACAGTGGCTGTATCACTTATGTTGTTTCAGAATATGAATAGCATTAAATCTGAGTGTGTGTGTGTGTGTGTGTGTTAAAACAAAACGGAGCTCTCTGTAGACAAAGTTTGTTGACATTATAAATTGTATTTTTTTTCATCTGTCACTGTAGAGCTTGCTGAAATATATTAAGTGTGTGGATTAAGTTACATTTGAATTTAAATTGTTATTATTTCACAGTACTATGTACACACATATATATATTATAGTTATATATATATTCAGTAAATACAAATGTTAACACAGCTCTTGGAAGGAGGATGAATTTTGAACACAATCACTGCTTGTAACTGTGCCTCTATGAGGACACAGGAGTCTTTCCAGTCTCCTCTAAACTAATACATTATTCATTTAGAATGCAAGAGCTTATTTCATAATTCTTTTAATATTCCTTTCAGCACCCATTGTCTATTTCCGACCGTAAAGGGGAGAAATGATTAGAATTAATCAATTACACTTCTAAACTGATACATTTGATTTCACTTGCTTATCATAATTAAACACCCCCCTTGTCAATACTGTCCTGCTGCTCGCATTGTGGGAGTCGTTCCGTGGCATTTGGAATTGTTATTGAACTCAAATTAATCTAGCAAAACTCTAGCAGTTGGATCAGGCTTTGTATAATAACTCTGAAGGCATTTAATCCTGGTTAATGTAAGACTCCATCTCCTCTGTGGCGGCTAACAGAGTTTTGTAGTGTAAAAGAAAAGAAAAGAAATGTGATAATGCAAAAAATACTTACACATAATATAAAAATGTAGCTAAATACCTGCATACATGTGATGTTTCACTCCGCTCCAACACTCCAGATAAATAACAAGTGATAACAGTTTGATCGACCCAATGAGTTTCTATGACTTCTTTTTCAAAGTGATGGCACGGAAGTTTCAGTCCTTCAGTGAATAAACGTCCTATTCCTCAAGGACATAAAAAGTCAGTTTGGGAGCAGTCATACTGCGCACACACAAATATCCTTTTCTTTGGGATATTGTGAGGTCACAAGACAAGACCATGCATTGTGGGAGCCACCCTTTCTGTCGGGTGTACAGAACTGAGAAAAATTGACATCTACAAAATGTTGTAGATGTACTACATTACATTTAGGCTACTCTATAGTGATTTTATTCATGATTAGAATTTGCTACCATATGAAACCTAGTATTAAAGGCACTGTTTAAGGTTAGTAATATTATAGGACAAAAGTCTCAACAATGACTATCATGAAAACAAAATATCAGACCAAGGTCAATACATCAGTATATTATGTGCTTCACATTATCCATCATTAGCAGTACAATCCTGTATCTTTTATTTCCTTGTTTAAATTTAATGGAAGTCGCTACAAGTGAGAGGCATGAGCCATTTCAACAAAAAAACTTTCCTGTAAATTGTCAGATATAAAAAAATAGCAAACAAAAATGCCAATCACTGGTACAATCTCTTCAAATAAGAGGATTCACTTTCTTATTATATTGTGAATGGAACTTATTAGTGTTAGGGACCAAAAAACGCTAATTAATGAAGTCACGTTAGACGTTACAGGTTATTGACAGATAACATTCATCAAAAACAAAAATTGTTCGTTGAACACTCCCTCTATAGCTTAACATAACTGCCACCATGTTTTTGCAAATATGAAAATAACAGATTTAATTGATGAAAGATGATAGAAAATTGAATACAAGACTATAGGCAAGAAATTATGACATCAGATTAGATAAACTGAGATAAACGAAATGAGAAACCATGAGAGAAGATGAGATGAACTAAACGAAATGAGAAACTATGAGAGAAGATGAGATGAACTGATGAGATAAGGTAAAACAGGTGTCAACAGACATCAAATAACTTTGTTTTTGAGAGATGTGATCCGATTCTTGAAGTAGAATTTTAAGGCTAACGAATTTCGGTCCTTGAGTGCAGATTTTTCCTGTTGAAGGCACTTATCACATTCACTTTTCCCCGGTACACGACACGAAGTGATGAAGTACATCACGTGATTTTCCAACGCACGGATCTCCTATGTCCACCACAGTTTTCTCTTTAAAGGTTGGCGACCTGTAAAACAATTAACACAAATAAATAGTAAGTGCTATGGATATTTTATTAGAGGAACAGAAGTCAATAAACAGGTAATATAAGACTGCAAAAAATGAAAAAAATGTTAATTTAAAGGATTTTTAGACGAGAGAATGCATTTGTGTGGATCAGAGTTAGATACAAGGAGAGAGCATAATGTTAATTAGCTAAATAATAATTACTTTGGCCTGTTAGGTCACAAATAGACTCATAATGAGCTTTACCATGTTAATTGTTTAAACACAATTAACAGAATATGTAGATCAATTCTACGGAAGTTAATTTTATATTTAAAATCAATATTTCATGTACTCATGGACTATGTGGGTGCTTCCCACTTGCTATTTTTCTTATAGACACAATGGCATGTACTAAATGGCTGAATAAAGGTGATATCTCATTTTCCTGTCAGCCAGTCGCAGTCCTTTCCTCATAGCTCCGAAACAGCCGTTGAACCAGAGTGCAGCATCACAAAATCTCTCACCGAATGGAAAGACTGCTACGCCAGATAATTTTATTTACATAATATTACAACAATAAACGCATTATTTATATTACAATAATATCAATAGTAACTGGTATAAAGGATAGAAGCATTGATACTTTGCATGAAGCCTTTTCACATCAATCCAACTATATTTTAACAAATTCTGATTCAATTGACCTTTATTTTGTCAGGTGAGTAGATAGAAGTTTCAGAAGACAATCTCAAATATCTAAAAACTGCTAAAGTATCTGCTAATTTTGGGAGAATTTACAGTTAACTACACTGCGCGAGTCAAGATAACAAGCTCTCCTCAGTTTCACCTGTTTTGAGTGTCGGGCAGAAATCACATCGCGGCAACACCGACCGAGGGCCTTTGCGATGCTTGTTTTAATTAAACAGTCGGAGAAAGAAAGCCCCCGACGGCGCGGAGAGGAGGGTGACAGAGCGACTATTCCCCAGCCGCGGCACGTGCCTAGCGGCTTTACCACAAATATGAACATCGGCCAATGATATCGGTGAAAGTCAAGTTTATTACCGATAAGCCGATATCAGTATGCGAGGCGAATATTGGCCCCTACCGATGTTCCTGTTTGTTTGCACAGTTTTGTAGGGGTGAGGGTTTAAGGACTTTTTGCACCACGGACTTTGGTAAAGTGTCGAAGTCTATCAGACCCACGGTAGCAGGTAAAAGCGGATGGTCCTGCAAATGAGTATATGTTCTCCTGAGGAACCCCACATTCCTGCCGATTGCAGACCAGAAGATCCAAAGCTTGTTGCATTACTGGGGTCAAAAGCACAGGTACCTTTCTTCCCCTTTTTCCTTCTATCTCTATCCTCGGGAAGTGTTGACAGCGTTTCTTTTCTATGTCTGAGGGCTTCATTTACATTTTCATATGGGTCAGATGAATTCTCACTCAAATGAGCAGAGAAGGGCATTTTTTACATCTCCCCTTCTGTTTGTCGGTTGAAAAAAAAACGCTTGTATCATTGTGATCTTTGCCAGCTGTGACCATGTCTGGGAGGATGTCTGTGGACAACTTACTGTGAATACCTTGTTGCTGCACATCTAAATAAGAACAGAGAGTCTTGATGTCTTTTGTGAATGGAAGCAACAGAGGGGCATTCCACTTAGATTCCTGAAGTGTTCTCAGTGATGCAGATGATATCATTTCATTCCATCTGGTTTCATACACTCTGCGGAATGTACAAGCCTCTTTTGCTGCATTGTAGTTGGTCTGTACATTTGCACAGCTTTCAGCAAGCATTGAAATCTTTATCAAGCTATGTCCAATTTTCAGGGAAAGACTTGGGCTCTTGAATGCATTGGTTTCACTGTCATGGTAAGCTAAATTGTTTACTGCTTGAACAACATGCACAAAATTTGCAGGTTTGATGTGGTCTTGAATTGTCATCAAGGTAGTGGTTTTCCTTGAGCATACCAGAAGCCTGCCCAGCTCTCTCAGTTTCTGCTGAATGTCTTCATGTTTGCAAACATCATATCCAAGAAGGTTATATCTTGAACCATGTTGTATAACAGCTTCCAAAATTCTACTTTCACACCAGGTGGTGGAGGTATAGCATATGCACAGAGGGCCTGGACACAGGTTTTGCCAGTTTTTTTTTAAACACCAGGCTTAAACTTGCAGAACATCATCGGCCACCAAAAGAGTTTCTTTTTGAAAAACCCCTGACAGAATGTGCAATACAGGAACTTCAGTACTTCGGAATCCTGTTTTGGCTGCTTGCAAGGAACAAGATCTCCAACACCTGCATTTAATACTTCAACATTTTGCGCGGAGTTGCCTCTATTTCTCAAATGATCCAGATGCATTCTTCTTTCTTTAGAGCCTTTTGGGAAGGACACAGCCTGTGCCACCTCTGGCATATTGATATTTGCACGCTCCATATGCCTTGCCATTTGTCCAACTCCCATCTTACGGTACAAACAATAGTGCTTCTTGTTGTAGATTCTGGATCCATTCTCTCTTTTACAAACAGCATGTATGGAAAGTGAACCCTCAGCTACACCATTGTTGGAGCCAAATCATACACAATGATTCGTTAACGGGGCCTACAGGACAGGCCAAGCCAGACTAAAGTTGCCTCCCCCCTCAGGGAAGATGCTGCCTGGGGTCCTTCAGGGACCCCACTAAAACTCGAGACATCCACTGATGTCCAAGCCCGCCCACTGAGGTAAAACCATGGCATTCCATTGGCTGATAGCCGAATATAGCCCATGACCCACACCTCGAGGGAGCTGGTACCTCTAAGGTAGATAAAACCCGCTGTGCCCAGGAAATCTCTGCTTATCCCGACCCTCTGAAAATAGAGCTGATTTTCCCTAGTTTTGTTCCAGATGATCCAGCGGTTGAAAGGGTGCAATTCTACAAACAGTTTTTTCTTTCTTAGTTTCTTTAATATTATACTTTTTCCTAGTTCATTTTTCAGCTTAAATTTATTTTTTTTCTAGTGCACCGTAATCTTATTTTTTTCTAGCTTATCTTAAAGCGTTTAGTTTGATAGACTCTTAGTGACTTTATTTTGAAGAGCGCGCGCCATAAGTCACCTCACTGGCTGGCCGAGCACAGACTCACTTTTCACACGATCTACGAACAATCCCGCCACAGTTCTTCTTCCTGCAGACGGACAAAGACCTTGTCAGCACGAATCATCTGCTCCTGTCCGGCCCAGCACTAGCCCTTCGCCGTCCACCGACCCCGCAACCAGCGCAGAGGCCACTGAAATATCATCCACTTCCTCCTTCCGGAATTCGAGCCACACCCGCGCAGGAAAACCCGCGAAGTCGAACGAAGTAAGAGGCATATGTCTGGGCAGTGTTTAGTTGTAATTAGTGCTGTTAATCGATAAAAAAATGTATCAGGTTAATTAGTCAATAGGCTGTGATTAATCATGATTAATCACACACTTAAATATTATTTAATACTATTTTCAAGTACGGTGTTTAAATAAAGAAATGTATAAAAAAAATGGTTATGGCTTTTCTAAACTTTATTTTACATCTCAGGCAATTACAATATCTTTATTAGCTGAGCAACAACCAAAAAAATGCAAAATTATTTGGCAGACAACCACCTGTAAATAATTTGTAAAATGACATATTATCCTCATAACTTTTACATTGAGTAGGCCTAACGTTTATAAAGAAAATTTATGCCATGTGTCTTTGAAGAGACAAAGTAAACAGTCCCTTTTCCATCTCTACAATGAATAACATTATTTGATACTTGTGAACTTTATCTATTAGATGAGCTGTTATGCCGACGTAGTTATGGTTGCTTACTGATGTCCAGTGGTCTCCTGTCAGTTCAATAAATGAAGCTCGTGCCAGCTGCTACACTTTTGTTTCCTTTTCACTTCCATACAGTTCATGGATTCTTGTGACAATAGTTCTCCTCGAAACTGTTTTGTAGGATGAGTCCTCTGAGGCGATCTGGATAATGTATCGAAGCCCCTTGTCTTCAACTGTGTTGATGGGTCTGCTGTCTATTGCGACCCATTTAGCGATAGCTTTTAAATCTAAATTTGCCGTTAAGCACACCGGGGTCCGTCTCCTCACTCACCACTTCACTACTTCTTCAACCACAGGCAGGTAAACATCTGCGCTGGAGGACTACGGCAGGAAATTGTGGTCACACTTGGTGATGTGATTAATTTGCGTTAAAAAAAAATTAACACGTTAAGGTTTCCAGATTAATCGCACGCGTTAACGCATTAACGTTGACAGCCTTAGTTTTAATACTTAGTGTTATTACGTAAAATAATTTTTTAGTAGAAACAAACAAACACAAAACCTTATCACATTCACATGAAAAACAACTGATAACACTACTGCCTGACAGGGATTCAACTTTGCCGAATCCCATTGAGTCTCGTATTGCTTGAAAAAGCATTTGGTGTAGTTCATCCTCCTGCGTGATGCCTCTCGGCAGGTAAAGACACATCATGCATGTTTATGCATATGGCATCCGACGCTGGCCTGCCTCTTGCTGGAAAAACTCAATGCTGGGCTTGTTTGTAAAGCCCAGCACTGGAGCTTCCTCCGCTCCAGTTACAAGATGAGTATCTCTGTACGATAGTTCCTTGTGTGACTGACCCTGGCAAATAATGACTCGGGCTCCCTGGAAAAAATAATATAAAAAATGTTGTCAATATGATGTTGATATACTGAATCAAAGTATTGTCTCATTAGCTATTGACTTATAGTTGATTCAAAGCCTTATTGTGTATTTGGTGAGCCATGCAGTGTGAACTCGACCGAACCAAAATCTAAGTCATAGCCTTTGGACCTGCCACATAATACTTTTTTAAAATACTCGTCTAAGTATTTCCATGATAATATGATTAAGTAATTGCATTAATATAATCACTAGGGCTCGGCTCCTCTCTGACTGCGATGACGAAAAAGTTTTCTCCCATTGTCACTTTACTTTTTTTAGGCTACACAGCAACCAGCTAACGCTAACGCTAGCTAACTAACACAGGTCGTGAAAAAGAACTTACATGATGACTTCGGAAGCCACATGAAAGTTAGCAGTGACAGTGAAAAGGACAATTCTGAAATTAACTCAGTAAACGTTTTAAACTGATATAAATCCTACTTTCAGAATGCTAGGTAACAGTAAGCCTAAACTTACCTGCCATTGGACCTGCTCTTCTTTGCCTCCGAAATGTTCTCTTTGTAACTTTGGTTCCTCTGGGAAGCCAGTTCCCGTCTTGCATTTTCAAGCGCATTCCAAACGCGATTTATAACAGTATTAAAACCACTGTTGTATCATCCTGTGAAGTCCCGCTCATGATCCCAGAGTACCCGCCGTCACGCTCTGTTGTTTACCGCCCCCTTCTGGCTATATTTTAAACGTCAGGATTCTTGATGCTGGGGGCAGTGTGTCTCTTTGAAAAACTCTCTGTGAGAAGGACTGCCGATTTCACTTGCCAGTCTTCCTCAATGTAGTGGCATGTCACTGTAATATAGCTCTCCGTAGTCAAGGCAGTCCAGCAGTGGTTAAAGTGACGTCAACAGTAGCTAGCTTCCTTTTTAGCTCAGCCTTCTTCTTAGCAAACTGTTGCTCTAAACTGTTGGTCATTGTTTTTCTGGATGGAATACCATAGCCTGGCTCAATAAATCCCATTAGTTCTCGGAAACCCTTGCCGTCAGCCAGACTTAAAGGAAACGTGTGTCTTTGACAATCCTATTAACTATGCGTTTGGTCATTTCGTTAGCTTGCTTGTCATCACACGTCCTCCCTAGCTGGTGTAGCCTGAATGGTTTGCTGCTGGAGCCCTCCGCTGGTGCTGGCTTCACTGGAATTTACGTTTGGATGTATATTTCTTAAAAGATATATTAGAGACGTACCTAAGTAAATACAGCGTCACAGTAACTGCAGTGGACTTTATCCTCTTTTCTTGAGAAATGGTCCCACACTGCACTTCTCCTAGCACGCTTCATCTTTGAAGTCGCGCTCGCGCAAGATACAGGAAAATGTTGTTCTCATAATGCGCTTGTCTAGAACGATTATTCATTAGGCTTGGATTTTTATTTGAATTAATTCTTAATGACGAATAATCGATAATTGATTATTCATTACCAACCCTAAGTGGTACAAGATTCGTTTGATTAACTGGTATGACTGGATGTTAAACATTTTTAGATTTGTTACAAGATACAATTTTTTTCCTCACAACTGTTGATATAATTAATAATATTTATTTATTTAACGCAACTCCTGAAATAATTGCTACAAAAAAGACTATTCATAGCGGGTGCTTTAAGGCTTTGAAACAGTTTGAACACTGTCCAATCAAAATCCTTGTCCCGCCTGCCTCAATTGCTTGCAGACCACTAGTTAACTAGTGGACATTTGCGCACCATTAGCATACCAGTGGCTGCATTTGTAGTTTACATGTTAACTAGTGAGGCATAATAGTCAACTAGTAAACTAATTCAGGTGTGTTTGAAATAACTAGTTATCTAGTGCGGCTTAAAAGGAGTCACTAGTGTAACAAGTAAGAGCCAAAATGTCCACTACTCACACTAGTGAGTTTTTTTTTTACCTTACTCGTAAACCAGTGAGGTTCAAATTGGCTCAATTGTTTTCTAGTGGAGCCAAAATCCCAATTGTATCCTAGTTGGGGTCTTTTTGGCTGTACTAATGAGCTCGTCACAGCCACATTATTTTTCAAGAAAACTAGTAAGGTCGAAAAAGAGCCACTAGTAAACTAATGGCACTGATTTAGCTTAGCTTCAGCTTACATGTCAGAGCTTTTGCAGCTCACTGGTTAGCTAGTAACTCTTTCAGCATTACTAGTTCGGTCCAGAGAGCAACTAGTGCAGCAAAAAGCTCACTAGTAGAGACTACTAGTGCAATGCACAGTGTTACTAGTAAGGTTTCGGTTGTAACTAGTTGAACAAAAGTGCCACTAGTTGCTGAAAAAGAGTGACTAGTAAGAATTTTTTTGTTCAGTAAGATGCTGAACTAGTGCAACCAAATGTCCAACTAGTGCTGACAAAGACCGAACTAGTGGAGGGGACTGAAATTTGATATCAAGGATCTGGATTAAATGCTCAATCAGCTTGCCATAGTTCTGTCGGTGAGAGACATCTTTCTTTGAGGTCATCCATAGTCCTTATGCTTGGTAATCTGAGCATGACATCCTTCTGGTCCTCAACCCGGTTCGATAGCTTCACTTGTTTATGTACAATCAGATGAATCCTGACTAGTCTCAGCAATATATTCCTCTTCACTGTCATCTGAGGTGGAGTCAAAAAGCTCATCTGAATCGAACTGAATCTGGTTGTTCATCTTTAAAGAAGAAAGTGTACATAAAATGAAAGTCAGCTAAATAATTTAACATTTATTATAAACACTTCACATAGGATGCAAGGTATCAGTAAAGAAATGTTAAACAGATGCATTCATTTTTGTATATATAGTGTGTTTCCCTTACCTATACAATTTTGGTCTTCCTCAGCCGTGGTCGGTTCTGTTTGGAGAGGTTAAATTCAGAGTCAGAATCTGGATTCTCGGATGGACTCTGAGATACATCAGAATCTGTGTAATTTACAAGAGATGGCTTCATTTCAACTTTTTTCATTGGAAGATGCAGTACTGGTTCATCTGAGCCCTATAGAAAATAAAGAACATTTTGAGGAAATAATGTAGTTATGATATCTAACAAAACATATTCAAATAAACTCGGAATCATATAAATCTTCATGTTTATCATAAACATTTATACTTTCATTTAGCAGGGGGATAATGGAAAAAGACGATTCTAGATGGGGTACCCCAAACACCCAGATTTACAGCCTTTTTTATTTGTACTACCTCCGTCAGGATACAAAATTTAACTCAGACACAATCTTTGTAGAGTTCTCAGCTTGGGCTCTGTGCCCTCTCCAGTTCTGTGTTTTTCTCTTGTATCTTTCTGTCATGTGTCTCCCTCCCTATGGCAGCTCTGCTGCTCCCTTTTGAATATGAGGAGTAATCACCTAACAGCCCTCAACTGTGATGATTAATCCTCTGGTGGAGGTGCTCACTGACCCTCCTTCATGGCCACAGATAATTTAATTCTAATATATAGGAAATATGTAACTTCGGATGCGAATTGCTAGTGCAGCTGGGAATTAAAGAAAAATAACTAATAATTCAAAGACACGTGTCTTACAAGGTTTTTTAAGTTTATGGACAGAAAAGATAAAATATATGTCATTTATTCTGTATTATATTAATCAGCTGCCGTGGTCTCCACAAAAACAAGAGACCTGTGTTTGAGGCTGGTCTTCTAAAAGGACCCTGACTGGTCCCTATTAAACCACTAAAACCAGCATGTGCCTGGTAGCATCCCTATGACTTCAGAGTTACATAGATGTTAATACAATGACCAAACAGTAAAGAGTTAAAACTAACGTATGAATACATTAAATACAATTAATTCAGACACAAACAGTACCTGGTTCTAGAAGAATGATGGTCTCTGAGGATCCTCTTCAGGAGTCATGGAGAACTCAGCTAAAAAAGAGTCAGTGACAGTGGAACGTCTAGCAACCTGAAGAATGAGTTTAACATCATTATTGAGTAGCTAGTGAGCAGGAACATTATTTCAATTCAGATACAATAGCAATAGGCAGAAACACAAGAAAACAACAGCTGAGAGTGAAGGCATTACAGAAATAGTTCCTGTATCTGACTCAAATTATTCTAACTTTACAAAGATTCAATTTGGCTCTGATTTGTCATAAATATATTGCCAGCTATAGCACTGCTGGAACCATTACATATGGTAATTAACAAATTAAGGTGTAGTCTGGAAGGTGGAAATTGACCTGTGACCAACGACTGGTATGACTGGTAGAATGCAAACTCAGCTCAAGTCCAAAGACTTACATGGTGTTTAAGTTTAAGGACAGAAAAGAAAAGATGCACATGTCCCATAACATGCTTTCATCTCCCCTTACACCACCACCAGCAGCATCATGCAACCAACATGCACTTTAGACTCCATGGCAACACACACACACACACACATATATGAAATTTTGTTTTATCTTATTTTCTTCTTGAAACTTACAACCCTTACTCCTCTTGTAATGAGTTATTTAAAAACAACTGTCTGACCATTTCATTTCTTATATAAATCTGAAAAGTGCTTGTTTGAGAATTAATTATGTATTAATGTTTCTATACACTTTTAATTTAAAGAGTTTGCTCTTTAGATACGCAGTTTATTTCCCCTTTGTGAGAGTAGCATTTGCTCCGTATTATATTTAGCCATTTCCTTGTTTAAATCTTTTGAACTGCCTGCCTAGGCCTTTATTTTATAAAAATTTTAAGCAGTTGCTAATTCTTACATATTGTACTTGCACATCCATTTGTTTTTGTATGGACTTAGTGCTGTTTGATTTATACACCCTCATGTTCCTTAAGGTTGTTTTGTCTACTGGCATGGAGTGTCTGATTTTGATTTCAGTTTTAATTTTGAGTTTAATTCCTAATGTGATTGTCTTCATTTTTATCAACATGAACTCTTCTTGTGTGTAAATATGATTTATACTGTACAAGTACATCATGGCCACTGCTCTTTAAAAAATAGTCCCACTCTCTTTAAAAAATTCATAAAACCTAAATAATTTATTCACAAAAGCCAAAAAGAATGAGTCCTACTTGCGACAGACAAGACAGTCTTTGTTCATCTCAGATATCAGTCAGATAATTAATATAGAAGCTTACTGTGCCTGTGGTGTCTCTATCTGCCAACTCACCATCAATCATAGAAACTGAATCATCTGAAAAATATTGGAATATTATTGTACATGCAAATGTATTTTAATGAGTTGCGTGTGACAGTCTTTTGTGAGACTACTGATGCTTGTTGCTATGGTTTCAGTTGACAGCATTGGGATCTGGATGTAGTGGGAGTGAATGAATCCTTGGAGTCCTGCTTCACAGGAAGGTGTGTCATCAAAACTGTAGGTTTGGTTGAATGAATCTTGTTGTTTATCTCCCTTTTAATACGTTTAAATACGATCAATTTTCAGGTAGTTAGTATTGGACCTATGCTACAATAAATGCAGTACTCAGCAAGTCTTTAATCAACAGTTAAACATACTGCATTGTATGGGTGATCCAGCCATAGTGTAACAATGTTTCCCTTGTTACATTCTTTCTTTTCATTTCTTTGTTATTTATATCAATGATTCTAACCTTTTTCACTGGCTGAACTTGCGGCATGAAATCAACTCCTGATTGTTTCCACATAATCCACTGGGCTGGAGGTCCAAAGCAAGCAGGGAGCAGGAAACAATCAATTAACTGGTTTTCAAACCAAAGTTTAAACTAAAAGGGCAAACACAAGAGTTATGGTGACACAATGGAACTAAGGTCGTCAGGCAAAGGGACATGGGAAACAGGAAGGTATGTATACATCTAGGGATGACTACAAGGCAGACCGGGGGCAGGTAAGAATTACTGATCATGTGAGGCCCATCAGAAACATACAAGAGTAGGACAAGAGAATAACAAGATAAGATGTTACACGACTGCTGTTTTCACAGTATTCCACTGGTCAGCAGTCGGTGTTGATGAAAAAAACCTAATAATGGGCCAAGGGAAAAATTTAACAATCTGAAAACTGTGGTTGTAAACAACACAGGGTTAAATTTTCTTTTTACCCAAGAAATATTCTAAAGAAGGTGAGAGTCAATTGTACAGATTTACTCCTTACATCCCTACAGATCATAGTCTTCAGGAAAAGGTCAGTCTCTTCATACAGTGTGTTCCGTTGACAACTGGAATCCAGAGATTCTTTGATGCCGGGTTTACGTGAGGCCTCTTCCATGTGACGGCCTTCTTGCTCACTTGCTTTACAAAGAAATTCACCCTGGGGCTTCGCCCAGATATGACAAAAGAGCAGACACATTCTGTACTTAAGTTCTGCCACCAATTTTTGCATCCTCTTGCTAATATGAATAAATGAGTGGGCAACACATGAAAACGGTCTGTAATTGATTTACCACACTGCCCCCAACATTCTTCTTCTCCCTCTGTGTAAATTGTAAGTTTGGGGTCAAACCGTATCTTATGAAGTTTGTCCAGCTGAATTCTGGCCAGGATCTTCAGTTGGTATTCACGCCCTGACATTGCCAAACATTATTCCCATCTCCCTTCACACATCTCCAAGCCTGATTCCCACTTCTGTTTGGACAGTAGAATAAGTATTCCAATTTGTAGTCTATTATGAATTCATGACCCTAAATGTCTTTTATGCGTCCATGGACATCTTATTCCAATATTGTTTTCCATCCCTGATTGCTAAAGGTGGTTAAAAGACTCCAAGTCATTAGCAGTAAACTGTTACAGCGTTATGTACGTACTCACTACCTAAAGCAGGTTTCTACACTAGTCTTAGTTCTGCCGTCCAGACATCTCACAGGATATTTGTTGTTATTGTCCCATTTGTTATCATTGTTTTGCAAACGTTTCAAGTTCTTTATATACTCTTCACGTATTCCTTCATTTAATTAAAAGATGTTGAGTTTCCATTGTGTATCTTTTTCATCGTCTTGGTGCAGTGTAAGAAACACTTTGTAGGGATCTTAGACGTCTCCTGCATGAATTTATCTTGTGTCTATCTGAATTCCAGGTAAATTCAATAAATCCAGTCCAGAGTTTTGTGAGGTAGTAAATTCTTTGGGATATGTATGTCCCTTTGTATGATTATTACTTCCTCTAAATACCACTGCTTACACAGAAAATACGAATTAAAAATATCAATTCACTGTCCCTTTAAAAAATGAACCTGTTGACCTGGGCCAGGCTAGAAACAAATTGCAGTTATGATTAAAAGAAAGAAAAATTGGTTTGAAATGGGGATATTCTCCTAAAGTGGTTTAAGAAAGTCTTTATTCAAGGTTTGAAAATTATTTCTTGCAGAAGTATTCAGACCGTTTGTTGTTTGACTCCCAACTGTGGTCAAGTGCCTCCTCTTTGATCAGGGTTAAGATAAACTTTTCTAAAGCTTAGAATTTTCCCAGAAGCAGTGGGGGAATATGTTTTACTTGTCAATGTTGATATTGTGAAAGAGATTGATCAGCTGGGTTGACCAGAGTTCAGTCATAGAGAGGTTAAGTTGAAAGGGTCTTTCATCCATTAGACAGTTTTGGTTGCACTGGAACGAAACCAGTGGTGGTAGAATGAAGGGCAGTGGTCAGAGAGGTGCAGCGGCGTGGTGTGATGAGTATGGGGTCATTAAAACAGCTGACCTGGAGGCAGTGCTGATAGAGCCATACTTGAGATTATTTTATTAGACAGCTCACTTTAATCTTTTAATGCAACATTCAACATCTCTCAAGACGAGCTCAAAATACATCTAGAAAGCAGAGAGTCAAACTCCCCCCCCCCCTCATCCAAAATTAACCTTTAATTGACGACAACCAGACGAGGCTCCTGGACCAACTGCTGGTAGCAACACAATTGTTTTTCTGTTCAACACATTATTTGGAAACAGCCAGAGCCGTGCACTCCACCTGCAGGATAGGCATTTGAATAATATGTTATGGATCTGTGAGTTCACTTCAAAATCACGTTGAGGCCAGGGACAGGTGATTCAGTGGTTACATAGCAACAGTGATGGACCACACTGCCCCTTATTTTGGCGTGGAGGCTTCAACAGGAAAGGCAGCGTGGTGCGCATCACGTTCTGCATCCTGTAAAACTCAGAGTCTGATCAAGGCCCACCACTTCCCCTCTCTCCAACAGTTTCTGATTCTTAGTCAATGCCATTTTTCTCACGCAGCCCTTCATCGCACTCATTTCATTTTACCGACCTCATTCTCTTATACCTCAAGTTTTTCCATTTTATCATTTGTCACCTAGCGGCTCTCTTTCTGAGCTGTGACTCCTCTCACTCCACCCCTCTGCTTTCATCCCCCTCCATCTCTTCCTCCTGCTATCTTCCCGTTCCTTTGCAATGTTTCTACCAGCAGGCCGACCCAGCTGACTGACTGACAGTCAGTCAATTAACCAGGAGAAGCTGCAAGAGCAGGCTACACCTTGATAAATGCAAAACGAAAAGTCCCACCCCCTCCTATCAGGCCTCTTGCTCAGTGAAAGCACAGGCACGTGGGTCAGTTAGAGACAGACGGCTTTGCCAGCCAATCATATTGGTTTCATTGGTTGTGTTTATTATTGCTTTTATAATTTTGTTGAAATCCTTGAAATGTCCCAATAACCATCAATGAATAAACATATTTCAGAAACATCTTACAAAACCCACCTGTACAAGATGGAATTAATATGTTTATGTATTAAAAAGTATAATGAATTAACATTTTGAGCATAGTTTTATATCAACACACCTTTGAACCTTAGCTATGTGTTGTCAAAAAAATCTATAAAGAGGCCATAACATAAAAAGGACACAGAAAACGAAGATGCACTGACATAAGAATTTATTTTAAAACAAACGCAAGTTTGTTTTTATATCAATGTATTGAACAATGCTAGTTGCAATCCTCACATGTCTGCACTTTTGTATGGCCACATCACAAACATTCCCAGCATTGATCTGAATTTTCCTGGTATCAATTCAAACCAACTTCTAATAGAATGCATTCCTACTTTATTGTTATGGTCTTTCACTCCAGTGTACTCATTCCATCCAGTTTCCACAGCAGCAAAGACCAACTCCCATTATGAGCCTCATTGATCTGCAGGGGAGACAATATACAGCGGATTACGAAATGGCAAGTACAGGCTCTTTGTGTGGCTGCTGCTCTGCTGCAAACACACTTTTATAAATATTATATAATGGTATTGTCGTTTTCCAGTGAAAAGCGGTGACAAACACACATTGAAGCCTCTGACGAAGATGTCAAAATTTGGTTAGAGCTGACACCCCAGTCTGTGTGTTGAAAAGAAAAAAACTAATTTGATCTACCCAGCAGAGTTAACACGTCACTTCCTGTCACCGCCTGCTGCACCAGGCTGCTCCACCTCTCACCTGAACCAGCAGGTCATGTGGGAAGGTGTTGTTGAGAAGACTATGAATGAAGTGTAGTGTTGGGCCTGCTTCATGACACATCACTCAGTTAATTATGCTGACACATTCATAAACAACAAATCAGGTAAAGCATTCAATTATTCAATAAACTGATCTCATATCTGAATATTCTTCAAAGTAGTGAATGTATCAGGAGATATGGAAATGAAATCAACTACAGGTCAGCGCCTGTTCTGAACCTGCCTGTTTGTCCTGTGGCAAAGCTTTTCTGTCTGGAACAAATTTAGATTTTGCACTGATTTTATCATCAAAGTTTTTCTCTTTTTTACTGTTTATTTATGTGGTTAATATTGAGTTTGAATTATTTACTGAACTTATTTTTTGTTTTTCTCATCCATAGCATATCAGCTATTTCAGTTCTGTTAAGCAGCCGACACATTCTTTAGACACAAGTTCACAACTTTTCAATATAAAACTTCTGTAATCACGCTCAGCACAAAGCATAGCAGTAAAAACACAGATTGCTTTGCTTTTACTTTGTAGAGAATTAGTTTCGGATTAAGAGATTCTATGAATGTTAGTGCCATGACAGAGATCAGCGACTGACCCCTGTGAATGTCAGCGTCTGAAATGGGGAAATAAAAATAGAGAAATAATTAAAAGGATCTGGCAGGACAGACACTATTGCTGGCACCTTTGTGGAATAACTAGGTAGAAATATACAAGCAGCCTTACTTGTATTATGTATGCATATGTCAGTTAATATGTTAATGTAATTATGTTTGTGTGTGTGTGTGTGTGTGTGTGTATAACAATAAATAAATCATGTATGGCGTTTGTCTATTGTAAATTATTCCTCTCTTCTTATTCCACATGTGCAGCAGTAAGGCTTGGGAGTGCTGGGGCGAGATGGTGATTGGGTGCGGTGCAGCCCCCCCAACCCCCCATAATGAAGGGCTCTCTTCAAGCTCTCTGGTTGCCCTCCAGTTTGCTCCTGCTGTTTCATGCATACGAATGTATGAATGTATTTTGATCAACAACAACAACAAGCAGTTGGCAGTGGGTTTAAAAAGTATGAATGTAAAATGACTGCATATATTTATATCAATTTATTTAAAGCTCAACAGTGATCAGGCTAAAGAACAGACCTTACAGTAATAACTCACAGTAATAACTCACAGCCCTAGCCGACTCATTACTGTTTTAGTCAATGTAACCATGAAGATGATGGTGATACTTGTGTCTGTGTCATTCATCGCTGGTTAATGTGTAATTCTGACTTGATTGTGTCATCAGGCCCATGAAGCATTGTTTGGCATCCTGTGCCGGCTCAGTGTGCGGGTGTGTCTGCTGCCTCCGCACCGTGCCATTAGGCAGGCTGCATCACGGAGGTGACGGCTGTAATTTCCCCCCTTCCACTCTCTGTTTGCACTCTCCAACACTCAGTGGTTGGAAATTGCAGTTGGAACACAATGATGTGATGTGACTACTGATGCCTCACAGTTTCTCTGAACCAGAACCCCCCGCTGCTTGTCTGAGATGGTCTGAGACAGCCGCAATTTTCCTCTTTAATCTTTCAGCTGCCGAAATCTGTATTCATGTTTATACAGAAGGGCTCTATACACACAGTTGGCAGTTGATTGTGAACACCTAGCTAAGACTAATACCGTCTAATACAACAGGCCTGGAGAGAATTCAACCTCCACGAATGTTGTCATGCTCAGTTTTTATTTCATCTATTTGAGACAGGGGCTGCTTTGACTGTTTTGCAGACAGAGAACCTGACCTTATTGTAAATGAGATAAAAACACTGGTGTAATTTAAATAACTCTGATAATCTGTCCCAGTGTCTAAAATATCAACGTTTTCCTGCTGAATTCAGAACTACACCCAATCTTTAAATGGTGCATCCTGTATGTACAGTACAAATTGAACTATCTACCGTGTCACAAGGTTCTATTTATGCTCGTTAAATGTAGGCATTGGTTTGAGTATACAGCTGCAGTGATGTTACCATCCTGCCAGCAGTAATTACATTTTTGATGGATTCAACATTAGACTCTTTTTTACTTTATGTCACAGTTGTGAATAAACATGTTCACTAATGCAATGGAGCAAACTTTGAGGCTTTTAATGTGAAACATGGAAGGTCAGAGGTTGAGGAGGGTTCATGACTTGAAAACCCCTGAAAGACTTTGAAACCAAAACATCTGTTCAGGAGGAACATTTCACGGAAGAGTAACTGAACAGTGCTCAACATACAGCAGAGAAAATGTGATTTATAAACACAATCATCAGAGATAGTACAATATGCCAATTTAGAGTTTGCTTTATTAGCTAATTTTACAAGAGCCTTTCAGCAAAAAGCAAACATGTGTATCACTTAATATGATCAATGCATAACCTGGCTATTTCTTTCTACATGTGAGGGAAACAAAGACTCTGAGCCCCTGATGCCTCTTCAGAATTCATGGAATGTGATGCAATACATATATTAAGACAATTCCACTGTGACCTAATATAATTACCATTTCAGGGAGAATTTATTACCTCTATTTAAGTGTGTTTTTGCATGTTTTAATTTGCACATTAACAGCCAATCTGTGACAACAAATACACAAACAGGGAAAGCTTGTGAAAAATAAATATTATAAATGCTGCTTTTAACTTTTCATAAATACTGTTGGCGGAAATTAGTTTATTGTCCCAAACTCATTTCACAACAACACAGCACTCCGTGAACAGATTTATTTTGGATTTCACAGTTGCCATCACGCTTAATGCTGGAGAGCTTTTAATAATTCTTGGCATTGATTTCTGAGGCAGCTTTGAATCATGGCTTAATGTTTTGAGGGAATAACAATTAATTTGCGGAGCTGATTGATGTCAGGAAACTGGTTTTGCCCCACAGGAAAATAGGAAACATCTCTGACACGTTCAATGGCAACCTACATTTTACACTGGCTTATAATCCAATTAGCAGAGCAGCATTCATAGTGGGTCTATGCACAGTGATAAATCTCTGCATTCACTGTCATGTGCTATATAAAGAAACATCTAACTCTACTGAAAATGAACACTTGTGAAGGGACCCTTTCCCTGTAACACTTCTCCGGACATTTTTGACTACCCCACCCAGGAAGTAACTGAACACACACGTAATAACACTTCACTAATGTTGGCAGAACATTTTATGGCTGTCACAAAGTCACTGCTGGCTGTTCACGTAGAGAAGAACAGGTGCAGTGAAGATGGTGGAGAAGTCACACAAAGAGACATTAATTGTTTCATAAATACACCTCATTCACTGCGGATGTTGTTTTTATACTGGAAAGGTCCATTAATGAGTGGCTTTTCATACCTGACGGTGAATTTGGGCACACACACACACACACACACCTACACGATGCAGACATATACCGACTACACATTCTTTCCTACCATCAATACATTTATTTGCCCATTATGTTTGAGAGGAGCCAATACCAGCTGACATTGGGGCGAGAGGCAGGATATACACTGGACAGGTCGCCAGCCCACCACAAGGCCAATATACAGAGACCACTGTATTTTCAAACTGAAACCATCTCTGATCACACAAGTTTTTTGGTGCTCTACGTTTTAATCCCCGTCTATAGTAACGGAACTAAAACCCATTAAGTGACCACTCACCTGCAGTGGGCATGCACATAGTCATGTTAACAGAAAGTATTTGCTTGTCATCTACAGAATTGTTGCAGATTGCCTGAACTTTTGTCCTCCACATGTAAGCATTTGTATCATTGTAAAATATAGAATTAAACTGCACAACAGCTGTTAGCAAAGACAACAGGGTCAGCAGCACTGATCATTTATTGGACTTGTTACACTCTACACTGGTAGGCGAGGCTACAGAGTCAGTCTGTGTTGTGAACGAAAAGACAGAATCAACAAGCGGTTGTCAGTGTCTGTCATTGTTTCCAAACATCTACGTTTCTGCTCGTCCAGACTCAATTATAGCAACTCCAAAACCTGCGTGGATGAAAGGCGTATCCGAGTGGAGTAGCATTGTCACACAAAGACACAGTAGTATAGATGTAGCCTCACCTTCACCCCTATAGTTAAATTAGTCTCTAATCAACCTAACCCCAATCTGCATGTCTTCACCGGAGGCAGCTGGACTATACTTAACCTAACCCAGAATTATGCTTCATTCGGCTGCATGTTTCTTGAAGTGTCTTTTGATATTTACGTACATTTATGAGATCAATATTGTACCTTGCTTTAATGTTGTGGATTGTATTTGTTTTCATATCTCTGATCTATTGTGTCAGGCTGCAAACCAAAATTGCCTCCGGACAAAGTTGAGGAAGTGAAGACGTGTTTGCAGTTTTTTTTTTGGTTTTCTTGGCGAAGACTCGTCTGATGTCAATGTGCACATTGATATCATGTAAGTGTAAGTCATTTGAGTCACATGATAGTGCCATGTGTGCACAGGGCCCGTCTGTGTATTTCACGTTGGGGCTGTAGACATATATAGAAGAAAAGTGAATTAGTGAATGTTTTCTTGCAGCACAACAGATGTTCCAGTTCTGACACTTAAGGTGTCATCTAAGCTGACAGGCGAGCGGCTGTAATATGCATGTTCTGTTTCAGCATCAAATCAGAATTTGATAAATTCCTGTTCTTGACAAGACTCATACGATCCTGGTGAATTGAACAGCTTGAGCAGCTGGAAGTGTCTTGTATATACTGGATATGACTCTTACATGTGCATCAACTTTTCAGTAGATGAACTGCTGCTGGGTATGGGTTCCACCCTTCATTTGATTTTCATTAGTCGACTTGTTGTTAACATAGTTTGAGTTTTAACAGTTTGAACATATTAATATGTTGCATTTATGAACTTGTAGAGTTGATCCTTTAAGTAACAGCTCCCCACTGTGCGGGAGCTACAGGCAGGCCTGGATAATCCTGAATTACAAGCTCAGGCCTCTGTGACTCCAGATGTGACTGATTCTCTGTCCCGCTCCAACTATTTTATTATGCTGATGAGTGTTTCATCCTAATGGAAAAACCATTAGGGCAAATATATGCAAATGAAGTGCTCCTTTGTTTCAATACTGTTTGTGGCCCAAGGCTGAGATAAGAAGCTCCAGTGTTTTTTGTGAAATTACTTTTTCTTCACAGAATATCTGGGTCTGCTGTCGTCATAGAGCTGCTGCCATCATATACTACACAGATTATGGAGGTTATAGATGTATTTAATATAACATAAGCTATTCATTTTTTTTGCACTGAAGTTAAACATGTTGATAATCTGGGATCTCATTCAGCTCTGTGTGACTATACTTGTACATGTTTGGGCTTTCAGTGAATATATAAGTTGAATAGCTGTACATTATATTGTTTTTTTTAATCAATCCCCAAAAAACAACAACTCAATAAGGGGCAGGCACAGAAGAAAGAGAACAGGCAAAAATCAAATCAAACGGTCATGAAAGACTAAACAGGATAGGTTAAACAAGCAGGCAGAGAAAAAGACCGATCCGAGGAGTTGCCTTCAATACAAACTGAACTAACTACAAGCTGGCAATAGGTGGCACAGAACAAGCAGGTGAAACACATCAAGGCGGGAAAACAATCCAAACTGGAGGGAAATACACAAAGGCAAGAAGTAAAGTGAACTGAGACACATGAGGTGTGAAAATGTCATCATAAAACAGGAAATGGAAAACAGAGTTGAGCAGCCAAACAGAACCCAAATCCAAACAAAAGCGAAACGTGGTAAATGTCCTGCAACCTGCAAACATCAGACCGAAACGTCTGGCTTTGGAATAGACATTAGGAAGTCTGATGAGAGACTCTTTGGACATATATGGACACTTTATCCCCAGACCAATGACTTGAAATCCTTATTACCTATTCATCTATTTTCCAGAGCATTGGACCGTAAAATATTCAGCAGAAAAATATTCAGGAGTATGGTCTTTTGATATTAAAATACCATTGCAACAACAATTGTATTGTCTGAGAAAGAATAAATACAGTATATAACCTTATATGAAGTGTAATTTAAATAGAAAGCAGAGATCCTATTCATTTTAGCCGAAGATAGAGGCAGGTTTAATATTATTCCATTTTGTTGTCCATGTTGTCCTTTTTCAGTTCTATCAACTATGACGTCGCAAATATAGTTTTTACTGAAATGTTTTCTATTTCAAAACACTTCAGGAAGGAAGCAGCTTGGAGAATTTCAGGGTTACAACTACTATGGCATCTCTCTGTCCTGATCGCAGAGGAACAGCGCAGGTCTCTGATGTGATGTGGGCAACATGATCACTGTGGGAATTGGAGGAGACTTGAGCCTTTTCAGTTTACTTTAGGAATAGATCTAGGCCCATGTGTCTCAGTCCAGTCAGCAACCATTGTTGTTTATGAAGGCATAACTTATTGTCTTTTTGCATCAATTCCTGTCAATCTACTTCTATTAGCTGTCTCATGGTGTTATCGCAATTTAAGTAATTCAATTATTTTCCAGGTGCCAGGAAGGGGAAAGTACAAATCCACCTGTCGGTTTTATTCCTTTTTATTAATTTGAGTCCAAAGACTCAATGTAGTGCAATTCATTGTGTACAGTAAATCCTATAAAAGTAAACAGCATTGTTTATGCATACCCTCTCGAAGCAAACATGGAGGTGTGTCGGACACATGACCCAGGACAACAGCACAGTTTAATTACACTAATAAGGTTAAGAGACGTTTGACATTCCCATTTGGTGACATGGCTACACAAAAAAATCGATGTAGACTGTCGATTTTTTTAGGCTGCTGAGTTCCTTTAGAGGATGTACTTGGTTTGCAAAGTTTCGTCCGGGACAAACTTGGAGTATAAAAGTATTTTTATGGGGTAAAAAGCCTGCTACCTACGTCCAAAAAGAGATAATCCATATTATTGATTTAATAAAAATAAAAGAAATGACCAAATGATTGGAATATATTGAATTAATTTATTTGTAAGCCCATATTCACAAATAACAATTGACCTTACAGGATTTAACAATCCGTACACAGTGATGCATCCTCTGCCCCCAACCCTCAAATAAGTGGAGGGAAAACTAAAACTAACAATACAAACAATACAAAAAAAAAACAGAAACCTCAGAGAATCACAAGTGAGGGATCCCTCTCCTCTGAAGGACAGAAGTGCAATGGATACTTAATCAGAGCTTGCCAACAATATATTTACAACATTCATGAAAAGAGACAGTGTCTAAAGTTCTCACTTATTTGGCCACTGCAGTTTCAGGTCTTTGGTTTTTGCATCCTGGCAAAGTAGAAAAGGACAGAACCAACTTTCAAGAGGGAAAAGTAACAAACAAGGTTATTTCCTCCAACGTATTCAGACACTCTGTATCCATCCTGACTTCACTGACACTCTGTCATCAGTATGCAGTGTTGCATGTTGAACTGTCACTGCAGATGGACCACTTCATCATCTCGCTGCCCCCAAACAACACATCTGTCTTCCTGCGTGATGTCTTAGGTGTCTCCAAAGTCTGATAGCAAGCAAACATTTACCTCATGAATGTGAAATACAACAACTGTTCTGTTCACAAAGAGCACAGCAGCCTTTGTTCACTTCACAGCATTGCTTTACTCAGCAACTGTACCAAGATTACTAGATTATTGATGAGCCACAGTGCTTAACTGATGTGTAAACATACGGTCATTAAACAGCACCCAGATTTGCTTTACAAGCAAAAGACCACACAATGTTTTTGACAATTAGCACAGAGCGTGGGGACCCTGGGGATGGAGGTGAATCAGTCGCAGGCTGGGATCAAACAGACGTGCTGGAGCTAGGTCTTGTGATGGAGAGCGTGGGCGACTGCAGCACTCAGTCACAATGTATTAATGGTACACAAAGAAGGCTGACTGTGGGAATATGTAAGCATAATAAATGGCCGCTCTCTGCTTTCACACATGCTCACAGTGGTATACATTAATTCCAAATTACCCATAGGGGAATTGGCAGCTCACGCATGTGACAATGTGCTTATAGATATTTAAAGTAGTCAAAATAAAATAATTTATTAAACTCAATAAAACTCTATATGACATCTTAGTTTTTTAGAATTCCTTTTGAAGATATGTCAATACCCCCTGATGCAAAGGTTTTTATAAAATAGAACATTGAAGTCTTATCAGTAAGGAATGAGAACTGTCTGTGGGTGAGGTTTCAGTCCAGCTCATTATAACGGAGCCAACATTCCACTTCTTTCAGGGACATTAGATCTGCTGTTATCAGCCGAGCCTGGAAATCCATTGTTACCTGTCCTCTTTGATGTGAACTCAACATCAGATGCCGTATGTGATCATTTTTAGGACAGGTTGAAGTCATCAGCAAAGATTATTATGCTGATCATGGCAATAACAGATCCCCCCCCTCTTACACAATAATAGCGGCTTTAATCGGCCATATAGCATGAAGGGCATACTCCACTGATTTAACATTGCACCACCATGACATTGCTGGACAGTTCAAAAATACATGAAGATTGATGAAATGGAACCAAAGATACCATCTTTTTATTTCACATATTTTTCTTCCTTGTCAGAATCTACCACCAACATCACCCACAATGCAGTTTGACCTTGGTGGGGATGTGTGATGCTAATAGCAGCAAAGGAAGCCTCGAGCCGCCGGCTTCAAGCAGAGATGTAGTGAAGTACAGAAGAAGAAAACTTACAATTTATTTCCCTGATTCATTCCCTCCACAAACTGACACTGACTCAAGTTAGACTCGACTTGTGTCCACTGAATAGATGATGAAAGTTGTGGTCGGAAAAAGAAGGTATGTGAAGATGGTATATGTAAAAAGTAAATAAATATTAATACCGGCCACTCGTCGGCACAGAAACCGTATTCATGGCATCAGGGATTAAGTGTTGAAGTTTAAAGCTTCCTGATGCCCAGGTACAACCGTGTCACACTTCACACAACTTTCTGGACTGGGGGGATTCAGGCTTTGACATCAACAGAAGGCCTTCACACCAAAGACTTTCAAAAATCCACATCAAGTCATACATGTTTGGGCTCAATAGAGGGCATACAAGGTCAATATATACAGTTTATATACTATATGTATATACAAAAATGCATATTAGAGATTCATTTGAGGTTATTAACTGAACAAAATGTAAATCGTAATAAACACGTCTATATATTATGATTGTAAAAGCATTTGCAATAGTTCAGTTCAAAGTGCATCCATTGACAGACGTGTTTAGCTCTCCGTCATTTGTCAGAAAAGGGGGGGCATTCAGTGCAAACTCAGCGGTTGCAGTCCTGACAGGTGATTAATGTGAAAACTGCTGGATGGGATGATGAATCTACATATTAGAGTCCTGGCTGTGGCGCACATGATGGTTCAAGAGGCTCCTGCTCCATCACAGATGAGCTTTATCGCTGGTAAAGATTCCCCAAGGACAGGGCAAATGTTATGTAGATGGCGGGGATGTGGCGCGCTGTGTGTATGTACAGCACAGCATGCCTGTCTGTATAATATAGGTGTGTGTTTGTGTGTGCAGCTTTGGAAGCATTATCATGGTATAATGAAAAAGAGAGGAGCACCTTGCATGTTCTAATGTGCAACCATCAGCTGAAGGGCTGTTAGGGCTGCAGCTGCTCCATTAGCGGAATAGAGGTGAGCGGCAGCAATAAGTCAGTCAGTGTGATCATGAAGGACAGTGCACGGCACATCAGGCAGGACAGCCTGGGATCTCATCCACTTTGCTCTTGATATGAAGGGAAGGAGAAATGTAAGCGCAAAGGAGGAGTGTATACTCGTGTTGCAAATCCACATTGTACTAATCCAGACCAAAAATAGTTTACCGTAATGGAAAAATAAAATAAAAACCACAGGACTGCGGTTTGACTCGATCCTATTGAGGCACTGAAACGTGATCTACGCTCTCTCCTCTAAGAATGGAGCCAAAATATTATGGATATTGCAAAGTTATGTTTGTGGAGTGGAGCCGCAGTATCAAGTTCCTGCTGATGCACCTCAACCACAAATATATAAGAAAAAATAAATAAACTTGTCAGAAACATGAACATACATCAATAAGGCTAACACTAATAAGACCTGAAAGCAGTACTCGACAGGCTCACAGGTATGGACAAAATAATTGCTGATTAAAGGCAGTGTTTCGTAAACAAAAGGCAGTACGAGTAGTCAGGCAGAGGTATCAAAAACTCACAAGGCAAACTCAGGTCACAAATAACAGAAAACTGGTCGTAACACAAGGGCATACACTGGGAGATAATACTGGATTACTGACTTAAAGGGAACAGACAGAACAAGTCAAGAGGTGAGTACAACAAAATAAAACAGGAAGACAAAATACAAGAAACATAAGGGAGAAAACAAAACATGACTTCAACAATCTTGGAGACATGACAAAATCTGTTTAATAACAACAAGGTGAAAGGACAAAAATAAATGGGGGGGAGAAGTATTTATTTCACTTATTTTAAATGTCCCATCTGCTAACATGGAGAATAGAGGGTTTATAACCTACAGCAGCCCGCCAAAAGGGGGCTTCATTTCTGGGGAGTTGTCATTCAATCAATCTTTATTTACAACCTATAGGGTTATAGACCCCTGCAATATGGCCATGGTTACAGTGTTTTTCTGATAAGTAATTACAGGGAGGCACAATAAGAAGTTTTCTTTGAACATTTGTATGGAGTCACTGCAGGTACAACACAACACTACTGAACTACACATCACTAATGAATTAGTCATTCACTTTTTACAATTGCACTGATTTATTTGAAATGAGTCAGAAACATAAAATCATAACTATCCCTAGGACACAGAGGTGTGTATCACTAGACAACTTCCGGAACAACATTCCTAATAAAAAGTACACACTCTTTTTACTTCTTTTCATTTTACTACAAGTTAAGAGGTACATGTCATGCGACAATGGGAATCGTTAGATGGATGCCATCAAATGGCCACTGGAACCAGGACCCCCCCTTTAGATAATTGTTGATAATGTGGTAAATAAACAAAGTTGTATGTATCAAATTAATAACAATTAGAAATGATAAGAAACTTTCTCGCCCAATGTCGGCTAGGATTGGCTCCAGCACCCTCGCCATCACTAAACACTGAAGATTCGGCCTCATACGTTGCTCCCAAACTGATATTTCCATGGTAAAGCCACCAGATTCACTAAATAATAAACACAAAACAGACTCTGTAGCTAATTCAGTCTCTATCACTGCTGTCCTATCACTCATATCTAATTTACTGTGCTTTATCATGGCAAAATAGTTAATCACTGCTGTAACCCTTCAACATTAATGAAAATGGTGCAGTGATTTGAGTCAGATACTCTGGCAGAGATTCAAAGACCAAATAAACTGATCTCTAATTTCCATTCTCTGAAGTGTTGACAGGTTCATATATGAGACTGATGACTATTTCCACTGGAACTGTTTGGAACACAGCAGTGGAAATAGCTCAGTAACTCAGCTTGACTTGAACCCAGCACTGCACTGTTGGAGCAGTCATCGACAAAAGCATTAATAATTAATGATGAAACTTTTCGGTCTCATCAAGCCATGCAGCCTGCAGCATTTACCTGGGTCAAAAGTCAGTATAAAGCTAGTGTTTACTGTTCTGGGTATTGTCTGATGAGAGAACTTAGGTCAGGCCAAAGGGGAACAAAATGCACGAATTGTTAATAAATAAAAAACTAAACAAGTAAATAAACTTTTATTTTTTCATTGGTAAAGAATGTTTCTCCATTTGCCTGATGCCTCCACAGTGAGGTCTGAGCAAAGGGTTACCTTGGGGTTATCAGAATGGGCTTCAGTGTCTTGCTCGAGGGCATGTCAACAGGATGGGTGCTCTTTGCTACAGGGTGGTTCAGTGCAGGCCTCCTCACTCACTTTTGTATCAGAATACATCTAAAGAACAGGAAAAGCCACTGTGGAGAATTTCTCTCTGCAGATGAAGCGCCAACCTCTCGCAATCCTGATGAGGAGAAGGAGGTTAGAAAACTTAAAGGGATAGTTCAACCAAAAATGTAAATGCACTTACAACTCACAACTATGCCGATGGAGGGCATTGAAATTTACACAATGTTTTAAGGCTAAATGCATGGTGTAAATGACTTCCTTTAGAGACAAAATTCAAATACCTGGGCTTACAGACACTTGGGTGACATCACAGGAGCAGTATGTCAACCTTTACTTAAATTGTATTGGATTTGGCTGCAACACTGTTTACCCCTAAAACTCCAAAAGTTTTTTGTAGACTAACGCTTCACCCGTCCCCCCATCCGCGTAGTGGTGATTAGATCATGAGTGAATTCATTTATTTTGGGTGAACTACCCCTTTAAATTAACTTTGGTAACAGCACATCTCTCTATCTGTCTAGCACACACAATACAGTAAAACACAAAGTGTCTGTGGGGACATGAATGCATAAAATAAAAGCTCATGACTGAATTAATTCCCATTCAGTGAGATGGCTTGTGGGGCACGGTTGCACATTGACTGGCTGGCTGTGTCAGGAGGAGGAAGAGAAAACACCTCTGCAGACAGTTGCCGTTGCTGCCTGTTGTGGGCTCCCTCCTGACAGCACTCTGTTAATCAGACACTGTTATTAGGAGAGAGAAAACAGGTCTCAGTTTATCTGGCAATGTTGAAGACAGAGGAAGCAACAGAGAGAAGTCCCTTGAGGTCCAGGCTTCTCCAAACCCCTGGCACTGAGCCTACAGAACCGCCCCCCACCAGACACACACACACACACACACACTAGTAGCCGGCCTTGCCTGAAGCGAGACCTCAGCACTTTTGATTGATTAACAAGCTGAACAGTGGGCTGCTGGGAGATTAGACCTCTGACACCACATGTGTCCCGTCCTGTTTGGGATGTAGTCGATCAGAGGAGGACAAATCCAGGTGGGTGTCTTCACTTTGATGAGCTCGGAGTCACACGGTACAGGTCAGCTCCATTACTCCAACAATTAATCAGTGACATTCCCATGGAGGAAAATGCATTCTGCTTTGCTGCTCTCTACGGCAGCTGTGACTCAATCTGTCTTCAGTTCATCAGCTCTCTTTGCCTGTTGGTTCTGTTGGTCGGACTCTCAGCAGGTTTACGCAAAAACTACGGAACCTATTTGTCTTTAAAACTCAGGGGGAGGGGGTAGGTGTGTGTGGATTCTGATCAAATAATCAGGCATATTTATGGACATTGTGATGGAAATCTGGAGATACAAGAGGCTGGAAACAACAAAGTTATCTACGTGTATTTAATAAGGGGCTTTCTGCAGAAAGGATCAACACAGGGAGACCACAAGGATCTCAGAGTGAGGATGAAGAACAGTCAAAAACACAGATCTTATATAGGAGGATTTAGGGCTGTCCTTCTGAACCAATCCAGGAAGGATACATGGGTGGGGGAAGGAGAGGAATCTAAACATTAGCAACTGATTCACATGTGTTTCCTTAGGTGATAAGAAGACATCCACTCCTTCCTTTGATGGGTAATTAAGTAACAAATGGTCTCAACGTATTTCAACACTAACAGTCCCGACCATAAAACAGCTCAAGTCATAAAAGTCTCTTGTCAAGGCTTCAAATGCTTACTATCTAAATACAAAATAGTTTGTCAACCTTGCTTAGTTAATTTTTCTACTACAATTCCCTCCTTTTTGTCATTTTATGACAACATATGAGAATGCACATCTACAGTAAAACATCAAATACATCAATTCACCAGGATTTCAAAATGCATCATCATCATCACTGTAGTGTTAGGCAAACTGCCATTGTCACAGCAATATGCTTCTTTAAATGGGAGGAAGGAGTGATAAAAGCAGATTTAGACAGACAACACAACAACATTACATTCTTCATCACTATCAAAGGGTTCTGGGGAGGAAACCACTCAGGGACGGGAAACACACCTTATCTTGTCGTCACTGTAGATCTAATTCTAATCATCTGGCAGAACAAACAATAGGGACACAGTTGGCCTTCCCTATAAGGTTCATGGAGGCTAAAGTAACCAAACTGTGAGTATAAAGGTGCCATGTGGGGGAGACATACGTGCGAATAGAAGTGTGGCATGTTCAAACAAGCAACCACTTCCTGTAGCTTCAAAGGAAAACAAATCATCATATCACACAGGATGCTTGAGACCCACAAAACGAACTGTCCTGGGAGATTGGTTTGAATGTTCCAAAAACGAAATTCGTATCTAGAGTCAGTCAGCAGGAGATCGCTGTCATCATTATTAAGAGAACAGTTCCACTACTGCCACTCAGACCCAGCTGACTGAAGAGGTCAGCGTTCCATTTGTCGTCTTCTCGGCGTTGTGTGTATCATGTGATTCTCCGAAGCAACTTATTATAAACAGCTGTACTTGTCAGCACTGCCCCCTCTTCACTGATCTTTTGCTTTAATCATTCATTGTGGGTGCAGCAGGTGGATGTTCTGGTTCTGGGACTCTCTTGCAGTGACTGGCATGAATCCATGTTGTCCTCTCAGCAACCTTCACCGCCGTGTGGGTCGTTAAAAGGATCTGGTACGGTCCTGTCCAGCGTCTGTGTCGCCAACTTTTCCGCCTTAGGTCTTTTACTACAACCCAGTCGCCTGGCTTCAGGTCATGAAGTGGTCCAGTTGCCGGGGTAGGGAGTGCGTCTTTTACCTGTTTGTGGATGGCAGATAAAGCAGAAGAGAGATTTGTACAATAACATAGCATTTCATCTTCACAGAGAGATGTTGAGGGCATTGGTCTTTTAACAGGTCCAATGCCCGTGTTCGCTGGGCGTCCGAACAGAATCTCAAATGGGCTCAATCCATATTTTGGTCTGACCCTCATTCTCATTTGCATGAGAACAAGTGGGAGAGCCTTAGGCCACGATAATCCAGTTTCCTCACAGCATTTTGCCAATTTGTTTTTTAGCGTGCCATTTTCTCTTTCAACCGCTCCAGCACTAGCTGGGTGGTAGGCACAATGTTTTCTCAGATCAAAGCCCAAATACTTACTCATTTGTTTCTGTGCAGCACTAACAAAAGGAGTTCCGTTGTCACTGCTGATTTTACTCGGGATTCCCCATCTAGGAATAAGTTCAGTGATCAACGCTTTAACTACGGCACCTGTGTCTTGTTTCGATGTGGGGAAAACTTCAACCCATTTAGAAAACATATCAACTATAACCAAGCAATATTTTTTCCCTTCACTCGGTGTTAGTTCAATAAAATCCATCTGTAGATGATCAAATGGTTTGTCAGGTGGAGGATGTGCAGCTTGTGGGGCCTGCATTCCTCTACCAATGTTGTTAGTAGCACAAATCATGCATGCTTGACAAAACTTCTGAGCGTAGCTAGAAAACCCCTTAGTGAACCAATGTTGTGAAATAGCAGCCATCATTGATCCTTTTGAAACATGATCCTTCCCATGCGTTAACTTTGCATAATGAGGAAACAGATATTTTGGCAGACAAGGTTTCCCCTCAGGGCCCACCCACACCCCATGTGTGTGTGTGCAACCACTTCTCTTCCAAAGTCCTCGCTCATCTGCTGTTGCTCTAAGTTGAAGGTCTTGCAGGTCAGCCGTGGGGGTGGTGGGGTCGACCTGTAAGAGGATGTGTGAAGCAGATAGTGGCTGGCAAGCAGCTGCTTTCGCTGCTGCATCTGCCCTGGCATTTCCTTGTGATACTGGGTCATTGTTGGAAGTGTGAGCATCACATTTACATACAGCAACCTGTTTGGGGAGGAGGACAGCATCAAGCATCTGAGACACTAGAGCATGATGCGCAATTGGTTTGCCTGATGATGTAAGGAATTCTCTGTGTTTCCAAATCGTGCCAAAATCATGTACTACACCAAATGCATATCTACTGTCAGTGTAGATGTTAACCCTTTTCCCCTTAGCCAATTTGCATGCTTCAATGAGAGCAGTGAGCTCTGCTGCCTGTGCAGACAGGGAAGCAGGGAGAGGTCGTGCAATCAATGTATCATGTGCTGTTACCACAGAGAAACCAACTTGATTTGCTCCTGTGTCTGAATTGCAAGACGCTGATCCATCCACAAAAAGTTCAAGGTCTGGATTCTGCAGTGGTGTTTCCTGTAAATCTGGTCTGGGGGAACAAACTTCGGTTATTGTTACTACACAATTATGTTGTTCACCATCTCCTTCTGTTGGAAGAAGAGTAGCTGGGTTAAGAACATTACATCTTTTCACAGTGATGTTAGGCATTTCCAACAGAATAGCATGATAACGGAGCCAGCGTGCAGCAGACAAATGAGATGTCTTTTGTTCCAACAAAATCAAAGACACAGCATGTGGTACCAACAGGGTGAGTGGGGAGTACCCCACTAAATCCCTGGATGCCATTACAGCCTTCTCTGCCGCTGCTACAGCTCTGAGACAAGTAGGCAGCCCTGCAGCAACTGGATCAAGTTTTGCTGAGAAAAATGCAACAGGTCTCTGTTTGCCCCCATGTTCCTGGAGGAGAACTGAAGTCATGTAGCCCCCCTTTTCGTCAACAGCCTGTGTGAAAGGTCGGTCAGGGTTGGGTAGCCCTAAAGTCGGAGTCGTTTGTAAGGTCAGTTTCAAGTCAGTGAAAGCTTTCTCCGCGTCATCAGTCCATGTCACTTTGCTATATGCTTGTAAGCCTTGCCCGTGTGCGATTGCGCTAAGGGGCGCCTCGAGGACAGCATAATTAGGAATAAATGATCTACAATAAGAACACATTCCCAGGAATGACATCACTTGTTTCTTTGTGACAGGTTTTGGAATATTTTGAATTGCTAATGCTCTCTTAGGGGAGAGGGATTTGCCCTCTGCTGTGATCACATGCCCTAAAAATGAAACTTGTTCTTTTACAAACTGCAATTTTTTCAGGCTTGCTTTGTGGCCTTGTGCATCTAAATGTTTTAAGAGAGCTACAGTATCTTTTTCACATTGTTCTTTAGTTGGTGCACAAATCATTAAATCGTCAACGTATTGCAAAAGTGCACTTCCTGGTGTTATCTCTAATGAGCTCAAGCTGTCTTTTAGTGCCTGGTTGTAAATGGTAGGTGATTCACAGTAGCCCTGACACAGGCGTGTGAATGTATAACTTTCTCTGTTGAACTCAAATGCAAACCAGTATTGACTGTCTTTATCAATTTGAACGCTAAAAAATGCATTTGCCAGATCAACAACAGAGAACCATTTACTAGCCGGCGGAACTTGGGAAAGGATTGTATAAGGATTTGGAACCGACGGAGCGCGCTGCTGTACTGCGGCATTGACAGCTTTCAAATCTTGAACAAATCGCCAATCATCAGGTTGTGATTCATCGCGAACTTTCTTGACCGGAAAAATCGGAGTTCTCACCGGTGAATCCTTGCAAGGAACAATTACACCTGCCTTCAATAGAGAGTTGAAAACTGGCGTAATACCATCGATGGCTTCCTGTCTGAGTGGATATTGTGATTGATGTGGTCTGTAGTCGGATTTTGGTTTGATGACTACAGGTTTCATGTTTCGAATTAAACCCACATCATGATTGCCTTGAGCCCAAAGTGTCTTAGGGACCTCTTTTAGAGCCGGGTGTGTTTCTGAAATGTTGTCTGTGTCATATAAATATGCATGTGCATTCTGAGTGTCTGTGTATGTGTCTGGTACCAGTTGAACAGTTCTGAATGTGTGAACAACAGACGTAAATCGTTTTCTATACACTTTCAAAGCAGAATTATACTGAACCAAAAGATCTGATGTCTTTTCCCAGACGTCAGCATGGACACATTTTTTTATCCACGGTCCCAAGTCTTGCCATTCATCATTTTTGTGTTTTGACAGTGAGACATGTGGATGGGAATCAGGAACGTCATAAAGGGAAGCAACCTCTGAATATCTGTGAAGGAACTGAGAGGGTGACTTATATTCTGGTTTAGATAAAATTACGGAAACAGCACATCTATGTTCATTCCAGAACATGCAACTTAGTGTTAACTTCTCTCTCACACAACTTTCTCTAAACCATCTTTTCTCAAATCCTGAATCTTTCCCTTCGTGTATGTGTGCAATGCAGTGTAAGTCTTCTGGATGCATATAAGTGGTGTCTGTTCCTAGTGTGACTGAATGTGCCTTATCCACTAGATCAGTGTTGATTGAGGTGACAACAGATGAGCAGAGCTTCCATTCATATGCATATAGCAGTGAATCAGCATTATACTTAATGCATGTGTAAATCTGTGGTTGATCCAGATCAGCCGTTCGGACCACTACGACACCTGATGGGGTGGAAATTAAAGAAATGCCCATAAGACACATTACATCTCTTCCCATCAAATTAATTGGACAACATGAGGATAGCAAAAATGAACACTTAAATTTTCCTGTGCCGCTATCACTACATATTAAAGGAGTCGTGAATTTTTCAACCACGGTGCTTCCTGAAGCCCCCACAGATCTAACAAATCGTCCACTCATTTTAGGAGGTGTTTCAAACATATTGCTCTTGATGACTGAATGTGTTGCTCCTGAATCTACAAGGAATGTAATGTCTTTCCCTAGCACTGTGAGTGTGTGCGTTGGCATATGAGCATAAGCATCTGATTGATACTTAACATATGTTTCTATAAGTAATTTGTCTTTCTTTTCTAAAAAATCTTTTACTTCTGTGATAGGTGTTTGTGTTGGTGTGGTGCATTCACCCTCTTGATGTGTGATGTGTTCCTCACGGTCTCGTTCTGTGTCCAAAGATGCTGGTTCCTCCCTCTCCTCCGCCCCCGCCTCGGTTCAATCAGCATTGTAAGGTTGCTGTCTCCCCGGACAATCTTTTGCCCAATGTCCCTTCTCTCCACAGAAAAAACAAATGTTCGGATCATAATTCCGCGTGCGATCTCCCCTTCTTCCTTGAAATCCTCCTCTACTCCGTCCGCGCCCTCGGCCTCTTGAATACCCGCGAGGTGCACCCGCGAACATGGTCAATGTGGCGTGATGCAGATCAGTCTCTCTTTCCTCCTTCTTCCTCTTGTCTCCATCTCTGATTAATTTCTCAGCATGCACTGCATGTGATTCTATCAAGCTGAGTTTTCCAGAGTCCCACTGGATGCATGTGTCCCCCTCCTCTGGTGTGAGGTGGAGAAAGGGGTTGCGGGTCTGGAATGTTGTATGGTGGAGGAAGTGGTGGAAGAGGTGGTTGAGGAGGTGGTGGCAAAGGTGGTAGAGGTGGAAGAGGTGGTGGAGCTTGGGCTCCTGCCTGTGGAAAATCCGCTTGCAGTGCAGCTTGGAGTTGTGCAGGTTGTTGTCTTCTTGGCGGGGCAGAGTCGAGGTCGGAATCCTGCATTTTGAAACACTGAGACACTTGTGAGGGTTTATCTGTCTTTACAAATGTTTGTTTTTTGTCCCTACGTTGTGCTTCTTCTAACCACATTCCATATCCCTTCCATTCTGCCTGAAATGTATGTTTCACTCTTTCTTTCTCCTCTAACTTTAGTCTCAACTGTTTCAGCTGCCTCATGCTAAAACTCCCCCCCTCTGGAAACCCACATTCATTCATCCAAACTTTCACCTGGTTTAATGCTGTGTCACCATAGTTCCTTCGCATAAAATTCATATTAGGACTACTCAGATCAGTTCCATCGAATTTTTCTTTACTGTTACTTTTACCCATATTAAAAAAAAATTATGTTAAGTTTTAGTTATCTTAAATCTTTAATCAATCTCCAAAAACACTTTCGTAAGGAGCAATATAGGAAACGTAATAATATTAATATCCTCAAAACACTTTAGTATCCCCTATATAATAATCAGTAGTAATTTCCTTATAATTACTTGTTCAATTAATTTCTCAATTCGTCTCTTTTTTTTTTTTTTTTTTTATTTTTTTTATTTTTCTAATACACTTTTAAATATCCTGCTTACCCAACATAAATCATAGTGCACTAAAGAAGTTCTCTACATAGCGCGCTTTTTGTTTGAGTTGTCTGACACAATGCAAATACACTCAGTATTATGTCCTCTCTGTGGTTGCAGTCGAAACAACTCCTTAAGGTACCTCGTCAGTCTACCTTCCAGGTTTCTTCTAAACCTTGGTTAAAAATTTACAGGGCTTTCACCTGTCTGGAGGATCCCGTTCCTCTTAGACCAACTTCTCCGTAACACTATGCTTTGCTTGGTATATATTACACTTGAAATCTCAGATTCTCACCAGATAGATCGCAGCGCTGAGACGATCCGGGACTCGGGTCTTTAGTCCCTGCATCTCACCCGTATGGGGAGGTTAAGGTTGGAAACTTTTTTTTTCCAAGATGATCGGTCAACCGTTGACCCGAGTCCAGATCCGTCCAGACGTGCGATCCCACTTCTGACACCAAATTGTGATGGAAATCTGGAGATACAAGAGGCTGGAAACAACAAAGTTATCTACGTGTATTTAATAAGGGGCTTTCTGCAGAAAGGATCAACACAGGGAGACCACAAGGATCTCAGAGTGAGGATGAAGAACAGTCAAAAACACAGATCTTATATAGGAGGATTTAGGGCTGTCCTTCTGAACCAATCCAGGAAGGATACATGGGTGGGGGAAGGAGAGGAATCTAAACATTAGCAACTGATTCACATGTGTTTCCTTAGGTGATAAGAAGACATCCACTCCTTCCTTTGATGGGTAATTAAGTAACAAATGGTCTCAACGTATTTCAACACTAACAGTCCCGACCATAAAACAGCTCAAGTCATAAAAGTCTCTTGTCAAGGCTTCAAATGCTTACTATCTAAATACAAAATAGTTTGTCAACCTTGCTTAGTTAATTTTTCTACTACAACATCTATAGGTGTAGATTCAAATAAAGATCGGGATCGAGTGAATGTGGCTTCATGAGGGGACTGTTGGTCTTTGACGTACACGCTCTATAAGGTGCTTCAATGATCACTTTATACCCGTTGAAAGTCAATCATGCTGATTGTCTGGATTCACCAGGTTATTGAGGGTTTTGAGAGGTGCCGGTGTTGGTGGCTTGAGAAATGGCGCCAAGTTGATGTACTCCAACACCTTCTTTGATCCCTAATGTCTCTCAAATTCTCAATTTGTGTAGTACTTGGTTAATGACATTATTGTCATAAAGTATGCATATGTTAACATACTGGCATATAGTGTTACATAAATATTGTCATATTTATAACATTTATACAGTGTTTTCTTTCTTAAATTTACTTTATATATTTTATGGTTAGTGTCGTTTCATAAATTTATCCCAGAGGGCTTATACACTTCCTGTGTGCAGAGTCATGGGCAAAATGCCTAAGGATACTGCAATGATGCATAATGACTTCATTATTTAAATGTGCAGATGAATGAATAAAAATGAAACAAATGTCCAGAAATGTATCTATACTTTAGTAATCATTTAGCAGACATGCTGTAATTTTGCCTTTGGACCTTGTTTTACTTGTCAAGTACAGTAAGACAATTCAACGTGTGAAATGTTGTTAATATAATAAAGCCCTGTTGTTAGTTTGGTGGCTGGTGTTGGCATCTTAGTAAACTTAAAACACATATTTTGGTAATGAGACCTCCACCGAGATGTGATCAGGTTTTGGATAGTATAGGGACCCCCCCCAATGAATTTTCAATACAGGCACCTGAAGCACTTGATAGAAGTTTTAATCTAAGGCCTTTACATAGTTCCCAATCAGTTTCTGTGGTGATAAATTGACTTATTGTAGACATGTGAGCAGAAACTCCTGAGGTATTAGTTTATTCCCAAAAATACATACATTGCAAATAAAACATTCCTTTTTGTTTTCTCCTTGAAATATGAATAGGACTACATCTGCTCTAGTCTGGCCATGACATGGTTTTAATCCCATTTGGACCAGGTCTCTGAAATGTCTTGGCCTGTAGTGGTCTGGACTGTCCAGGCAGTTTTGACCTTCTTTGACTTTCACAAAAGCAAGAACAGTCCCTTATTCAATTTGAATATGCTGGAGGCACACTGCAAGCTCCCAGCCTGTATAATAAAGATGAAGAGAGCCTGGTTGGGAGTAGGGGTTGGGATGGTGGGGGTTGTGGCTGAGGTGGGCTGACACTGCTACGGAGCCAGATGATAGAGCTATAATTTCCTTGCGAGCAATGATAACAGTGGATTCCTGCCAAACCATGGGCGCAAAGGGCTGATAATATAAGACTGCTTGAATATTAAAAGCACCTTCTTTCTGCAGGAGATATAAGGTGAAGAATGAATAAATCGGGGACATGACACTATTTTCTCGGCATAGGTTATGGTGAACAATTGGCTGCTCTAATTGCAGTTCTGCACTTGAACCAAATACAAACAAAACGAAGAAATCTGTCACCTAATTTACCTTACTAGTAAACACATTAAGTGTACAAATAACTTTTTTGACGTGGAAAAAATTTTATCTTAATCTGCAGACAATATATCCCTCCATTATGCCTGTTGAATTTCTTCTTTTGGGAGTTTTACCCCTTTTTGGAATAGGTTCAGAGCCATCATGCTCACCCACCACCAACCACACGCAAAGGCTGCTGGCAATGAAACTAATGAGGAAAATATGGATGATTTCCCAAACATAATTTTTTCTAAGGTAAAAGAGTTTTTGCCTGACAAAGGTCTATTAATGAAACGTTGTAGCATAATGAATCACCGATTGCAAGTTGGACAGTGTGCAGGAGCCTTTTTCACCATTTTTGATCTAATCGTTGTTATGGAGGTTTTCTGGAAGCTGCATAAAGGACACCTCAGGCAGCAGCTGATGTCTTATGCAGAGAGGTTTAATGTAGACTTGATGCGTCAAGGAGACCAGAAGGTGGAACATCATAATAACGCTAAAAGAGTAAAATAAACAAGTTTCAAGATGTGTTTCATAGCATCGACAAATATCTCCCTTCACTTGGGTAACCCGTTCTAACAGCCCACCTCTCCCAGTGGGAATTATGCTAATTATTTAAATACACACAAATTTCATTTCTCGTTAACACACTTTCTCAGCAGACAGATAGGTTTGTTGAATCAGACGTGGTAAAAGAAATGTAAAATAAATTAAGGTGATGTTTTGCGTGAGGCCCATTGTCCCAGAGGACACTGAACATGCTTCACAGAAAGGTGGCTCTATCAGTTTATTGTGGCGGTGATTATAGGTTTGTGGAAATCCAGATGATGGTCAGAGCTACAGCTAATCGTGGGCCTGGGAGGCCGGCTGCTTGCTGGATGGGGATTAACTTCAAATAGACCCAATCAACTCCCTCTCCATCTAGTCCTTCCACCCTTTTATCCCCTTCTTTCCCACCATCTCTATTGTTCTCCTCATCGCGTTTGCCTTTCTTTTACATTCTGACACACCAGTTTTCTCTCCTTCCCTTCATTGCACCTCCTCTCTCTCACTTCAAACGTCCTTTGTATTTCTATATGGCGCTCATGTTGACAGAGTTAATATCGATCAGCAGAGGCAGAGTTAGGAAGTGAACTCTTTGAATTGCTCCTGTGTGACCTGATTGTGTTGTTTTTGTGTATTTATCTGTGTGCAGCAGCTATAATGATGTGTACAGCTGCTGCTGCTGAGCTTTCAGAATGGACAGGCTCATTTTATAATAATTATTTATTACATTGTGATAAAATATTGTTTATTTCTTTGGAATATGACAGAGAACCACATGTTCATTTATTGCTCAGCCGCTGTCAGATTACTAAATACTAAAAATCAGCTTTTACCTCGGAGTCCTTATGTGTGGTAGGTATGCAGGGCCGTGTCTGGATTATGGGTGGTCTCCGAGGGCGCCACCAGCTGGAGGGGGACCAAAATAATCTTTGTGCACCGCACTAGAATCACATTTACCGTGACGTGAACACCATGACACTAACATACAAACCAAAGTGGGATAACACTCATACCAACAATTATTTTTGTCCCATCTCTAATGTAGTGGTCAGTGCATGAAACAGCAATAATCAGATATAGGTATATGTATTTACCACAATGCACCTCATTATCCTCCCTGCAGTAACTGTATTTGTGGTCAGTTCAGGTAGCGCAGTGAACGCAGAAAGCCTGAGTTTTTTTTCAGAGGAGAGGGTTTACTTGTGTTACTGGGTTCATTCTCAGGCTGGTTTATGTCGTCCTCAATATCAACATTCGGTGACAGCACCACCACCACCACCACTAACAGGGTTGTCCTCATTCAAATACAGAGGCACACAATAGGAAAGGTTTGTTACGGTTTGGTGGAGGAGATGGACTCAGGATGCAGAGGTTATAACAAAAAGGTGTATTTAATATAAAAGGGGTCTTTAAACAAGACAAAAACAAAACATAACCGGTGAGTACTGGAGAGTCAAAAAACCCGGGGAAGAAAAACACAGGTGCCTACTATGGTGAGCAGGAGCAGAAGTTGAGCGTCAAGGCGCACAAGGTACACAAAAGATCCGCAGGGGAAAGCTGCACGAGACAGCAGTACAAAACAAACCTATAGACGACTACGTGTAGAAACGAGTGGCACAACCACGAGTACCAACCGACAAAGGGCTTGGGGAACACAGAGGCTTAAATAGAGACACAGAGGGAAGGCAGGAGCAATTAACCACAGGTGAAACACATGAGGACTGGGAAGACAATCACCGAAAGGAAGTGAAGATAGAAACCACACACAAGGGACAGATAGTACAAAATAAAACAGGAAACAGAAAATACACTGATGAGACTGAAATTAACAAACTAAAATGACAGGACACCACAAGGTTATGTTTTAGCAATTATATTACAGCTATAGGATAATGCACATTAAGAAATAAATGATAATATTATCATTCTGTCTAAACCAGGATTCAAACAGATGATATGGTACATGCAAGTTTGAAAGAGAATGCATAAAGCTGAATTAAAATCAAATACCAATATCATCCATCGTCATGATTATCATGAATGAAGAAAAGATCAATCCCAATATAGGCCTAGTTATCCTGTAATCAACCTGCTAACAGTGAAGGATGCTTGTTTTCTTCAAATCCACATATTGTAAAAAAGCTCAACCTTTTCATCGGCTAATTTATAGAAGACCTTCTCCCTGGATCATAGACATTTATCACAGCAACTACTCTCCTTCCAGTTGGTCTGGTTTTATTTGAGTGTTTCACATAAAACCGTCCATGGCGACTGCAGCTCTTTGATTCGCTGACGAGCTTATCATTCTGTAAGATGGATCACAGGGAAGTGCCACTTCAGTCAATAGCAAATTAGTCCAAATTGTTGTTGGAGCCCCAAATGACTGTTATCGTGAAGTCTGAGATGAGTCTCTCCATCACTTATCTGACAAGTAGACCTAATGAGTGATCTCATACATGATATTCTACAGAGCTGAATACTGGCCGTCTCCTATACTGTTACACGATAACAACTACTGAGTGTGCACGAAACAAATGATTTGCAAGTCAATAACTGAGCAAGCAAGGCCAGAATCAAAAGTGTCACTGATGTGGAAGTTTTGTCTACAGATGTGACTCAGAGAACTTCCTTTCATCGCTATCATCAAAGTTAATGAAGCCAGTTTGCCAGAAGCAGCTGGTGGTCATGGAAGGTCACTGATGACAACAGTCACACAACTACAGTTCAGCCATAACTGGTCCTGCAGCTCCACAACTGAGACCAGATAGGGTAATATTTGAAAACCACTGACTTAACATAGTCAGTGAATAGAGCCCTGTTTAAAAGAGATTACTTGTAACGGATTTCAACTCTCAAGTGTTAAAACTGTGAGTCATTTTCAGTTAAGTCCATGGATTCATGTAGTGAAAATATCTGCGTCATACTATCGTTACATTTATTCTAGTGTTGATAGGGCTGTCACGATTCTTAACCCAAGACCAAAACCATAAAGCAAACATCCACAATTTACTATATCAATTGACACTATAACACATGTATTTTACAAAAAAAAATATTCTATCTTAATTTAGAGAGAAGCTTTGTATTTTGTTAATATTACTGAAACCATGCAAGGCCAATCTAAAAAAAAAAAATCCAGATGTGTAAGAAAAAGACACAAATGCAGATTCTTAGTTTAACAATCCTAAATTCTCTCTCTGCATTTTCCAATCTGTGTCTGCATGCTCTACAAATATCGTATCATAGAGATAGAAGATCAATCATTTGGCCTCAGGTTTTGTCACCAATGAACCTCCACATCCGATGAAGTGAAACACACAAACAAGCCTCCACTTCTTTTGTTCCTGATCACCTAAATCCAGAGCCGGTTTCCTCAGCCCACTCAAAGCACGTCACAGTGGAACAAATGATATGTTGTGAAGGTTTTGCCGCCTAACCAAAAGTCCCTCCTCTGCGCTGAATCCGTGCTCAGCCCCTGCGAAGGGCCTGGATGGTGGAGAGGTGGAGAGCAGGAGGCCTCAGAGGGGCGAGGGGAGAGATTTTCTGATTTGCAGGCGGAGACGAGGCAGCGGAGAGAAAACAAGACTGGATTACCTCATGTATCAGTGAGCACCAGGGAGAAAGGGAAAAAGGCCACATCCTCGAGCTATGCCTCTCTGCTCGTATGAATAATACATCCAGTATTCATAATGCATGATCAAAGTTATGAGAGTTATCCTGCCTGTCGCTCCGTAACTTTTATTTATCTGGTTGGCTGGAGATGCACTGAGCCTCTGCTTCTCTGTAGTTTGTATGCCTTGCTGACTCAGGTGAGCAGTTGTAGATTTTTGTTCTCGACATGTGCCAAGGTCAAGACAGAGCTTGGTTAAAAATTGGTAAAAAGGACTTGCAGTATTTATATATTATGTAACCCGTAAAGGCATTTTTATTGAAAAGTCTCAGGCGATTTGGATTTATAGGTTATGTGTTGCTAATTTCTACAACCTGTTTATCAATCAAGCTGATGCCATCACACTAGATTAATTGAGTAAACTGAGAAGCATCTGAGAGGATGAACTAAAGTGGGCTCATTTAAACCAGAGAGAATCATCAAATTATGACCTTGTATTAGCAGCAGTTCAGTGTAGTTCACAGAAGCTGCAACACTGAACTCACAGCAATAATGTTCTGACTCATTTCAAATGGGTGCGTGAGTTTTGTTATAATTCAAACTCATCCGTTCTTAATTCGCGTGAGAGAACTTTACAGTAAATCCTGTATCTACCAAATGGTTTATTGAGCAATATTGTCTTAATTTCTCGCCTCTTGCCTCTGATGTTGATTGGTAGTTAAGAGACGGAATCTGAGCCAAAAAGTCTCACCTCCCTGCTACAGCTCCAACATACCAAAAGCTGAGAGAGAATAGGCCATTTTAAGGGATTAAGAAATCTGTAAATGTTTGCAGCTTTATGATTTACTCTGTATTCTCGACACATAACTCATCTGAAACCAGCTCTTCTTCCTCTTCCTCCCTCTCAGTGTCCCTTGTGTCTGATTCCTATCTCCTTTCTACAAATGATTCTGACCCGTCTTTGTTCACGTTGTTCCCCTGAGCTTGATGCGTGTTGTGTTCTTTCATTGTGAGACAATCCGGCCATTCTGAACCTTGGAGCCTCCACCGGTGATTAAGGCCCACACAGAACCACTTGACTTCCCTTCATCTCCAACTGATGTGTTTTTGAAGTAGCCAATGATATTGGCACAAGACTTGTTAAAAAATATTGCTTCAAGTTTAATTCTAATGACCTTTGAGGGGACCAGACTTCTTGCCATTGTGTCCAATTTCTATCTATGGTAACACAGCACGATGCAGTAGTGGATACTATTCTCTAGCTTTATTGATTACAGTGGAACAAACACACTATTTTTGTTGTGTGCGTGTGTGTGCTGTGTTGTATTGTGAGCTGTTTCCCAGGGAAGGATTATAGATGAGGTGCCTTGATGGCTTTGGCTTGTTTTCATTCAGCCCACAGCTGGCGGCAGACGGAGCTTGTTGCTGCAGTAACAGATTATGAAGAAGTGATTTACACATGGATTTCCCATTTTTAGTAGCTTTGCTTGTAATGCTGCTGTTGGCTAATAGAACAAACAGTGTGAGGCCGCTCCTGTTTATTGTCCCTGTAGCACAGAGTCCGCCCCCCACTGTGATATTCAGTGTCGCACTTTGTACGCCTTATAATTCAAAGCCTGGAAGAACTGGGGTCCACTCTTCTGCATGGGGTGTGTGTGTGTAGCATCTGTATAGGCTGTGTGAAGTATGACATTATTTTACAGTGATGCAGTGATAACCCTATGATCTACATTACATGTTTACAGGACGAAAGTCTCAATGTTGTTAGACTAGCTTAGCATAAAACAGCTCGCCTTGCAGTGTTGTTGTTTTTTTTCCTTTATTTTGCAGAAGAATCACATCTTTTACTGTCAGTGCCATAGTAACTCACTCAACAGGTAACCGATGGTGTACTGTGAACACTCTTCTGTCCGCACAAACGTTTGAGTCCATTTGGAGGCATGTGAAACCTATATAGATTTCCCCATTTGGCTTTTACGAGGGCGACAGGAGAGGGGTTGAACATTCCACAGGGAAAACAATCTGTGCAAATATGAGTTTGTCAGGACCTTGAAATAGTCCATACAGGTTGTTGACATCTGGACAGTCACATTAGGCAACATCTGGACAGGAGAACTTTGCTAAGTATGCTAAGTACCTAACATATTTCGCTGACAATATGGGTCAAAAACAAACCAAGAACCCAATACTAATCTCTCCCGAGAGAGAAATAAAAGGTTAATCTGGTGTCTACATAACTTTAAACTATGGTGCTCAATACTATGTAATACACGATACAAAATCTGTTCATATTAGTATTTTTCACTTAACTACAGTCAAAATTTTGAGGTAAAGTACACACAAACAGTACTATTGTAAATAAATTACCCATGACAGACTTATCTTTCAGAAACACTGATTTAGCAGCCATAAATATTAAATTTCTAAATGTTCATCATACAGAATTTATGGGAGGTTGAGCAGTCTTTGTCCTGATGAGCTAAGGGCGTCCTGACAGTCTCCAAGAAGATCAGAGTAAATGTTAAAGCATGAATTATTAGGACAACCTACTCTCAAATAAAAAAGTAATCATCCTCCTGAAAAAAAACTAAAATCAAATCTGTCCACAATCTATATTTTGACAGAATGATGAGATGAGTGAGTAGCAGCTTAAGACAAAATGGTAACTTAAAGCCTCTATCAATGAAGCTCGTTGATGCAAACAATATGCTGCAATATCCTCTCTTGGTCAACACTTATCTTGTAAATGTAATACAAACTTTTCTGGAAGTCTTTGTGAAATCTCATTTGAGATTTCAGTTTCTTCCATTGAAGGACATTTCACAGGAAACCACTCCCTCGAAGGACCGCTCTCCTGGAGCTTCTCCCACCACAGGTGGATCTCACACGCTGTAATCTGGTCACGCTCCATTAGTCCACTGTGGGTCTCGCTCTGTGTAATCTGGTCATGGCTTGTAAGGTTCGGGTGTTTCTCCCTCAGTGTAATTTTGGATTATGTCTGTAAATCTCCTGTGGTGGGGATCAGCAGCGGATAAATGCCTGTGACTTTCCCCTTTCACCGCTCTATGTGAAACCGCTCAGCCCTGTATTTACTGGGCCAATAATCTCCAGTAACAAACGGACTGAGGAACACAGCAGCCTAACCTTTTTATTTTTTAACAATAGATTTCCACCTATACAGCTCAGGGAATAAATGGGTAACTATTATCAGTGTTGCATTCCGAATGTGGTGATTTTATCATTTCTTTCTGATCCTATCCATCGTTCATAGCAGTGTGTGTGATTTAGATGGTTTCATTACATATTTAGCTGATGCTTTTATCCAATGCGACTTTCGATAAGTGCATTTAACCATGAGGGTACAAACCCAGACCAGCAAGAACATTAGTACATTAGCTTAAAAAAAAATCAAAACTACATATAAGTGCAACTTGACTTAGACCATCATTCATTATGTGTTTAATTTCCTCTCACTGACACAGTCCAGGATGCTGCTGTTGTTTTTGGCACAGGACTGGCTGGACCCTGTGAATGTCACCTATGATTTAACATGCCGTCAGAGATTCTCAGGATATGTCTCCGCTCCATCACACATGAGTCTGTCCAAATCTCTCTTTCTGCAAACAGCAGCCTCTTCTTTCATCAGTATGGCAACTCCAGCCTCTCGTGTCCTCAGATTTATCACGGTGAAAACAGAACAGATTACCAATGTTTCTTTGGGGTTCTATCACAAAACCAGAAAGCATACGGAAAATACATTATTTATATTTAGCAAATCCAACTGTCGGAAATGGATCAGCTGTGTTTTGGCTTGCTTTATTTACTGGTCCTCTGCAGACTCAGTACTTACAGTGACCTTAGTTCTTCTCCTAAAACTGACTCTGAACCCATATCCAAGAGTCAAATTAAACCTTAATTCAGACCGAGCACTCAACTATCACGCCCACTTAATGTATTGGCAAGATTTCTAACTACAGTTTTATTTATTTTTTTATTCCTGCGTCAACGTGAATATTTTTTCGGCGAGAAATTATAAAAGAGGGGAATCAATGAGGGGATCAATGCATCACCCTTTGTCCCACAGTTTTAGGTTGCTTTGGAGAAAACCTTCTGACAAATTAGTAAATGTCACACAAAGTAACTTGTTTCAAACATATCTGAGCTTTTAGTGACCTTTGGCTATTCACTGATCTATACACAACCAATAATCGTCTACCACCAGAACCAGGTCCACACCACTGTAGAGACTCGAAAAAGAGTCGGTGACAGGCTGTTAATCATTACAAATCAATCCCCAAATAAAGCTTAGACTGAAATGTGCTGATGTGACATCGTAAAAGACTGTGTTACTGGGAACGTGTTGATTATGTGTGGAGACTTTGAAGGCTTCTCTGACATCAAACCAGATAAGTTATTACGAATATGAGTCAGGATTCACAAGCTAGTACAGCAGCTACTGTTTTATCTTCCTTTGTGATTAAACTAATCAACCAGGAATGTTTGCTGCAGTTCATAATTCTTCACATCATCAGATGATGACGTGAAGAATTATGAACTGTGCATACTGTTTTTTAATGTGTCATTCTTCATATTTCTTTATCTTGTGTTTTCCTTAAATATCATGTCCTCACCCCTGCAGCCCCCTGTGTTGTATTATTGTACAGCCAGTCAATGTTACACCTCCAGTTTACGGGAAACAGATGTATTGGTAAAGGTTGTTTTTTTATTGGTGCCTCCTCTTGTATCAGCAACTATAGGACCTGCCCATTACCCTGCCCCCAAGCTGTGATTGTAAAAGGAAATAGATTTGAAATATTACATACTCAGTTTGCACAACCTGCACAAAAACTGACTCTACGGGATGTGCCAATAACCTAATTTTGTGTTGACATCACAGAACAAAAGATTTACCAGTCAATAAAAAAAAAAAAAAATGGATCACGTTAAAAACGCTGTTATGCTGCATTATCACTGACAAACATTGACTTTGGATGTGAACATGAGAAGATGTCGTCCTGCTGCAGCTCTGTTAGAGGCTTCATGAAAGCAGCTGACCGCCTGCTGCTGCTGCTGCTGCATCTGCTGCTGCTAAGGACACAGTCTCTGCCTCTTGTGTCCACATCAGAGCCACTCCACACCGGCTATGATAATTAGCCAATTAATGGGATCTGGCATGTGAGTTGGTTATCTGTCCTCACCCACAACCCCACCACCATCCACATCCTGCGACCCAGCTGAGACACCGAGATCAACATCCTATCTGAGTGCACCTACGTGTGAACACGTCGGTATGATAATGGAGAGGCCGACACCTAGACGAATGCATGCGAAGGGGACAAAACACCACAGGCTGCAATGTAATGATCTACTCAATAAGGAAGAGCAATTCACGTGTGTATGCGTGTGTGTGTGTGTGTGTGTGCAGCTGATCTCTAGTGTTACAGGCAAAGTCAAAGACCACATTTGATTTATTTTCAAGGGTTGAGCATTAGAAGCTGTGTCTGCTATCTTCCTATTGTTGCCACCTCTGGGCAGGCAGATTGGGGTGCGAGCAGTAAAGGCTGCTGTCTACCACAGGAATCCTTATTATCATTTCAACCTGAGCCTTTTCAGCACATCATGGACATTTGACATGTATGAACCAGTCGGGGGCCGAGTGTGTCCTGTTCGAGGGACAACTGGAGAGGATCCAATCGGTGGGGGTGTCCAGGAGATGTCAAGAAATTGTTTTGCAGTTTGTTGACCACGGCTCCTGGTGTCGAGCAGGTGCAGCAGCAGGAGGACACTCATGTGGATTACATTGTTGGTAAATTTTTTGAAGGTCTCAGGATGTAGCGCCATGTATATATCAATCTGATAAAAAGTAGTAGTAGAATGAAAAGGCTGAGCGGATTGTGTGGATGGGTGTGCCTTTTTGTCTGTGCCTCTGTCAAATTAAGCCACAAAAATAAACCTTGGGCTTTTGAGATGTGGTATGAGCTGCTTTTAAAAAATAAAATGTTGTGCCAAAATTCAGCAACTAATCAGCATAAACACAGTCTAAGCCGTATTGCCTCTCATCCCTCATCGGTGCACACACGTTCATTTGGTGCCAGGAAATAAACAAACAGACACAGGCGTGAAAAAAAACTAGACCCCAAAAAAACTGCAAAAAACATTGCATTGGAATGGTGGAGAAAAAGATGGATCTCTCTAATATTAGCTACAGAACAGACAGCTTCAGACAAGAATGCATATGGTAGAAGATACATCTTGACCACGCCACAGAGAGGATTGACATATTCCATCAGAGTAACGATGGTTCCTTACACACACAATGAAAGCAGTGGTAGTTTTCCAACATTGTTTGAAAAGCAAATGCACTTACATCCATATACAGTATGTACCCACGGGCGTGTTGGTCTTGAAATCTGCTGTGGAAAGGTTCATTGTTGATGCATTGCTATAATAAACGGCTCCTGAGTCAGTGGGACGCGTTTATCTTTTAGTAGTTAAAGACTCATTATCATGGTAGTTTAATGCTCTTACATAGGCAGACACACAACGTGTGTTCATTTGCCTTGTTTTACACCCAGGTGGGCTGCTTGAGCAAATCTCAGATAATTGTTCTCTCCTCCAACCTGGTAAATATAACCTGATCCACCAGGTGTAAGTGCACCTGGCTCTTTAAGGGAATAGGAGATGACACTATGCTTGGTTTATTGCATGAACCCAAAACACAACAGTCCTCACTTAGGAGACAAAGTACAAACCTTTTGGAACCATGCACAGCGACCTTATACACCTAATAATAATAATAAATTGAATTTATACAGCGCCTTTCAAGAGACCCAAGGAAGCTTTACATGTGTCAGTCACTAAGCTTCAGACCATAAGCTTAGACATTTTAAATTGAGCCCTGTGCATTTGTAAGCAACCTTTAAAAATGTATAAATTGAATAAGCCGAGGTGAGGTTGATTACCAGACGCTTGGTGCAGAGGTCTAAAGGGAATGTGAGATGAAGTAGCAAATTGTTTGAGTTGTAGACAACAAGAAATATACAGTGACCGTCATTCTGCCATCAGTACTCCACTATTTGTCACATAAGGTCTCTTTTTTTTACTACATTTAATTTTTTTTCTACGTACTTTGTTTGACAGCAGCTGTTACTTGTTACTACGAAGAGAAAGATCACATACAACATCACAAAAGATGTGATTTTACATTGTTAAAAATGTAACTTCTCATGTAACATATATTTTGAAAGGTCTTTTAATTCTCACCAAATAAAAAAAAAATTGTATAATCAGATTAGGTATCAAATGTTTACGTGTCATTTCACTGGTTGGACTTCAGGTCTTTCAAGGCCTGTGCATGTAGTTGTGATTCTATGAATATTGATTGCTGGTGGCTTAGTGAGATATACTGTAGGTCCTTTTTTTATATTTATTTTTTCATATTTTCTGAGAACAGCCTGGTTTGATCCTGTTGTAGGCTGCACATAGTCCATTACAGTAAGAGGTACATTCAGCTTTTATTGTATTACTGACAGCATAATTGTCGTAAACTGTGATTCACTTAGAATTTAAAGGCAATTGTGATGATATATTGAAGTAAGAATTCACCCCTGAGCGGTAAAAGAGAGTGATAATGTCATTAAGTTGGCAGTGACCATGAAATACCACGGCTCTTGTTTTTCTTTGTGACTGATGGAGCGGCCCTGCTCTCTCTCCAACTTTTAACTAGAGGTCAGCGTGCACGGAGACTCAGTGATGGAGCTCGAGCACCAGGTCAATCTGCTGCCACTGACAAAAGTCAACAGGCCGACTCTGAGGTCCAGATAACGGCAGATAACGGCAGGATCCTTAGCAGACCACTGGAGCAGACGACTCACTATGTGTTTAATGTAATCTTTGGCTGCATCTGGCACAGCATCCTCTCCTCAGATCTGTGCCACCTCGGGCAAAGAGGATGGATGCTTTAATCTGATTGGCTGCCATTATGCTGAGTCATGGCTAGCTTTGACCAGAGTCCCTGACATAGGTCAGGGATTGGTTACAGGGTGACCTTGTAAAGTGGTTCAGATCCTGCTGAGTGAGCTGAATTTATGAGCAAATCACCATCAATGTAACCAGTTCACGGTTCTGATAAGATGCTTCAAACCTAGATTAGATGATGATGGAATATATTTGAATGTTTGTGTGACAGTGCTGTGGTTTTAGTGTAAACTAGTGTGTTGTGATGTGATTCTACACGTGTGCAGGTATGGAATAAAGGTTTGACTGATTAATTCAATTCAATTGAGATAATTTAGTAAAAGACCAATACTTAAGTTGTAAATAATCAAACATATTAAATGGAAATCAAACCCTGATGGATATTACTCATCAGGCCCAGTATAAAAACCGTCCCCTTCAAAATTGTGCACACTCATAGAAACCACTATCACATTCCTGAAACCAGGTTTCACGATCCACTCCCTAAACCAGACTGACACTAAAGGTAATGAGTTCTTTCCTTAGACATTCTTCATCCTCCCAACAGACAAACAAACACAGACCAAAACATAACCCTCTTTGGTGAAGGTAACAAAGTAACCGTTCTTGGACCTTTATTGTCAAAAGCATCAGAAGAGTTGTCTGTCAAAGGGCTGGCACGCACATACAGGTGTTATCAGTTTTTTTACCTCATTAGAAATCATTTTATATAAATATCAGATTGCCAATGACATGATACAAATATTTGGAATGGTGGGGTTATTTAAATACAGCCCAGTTTCCATGCCATCAATAATTTAGCATCTTAAAAGGAACATTATAATCACATCGTCCGATACCTCCCTACAACAGAGGACTTCAAATCATTCTCATTCTTAGGTTTCATTCAATAAAGACACACATGACGAAACATTATGAACATTTTTTTTTATTATTTTCTTTAAACTTGTGCATCAACTTCAAAGGGTAAACTGTGTGCACTCTATTTTGTTTTCACAAGTTCAAAATTAGTTAAGTGTTCTTAAGATTTTTTTTAAATACATCTTTTTCCTTTTAAAACCATTTACACACGGTTGCTCAGCACTGGACTCTAGCAGTCTATCAGTAATCAGGGGTGTAGAATGATCAGCATCATCAGCAGCCTCCCTCCCTTCCTGTGTGTGTACACTGTATAGTTGCTCTAACCAGTATTATCAATACTCTTCTTTCATGTGAAGTAAAAATATCTTTCTTTAAATATGATTCCTTTACATGATAAAAAATAGTTTTTTTTTCTTTTTTTTTCTCTTCCTCTCCATAACAACGTTGTCAGTGATGCTTTAACCAGAATGTCCTGTCGGTCTCCCGGAGAACAGTACTAATTGCTGTGAATCTGCTCCATGGAGAATGGGTGCACGCTGCACTCATGGGTGTGTGTGTGTGTGTTAAGGTTTGTGTCAGCTTTGTCTAGTGTCTAAGAAAGCCTCCTGAAATACTGGTGTAGAGTACCCCCCTCTCTGCCATGGATGGCACTCTTCATGGAGCATTTTGTGTTGATAAAAATCATTACAAAATTTGATTCTCTTCGTACAAAAACACATTTTTTTTTTCATAGAAATTGCATTTGCGCAAGTAAATGTGGGGCTTTGATGCCCAAAATAAAAGAAGATAAAGCCACAGGAGTACAAAATGAAACTGGACACTTGATACAGAGTTGAGGTGTATTTACTGCAGTAGTGAAAATCCAGTCCATAGAGATATAAATAATGACTATCATAAATTAAACAATAAATACTTAGAATAAATAGAGTTTGTGTGTTGTGTGATTGCTGTGAATTTAGACATTCCAAGGTTCCTCCTGGTTGATATTAAGGGTGTGTATACTTCCACAGAATCCTCCTCATACGACTACTGGCTGATACATGGACATTGACAGGTCACTACATTGCCCTACTCCTGCATTTTCTGCTTGTATTTTACCATATAATCTTAAATCTTAAAATCCCACGCCAACCCCCCCACATTAAAGACAAAGTGTTAGTACTCTGAAACACAAATAAATGATAACACTTATTGCCGGATGGATGATATACAGTTTATCCATTTCTGATGTCAATCAATATCATATTCGTCCAAGCAATGCCTTTCTGTACATTTTGGGAGGTGCCGAGGTCGTCATCACTTTTCGGGGCCTTTGGGTTTCATTTAGTCAATAACTGCTGTGGTCAGACTCTTCGCAACTCTTGAAAAATAAAACAAAAGAAATCCTGTACAGACGTTTCCCTCCACTCCCCTCGTTAGTTTGCTCACCCGTCGTTACTGAGATGCTCTCAAGGCTGCTCAACCAGCCTCTTTTGAAGTGTGCGGTGAAAGACTGACTGAGCAGCAGCAGAGGATGATAGGCCCGATTTATTTTTCTCTTTATTTTTTTCATCGACCACTTCTGTTCCAATTTAAATTTATTCCCAGACTACCTCTTCAACTCCTGGGTTTTGAAAATCCTTCGCCGCCTTGCCAAGGTGCTAAGAGTAATGAGGTAACTCAATGACAATTTACCCAGGTTCAAGTTATTTCCACAGGAAATATTGTTGAAGCTCTTATCCCTAGCAAATTTTTAAAGAAACGAGAATGATATTTCCCCAATATACAACCAAGCACCTCTGCTCTACCTTTGAAATAACCCCACTATCAGCCAATACGACCCGTTGTCCCCCCTTACCATTTACCCCTTCCCTTTTCCCTCGTGTCTCTGCACAGCTCCTCACTGCAAGAGAGAGGGTGAGAAAGTGATTGAGATTTTAGGCCATGGTCTCTTTCCCTGGCAGTCTGCGGTCGTTGAAAGTGTGCATGTTGATGACCTCCTCCGTTTTCACCATGACAGGTGGCTGGGGCTTGTGTTTGAGCCGGCGCTGGCACTTGAGGGAAACCCGCAGCTCGTCCACCACAGCACTGCAGAAGGACCTCTGCAGAGGGAAATAGGAAAAAGAGGAGAACAGAATGGGTTTCAGACTGCTACCCCTGTCCAAACGTTATGGGCAAAAAAAAAGCCTGCTCTCATTGTAGGCAGCCTCTTTTTGTAGCCTCCCCCAATCACCACCCACCATCTAGGTGCAGAGCTGCCACAGGGGAAAATGGTGACATATGCAGTGTAGCAAGCTGGGAATGGAGGAAATGCATGATGGGAACAGAGAATTAAGTAGGGTGGAGGGAGGTGCAGGTCCACAGGCTGTGTAGTAGTTTGTAGTAGTGTGAAGGCATGGAATTACTTGTTTTAGTGTCTGAATACAAAAGTGGTGCATTTATAGTAGGAGCTGCGCATGCAATACTTTTTTATGTTTGTTGCATTGAGTATTTTACATTTCACACATACTCTCACAGTTTTGTGCAATATAAATCAGTAGTTTCCACTGATATTTAGTAATACAGTTTGTCGTGAGTTACATGTAGACCCTTTAGGCTTCGTTGTCTACCTCTACATTAATATTGGCAATTGCTGGCACCATCTATTCTACATGGTCCAGGGTCTTAGTCTCTCAGTTAATCCTGTTTGTGTTTTGGGGCGTAAAACACACACAATCAACTCCCATTCCCTTTAAAAGCCGAAACCTGTATAATATCATCAAAGTACACGGACTTCAGACAAGTTATTTGGTGGTCAAAAGTGGAAAAATGGAAAAACTACTGTGTCATTCTGAAACTAGCAAAGACACTCGCCGGTGTTTGCAGCTGCTTTGTGCCTGATTTAAGAGCTCAACAATAATGTTAGTCGGCCAGTGATGCTCTACATTAAATTCTGTAGTTAGAAAAAGAGACAGTAGCATGATTATTGGGTATTTCTAAAACTGCTGGTCTCCGGAATTAATATGAATTAAATAAAGAACCCTTTATCTTCACCATAGCCAGATGGTTTCTAGAAGACAGATGTATGAGGTAACTCTGATAACTGCTCTTCACAACTGTGGTGAGCAGGAAGGTATCTCTGAAAGCAACACGCCCAACCTCGAGGTGAATGGTTTACATCAGCAGAGGAGCACGTCAGGACCATTCATGCCCATGAGTGAGTGAGTTCACTGAATCCCAGTGAGCTCCCCAGATACCAAACGTAAATCCAGTAGAACCTTTGTGATGTGGTACAAAAAAGATTTTATTGCAGTCATGTCATCACGGAGCAGAAAGTTGCGTATCATCTTCATCATGTGATCTTCCATCTTTTTAACAGTTTATATTTAGATATGTGCAAATCTATACAATATGAGCATTGAGAATTGAAGTGGTGAACTTGCTACATGCATGGTGGTGGACCCATTGTTTAATTTGAATGTCTGAATGTGTGCTTTTAACATTCTCCCTTTCTAGACTATTTGCACCAGGCAACTAAACTAGGCCCAGGTTAGGAAAGATTGTGGTCATGGTAAATTCAAGGTTAAAGTAACACTATCGACAACATTATCAAAGAGCAAATAATAACACAGGTCCTTATACGATGAAGGTAAATTAAATTATTAGGTGCAGGATGATCCAATGCCAATGTAATTCCTAATGAGACTGGGCTATTCTATTGCATACAGTAGAGATCATTCTCCCATTGTCTGTGTGTCATGGCAAAACTTCACTTTACAAGGCTTTTTGTTTACTAACTGTCATTGTGTGGCGACCGTATGATCCCCCACTGGCCTCACACCAACCAGTGATGCCAGCTGTATTCAAATGGGCCAAGTGACCTGGGATTGAACCCAGACCCCCGGTGCCAAGTTCACCTTGAATTAGTGCGACTTTGCATATTTAAACAGCTTAAGAGTCGATGCACAAATCTGGTGGCCAACAACCTTCTTCTCTATTTTGCTTTTGGAAAATGTTCCATTCAATTACACTGTGTCTATTATTAATACTTGTTATTGTAGTTTTACTTTTGTTCTTCCTCTTTCCAAAATGAAAGTTGTGTGATTGTAAAAAAGCAATTTCCCTTGTTTTGGCAGTGTTATCGTTTGAAATGCTGTATTTCCATGTGTCACCAAGTCAAGGGTATATACGCACAGAAACATTTCCACAGTAAAATATAAAATTACACCTCAATAAGCAGAAGACCAACTAGTAATTTTCTTTTCAGGGCTTGGACCATAACGGTGATATTTCATGCTTTGGATCCAGCAGTTTTGCTCAATTCAGTGCGCCACTATAATCAACAGTCGAGGGACTCGAGGCTTGTTGAGATTTAAAAGCTTTGTCACTGAAGCATGGTAAAAATGTTGAAAGCACAGGTAGGTTCATCTGAAATGACTGTGAATTAACATGAAATGAAATTGAAATACCACGACTCATTTGTTTATAGTTATAAATGAAAGCACCTTAAAAAACACTTGAACAAAAACTAGAATAAACTATTAAGCAAAGATCATAAACATAGATGAGACGTCCTAAAGGTTCAACCGCAGGAAAAAAGGAGGGAAGAAAAGACAACCAAAAGCACATCTTCAAATTAAATTACAGGATATGTTGTTTGCCCATAAAATTACACATATAAGTGATCTGAGGCCCATATCAGCAGTACAATAATTATTTTTGATAAAATGATGAAAGAAAAAGACTTCGTTAGATTTTGTGGTAACTCCGAAGGTTATAGGAGCTTCGTTGCCGTGGTAACAGTAACAGCCAATAGGTTACATTTATGAAAGGATCAACAGTAACTGTCAAATTAAAACAGTAAATGAACAATGGTCTTTTAATGTTACAAATATTTTTGTGAACCAGCTGTTCCCTCTGAAATTCTCACACCGCAGCTGTTATTGACGTGCTGCTCTTCAGGAAACCCTTTAGAATAGAAATGGTTGTTAAACTGGCTGGTGAGTTGGAAAAGGACCCTGTTTTCTATTCTCTGAAATTCTAGTGGCGAGTACACTGCTGACAAATCTCCATGCATAATGGGATGGACCACATCGGGAAAATAAGCTAAATCTCCAGTGGGTTGTGTGTGTTCCAGCCGCACTTTGTAACTTTAATTGATCAGACAGCTGGATTTCCACAGCTGGATTTCCACAGTATTTCATTTAAATATTCCCCAGTGCAGTTTATCCACACTCTGTGATTATCATGTAGCTGAACATCTGGACACCATGCCAAACAGTATCACTGTATCAAGCCTGACTGGAGAAGAATTACATGAATATATAATAAATGCAAATTTGATTATTAAATGTATCCAAATGCTGTAGGACCCATTAAAAGAGAAGCATTTCTTCTGACAAGGATCTCATATATATTTGGGGTAATGGTTTTAATTACGAGCTTGAAAGATAAAACACATCGTGTCCATTGACTCTTTCAAGAGACAATATTTATTTAAGCTTAACCAAGAGATTTATATGATCAGTGACAGATATTTGCTAAGTGCAGCTCAAGAACACAAAAGGAAATTAAGAAAACATTTTGATGGTTAAAATACAAACAACACAATCAAATTTACCTTAATACTCACAACAAATCTACCAAACGTCTGACAAATATCAGAGACGTTCAATGCTTTATTACTTTTGAAGTAATTGAAGTTTGCTACTGTGTAGTGGTGTCAGAAAAGTAGCTTTTTTTTGCGTTGTATTGTGTAATTTGCAGAACATATGTTGTGAAACTGATGAAGACGTTTCACAATCTTTACTTCTTCTTACTCAAGCTGCAGTGAACTGAATTCTGATGGCCAGCTTATGTTTGAATTTCTCAAATATAGCTAAAGAAATATGAATCATAAACTGAATCATGACCAAGGCACCTGCGTTACATGTGACACACTACTTCTCTCTGACTATTTTTCCTGTCATCCCAATTCCAAATAATTTAAATGGCTCTAAAATTTTAGATAATTAGAAAAAAGTTTTTAATCAAGTGTCATTTGCCCTAAACGTAATACGGCATCAGTGAATTTTCTGGACAATTCTAACAGTATGTGGACTTGTTTAGGATACAGGGTTTTCATGGTTTCAATATTAGAATTTACTTATTCTTGGAAGAGTTTGTAACTTCAGTAAAATCGTTGTCTGTCCTTGTTAATGTTGGTAAGGATTCTATAACTACGACATCCAAAAATGTGCTGTCCGCAATGTTTTTTTTTCCGTACATTATCCATGTGTTAAAGCCACAGTTGCAGTCACACAGCTGGGATACTTCAATATGTCAAGGGAAACATAATTGTATGTATATGTATATTAGTTATAAATTGTTATATTTTTCAGTTGTTAAATTATTAGGGTAAACTATGGTTACTCCAAAGATGAATGTGCGACTGCATGACTAACAAAACCTTTGGCATATCACACCTGGCAAATACAGGCCTCCACTTCTAGATTCTAAATCAGCTGACACCCTGCACATCTTTTTGTTTATCAAAACAATGTTCCGACAGCAAAACTGCTGTCAATGTTTCGACATTTCAACTCACACTATGAGTGGAAAAATAAACCACAGTGGGTGGATTACTGAACTAGTTTGTCTCTTGGCACTGTACTTCAGAGAGCTGGTGAATACACAAAACCCTCACAAGCCTATCAGAGCAGAAGATTCATTAGAATATGTTTTCAATGCAAATTACCCTTTAAATGGCTTTTAATTAAAGGTTCAGAGTGTAGAATTTAGTCATATCCAGTGGTGAACTTGTGTGTTGCAATTGAATAGCCCTCAACACACCCTCCCCTTCCAAACATGAAAGAGATCTTGTGGCAGCCTTCAGTTGTTATACAAACCCAAAATGTGTTTAGTTTGTCCAGTTTGGGCTACTGTAAAAAACATGGCGGCCTCTGTAGAGAGGAACCGCTCCCGATCTAAATTAAAGGGTACCACTCTAGTGTAAAGAAAACAACAATTCTTACAATGTAGATTGAACACACTAGTTAAAAAAATCACCAGGATTATCCCAAAGTCAATTCCTGCCCATAAATCCCTTTCCCCTGAATCTCATACACTGGTCTTTTAAATATATGCCGAACATCTTGAGTATTTGTTCAGTAGCCCATTTCAGGTCTGCGTTAGCCGTCCTGTGCCGCGCTGTGATAGCATGCCGCTACAGTCTCACAGCAGGACATTGCTGTGCTGAGCCCTGCTGCTGTGGTCCTCACCACTTTAATCTGTGTGGCTAAGAGTACAGTTTCAGGATCCTCCAATGTATCGCTAGTGTTACCTAGTTTATAACTTTGTGCACGACATAAAAAAATTCAGAATTGCCTTGATATTGTTTAAGTTCATAATGTGCTGCTAACATTAGATAAACCTTGGTTAAATTCACCACTTCTGGTCTGACATAACCTGCACAATACCAGTAATTAGCTACACCTGGCATCTCTTCTGATAGCCCAGGTAAGGCTTACAGTGATAAGCTAAGGAAAGACCCAGGCTGGTTTCCATAAGTACATGAACCCCAGGAAAACTGCTCAAACTAAGTTTGTCCTTGTCTGTGAGTATGTGTGTGTGTGCGTGGACAAAAAACTAAACAAAGCAGGGACAGATTTTCTCGGAACATGGTAGAAGTATAACTTGTGAGATAATAAACTGGTCAGACTGAAGTCAGGGTCAACGTCAACAAAACTATATGGCCAAAAAACAAATTTGTTAAGATATCTCATCAATCAATTAATCATTCATAATTATACGGCGTACATCTCACAAACATACCATTATGAAAAAGCATTATCACAATATGAAATGATCTCACGGGAGTAAAGTACACGACAGGTTATGAATCTGATTCGTTGTGAGACAGTTAATCTCAGCTAGGGTGTTCACTGCTTACTTCACTTATGTCATGTGTTATATAAAAAGCAGGGTTAAAAGCAAAAGTTTCATGGGGGGTCTTTCAATAAAAACAATTGACCTCAACTATATGTGGTTGTTTGTATCATTAGTAAATATAACATGGAGGAAAAGTACAAACAACAGCCAGGGGCTCAGGCAACAAGCTCTTACCTGGTGTGATGGTCAGAGGAAATGGCGTGGATCGTCAGTGAGTAAGGACTTGAATGAATGATGAGAAGGAGCAACTGTGCACTGTGTGATGCACATTAACAGAAGACCCTAGTTCAAACTCAAATACGCACGTCTGTGTAGAGCAAAAAACAAACACAAACCCGGCAGGTATCTCCTCATGTTTAGCCATGAGCTTAGTGAGCACGGTGCGTTTTACAGGCCCATAGAACTTATCACTTATTGCTGCACTTATTAGGATTTTGTAGTTAAAATCAAAAATATTAATCAGACTACATCACAATTTAAGTGTATTTACAATATGTTTAAATTGTCAGGATTACATAACGAAATAATGACAATTTTTTTTTAAATCTCTTAGTCAAGTGTTTAAGTGTGACTGTGATGAGTCCAGGAAGGTTTCGAGAATAGGCACCAAACTTTCCTCCAGTCTTGAAAGAATCAGCGTCACTTCAGCTCCATAAATGTTTAACACGAGATGGTCTATGTCCAGTGCAGTCTGCGCAAATCCAGAGTAAATTTATTACTGTCCTCATTGTCATTTCTGGGACCTAATGTCAAACTGTTTTCATCTACCTGTGCCACAGTAGGTTGCTTGATAATGGTATTAATGATTTTTCTCCCACGCTAATGTACAAATGCTGAATATGCAGGATGCAAATTTTTGGACGGAAAATGTGATGAAATGTTTCAGAAGGGAAAAAAAGATGATTTGAAACATTTTGTGGTTTGGTCTATTTGTGTATGACGAGGGGCAACATTTTTTAATGCTTAATTTTTAAGTTATTCAGATAGGAGTTTACAATTTTTTTGTATCAAATTTTACAAAACAAAGAAGGAATTTGGTGTAGTTGTTTCTATGTCCATTTTGCTATTATAAAACCAACTAACCTCCTTTTAGCTCCTGTTTGGTTTCCACCAACTCCTGTGAAAAAATAACAGGCTATGTAGGTAGTAAACAATACAGCCAACATCTAATTTTGTCGGTCTGCTGTTTAGTGCACATAAGTCATTTGATCCATTGTTAATGTAATGGTTGGTGGGGCTTTAAGAGTAAAAGTGCCACTGCTTGAATCAGGGGCCATTGTGTCAGTACTATCACATGGATAATTTAGCTCCTCTGAGGTGACAACAGTATAAGAATATGTTTAATGTATATTAAACATGGAGGATAACTGTTGACTCTAAATTTATGTTCGGATGTGAGCATAAATAGTTCTGTATCTCTATATGTGAGCCCTGTGATAGGCTGGTGATCTGTGTGCCCCACCTCTTGTCAGCAGGGATTAGATCCGTTCCTCCTGCAACCCTCAAAGGATGAGCAGTGGAGTTAATGGATAGATGGATGACTGCTGTTTGTGCAGCAAACAAAGTAAACAAGTGAAATTTCAAAAACAATATAGGTGTATATATATATAAACAAAAAAAACTAGGTATGTATTCCTCATGTATGTCCTCTAGCAGAAGCCTGGCAGCTTTAGGGTTCTGCGCAGTAGCTGTTCCTAGGAGTGCACTCTTCTAGACAGAGGCTTCCGATGTTGTACATGGGATCTGCTCTAGCCGCTCTCCCAGTTTGAGGGTCACAGCCCATAATGCTACCACTATCACAGGGACCATATCGCATTTCACATTCCGCATCTATTCTAGCTGTTCTTTCAGCCCTTCGTAGTTCTCAATCTTCTCACGGTCCTTTTCCCTCAGCAGGGATTGCCACATCTATCACTAATGCCATTTTCTGTTCTTCGTTCACCACCAGTATGTCTGGTTTATTAGCCAGCAGGTGCTTGTCAGTCAGGAATCTGAAGTCCCACAGGATCTAAGCTCTTTTGTTCTCAACCACCTTCAGTGGTTTGTCCCATGGGGACTTGGTTACATCTAATCTATACTCGGCACATATGTTCCTGTACACTATCCCAGCCACTTGGCAATGCCTCTCAGCTTGCATCTTTCACCCTGCTACTATAGTGCTGGACTGTCTCAGGTGCATCTTTGCACAGCCTGCACCTTGGGTCTTGTTTGCTGTGGTAGACCCTGCCCTCTATGGATCTTGTGCTTACGGCCTGTTCTTGTGCTGCCATGATTAGTGCCTCTGTGCTCTCTGTCAGACCAGCATTTTCCAGCCATTGGTAGGATCTCTTGATATCAGCCACTTCCTCATTGTTGATGATACATGCGGTGTAGGGGCTTCTTCTTCCATGATGCTTTCTCTTTGTCTTCTTCCTCATCATCAATGTGTTTCTTGTGTCTGCTGTCTTTCAGCTTGTTGTTTGGGGCCATCTTTCTGATGTAGTCCTGGATTTTCATTGACTAATCAATTCATGCATAGACTTTCTTTGATACCACCTGGCTGCGCTTGTGTAGTCCGAATTACATTTGTAGATTCCGAATGATTCTGTAGATTCTGGTGGTGTGGATCAGTGAGTCTCGCTCACTCATTGCATACAGCTTGATGTAATCCATGGAGAGGAGGCGGCTGACCATTGCTCCGGTTGGCAAGCAGAATTTGCAGCCTCTAAGCGGAACAGCAGTTAGGACAGAGCATCTTCTTGGTATAGAGATTTGAGTTGGCCTCTATAGCTGTTTTCCACAGCCCTGTTGAGTCATTGATGAAGGCTCCTAGTGTCCTGTTGATGTTGTACAGTTCCAAGCATTCCGGTATTGATGTGTGCGGCATCGAGTCGTAGGCTTTCTTGTAATCAGTCCAGGCGTAGCAGAGATTGGTGTCTGATTCTGCAATCGCGAGCGATGATATTTACATATCCTGTATATATACATCACATTTAAGTGTAACTAGCGATTATCTGACTCACTGAAACAGACTTTTTTTGCAAAGCTACTGATCCCCCCGCTCCCTGTAAAATTAAATGGCATGGGCGTTTTTTCACCAGTAACAACCGTATAGCTCCAGGCTCTGGGGAACATGGGGCCCACTCTGCTCACCCTCAGGGGACACACTGCCATCACAGCTGCCTGCTGGTGGCATGCTGGATTGATGGCGGCTGCTTGGGGTCATTGGATTACAGCGTTTTTATGATGCCTTACAATCAGCTGCAGCTCTATCGCCGCATGTCAACGTAAGGAAGGGCCTGCTCACTTTGAGCAGAATGGTGAGGTAGTAAATCTGACACTGAGTGCAGACATCAAAAGGAAAAAGCAGCATTCAGCCCATGTAATTATTTACAGAGGCCCGACTGTATAAATGAAGGATGGTTAATAAAACTGCATGTTATGAAGACATTCCCAAGGGAACATAATCGGTTTAATCGTATTCTATATGGATGCCAAATGCAATCAGAAGATTATATATGTAGATGTTTAGAAAGTACCTATGAATCTGGAATGGGTTCAGTTTAAAGGGAACACTGTTGGTCTACTCTTCAAAGTCTAACAGATAAAAGTTCCACACCTGTGAGAGTGAAATAATGGGCTGCGTTCAGCTTGAATGGAGGAGGAGCAGCTGTGAGGCTGTGATGCAGATGGTAAGGGGCAAGGCTGCGCATATAATCCTCAGTTGACTGTGTGTCTGTGGGCCCTGTGGGCAGTAAATGATTAGATGCTTTGAGTTTTTGTTTTAGTGGTGGATCCCCTGGGCTGCCGTCCAGCTTTGGTGCAGCACAGCTTTGATTTTGCTTGGTGATTGACCTGTGTTCTGATTGTCGTCCTCTTGTTGGTCCAAAACAAAAAAAAAGGACTACATTGGCAACTGCTTACAGTGATCAGGCTTGTCCAAATTGTGTTGCTTTTGTATGACAGTCCTTGAAATCGAGGAAAAGGTAACGGCGGATTTTAAAATAGGAGAGGTATCATATTGCATTCCTTCACGCACACACACTCACTTTTCTTTCTCTCTTTCTCGCTGACAGACAAACAGACACACACTCACACACACACACACACACACACACACTCACAACTGACACTGACTCAGCTGACTTCTCTGACCCGCTTCAGTTTAAACGTTGATTTGTTTGAAATGACGCCACAATATCAACACTTCTCATCACGTAATGGCCGATACTTTTCTCCAATAAGTTACATTTTACTTTATGGATGCACATTCATTGATTAATTCAGCTTGTCTCTGCGCTCGGTTCGTTTGGAAGTGCGCAACTCAAATGATAGACACAGAGAGGAGAAGAAAACTACTGATATTATGTCAAACAAAAAAAAAAGACCCAAAATTATCACTGCAACCTAACCAAATTTACTTTTGCATTTGTACAGGAGTGATTCCCTCCCAAGCTTTCTTGATCCACATAAATGGTTGATTAGTATATCTTTGATCACTCTATCCAGTTTCCACTTTAACTGTATATGTGTTCAATTTTCATGGCACGCACTGTTAACTTGTCGTACATTATGAATGGAATGTATTCAACTACAACCAAGCGGTTGTAGCAGAATTAAGGTGAATATGTACTAAATGAAATCCATGTGTAATAAAGGTGTACATATTTTTGGGTGATTCCCAAGCTTCAGTTTAACTCTCTATTCTTTCAGCTTTTGTAAATTGTCTCCTCCATTATGAGAGAACCTGAGAGAACCCCCTCAGGGCTACTGTCCAATTATGTGTGATAATGCAATATTTTAAAAAATGATTTCAACAAAGATAAAAAAAAGCATTAGGGATGACAGAATTGAAAAGATCAGTATGAAACATGTGCATTGGTGCAAACTCCTTGTGGCATGTGCTCATCCACAAACAAGTCGGTGTCCTGGATACAACACAGTCGTAAGGAATAAATTGAAAAAGTATGATTTTATGAAAACAACCTGAAAAAAAAGTGTGCGCTTGGAAATTAACAGCATTATCAGATATATCTGCTGTGTGAATATGGCCTTTAAAGAAACCATGTGGTGCAAGGTGTGAACTGACATGCTTCTTTTTTTAACCCATAGACCCCGCAGACCCATGGCAGATCGGAGTTACATGTAAACCTTACTAACCTCCATAGACCAACAAAATGCAGGGATATAGTTTTGTATTCATGCTAATTCTGAGCTCAACTTTCATTTGGTTTCAAGTGTTATACATCCTATGTTTCAAAGTCACAGCATTACTGTGATGCGAGCATTCCATCCCTGACATTCAGACCCTTGACCACCTCCATAGTCAACCAGGGATGTATATTCCTACTGTTCTATTTAGGTGTTTTGGAGCTTCATGTAATGTTCAGTGCAAATACACCTTTTACTCAACAAGGTACAGCTCATTGACCTCTGGGTTATAATACAAGGTGGCACAATTCAAACCACTAAAGGCCTTGTCATACACTATACATGTTCGTATCAGCATGGGGCTAAGTGCAAGAAAATGTCCTCTCCAGTGAGACAACTGTACTCTGCTTCTGTATCACCTGTTTGCATGTGTGGTACATCAGCATGTGTTGCATCTATGCTCTATGCAAGGGTATCAATATATTTTTGGAGATGCTACATGGACTTGACACAGGTCGACTGATGACCATGGATGGTCTCTGGGTAATAACCCCCGTAGAATCAGACATTTCCTGGGGAGAAGAAAAAGGGGCTATAAGACAACACTTTTTTTCAGTTCCTTTGAGGTGGCGAATCTCAATATTAGAATCCTGCAGTAATAGCGACCAGCATATAAGACACTGATTGTTATTATGCATATGAGACAAAAACACGGGCGAGAGTAAATCTATATAAACCTCAAATATTACAAAATGAAATGCAAGGGTTTCCTTCTCAGTTGTTCAGTCATTGATTTGGTGTTTAATGAATTTCATTTAGAAAATAGCACATTGGACAGTCAACACCACAAGCGTCCTCCTGCAAGTGGATGGCACTCGCATCATATGCATGTGCATCAGAATCCAGAGTCAAATGCTCCCAGACACTCAGTGTATGAGACAAAGACCCTAGCAGGGCCTCCCAAAGTTGTTAGAGGAGCAACTAAACTAAAAGGTCTTACAGAAGCCAAGATAATAACTGCATATTCACAATATTCAATTCAGGCCGAGAAAGCACACCTGTCCTTACCACACCTGCTTTCCCCCGTATGGGTACGCAGACCTGTCAAACTCACATTTGGTGGGATACAAATTTAAAGGGGTACTTTCCAAAATACTACCTGCAATGTATCTAAATGTGACACTAGACAGGACCATGTGCATTTCTTAACCCAAATGGAATTGACTGTGTGCTGAAGGAAATGATCAGGGGTCACAGAAGTTAGATGATCTGATTCGTTAACCACCTGCCCCAGAGACAAGTTTTGATGGAGAAGCGTAACAAGCATTCCAACATGGAAAAGCTCTTAGTTGTTCAAGGTGGATTGAAATACGATCCAGTTGAGTAGCAGATTGAGGCTTTACCGAAGCTGTCATGGTGGCAATTTTTGTATCTTGTGTCAAGACTGTCATGAGGTTGATGTTGTGTGTTATAATGTAATCTGCCGGGGAATGTGGGCTTGAATGTATTGAACTGGCCTGCTGTCCTCTGCCTTGTTGTTACTGGTGCTACAGAAGTGAAGCTCTTTCACCAAATCTGTTTATTCCTCACAAGGAAAAAGTCAAAAATCAAAACTCCAATCTGCCATGTAACTGAGACCAACCACCTGAATCATCAGACTTTCCCTTTGAGCACAGACATCTCTACGTGGGCATCCATATGCATGCATGCATGCATTTGTGTATGTGTGTGTGAGTGTGCGTGCTGATGAGATGGTTTCCTCACAAACAGCTGGCGGTCCCTGCACCCCGCGAGCCAGGTTAGTCTGCGGCAGCCTCAGCAGCAGGCAGGAAGAGAGGGAAAAGCAGCAGGAGGAGGAGGAGCGGGAGGAGGAGGAGGGGGAGAAGGAAGCGGGGGAGGAGCTGAGGGACGGAAGCAAGGGACAGAAGAGGAGAGAAAGGAGCAGGAGGCGGGGGAGGAGAGGGAGGAAGGGGACAACCATGGTAATCATGGAAATCTAACAGACTAGAATGAGGGTGACAGAGACATTTTGAGCTGAAAGGCGATGAGGCGTGTGATTCAGTCCAAAATCAGTTTTCTGAAAGATTTAACTGGAAATTAGTGTGAGTAATTTTCCTATTCTAACTTATATGTAACACGCTGACTCTTTTGAGGAAGAGATTCATATCTCTATTTGTCCGACACTCAGTGACAACTTTACTCATGCAGATATTTGAGAAATCCTTTTGTTTGACATCTTATAGCTGAAAAGTATTTAATACATTTGATACAATCAGGTCCGGCCATTATTAAAATTACATTATCACTAGGCACAAAACAGGATCACAACACAAATATAGACAAAGCTCCCTCAAGAGTGAAAACGTACAAGTTATATCAAGTATTCATTTTATAACAAAAATGTGCTCATTTGTCCATTGACAAATCATCTGTATGTTGGGTGAACAAGCATCATTTTTTTTTGGGGGGGGGGGGGGGGTGCACCCTTTAATGCCTGTACCCTACAGTCCTGTGGTATTTAATGTGATAACAATTATACGTCACAGTCATGGCAACAGGAGCAGCGCTGCACTCAAGTTTCTTCTGAGCCTGAGCAGACAATCAGGACTCATTTCTATTAAAAATTCTTTGAATACTTATGTGTTTGGACAAAATAATTAAGCCCTACTTAACTGACCCTGGATTTTAATTTCGTGCAGCTCCATTTTTGTTTTTGTTTTTCAAGCTAGTTCATGTTTTGCAGATGGCCACCTCCTGTAATTTGGTTAGTCACTAAAGAACATGGCAGTTTTGTTTTTTTATACACCTACACTCCTGACTACACAGCCTTTGAGATGTTGGAACATTTTTACTTTCGTGCAATTTATGGAAGTTAGCTACTTACAGGTTACTTGTACTAAGTTAGACCAAGTACCCAAAGCTGCTTCTGTACTTGGTGCACAGAAACAGAAGCGATCTCTCTTCATATGCGTCTGTGGATCTGAACAGCCTCTCTGAAATAAGCGAGCTGCCAGCTATCAGTGATGATGGAACGTACTGAAATAATTCGAAGGAAACATATAAGAAAGACAGAACATGAGGGACAGAGGTTCCATATTCTTGGTATATAAATCAAAATGACCATCCTACAGAGGTCTGTGGTTTGTAAAGTTATCAAATGTTTATTCATATTTCGATTAAAATGATTAACAAGTGTATATGTTTTTCTGACAGTGCTTGATGTATTTCAACCTGTTTTGTGAAAGCCATAATCTCAAAATTATATACGTACGGTGTTTACATGTCTCTTTAACCATTAAAAATACTATTAACAGTACCTTACATGTATCAGAGGGTGTATGGCTCACTATATGAAGACTAGCTGCTACTTTTGCTCCTTTTTAATGTTACAGAAAAGAAGTAATTATAAAATGCAAATTGCAGGATGTGCACTGTCAAGCATGTGAAACACAACAAAAAGATGCTTAGCACCACATTTTTCAACTTGACACTTGCAGCATCATGGTGAGAAAACAACCCCCATATTGCAAAAAAGTTGGTGGTATTTAATTATATAGGAAGCCGGCAGCAATGAAACAAAAAATATATGGTTCCTTTTTCACCGATAAGCCTGATGCAAATGAGCACTGGACTGTGAGATCCACAGGCTACACATTACAGCATCTCTAATTACATTTTTTAGGGTTAGATCCTTATATTGGTTTTCAGGTAGGGGCCTTTTTTAAATATTTTATATAATGGTCCTGCTTAATGAGAACTGGGGACAATACAGATCTGTTCTATAAAAAATTGATACACTTCACACATTAGTCATTACCAACCCCTGGCAACAGAAACAAGAAGGTTGATTAGGACTCACTTTCTGATGCTTTGTAGTTTTGCATGGACAGCATGACAACAATTATTTCTTAGATGGCAAACTGTAGGTGGCTCAAAGTGTTTGGAGTGGCATTGGATTAAAGGTGGAATTGGAATGGGCCAAGGAATTAAATGTAACCCAGTATCCTTGGAATTAAGCTCACACTGGACAATTCAGAAGATTGAGGTCCACTTCAGGTTTGCAATTTAAAAACTAAAGTCATTATTTTGTTGGATGCATATCTGGTCTTTCACCATGGTTAATACCCCCCAAACCATCAACCTTGTCTTATCGAACTTTATCACAAGCAAATACTTGTGATAAAAACTACTTTTTTTTTAAATAAATTGAAACATTGTTAGTCAATATATCAACCTTGTTTCCTCTTGTACAACTTTACAAATGACTTGGCTGGTGTTTATTTAACTCACAAATCAGATAAAACAAGGAAATTACCTGTCAGATGAATAAATACACATCACTGATCACTGCCTACTTCTGCTGCCTCATTGCCAGCTCATTATAGTGGCAGATTATTTTCATATTCCAGATAAAATATATTTAATATCAACTGAAAAGAAGGTGTTATATTTGATCTTTGCTTTCAGAGCTACCATATATTTTTTTTAATTAGAAACATGCATTTGAAGATTATTCAGTGATTTATGTCCACACATTTTGAGCTCCTATTGTTGAAAGGCCAAATGTATAAGCGGGAACAGTGGTTTCCTCTGGTTAAACGCTACCCGTCTCTCGATTAGATGTTCCTACTCTCAGTGGCGTGCAGGGGGAAGAGCAACAATCTAGAACTTTGAAGGCTAGCAGACTGTCCATAATGCAGATTTCAGTGAATGTAACAAACTAGCAGCACTGGCGTGTTAGCCCGTTGTGGTTATCACTGGCAGCCACGTATGGCTTTTTCTTCAGGCTGGGCTTCTGGGGAGACAGGAGCTGTAGTGCATCATTGAACATCTTTGAACTGTGAGCAGGTTTAGTTATGGAGCACATCAAAGTGATTGTGGACTTTCCCCGGCCGCCATCAGAGACTAGAGACCCACTCACCCAGAAATTAAACTTCCTTCTAAACTGCTGATAACCCACTTCAAAGAATTTAATTAATCTGGGTTTCAGTGGAGAGCTTTACTCCTCAATGACCGCCTAAATGCTTTTTCACAAGTGTTTTCAGTCAACAAAGAGTTTAGTGAATCAGCATATACTTGCCATGGGCAGCTTTAAAACGGCCTTCAGATTCCAATTATAGTCGAACCCTGTGTTGTAGCAATCAAGTGATTCTATTTTGTCTCAATTCTGAGGAAATAACTGTGCAGACCAAAGCAAACGAGTGACAAGTGTGTCAATGAAAGTGCTCCACAAGGCAGAGTGCAGTACAAATGACAGGAGGGGTATTTGTGCATAAAATAGAGTGCAAGCATTCCAATGTCAGCACGACTGTGCAAATGATATGTTGCAATTTGAATGGAGAGTCTGAAACAAAAAGAGAAATTATATCCCTGCTCTCTGCTGCGTGGTGTCTGCTGGTATTCATGGTGTCTATTTATTTAGCTTATCCTGAATAGAAGATTAACGTTGTGTGGGAGAAGAGCAGTGCTGGATTGGACCTCACAAAAACAAAAAACTATCGATGCAAATATGAATAATGTTAATATATCGCCTCAGTAAAAAAAATTGTGCATTTATAAATTATTGGAAAAATGTGTTTTGGAATGTACAAATTCACGTGCGGCCCCTCAAGTTGAAACAACATCTCGGGAAGTTGTTGCGATCGCTTTATATAACTTCTTGAAATTTAGATGTCATATGGCCGCCTTAAAAATATAGTTAATGTCAGCAACATTTGGGTAATAAATATATATATCTTTTTTGCCAACATTACATTTGTAAACTGGTACTAGATTTTGTCTCCACAGAGATATAGTTTATTTGGTGTACTCCTAATAAGTTTAATTGTAGTCAAATACATTTTGTAACGTCTGTGTCATTCCCACATTCTGACTTAATAAAAGCACATTAACACACGCAATCAGAAGACTCCACATCCCAACTCAGAACACTGGATCATCCAAGGAGCACATGGATGCAGTATCAATTTGAACCACTGATGCCAACATGATTGCCTGCACCAACCTGAAGAAATAACCAGTGGATGTACATATGAAAATTGATGTCATTATTTTCTACCTGTGGTGTTTAGTGAATTGAGTGCACAGCAATGTATGTCCGAGAGGCAATAAGGCAACCAGCGGCCACCTACATAATGTAACATGTAATTTACCCCAGGCAATAAGCATGTAAAGAGCCCATCATGTACCTCTTGAGCATCATGCAGCCTTAATGCCAGAAGTACATCATCCCCGACAATAATACAGAGCAACAACTAATGTACCCCAAGCAGTTTTGTTGCCCACGATACATGGTGCAGACTCGGCCTGCATCCAACATACCTCAGAAAACAAGGCTGAGCGGGTTGCATCATGTTCCTTATTGCCCTAGTCCCCCAACAGTGCTCCCCTTAATACCAAATGTACAGTATGTAGCATGCTACTTCAATCATAGGAAAATGTGATTGTCTGTGTGCAGGTTAAATAAATCATGTGTATATATGATTTTCATATTGAAGTAAGTTTTCTCTCTTGATGTTTACTCATCTTTCATTTAGCTTCTTCCCCTTAAATTGGTTTGCCCATAATGTTTCATTATCTTACCATTTTATTTGATCTCATCATTCTTATGTGTGTTTTAACTGAACAGATAATATCATATGCCCACAGTTAACAGACATTGGGTGGGTAATGTATTACTGATCCTACACACTGGACCTTTAAAATATAATACAGTTAAACAAGTATAAATTAACTTTACTTTTTAACTGCTGGGAATACAAAGGGTTTGTTGATAACGATAAACGATAAACGATAAACTTTATATAATCTCGTAATAAAGTATCGTTTTTGTAAATGTGCGTCATCTTAATTGCATACTAGTATTATGAATCATAAATGCAGCCCCCTGAGCAGAATATTTTTTTCTTATAATTTGAGGCTCAGTTAAAGTATTAAAGTAAATAATTTGTTTTTTAATTACTGATTCATCCTTTTAATCATTTGATGAAAACTGTGTATAAGGTGAAAGCTACTCATCATGTTTGCCCGTTCATGTGATTGAATGTTGTGTAGGAGGCAGTATGACTGCGGGTCACGGACACATTTCAGCAGGTAAATAGAAATGTGATGAAGTATCTTTATTAACCCTGGCTACCAATGCCTTTACACCTATTATTGTGCTTTCAAAACATATCTCCAGGCTGTGATCGTGTGTTTATGTGAAATTTTTATAAGGTGCATTCATACCTGTGTAATACCATGTGTGAGTGTTGTGAGTGTTTTCCCTTCATAAAATGACTTGGCCACTTGGCCAAGTTGAAACATTGTTTAATCAACACAATCAAATGTTGAAAGAGACTGTCTCAATATCGGATATATTAATAACTGCAGAAATAAAAAAACTGCTATTTTACAAAACATCTAAAATGTGAAATTTCTCACAGCAATAATACACAGTTTATTCTCCATGTAATTTGTGGCATAATTTTTTCTCTGTTCCTTTCCTATCTATTCTCTATTAAATGTCTGCTTTTACAACAATTATGGTGATGAAACTACATATATTAAAAGTGTGACAGTCAGTCATGTTATTTATATTAGCGTCAGGCTAACAGCTTTTATGCTATAATGCTAGCACCTATCTCCCATTAGACTTATGCAATATAAATAACAATTACTGCCCTTTTGACTGTAAATGCAAAGTTTATCCTTCATTGTATAAAAACATAGATTTATAATGTTACATATATAATACAAACTATGCTATATAAAGTTAAAGAGTTATTTGCTTCACAGCAGGTAGTTATGTAGTAAAATCCATGTGTATACAGTTGCAGCTTCATAAAAAGACCAGACCCTGTGTAAAAATTGAGAAGCACTTAAGATATGATTGGCTGCATCAGAAATAATATAAGCATCACTTGAATGTACTCATATTTTGTATAGTGTCCTACAATGAGTTGTTGAACATGACCAATGAGATTAGATTTCAATTGCCAGTCCCCTAGGCACATGTACTCAAGGAGTCATTTCATTTTTTTTCCATTTATAGTTATTTGTATGTTCAGTTGCCCTGCAGTATTTCTCCAATGGTGCAGGTGATGGTATCAGCAACTTTAAATCGTCACAATGTTGCAGGGAAGCTCAGGTCTTGTGTTAAGTTCCTGCACTGATCTAGAAAAGATCCTGTATGTGTGAGCTAAATGAGGACAGCTTCAGTAAAGGCAGGATGGCAGTTTGCAGAGTGGAAATGGACAGTGGAAGTGATTGGGGGAGGTGCAGGGTTAGTGGATGTGGCTGCTGAAGACGTGAATCATGCACCAGAGCAAACATTTGCAGTGCAAGTGTTCATGGTCCAACTCTATATTACTACCAGCGCTCCAATCATGTTTCCCATTCCCTCGGGAGTGTCAGAAAGAAAAACACAATTCAGTAGTTTTGGGAAGTTTTAGATCATGTTAGATTACAACAGAAAAAAAAAGTTTCTGGAGTTTCACTTGAGGTCATTTGAGATGGTGGTTAAAGTCTAGCTTGGATCCATGGTGACAGCAGAATTCCTCACGTTTCTTATCTCGTTGTCGCCATTGGGCCTATGTGAATAAATGCAAAGAAACCAAACCTTATCTTACTGCATATGAAATAGCACTGTCATTAAAGTGAGTTTCCACAAATTGCCAAAAAAGGTTATCTATTTAATCTATTTATTAGAAAATATAAAATGAATATATTGGCATATATTTTGTATCATTTTGTTAACATTTTTAAATATTTTTGTCTTTGCCATGAGACTATCTTCCATGGCAAACGTGGTTATGGTAAGAAATTCTGCTATCATTGTTTTAAGTAACAAGGCAAAGATGACTGTCAGAGGTGGTTCTTACCTTTTCAAGTTGCGCGTTCTGTCTGGACTTGTAGATGAACTCCCCCACAGCCACGAACACGGAGAGGACAAGTCCCGCGGCGAGGACGATGAAGATCCCTCCGATGTTCTGCACTCCGAGGGCGCTGGCCTCCTTGCTCTCCTCCTCTGGACAGCCGTTTCCTCTCCACCACTTCTCCTTCATCATGTGCAGCTTCCCTTCCTCCTGAAGCTGCAGGATGGCAATAGTGATCCTATCCCTGTACGGAGAGCCTGAAGGACCAAAAAGAGGCGGTCAGCGTGTGCACCCAACATGACCAGATCAGTGCCTTTATCTTGTCTGTAAGGGGACAACATGGTTTGGTAGCGTTACTGAATACTGACTCGGATGATCAATCACTTTCTAGTTTTAGTATTGAGTGCAAAACCCATGGTTATATTTCAAGTGACAGTTAAAGCAGACTGCTCTTTGTTTCTCTTGACTTTCATTCCTTTACTGTTTTACAAGCATTTATGTGCATTTGTTTGGGTAATCATGGTGAAAAGGGTCTTTATATGTTGTCCTTAGGTAAGCTCTTTAATAAACATATTTCAGATTATCATTTCGTTGACGAAGATTTAAATTTGTTGGACTTTCCAAAACCTACTTGAACTCTACAATGACAAAACAGTCCGTGGCGGTTGTTGTTGAAATGTGGGTGTTCTATTTGATTCAGTTGTTCCGATGGCCGTGTCAAGAAGGTTGTGTCTTCCCTGCTAGCAATTTCCTGGCTTCATGTGTCCAACTGAGTCTGTCATTTGTGAAATCGTTTTCATAACATTTTTCCAGAAAGTGGAGCAGAAAATTAAGCTGTTTAAGTTAAAATAGTTCCTCATAATAGCTTAATTTTCAAATTTAAGCTATTACAAAGGTTTAAATTGACATGAACCCTTACTTTCCTCAAAGGCCTCTCAGGTTTAATTTTAGCTATAATAGCCCCTCAGTTATGAAACATACTTAGCTGACTGTGCCATCAGGTCTGGTAGGACTTAGTGTTTTCCAGGCCTTTTTTCTAGTATGCATATAATTGTATCCAATATTTATCCAATAGTTGGGTTAAAAGCCAAATACCGCCATAATTAATTCCATCGTTATTATTTATTTTATCTATTTATTTAATGCTGTGGTTATAGAGCCTCTTATGTCCCTTGTGTTCCCAAATCTGCAAAGCACAGTTTTACTCCTTCATTTCTGTATCTAGTTGGGTTTATTGTGTTTTGGAGAATTTCATTCAAAAGTCCCTTTATGAATGACATTCATATGTACATATACAATGTACATATGCACAATGACAAAAGTGAGAATGACTGAAATGTCATGCCATTGTTCCCATTAGCCCAACAACAGTAAACCTAAAATACATCAATGGGGACTCACAGTTCCACTCATTTTAACCTGTATAGTGGTCTAATTAAAACCAGTTGCCATGTCAATCCGTGCTAACGTTTTCATTGTGAGCCCTTTCCCAGGCTTAATAGGTGAACGTTCCCAAAGCAAGATTCGTAATGTTCCCTTCTGCCCATGTGAGATGTCTGCAGAGCACTTAAAGAACTCTACCCTCTTTTTGGGTTTTCCCAGCAACACCTGCACCTTTAATCCTGTCGTTCTCCACTCAGATAAAGCACTGCAGCCCCTTCCTCTGCTCTGCTGATCAAAACCAGTCACATGTTGAGATCCCTGATTAAACCTGAAGGGTAAAGACTTGTAAGAAAAAAAACTCACACTCCTCAAACCTCTCTGTGGTACAAGCCTATATGCTGCAATCAGGATGCTAATTCAGCTTAACTAATTAAAAAAAAAAAGAAGAAAAAAACTACTTCTAACACCTATTATCACAAACACTTAAAATGAACTCTCCCTTGGGCACTGAGAGGAAAACATGTTTGGATTAGAAAACATTCTGGTTGTGTAGCTCTGGCCGAGCAGCATTCTGTGAGAAGTAGTTAGTATGCAGAACCAGTTAGCTACCATATAATTTAGTGGCCCCAACAGACTCTAAAAAGTGATAATAATAAAGTGCACTCCCATGTTGGAGCTTAGAGCTGCAGCTCTCAGCCGGGAGGTGGTGTGGCTGCTGTCACGTGTTCTCATTTTTAAACATCTCCTCTGTCCTTCATCTCCACTAAAGGGCTTCCGGTATCGGACTCTTTAATTCAAAGCAAGCGCCAAGCGGGTTTCCAAAGCATCTATCTCCATGGTGAGGGTGAATGTGGATTGTGCTCCGGTTCTTGTTATTCACTGTCATCGAGAGTAGGTGCATTCCCTTCAGCCCTGGAGTGGAACAATAAGCCAACGTTTGTCAGATAAATCACCCGCTACAACAAGTAACAGGCAGCCTTGAAACTGGGCCCACTCTGCCTGATCAAAACAAATGTGCAGGATGAAAATGATTACCGTGTCATACAGTCGAGACCTGTGCCGCGCTCTGCCAGCTGCCTTTTTTTGGCAAAAGTTGTGTCAACCACATTCACATGAGCATGAAAAGGGTGAACAATCGAATGCCTCTTGACCGCCTACTGACTGTCGCTCTGCGGAAAAGAAAGCAACAGTGTTTCCTTCCTCAGTGGGTTTTATATTAGAGATGTATAAAAAATATACTGCACACCATCAGATCTTCCACCATTTTCCTAAGGGGAGCCTGATGGCGTTGGGAGCTCGGCCTTGGCTCTGATACTTCAAGGTTCTGTCAACATCACAGCCTTTATACTCGGCTACGAATAAGTCCCTCTCTGGATTCTTCTGTTTTTTACACACAGCAAGTTTGTTCATGCACAATAATTCAATTTCAGAGACACATAGCGCTGATACTGCTTTAGTCAAGTTTACCTTCAGACTTTATACTTACCACTGATGTAGGCTCCATTTGAATTGTCTTTGGCCTTTGACAAATAGGACCCCAATGTCTTCACCAGCCATCTGACAAACTACTGTTTGTTGGCAGCAGTGATCTGGCTCTTTGTTTGTCTCATATCTGTCTACCAGGTCCTTCTCTGTTGTGCTTTGGGATGACTATGACCTGCTCTCTTCTGTGGGATCCTAATGGGCTTTATTCCCGGTTCCCATTTATTCACCATGTGCATGCTACCACTGGGACAAATCGTGCATTGACAATACATTGATTTCAATTGCTATTTGGACGATTCTTAACTGTAGGTTGGTACCACAATTGTGTCATCTATTTTCCTGCTTCAAAAGTGAAGTAGGTTTAATAACCTCCTGCAGTTATATGATTCTGGTCCCAGAAGGAGCGTCATGAATCTGACAGACTGAAATAATCTGTAGAACAGTTAATCTAACACACCTTTTTTTTTTTATCAACTTTTTGTCCCAGATGCTAAAGGGAAAGCTATATTTAATGATTACAGAATGAAAATGTGACCTACAATGAAACGCTATCATACAGTCTTTTGAAATCTCACAAACACTTGTGGTTTTAAATTGATCTTACAGACTGGAAATTCTTCTCTCACAAACTATACTGACAGTGATGTACACAAACCAACAACAGACAAATTTAATCTAGGCCTGTTCAACAGCTCAACTCTTTACAGCTAATTCGACGAAACACCTGCATGTTTCTAACCGGTGACAGGGACGCTTAGCACCAAGTGAAAATAAGATGCTGAATATACTCGACTGCTTTTCGCTAATGACTATTAGCATATGAGCAGAGTAAACCTTTGCTCTCAAAACAGCCTCAGGCACGAACTCCACAAGACGTCGTATAATTCCTGTGAGATTCAGCTCAGTGTTGCCTTGACTGCATAAGATACAGTAGTTCCTCCAGATTTGTCGGCTGCACATGTTACTGACAATGTGTTCTACCACATCCCAAATCCATCCATCCATCCATGGATCTCATGTTACTACCTGATTACTTCCTGCTTCACAGTGACTTCAAGATGGCAATGAAATAGTCCGGCCCACAAACACCCTTAATAACAAAAACTCTGTCTTCACTTTTCTCATTTTGTCATAAATGTTGTCATAGGTCTGCACATCATGGCAGCACACCTCAAAATGTTGTATTATATTTGTTCTTTTTTTTTCAGAAGTACTATGGATGTAAAAAAAAAAGGTAGATTTCTGACTACAACTTATTGTGGTATTTTTCTACATATCCGTTACCCTCCTATACTCACTGTATCTGCAAAGAGCTCTCAACATCTGATTGAATGCTCATCATACAATATGTTGTATCATGGAATAATTGGATTCATTTAATTATTAAAACAATTTAAGATATAAATCTTGAAATTTTAAACCTAATCTGAGTAAAGCATTTTGAAGTGCATTTTTCGAAGATAATGACACCGTGTGGTTAATCAGATGGCAGAGATTCAAGACTTTGGGAAATGAAAAGTATATTTTACATTTTTGTTTACATTTCGCTGAGAATCTGGTTTCGATTGTTGCTCTTTGAATCTTAACACAGCTGTCCACACAGTGCTGTGTTGAGATAAGACTGAAAATAGACTGAGCATCTTGTGATCAGATGGTCTGGCTGGTATTTGGCAGAATGTAAATCACAGGCCTTTGCGTGTATGTCCATAAAAGAGCCATTTAATTTGTCAACTCAGGGGAGTGTACAGCGGAGCAGGCCGTACTAAATCCAGAATGAGACATGTAGTAATCTGCCAGATCAGAGTTTATAGCTCACCACATCCTAATTCATTTTCTCTCAATGAAGAAAAAAAAAACACAGATATAAATGTGCTGCAGTACCTGACCCTGAAAAGATTTGTCTTTCTATTAGGGAGAGTTTCTCATCTGCATCTCGAGAATTATTTTACAAACACAGGACAGTATGTGGTGTTTTTAAAATGATTATTTAGCAGAGTTTTCGTGGAAGGCATTTTATAATATTGCAATTTAAAGGTTAGACTCTTTATCTTTAAACATTGTCTACTTCCTCTGAAAAATAAATCAAATTGGTATATGTGCAGTTCTGAATGCTACAGTTGTGGTACTATCCAGTGCAGATACACACGATGTACTCACTGAGTGTCCTGTGTAGAAAAGTAACATGAAGACATCAAAGTGTAAAGTGGCTGTGAGAGGGAAAACATGACGACAGGTTTAGACAGGAAGCCGCGAGATAAGAGCTTATAGGTTTCTGCAGTTTTCATCAGAATCATCAGATTATCACCCAGTGGGTCCATCCAATGAGCTCATCATCTGCTCTGGGTCACATTCATTAAGATCTTAGGGGGCGCCTGCAAATATATAGACCTCAAAGGTGATATGAGCAGCCGCTGTTCCGTCTCCTACAGAATAAATTACGCACACAGCCTGCAGTCAGTGGGATGAGTTACTCTGAGGCAGACATCAGGTATTAGGCCAAACAAAGCTTTAATATACTGATATTTATTTGTGCTGATAATAAGAATTCTCATTTCCCTTCCATTGAGCTGTAGGGAAGAAGTCGCACCACAACAGGTTTACTCACATCTTACTAAGCTTCATTCATAGAGCTGCGTGTGAGAGAAGTTGAGAAAAGCGTTTCCAGCGGCCGTTGAGGCACCAGCCAATCAAATCAGGTTTAATTGAATGCAATCAAAACACGTCAATGCAAATACCGGCCCAGTCTGTCATCAAACACCAGAAAGAGTCAAATGCAGCTGGTGAACCTGGTGTGTGTTCATCTGATTGTGAAGTTGATCTCCCATGTATTTCCCCTATGGCTATAGCGCGGCACGTTAGCATGGAAGTTGGTTATGTTGTGTGTCCCGAGCAGGAAACTGTGATTGGTTGTTGTTGTCAGTTTAACTATTGCACCAGCAGCAAGCATCAGTTTTAAAGCAATGTGCTCGGCTGGTGTTTTTTTTATTGTCTTCTTGATTGTTAAACACAGAGCAAGAGCAGCACCTTACAGCAGTGAGTTATTCAGATGGTTGAGAGGAAAGTTACCATCTGATAGATAATTTATACCCATGCATGTTGCTCAGTAGTCAGCGGCTCTGCTGGCAGAGGCCAAGCCGTGGTGTGACTGATTTACTATGGTTACAGAGATACTCTGTTTCTAGCACTTTGAAACTGTCTCCTGATTCCCAATTACATGTGTGTGGGTTAGTATGTATTTATGTTATATGTAATGAAATATACCTCAATATTTAATATGTATGTAAGATCAGTCTTATATACAAAGCTGCCTCCATCTCATGACAAGTAAGAGAAAGCCTCGAAAGTGACTCTTTCATGAAAGACAATAATTCAAAATGTTAAATATACAGTTTCTGTCATAGTCTGAATCTCAGGCATCTATCCATAACCCAAAGCCCACAGTCTGTGTGTGCTCATTTGACAGAGCTGCACACACATCAAAATATACTTATATATTTATATGCCAAGGTGTCAGAAGATGAATTACCCTCGTAGTAGTATCAGTAAATATATGTGGAAGCCCCTCTGACATAATGAATGAGAGAGAAATCCAAACAGAATAGTTCTAAAATACAATACAACCACATCAGCTGGAGGTTCTGTTACAATAACCACCGCTCCAACAGCTTTGTGATATAAACAGGCAGCACTGGAGTAAGACAGTCGTCATTCTTCGTAGCTGTGTATTTTTCTAGTAATTAGTTCTATAAAGATGCCTTGTGAGTATTGAGAGTAGCAAAATCCTCAGGTTTAACTTTGTTTAACCAGGTATATTACATATATTACAATGTGCTGAAAGGCTGTTTCAGTCATATAAACTCTCTATCGTTGTTTGAATACTAAGATGGCCTCGTAGTTTATAGAATAATACATTCTTTGAATACACCATAGCTCCTTCCAAGAAGTTATGTGGTGTATAAATACATTAAATTTGTTTTAAATCAATAGCTAAAGACTCTTCTTTCTGTCTTTTCAGCTGTTCTCTATTCTGTGCACCCTATATCAGATACTGCAATCATAATAAACAATCCTGTAAGACTTTCTTTCAATGGGCCTCTCCTCTCTCTGTCATCAATCACATGTAAATGATGTACTGCAAGTTTGGAATCGGTGGAAAATGTATTTAAATGAACGACTGCCATGAATGAATGTCTGCGCTGTATCTTCCCGCTGTTGGAGCTTTCTGTCGGATATTCTTCCTTATCACGCACACACATGCATACACACTGGAGAGTGTGTTAAGGTAGTGGTGAAAGTGGTGGAGGAGGATCGAGGGTTAGGGTGGAGTACGTTACTGTAGGTCACAGCACTGGAGATTTTCTATCTCAGACAGAAATGCATTCAGGTTTATGAGGGGAAGCTGCAGCCGCCCAGCAGCAGCACAGACGACTGGAAAGGACAGCAGCCCGCTGACAGGCGGCGCAGACACTTTCCCCTTTGCCCTGTTTGATTAATGCAGCCTAATGAAGGTAAATGAAGATTGATAGTCATCGGGGAGAGGCACAAAGAGAAAGGGAGGATGAGGAATAATGCGGAGCCTCCTGAGACTGCAGCCAGGGCAGAGGAGGAGACAGTACACTGCCTGTAGAAAATGAGCAAATAAAACCTGCGATGGGAGTACAGGCAGGGATTCCATTTAACAACCTATTGGAAATATACACAGGCTATCAAAAAACTCATAAACAGGGCAAATGATCGCAAGAAAAAAAAAGAGGACTAAAGAGAGTATTCTTGTGTCGTAGTTGGTAAGCCTTGGGGTCATCAAGTACAGTAAATACAGCCAAACATAAAGGCTTCTAGAAAAAACAGAATCACATCGTATCACTGTGAGACTGTGGCTGGCAGACGATCCCTGCCAGGTTTCCCATCAGACACTCATGATAGAACAGAGGCAAGAGATTTAAATTGCCCCTGATGATTTGGAACATATAATATTGTATCTCTACTGTTTGTTTTATCATTTTAGATGACTTGAGTCCACATTTTTTTCATACTCCACAACATGAAGTGTGTGAAAATATGGATACGAGCCCTGATTCCCTCTATAGTTATAACGTATGATGCATAGTTCAGAATCATTTGAATCGATATGAAAAATAATTGTAGTATTTAATTGTATTGTCAATAAATATAAATATATGTATTCACAACTCTAAAATGTGAATTGTGTGTGTCTTGTTGAGCAACGTCTAAAGGAGAGTTTCTATCACTTTGGGCCAGACGAGTTTATCTACCTAGACATCTTCAAACTCACTGAATTTCATTTCGAATTGAAGTGGGGGTCTTCAATTAAAATAGACCAAATATGAGGCTGAACTTTGGTAAAAGTCTGTAGCATTATGCAACAGACTGGTGGAGCCATATTATCAACATTGAATTGGAGTTTTGAATAGTATATATCATAACATCACATGTGTGTAGGTATAGCAGTATAAGAGGTATAAAGTGTTATATGATCGGCATCAGCTGCTTCATATTGACTGGTTCGTTCACAGTTGTGTGACCATTACGTCCAACCATGTTCATGGAAGTTGACTGGACTGTGACCTAACACTTCTCAGTATCAATCTGCTGGTACACTCATCCCACCACACACACATATACACAAACACGAAAACAGTTGGCTACAATGTATGGCACTGGGCAGATCATGGGAGCAGTTGGGGTTCAGCTTGTTGCTGAAATACACTTCAAAGTGAGGACAGTAGGAGACCAGCAATTAAGGGACAGCCAACTGAGACACAGCCACAGGTAGAGTACTAATACAAAAGATAATAGTACTGCAGATTATATTATGAGGAAGTTTTGTGCAAATAACAGATTACAAAAAAAGTTACTTACTCCACTCCAAGTCTATAAAGTTGTCTTTAATGCGTATAATTTTCTGTCAGTCATTCAATTTTGGAATTCCTTCATGCTGAGGGTGTTATAACCCAGAGTTAAATTCTATTCTTTGGTGTCTTCTCGAAAAAATTAATCGAGGTTTCTCTGAAGCACTTGGGAAACAGGACGATGAGGCTGCAAGCTGCTTGCACATGTAGTGTGCAAGCAGTAGGAAGTCTGTCATAAATAACTGTGCACCAAACACTGGATAAAGTGTTAATTTTGATGCTTCTGGCCGACAACCACAATGCTGACACATGGGCATTGTGAAATCAAGAAAATCAAGAAAATAGATAATTTTCTTGATTAATTATCTTGGTTTAAAAATAGCTGGACATATCTGGGATGAAAGTGGAATGACAAACTGCCATTAAGGGACACATACAGAATCTGTCATTGTTCTTAAGCCCTTAACACGTTGGAGTGTTGTCCTGAGAATTAACAGGATTTGCCAGTAGGTGTTAAATGGATGGAAACACACCATTAGACTGACAGTGACTAACACCTGGGAGGTGAACTATGTCTGTCCATTACTGAGCTGAGGGAGCTGCCGAGGGGCCGAGCACCGAGTGCTACATCTCTATTGGAGCCCAGGTGCTAATGCAGTCCAACACCTACTCTCTGTCAGTGAAATATATGCTAAATGTCCCGACTATGGGAGAATACAGGCTGCATATGGTAAAGGCTAATAAAAGGGTAGATTTAGCTATTTAAATACCTTGTCCTGACTGCATGTGAATGGGCCACCAGGGAGTAATGATGCTAACACCCCTCTTTTTTTTGGTCGTAAGTACAACAGCTGTGCGGTGCATTCACATTCCCTTCACTCTCGTTAGCTTCCTTTCTTTCTTTCAGTGACACACACATACACACACACGCACACACACACACACACACACACACACACACACACACACACACATATATCCAAACAAGCAAGTAATATGAAAAAATTATACAGTCACAGAAAGCAGTAAAACACACGCAATGTAAGTTCCATGCTATCGTCAAGTACACAGTCACCTAGAGAAATGCATATCCACACACACACACACACACACAAACACACCATCAAAAGGTGCACATCAGTCAGGAAATGCAATCACGCAAAGAAAATACAGCCTACCTCCACTGTTTTCACACACAGCCACAGTCACTCAAATTACCTTGTGTGTGTGGGAGCAGCAGAGCATACACAAACAGCAGCAAACGACCTTGCCAACACTCCGTGTCCCAGATGACATTTCCCTGGTTTGTCAGGACAATACAGCCACCGGATATCATCTGCCCTCTACGGAGGGAGATTACTGAAGGCTAACACTCTTGTCTAACAATCACCCCACATCTTACAGATAATGGGTGATTTCCATATTTTTTTGATTTTCATTTCTTATCTGTTATATATAAGTTAGAATAACTTATAGCAATCCTATTCTTTGAAAGGTAGGAGGAACAACATAAAACACCCTATGAGCCTGACCACGTTTACAAAAGCAGCAATATTGTGACAACTGAGCTTATTCTGAGGAAGAAATTATTGTCATCATGATGTTTGCACAAGGTTACAATGGAATATTCCATCCATCTCCCTGTTTGTCTCACAAGGCAAACTCGTATCTCTTTGTAGCAAAATGAACTGAAAGCTCCAATAAGACGTCATAATGCAATTACGATGTATACATATCTACACAACAAATACTATTTATTATCAGCACATGCTATTTACATCTCAGTGTCTTATTCAGACTGTGGCCTGATTTGAGTTAATATCAGAATATGAATGTTTCTGCTGACTCAAGTCTGGAAGATGTCCACTGAGAATCAACTGAACCAGGCCAGATAGAAAACTCCCATGATACACTGCAGTCCATGTAGTATGTAAGTATGTTTTTGAATGTTTTGCAAATATTATGTTCATTCTTCGTGAGGCAGCTTGTTGTTGAACAGCCATGCTTACAGGAGGCTTAAACACTGTGGGAACTATTTCACAATCCTCTCTAATTGAAAGAGTATGAAACAGGTCATATTGTCTAGCTAGTTGTCTGGAAATTGTAATTCCAGGTATTTAACCAAAAAGTTTATCTTCTAACAGGATTATGACAATCTGCTATGGAGCCACCCTCTCTGTTCATCCCACTATTTATGTATCACTGCTCCTCTGCCTGCTGGAGATCGCCCCAGGATTTTGTTCCCGCACACGGGTCACCCTCAGGCATGTGGTGCAGCGTGAAAGCACCGGATACAGATAACACAGGTTTTAATTTGCAACAACAGACTTTAAGGTTAATTATTTTCAGTGAGAGAAAAATTTTTTTTTTCATCTTCTGATCTAACATTTTTGAGTTCTATTTCAAGTCACTACCAACATTACTCTTTGTATACACCTTCTAAAAAATAACACATAATATGTTATTTTTTACTCAGGTACCAAGTGTGCACGTTTCAAAGAAGTAGAGACCTTTCCCTGCTAGAATTGAAACTGTAGCCATCTCTGAAATAACTGAGTAGCCAGTAGTTTTTAATGTTTATGCTTCATATGTTACAGGTATAACAGCTTGTTAGGCCTCACTAGACACAGTTTATTCGATTCATAGGACACATACCCATTGGGGTTCCCACCCCGTAGGCCCTGGAGTCGATGAGGGCTCCGATCTGGGTGAGGTTGCAGTTACGCTGTATGACAAACTCGATGGTGGTGGACTCCATGAGGAATGCGTAGTCAGAGGTGAGCACACGGTGAATGCCCTCCTCGATGTTCTTCACCATCACCGAGTGCCTCCGACTGCTCATGAACTCCCACATCTTATCGTACGTGGAGATCTTGGTTTTCTGTGAGGAGACACCGGACAGAACTTTGAGAAAGAAAACAAACATCCCAACTGCTTAGACACAGAAACATCATCTCACATTTATTGTCTCGCAATCATTATCAAGCTGGTGATCAGAGTAAGTGAGGTCCTACTTCGGAGGTTGATGATAAATAACATTTATCTCAGCAGTTATAAGGTCCTGAGAGTCAAAAGGCCAAATCAAGCCTGAGAAAAAAAAAACATTTATAGTAGCTACAGCTGAGTTATCATAGATACTGTGGTATGTGAGGAAAAACAGATAGAGGCAGACATGCATTCTAAATAGCAGCAGAGGTGTGAATTTGTGTGACTGCAAATCTCTGCCCTCTGTGCTGCTGCTATCTCCTACAGGTAGGAGCAGCAGCGGGGTTGTCAGCAGCAGTGTGCCTCACTTTCTACACCTGTAATCACTGAGAAAATCCAGGAGCACATAACTCTCCAGGGGAGACGATTTGAAGGCATTTTTGAAGCCATTTGAAACCTAATTAAGTCACATCTTCAAGGTCCTGCCCGCCATTATTGTGTGTAATGACTTTTTGTGGCCGGTCGATATTTTAGATCAACTGGGTGATTTGTGGAGTGCCTATCAGAATCTTTCGGAGTCACCCTTGACAAATCAGGCGATTGAGCATGCAAGCTCCAGACTGCTGATAAGGCGCGAGCAGTGGCTGTGAATACACGGAGAGTCAGATAACCACCAATACTCTGAAGTCAGGCAGAGCGCTGAGGTGGGCTTCCTCAAGCCGCTACAAAGGGATCCAGAGCGGATTACACTTAAACCGTTTAAGAGATCTTGGAAAATGTGATGGTTACACACAATGAACGGCTTCATCCTGAGACCCAGTGCTGCATTTTTGTCCTCTATTGGGGACATGTATCTCTCTCCTGCATTTCAATAATCATGTGGCTTAAATTGTTGAAAACAGTTATAGAAAACATCCTGGCCTTTAATGTGATATGAATTTTTTAAGAGGGTCTCCATCACATTAGTGGAAACTGGGAACAATTTGAGTGGTGATGATCAACCTACACATTCCTTGTAAATTACTTTTTTTCATTCTAATAAAAAATCCCTGAACCGTTCACCAGCTTCGCACTTGGAATGTATATTTTTAAAAGGCCCATGGAAGTGCAGTGTCGAACTTGGAGCTAGTTGAACACACAATGTGTTCAATATTAATGTAAACTCTGTAGTAGTGGAGGCTGAGACTCATCAACCCAACCGCGTTGTTGATCACCACAACAGGTCACCCAAGACAATTGCACATTCAGTACAGGTTCTTTGTATTGAGTCAAGCTTCACTGAACTTTGAATAAACAGGTGAGCAGCTCTTGGTGCAGCAGCTGTGGCTTCAGTGTTCTGTGGACTGAGTCCAGCAGCAGGTATTTGCTTGGCTCAGCTACTGCAGGTCACTCTCACAGTTACAGAATGAAATCTGCAACCAACAACCAACATCCCATTCCAAGCAACCAAGTTTAAATCAGGCAATGCTTAGTATTGAATATAATGCCATTTCAAGATGTTATTAAGAAGCCTTGTTTATGCCTCATGACCGTCAGAGAGAACAATAAAAGGCCACCAGCAGCGGTTACATCAGTAGGACATCCACTATGTCCGCTTTAAATAAAATGATATATATAGGCACCTTGGCAATTGCGTGTCATCAAAATGAATGTATCTGTGGAATGTGGTCCAACAGAGTCGCCTTGTGTTACTGTATGAACTAATTTACTGTAGTCTACATTAGCTAGCTATGGTTGGCAAGCTAATGTAGTTCACCTTACTCTACAGTGTTTATTCAACTCATTCATGTCCATATAAAAGAAACAAGAAGAGACTACTTCACTGAGTCATTAAACAGAAATGTGATAAAGGCAGTGTTAAGGAAGAGCTGAGCCACAGGGAGTGTGAAGGGTCAGGGGAGAAAAAACATCACAGGATGCAGCTCAAAAATAGGTCTTATTGGGCTTGAAGGTGTTACCAACTACCATGAAAAAGGATACCGGCTGAGAAACCAAATAACACATTGTCTGTTCATCAATCTGTTTCAGACCCATGACTACTACATGGCTGTTGGAACTATGGACAGCTCAGCATGTTGTATGTAAATCTAGAGCTGTCCAAGGTTCTGAAACAACAACCAAACAACAGAGATGTGTATCTTGGCCAATAATATAGCATTAGCCTTCTACAGATACATAAGACAAGAAAACAAGATTGATTGTTTAGGCTATGTTTTAGGTTCACCCCCACCTATTAGGGGAAATTGTTACATGTGAAGCAAAATTAAAAGAGTACAAATTAACAGCTCAACTTGCTCAACAAATGCCTCTGACAATTTTTCCCTTGCTGCTCTTTGCCTCGAGCACTGTCAAATATGTTACATATTCTTTATTTCTTGCTTCGTAGTGACCATGTCCTGCTAAAGTTATCATCCGATGAAGACTGCTTTCCTCTCATCTTCTTCCCCTGCTCCATGCTTCTACAAACAGCGCTGGTTAATCCCTTTATCATTTTGAAGTAGCCATAGATAAGCAATGCTTTCATTCTCCTCCTGTATTCAGATCCGCGCTGCTGATTTAAGTTGTGAATGACTATGTGAAGAGCATAGTCACTATTCAGGCTGATCAACAGATTCCAACAAAGGCGCTGAAAGGCCCCAAGCAGCGAGTGCTGTGGGCTGATGAGGACAAAGAGGAAGCTGAAGTCACTATGAGTCTTTGTTATGCCCACATACTGGAAGAGAAATCCTCTCTGTTACTGCTCAGGTGAATTGGTGTAAAAAATCTTGTGTGACAGTGTGAGCGGCGCAAATTATATCATTGAATCTGACCTCTTTCATAATCCAATTTTGGCCACTTTCATACGTGATTCAAATCAGATACAGGAGGAATGTGATCACTCGTTTGTCCCTGTACTTTGCAGACAGGAGTCACCTTACGGACCATTACAAGATTTGTTAATTTATTTATTTTAGTGTTAGGTGTACAGAGAGGTGGTAGGGAAGAAATGACGGGTAAACTGAAACCTCTGTCAGTTTGAAACAAAAGAAGACATTTGTTAAGACATGATGAGCCAAGGGGTTTCTATTCAGCAAGGGAGGTTACCTTCATATATAACTCTGTTGCATCAGCTTCATCATTTACATTGGCTACACCCGCCCCAACGACCATCAAAGGATAAGCAGTATGGATCACGGATTGGATGAATTGTCATTTGCATTATAAAACATAGGGATTTTATTTCTGTAAAGTATTTTCTATCAGAATTAGGGAAAGAAAGAGAGTGTCTGATCAGACAATTCACGCCCATAGCTATGCATAGGTAAATGTTTGTTTGAGAATACGTGATCAAACTTATCTCCTCGAAACTGTATTATTATTATTATTATTATCATTATTAATAAATCTAGTTGTATGCAAAAGATGAACGACCCTATGGATGATACAACAAAAACCTGTTAAAACATTACAATAGATAGAATACTTTAACAATTACTCACATTCACAAAAAACAAATTGTTGTGTGCATCTATAAACTCCTCACATTTATGTCTGATTAATACACGTTACTGACTTGACTTATTCCCTGGAGCTCTGGTAATTTGTCTTTGCAGAGTCGGGATCGTGGCTGTTGTAACATCATGACCGTGAATTATGATGGTGGTAACTAACGTTATTGGCAATACCTCTGTCATTACAATTGTCAGTGCTGCTCCCTTCATCTCTGTCAGACATTTTCTTCCGTCTACATACTTAAAAAAATGATACACCTCTTCTTTTATGTTGACACTTATGTTAGACTTTTCTCATGAATGCTGATGTGCTGTGCTGCATTTGGCATCTGTTGCTTTTCTGTCCATCCTGGGAGCAGGATCCCTCACTTGTAACTCTCCCCAAGTATATATATTTTTTTCCTGTTAAGGGGTTTTTCTTCCTTAAAAAACAAATATGATTTGATTTGAAATAATGATATCAGCCCAAGCAGGTCATCATGTCAACTGTTGGCCAGACTGCTGTTATATGTGATATTGATACTCGTATAGCTGTTTCTACGGTGGCCCTGAGAGCTCAACGAACAGCAACTTAAGAAAACACATGCAAGTTGACAAAACACATGCTAGTTGACAAAACACATGCTAGTTGACAAAACACAAGCAAAGTAAGAAAACGTCTCCATCAATTTCACAACACAACACAACACATTACAGAAACGCGCAGCAAATAGACACACGCGCTGCAAATAGACACACGGCGCTGCAAGTAGACGAACGCTCAGCAAATAGACGAACGCGCAGCAAATAGAGGCGACAACACAACGGAAGTGTTTCCAGAGGACAGCTAAAAGGGATGGACACAGGAGACACTAAAACGTCCAATACACTATACAATTTCGGTTCCGCACAGGGGTTGTCATCCCGCGGCTCTGGAGCCGAACGCGGCTCTTCAGCCCCTCTACAGTGGCTGTACTGTACAGTGTTGTGCATATGTTTCGCGATCGCTGAACTTAACAAATCAGTTTTCATATTATTAACGTGAACGTAACGATGAACGTGATTAAACGTCACGTTCATTTTTTAAATCATCATCGTATCAGGCCCTCATGAAATACCAGGAGCGGGCGTGGGTGTGTGTGTGTCTGTGCGCGTGTGTGGCCAGCGCACCGGGGCTCCGACCCCTCCCACTCGCTCGGAGAGAGCCACAGTGAGCTCTGAGCTCTGAAGATGGTCCGATCTAGAGACATGCCGTCTTCTCCTTTTAAACTGAATAAGAAGCGCTAACAAGCAAGCCCCTGTTTGTGAGGAAATGTATTGTCCATAGTGAGCAGGGGTTTGAAACCTTTACTATCAGAAGAGACATTTTGCCCCCTCTACTGAGCGAGTGGGCAGGGTCGGTGCCCCGAGATCCGAGACCGGTCAGCCCGCTACACACACACACACACACACAACACACAAACACCCGCTTCTGGTATTTCATGAGGGCCTGATACGATGATGATTGAAAAAAAGTAACGTGACGTTCAATCACGTTCATCGTTACGTTCACGTTAAAAATATGAAAAGTGATTCGTTAAGTTCAGCGATCGCGAAACATATGCACAACACTGTACAGTACAACCACTGCAGAGGGACTGAAGAGCCGCGTTCGGCTCCAGAGCCGCGGGTTGCCGAACCCTGTGCGGAACCGAAATTGTACAGTGTATTGGACGTTTTAGTGTCTCCTGTGTCCATCCCTTTTAGCTGTCCTCTGGAAACACTTCCGTTGTGTTGTCGCCTCTATTTGCTGCGCGTTCGTCTATTTGCTGCGCGTTCGTCTATTTGCAGCGCGTGTGTCTATTTGCAGCGCGTTTCTGTAATGTGTTGTGTTGTGTTGTGAAATTGATGAAGATGTTTTCTTACTTTGCTTGTGTTTTGTCAACTTGCATGTGTTTTGTCAACTTGCATGTGTTTTCTTAAGTTGCTGTTCGTTGAGCTCTCAGGGCCACTGTATGTTTCACTAGTGGCAGCACTTTGGCAGCTCAACTGCAAAACGCAGCTGGAGACCATCTTTTATTTGACCTAATTGAACTTTTCTGTACACAATGTGGAACTAGTGATGGACAACATGGTGTTTGTTAATTCATCTGGTTTGCAACAGGAACAAAACTAGAAAGTTCTAGCGGTTGTGTATATTATCATTATTCTCTCCTCCTGTGTTTTGTGAACACATCTTTGAAGCTGACTCTTGACTGAGTAACATTTCGCTGAGAATCTCTTCTCACTGGAGCTCCCAAACATCACTGTCAAGTCAGCCCTGACACACTATGTTAATTCCTGCTTAAAAGCCTATTAAAATACCATGCAAGCCACTCATGCTAAATGATGTGCTAAACGACATTACAAGTATGTGGCTGCTGAGCTATTAATGTGAATATTAGATTTACTATGTGGTTAGTCTGTTAATAATTTGAACCATTGGCAAAATGAACACATGAGTAAAGATTCAGCCTCAGCCCCAAACAGAGATAAATAAAATTGCATAATATTACTACTAGCGCAGTGCCTATTTAAACCTGCTTGATTGCTTGGCCTGCTTTAAAGCTCCGGAGCTACTTCTGATTGACTCCTTGTCATTAGTGAGTCCTCATCAAACAGCTCTACGATACACTGTCACTTTTTATTGTTCGTGTTCTGGGTGTTGTGTGCAGAGCTTTTTATGAACAGTCTATGCTGCGGTGAAGTTTGAGTTTATCACACCTGGTTTATCTGCTATGAAGACTTATAGTCAATGTTTTTAATAAAAAGTAACTGCGTTTTGGTTATTTCAGAGGGCAGTTAAAAAGTTAACACAATCTTCAGCCCCCGTTCACAACTTTTCAAAATAAAGTTCCTGTAATTCATCTTGATGTGAAGTATTGCCGCAACTCAACAAACATTGTACTTTTACTTTATGAATTTTGCCATAGAGATCAGCATCCGCTGCAGCCCTAACTGTCTTTGTCGGTCTCATATGTAGAAATAAAACCATAAAAAAACACTACTGTAGTTTGTCTGAGGATGTAGAATGAGATTGAACGGTGTCCACAGATGTACGGTGCCCTCCCAGTCCCCTCTACCCCCCGCTCATTCACCCACAACGTGAGAGCCACTTAGCACTGGTTGCTTTTTTTTAAATAATATTCACGCATTTATGTATTATTGATCACCACTCAAACTACTTTACAGTACACTTTCGGCATGCACCAATTCACGCACATATTCATACACTGCCGGCTGAGTCATTTTCTTATTAATATTGAATGTATAACGTGTCAAAATTGCACCAAACTCAGCACTGCATTTCCCATGACCACTCAGAATACACTTAAAAAGTGTGACACGCATAAGATGAAGGGTTCACGATTATCATTCCACATACAGACATTCAGAAGTATCAGCAAGGCATTCCTTCTGTTCACATTGACAGCACATGGTCTTGATGTGACATTATACTAAGTTTCATTACATTTTGAATTCATAACAAAAAACTGAAAGTCAACTTCGGATTCAGAGACAGTTCCTGCAGGAACCTTCAGACAGCGGCAGCATCACCGTACAGAAATGTCAGTTTCTTACGTGGAAACAAGACATGAATTGTTCCACTTGTTCCTCCTCTCTGTGCCAGTACAGGTGGTAGAGTGGGAGTGGGTCTGCAAATCCTGATACATTGTATAAAAGTGTTCAGGGCTGTAGCTAGGGAGCCGATTTTCCAGCTAACAGTGCAGAGTCGACAAAATAACAAATCAAACCGAGGCTGAGCTCCGGGACCTAGGGGAGCCAGCCACGAAAGTGCAGTTATCTTCCCAACGTCTTCTGATTCAAAACTAAATTTGTTTTACGATATTCATTGAGAAGAGACTGTGAAAGTCATTATTAAAGTATGTCCAGTAAAATACATGATACAACTATGATCCAGGACCCATATTATAGTATGTAAGTAATTCTAAGTCATTTGTGACCAACTTAATTCTAACAATGAGTGATTTCTTAACATTTTAAGTTCTCATATAACCTTAGAGACTTTTGCACATTACAGTTTTGTAATTGCATTACTGCGCACTCATGTGTATGTCTCCACACATCCAATCATAGCTTGCCACTCAGGACCATAGACTGTATATATAAAGCTCAGGACATAAAGCATAGCCAGTCATTCAAAATGCTACAGTTTGCGATCAAAAGGGAATGTATGAGTGATGTGCATTAGAGAAAGCGCTGCACATAGATGTGCTGAATGAACATAAATGTGATGGAGTGGTCATCCAAACTCGGAAAAACCATACCAACACAGACCATTTACCTTCTGCACTTTAACCTGCTGCCAAACCAAAAAGCAATACAACCTTCAACTAGTTACGAATGCATTACTACAAACTGCAAGTAACCCCCACTGTGTGTTAGGTGCACTGCTCTCTGACAAACTTCCTGTGTGTGTGTGAGATGCTACTGTCGATGTCTTGGTGTACTCGCTTCTGATTTGATCCTAATAAAAGTGAGCGAGTAAACACAATGTGGTTTAGCTTTTGTGCACACAGCATTTAGCCTGTTTGCGAGTGCAGCCTTGAACTGCTCTCCGCTTGCCAACGTGTTTTGCATGGTTTTCAAAGGCCCCTAATCAAAAGAATCCAGGAAGCGGAGGGAAGTGCCACACACTTTTTGTCAGCACAAAAAACAACTTTGCTTTCATGAAGCTTTCTCGCGCGCCACATTCTACACGTACTGTTTATGATACAGTGTTGACACTAAACACAAGTGGCTACACAAGGAAAAAAAACAATTCTGCACTCACAGTCACATTTGTAGCTCTGTCAGCTCGAGCTGGAAGAGAGTCAACTGTAACCGAGTCGGACCAGATACTAGAATGTGACTCAGGGACATTATCACATTATTATTTCATTATTTCTCTACCACTGGGGGGTGGGTGTGAAACATTGCTCTTTGCAAGGGGGAGAGATTAAGAGATGTGTTAAGCAAGAGGATGTTCACATTATAAAGCAACTGACAATGCACATGTGATGTCACAAAGATGCACAGACAAATGTGAGTTGCATTGTTTTGAGGTCGAGCAGAAATTGTTTTAAAAAAAACATCATTAGCTCCAAGTGAAAACAATGAGAGTATAAAATGCAGGGGCCGTGCTGGAAAACAACTCTAATGAGAGTGCTGAGACTGAGCCAGAACAGTGAAGCTGTGAAGCATGATAATGCTTTAATAAAGAATTAGCTCACGTTTGTCTGCTTGGATCTGAAAACTCAGTCCACTCCACAGCCGAGACAGAATAGCCCCCCCACACACACACACGCACATACAGCAGACAGAGGCAGGAAGTGACATATTACCTCTGCTGCTGAGATCACATGGTTTCTTTACCACACACAGCACTTATCACCACAAACTCTCTTTGTCGGTGTCCTCTACATACTGTATGTGTCAGCTTTGTCACAAAGAGATTTTTGATATTTGATATTTAGGGGCCAGGCAGAGAGTCTGATTTGCGTTTACTCATGTACCTCCTCGACAGAAAGTATGGAGGGACAGTGAAGTTCAGTGCATGTTTGAAAGCAGCTACAGTAGAGCTTCTAGCTCAGCCACGACACAGGGTCACAATGACTGTGCTTCTAGGATCTTTTAAAGCACCACCATACTGCCTGTATAGGAGAAAGTGAGGAGTGTGGGGATTCCTGTTTAATAACCTCCGACTTTCAGTGCTACGCTGTTGTCCCAGCTACAATGAGCAGTGGTCATTGTCATTAGATTCCACTGTCCCTCTCTGTGTCTCCTACAGATCCATGAGGCAGTTATTACTCCTTCAGTCCTCCATTGTGTTTAATTTAATGTGCCTGGATATATGGGTTCTGGTATTTGAGGGTGTAATTACCCTTTAGTTAATGTCTCTGGGATGAAGTTGCTGCAGGTTTGAAGGGTCAGATCTGTTGTTTTCGGACGCATCTAGCAGTTTGTTTCATGGGTCAACCTCAAGTCTCTGGCCTGCCATTGAAGAATGAACCTCATTGGTTTCTTGATATTTAAAAACTTGTGACTTGACTTCTCATGCATAAAGGTGACATCATTAAACTCAATGGCTCAAAAATCAACCACGGACTATGCACTGATAGATAATACAATACACACTATGTAAAGTTCCTCCTCCCTTTAATATCATGAAAAAGAGCCAGATATGGATAAAATGTAAATTAATATCAATGGTAGAAAGCTCATTTATCATGGTAAATAAATGCAGTGTTCTGCGATTTTCTTGTGAAATTGAACCATGCGATCACTTTGGAGGATACAACCATAAGCTTGAGCAAGCTAGAAAATAATCTCCCCCCTTTCAAACGCTGCCTCTCTCTTTAGCCCGGTATAACACCTCATTCCAAAAAGCTGCATCTGCTTGGTGTAATCACCATACTGGAGGTGGTCCTCCCATCTGCCTTATGGCTAATGTAAAACAAGTCATGCTTGTACAGCCTGGGGACATGGAGCTCAGTGCCACGGCCATGTAAAGGGCTAGTGGCTCTCACGCAGACTCTGCCTGCCACCACCCCATTACACACACACATGGTGAAAAAAACAGTACTTTATTAGCTAACAAGCAAGACACATCAGCGGTGTGTGTTTGCTTATTAAATTATTCAGTGTAATGTAGCAACAGTCCACCGGGAATGTCCCTGTTTGGAAGAAGAGTGAGATGCTCCAGTGCTTCTGCGAATATCCTATGCAGACATTTACATAATTAGCCACCATTAGACTTTTATTTTGGAGCCGAAGTCGATAATTACCCAAACAAAAGGTATTTTGCCATTCTTTCCCCGTCTTGAATAGCAATTGGAATGCGTGCGCACATCATCTGTGAACATGCTGCACTGAATCAACAAAGACCGATGATGAGTCTGATCAAAGCCCAACATCCATCATCCCAACGCGGTGATTTAAACACCTCAGACAGGATCTGCGGTTACAATGTGTTTACTCAGTGAAAGACAAATACCCTCTGCATCGAACTTGATTCATTAATACTTAAACAGAGAGTAACAGCAAATGACTTGGCTACATGTTTTAAAAAGAGAGAACCGGTGGCTCTTGTTATAAGCGGTTGTGCATAGACTGTATAAAAGATGGATGACGTGTTACCACTTCCTTCCTCCTACTTAACAATAATGAAGCCAATAAATATCCTGGATACGGTCTCTGGGTGGAGCCATAGTCGTGAAGTTTTAACCCGGTTTTAACTCAAATAACTAATTAGAAAAACTACATTAGAGTAAAAGCAACACTTGAACACAAGTGTGATAAGAACAACTTAAAATTAATCATTTAGGTTAAAGAGAGCGAAAGGTCAGAAGCTTTGTTTATTATAATCAAACAAAAAATTTTTTTTTAAGTGAAAATCTAGTTTGAATTTTGAGTTTTGAATTAAGAATTATTGCAGTAACCAGTCTACCTAAAAACAGCATCACTTGTATTCTTTGTACCTATTGCCCATAATGCACCAGTGATTTGGACTGCCTGACCTGAGGCTGTGTGTAGTGGATGCAGAGGGACCTCAGACTCGGTGAGATGATTTCAAAAGGACATATGCTGCGTCCTCCACCAACTGTTGTTGTCATTCACTGAGACTGTGCTACGATCATCACAGCAGTTGTCTAATGCACTGGTGTGAGCATGTGTGAGGACGACACACAAGCTCATGAATCACAACCGTGTTGCTGCGTGTGAACAGTACCTACGAACACATTTGCACTTATTGCACAGATGGAGGAAACAAGGTGTGGAGAGAAGCAAATTGAAAATCTGTCCGAGTGCCATTGACGGATTGCATGAGGGAAAATTAGGTGAAAAGAAGAAATCCAACTGGAAGCCAGCAGATCTAATGCAGGGAAGTTTTCAAAACTTGGATGGATTAACACAACACCCTTGATACGCAGCAGGTATCCTGTATGATCCTACACCGAGAGGATTACCACGCCGAGGCTTGGCAGGGGCGAAGCTGTTACTGCTGCATGGTTACAGGCCATTTCACTGGCAAAACAATACAGCAGCATGTGATCATGGTGACACAGTGGCCCAGCCTTGAAGCAGGATGTTCCTGAGTTTAAGCATGACCTGGCCTCCCGGGACTTCTCTTACTCTCTGTTTAGTCCAACGTCACACACGTTGAGCAAAGCTGTGATTTTCTTTAAGCTTGAATGTGTCAGTCGTCTGAGGGACTGGAGACCAATCTAGGTGCTCCGAGCTTCTCATAACCCTGATCAGCAGTCGGTATGAAATATAAATTAATAATCCTCCATTAGGAGGCTGATTCTGAAGACAAAGAAAAGCTACTTTGAACCAAATTGCCACAAAATCATTTTCACATAGACAGCGCAGCCAAGTTCAATGTTTTCTGGATAAAAAAAAAAAAAACAGATCCAGTTTTTAATCTGATAATGATAATCAATGAAATGTCAAAGAATCATCAAGGTTAACCCTGCAAACTAATTTCCAAAACACAAAATTTGACCTACTTATACTGCAAAATGGAAAGGTAAATGGTTGCAAGAATCATCAATCAAATACAGGCTAGATATCTCAAGAAAGTATTAGAGCAATGCATTCAACATTTGTCTCAACACTTCACTCAGAGGGGAAGTGGTAAACAGACTGCCTGCCTTCCATAATAAAAAATGAGACGGTTGAAGCTAAGTTACTTTCTTTATCGCGGCAGGGCTGCATTTAAAGAATACAAGTGCTCTTGGCAAATGTCAAATGCACATTATTGCACGATTTTGCTTCCTTAGTTGAGAGTCAGAAAAAGTCAAAGGACACAACATAGCCCCCTAGAAGAGAAACATATGCAGACCAAGAAGGCAAACAGGTCAAGTTTGGCAAACTGGAGGGCAAGTAGTTTATCCAAGTCAGAATTTTGGTCTCTCCTTTGAAATAAATTTGTCAAAAAGCAGATGAAGAAGCCTGACCCAGTAGTTTTGGTGATTAAACCTGGCCAATCTTAATCTAGCAGCAAAATAACAACCTTCTCAAACTGATATCTTGACAAACTGTGCTTGTACATCCCACTGTGATACAGTGCAGCAAAACCGTAGATTAAAAAAACAAAACTGTATTTGGATTAAAAATCATTTGAAACCAACCTTAAAGAAGTTCATGGTGGCGCCATCCTCTATCACCCCATATTCTATCTTCGTCTGCTTGGCCAGGTCATCAGCAGAGTCGATGGGCGACTCCATCCTCTCCACAGTGAGGAAGGCAGCCAGGTTTGCCGTGTAGGAGGAGATGATGATGAGCGTGAAAAACCACCAAATTCCTCCTACAATTCTTGTGGAGAGGGCTTTCGGCATGAGTTCAGATCCTGAACGAGAGGAGCAGAGGGCGAGGGTGAGGTCTGGTACGGCACTAGATATGAGAGGGGGCAGCATCTAGGCCAGGCCAGGCCGAACCAGGCCAGGCCATCTGCTGCCTGGATCACACACACTCAGAAACAGACACACAGAATGGACAGAGTAGGCAGGCTTGTGGCTGGACCTTGTGATTGGTGTTTGTTTTTTACGTTGGTGATGTTAATACCTCTGGTGTACCTTGAACTGCCTGACTGTCTTAACTCCTTGTATTCTTAAAATTCAAAAATGTGACAAAAATGTGCACGTACATGGCAGAGGGATATTTATTTGCTCATTTTTGTCGTGAAGCATGGGGCCATAGGGACCACTTGGCAGGGAATTTGGCCAGCTACTCCATCTGGAAAGCTGAACCCCATGCTAGCTTGTCAGACAAAAAATACGTATTTTTAGGAAGGCTGGCCACCAAGTGTCTTTGTTGCAAACCAGACCAGTTTTTCAGAGTTTATTTCACAATTATATTGTGATCTTTGTCATGCTTTTGTGTGGTGCACTATATTATCACTTATCATAGGTTGTAATTTTTAAGGATTGTAGTGCTTCAAGGAAGCGTGCAATATGAGCTGGATGACATATGGGGGAAAGAGTGCTTCAGTAGAGATTTGGATGGAACAGAGCAGCGTACAGCAGAAACCATGATGGGCCTTGAAGATTAATCCTAATTCTTAAACAATCTTCATTTAGTTTGTATCTACATCAACTCCATAACCTAAAGTATTTGAAACAGGCAAAACAAGATGGAGGGTGGGGACAGAAGAGAACAGAACAGTGTGGATCAGTTGACTCATCACCACTGAACGAGTGGAACATCTTAAACAGTTGGGCAGATGTTATGGCCTCTCGCTAGGTGGAACAGCCGAATGGTTTCTTGGCAAATAATTACCGAGCCAAACCAGCCACTTGTTTTGCCGTACCTACTTGTGAAGTGATTCAATAAATCACTTCGATTTGAACTCCTCACTCCTCATGCCGATGTAAGACCAGACCTGTCAAGCTGGTCAGCAATTGCTCAACAGTTGTTCAAATCAAGTTGTATTCAGAATGTATAGCGAACCTGTGGGATGTGTGGAATGTGCATGTGTGGAATGAGGATGAGCTATGTTGACCAGGCGAGGGAAGGTGCGCCCAGATTATAGCAGGACTATTCACCTCAAGCGGCTTAGGCAATTGAAAGCTGGGATTTTATACATCGACTCAGAGGGAGAGCTCACAAAGAGTCAGAGAGATAGGAGGTTAAGAACTCTACGCTCCACTCCCTTTGTGAGAGACTCTATCGGCACTCTCACTTTTAATCAAACTTTCCTCCCTTCCCACAGTTTCCTGAGTGAGCTGTCTGGTGGAAGGAACATGCAGAGAAAGCCATAACCAGATGGAGGAGGGGATACATTAGGTTTAACAAAGATTATCTTAAAGGTTAATTTAAAAAAACTGATAAACTGAATATGTCATGCATATGCAGACTTTCTAAGGCTATGCAAATTGCAATGGTCTCTTTATGAAGAGTAATAGAGTGTGTTGCAAATAACTGGCTCTACATTTATTATTATTGGAGGATATATTCAGTTTTGGCAGTCCTAGAATAGATCATGCAACATATGATGATAAATGCTTGTGACATAATCAACACAATCATTATCATACATTGCAGATTATGTTAAACTTTCACTATGCCATTATTACATGTGTGAATGCTAACACGTTTGTGTTTTAGTCTGAGTTGATCTCAGTGTTGCATTTTACATTCAACTACAACATATGACTAGACAAGTTATAAAACTGTGGAACTTTGTGGCACAGTCCTAAACTGGTGCTGATTGAATAGCAGGGACTACTTTGTGTGGAAGAATACCTTCAGACTTTGCAAAAAATTTCCCCAGGTGTCTATTTTCAGGCCCCTGCTGATTCATTTGGATTTTAACTGTGGCGACACTCACATTTTTGTATTTAAACATGATTGTGTCTGAGCGCCCAAACTACGGCCCGCGGGCCCTCTGCGGCCCGCCATCCATTTTAAATTTGTCCGCCTCAATTTATCAATTAAGAAGCACTTAAATGGCATTTAATTACAGCACTTTGTCGTTTTGAAATTGTACTTTCTTGATTCGTGTTGTTCTGGGTTTGTCCCCTTGAATGCACTTATTTTAAGCCGCTTTGGATAAAAGCGTCAGCTAAATGAAATGTAATGTGATGGACTATGGCCCACTGTATTGCAGCTGGCCCTCAGAAAGCCCCCCCCCCCCCCCCCCTGTCAACAGTCCGCTTATTTTTTTCTAAATGTGGCCCTCGGGATAAAAAGTTCGGACACCCCTGAGTTAAACCCTCAGACCTCTTCTCTAGCTCTCGATATGTCAACAAAGTTGTAGTTTAAAAATAAGTGAATAGTTTACAGCCAATATATGTGTAATTTGATGATGTATGATAACCTGTACAAATCTCTCAGATCGTCTCTGACAACTCTGCTTACTGCTCCCAAAGTCATATTCAATCAGTGAACAGCTGCATTTTATGCACCACATACTATATCTGGAACAAACACCTGGGATCCAAATACATACAAATTCTCTGTGGCTTCACATTAAAACTATGTGTGTGTGTGTGTGTGTGAGTGTTTGCACAATGACTGAAATATGCATACTCAATGTTTCCATCAGATTGTGCACGAGCCCTGTTTCCAGTTAGACAGAAATGGGTGGAGAAATGCCCTTAAACATGAATTTACATATTAGTACCTGTGCCTGCTCCACTGCTCATTAGACCTGTCAGTGAGGGGAACGGCAAAGTAGAAGTGCAGATTTATGGATTGTGTTCCATCGAAGGTCTCCAACAGCCCCAGAACAGCTGTCATAACTGTCATAATAACTATCAAAACTGCTCGGCACTGCTGTGGCTTTTTATAGAGCCCAACCATTAATTCATCCCACGTACCTGTGAACCATAGTCCCTGTGATATTTCAGTCATTATATTAAATGTCTTGAGGATGATTTATTATGATTTATAGTTCTTTAACTGAAACAGATTTTGCCGGAAAGCTAATTTACAGCTTTGTATAATTGCTGACAGGTAAACAATGGCTAAAATGTAGATAAAATAGATAAAGGTCGTTGCACACAGTCTTTTTTTATCAAGCTCATAAAAGAACTGTTTCTTGTTATTGTGCAGATTGCTGAGCAGATATTACAAATAAGACCACTCTCAGAAAAAACGCCTAAACATTTTAATTGACAAGGTCTCAAAATCATTTCAATTGGAGCTGGTTTGAGAAATCCATGTTTCTGATGTATGTTGATATATGTAGATATGCATACCTACCAGTGTATGTGCTGAAAACACCAAGTATGGATGGATTTATTGTCCTTTTAAACATCTGGCACCTGAGGCAGTCTGCTAAGTTATCAGTCAAGGATTTGTGCTTCAGTTTGCAACCGCCTTTGATTAAACCATATTTAAGCTATTTATTCATGTATTATTCAGTTTATTTTCAATCATATTGATCATCTCCATGGATTACCTTGTGATTATTTATTTATTAAATTAATATGTTATTTGGAACCTTTTATCATTAATGTAGTAATTGTTCAACATAGATACATTTTTCCCCTTAACAAACATTTATTATGTGTGTTAACATTACCCCTTTGAACTTAAGTCATTGGGTAAATATAAGCAGAAGATAATGTTTGGGAAAGTAAACAAAATGCAGTTAAAAACAATAACTAAAGGTTTGTAATTATTTAAATATCTAGTGATGGAAACTCAGATGTAAAAAGCTGAGGCTTGCCCAACTACTTTCATTAAAACAATGGCTTTTGTATCAGTGATATCACTTAAAACATAGGTAACCCATTAGCACTGGCCCCTGACAACATATTATCTGTTTAACCTCGTGTTTGCGTCCGACTATACTAGCAAAGTCACAGGTTAACCACCAGCCACCTACTTTGTCCATCCATCCAACCAAAAAGAAAACATGAAAAAAGAATCCAAGAAACAGACATAATCACATATCCCTCAGTGCTATTAGCCACGGATTCTGCTTGTTCTGTGTCGGTCCCATGACAAGCGGATGCAGGTTTGTACAAATGTGGAACATGTTACCAGTTTCTCTGGGCTCCTTATCCTGTTCCACCTCCACGTCCGACACCAGAACATAGAGGAGGAGCGACCCGCTCAGAGAAGCGAGTCGTACCCGAACAGAGCCTGGTTGGGGCTGACTGTCATGTACCCAAGGTAACGTCATGACCAAACAGCACATCCCACAGTTTTCTGGGGGGCGGTGCTAGCCACCGGGCAGGGGAGCCTCTCTACAGTGTAGACCAGCACGGTGCCATGCAGACACTGTGTCTAATCCCTCAGCCACATCTTCTCAACTGGTCAACCCTCCAGATCGGCCCTGCTGGCTTTGTTTTTAAAAGCATACTCCACTACACCAGAGTGCTTCTTCTAGCTTAACACATTCACATACATCTTTGTTAGTCATAAGCATGTTTTCTGCTCAATGTTAATGGTATTGTTTTTTGGGAAGGTGAGGTTACAGTCAAGCCATTTGAATTTTATCTCAAATCATTTGAATACTTGCATCTCATGAATAAAATATATGAAAATATGTTGACAAAAGGTTAGTAGCTATCTGTGGAGTTTAGTAAACATGCATTAGAAGTAAGTGATAGCATGCAGCCAGCCAAGAAGAGATTAGTTATCAGCTATCAAATCCTGGGAAAGATTGCGATGTCTGTGGACAAAGGGGTCATTTCACCCAGGAAAGGTTTTTTTCCCCTCACTTACCTCTGGTGGTATCTAGACATGGCGACAACATAAAAAACTAAAATTAACATTTAACTATTATTATACATCTGCCTTAGATACAATAAGACATAATAACCACAAAATTATATTTTGTTTTAAAATGTACAACTGGTTTATTGTCAGGTCCTGTCAGTTTAGTTTGTGTATTTCTGTTTCTGTGTTTTCTGTTTCCTGTTTTATTTTGTAGTCTCTGTTCCTTGTGGGTGGTTTCTGTCTTCACTTCCTGTCTTGGTGATTGTGTTTCTAACTCCTCATGTGTTGCACCTGTGGCCAATTACCCCTGCCTTCCCTGTGTGTATTTAAGCCTCTTTCTTTCCCCTTGTCCTCTGTCGGGTTGTCTGTTTTTCAAGCCATGTTCCGGTTCTTGATGTGTTCCATGTTGTTGTCTAGTAAGCTTCCTTGTGTTTTTGTCTTCTTGTTCTGGTTCATGTCTTTTCAGTGTTTCAATTCCTTTAGTGTTTGTTTTGCGTTTTGTTAAGTTAAAGTCTCTTTTTGTATTAAATACACCTTTTTGTTATATACCTCTGCTACTGGGTCCATCTCCTTTCCTCAAGTCGTGACAGTTATTGCTTTTAAATGTTAAACTGTCCTAAACCTAACAATATTGTCTCCGAACCCTAAACAAACTATGACTGGAAACTAACTGAAATCCACATGGGTATAAATAGCCTAATAACAGCTCTTAGCTTTTTTATTCACCAGAGTAAAACAAGACACTTAATTTTTTTTGTTTTTGTTATTTGGGTGAACTGACCCTTTGAAGCAGCTTTGGCTGTGGCAGTTAGCTCTGAGTGCTGAGTGCAGGGACACATGCTTTCAAAGCCCTAACATCTCCACTACTTCTTATAAATATGTTGTAACCTACTGTCAATAGCTTATTAAAAACATATGCAACATATCCCCCATTGTGACAGGAATTGTGAGGAATATAAGGCATTCCAAAATGTTATTTAATATTTTTCAGTCTAAAGATGCCAACAAGTTGAGAAGATATGGCATTAGTTTGGCAGAAGGAAACAAGACCAAACAGGCAGGGTAAGCTTCTGAGGTCACATTCTCATTCAATTTCACCCAACTGATTCATCTCAGGAATTTTTGGTGGGTGCACTTACCTGTTCACATGGCTGTGAATTGGTGGGGAAAGGACAGGGGGGGAGGGAAGGGAGGAGTTAGGGATCAGGGTAACATGCACCATCCCCATTCACTGATCACATCATTCAAATCCCACTCAGTTCATCCTGCTGGATACTACCAGGGAAGCATCTAGCTACATGCACAGAGGCCCCCATGCATGGTCACGGGCCTGGTCAAAGGGCAAGGTTGACCCCCAGCAAAAAGTGGGACTTGTGCTAGAGAAAGGGGGCAGGCAGAGGCGTCTACCTTGCTGCATGAGAGCTCCAACTCCGAACCAGAAACTATTTAGCAGGGTGAAATTGTTTTCCACTACATCCGAGTCAGGGTTGCAAGGGTGGGGGTTATACCACTCGTAGGGACTAAACCTGTGACAGGCAACAGAGAACACACACAGATTTGTATAATTTTACTGCAGTTGCATGAACACAAGACAATTAAAGAGACCAAGGGTGGTCTTCCTACCTGGGGAGACAGGGGAGAGAAAACAGTTAAGTAAGTCATGTACAGAGATGACACGCCAAAAATTAGGCCAGAGAACAGTGATACTATATAACCAATGATCCTTGCTTTTCCCTGTGTGTACAAACAGAATGCTATGCTGTTAAATGTCAAAAGAATTCAGTAAATAAATTACTTTCAATGTTCCAGAATGACTATTCATCTATATATCTCTTGTGTATTGTTCAATTTGAATAACATACAATAGGTGGGGAGTGGGCTCAAATGAACGCCACTCGCATTCCAAAAGTGGCTCCTCATGTGGGGGCGTGCTCATATCAAAGGCAGTTCCCTCAGTAATTTAATCGATGGGGTCTGAAAATAACTCCATTGTCAGACGAGAAAAGAAACTAATAATCCCCATAATCTTGGAGAAGCATTAATATTCAGCAGATCAAACGGCTCATTCCCATCATGCCCACGCCAGCCTCGGCACTCCCCCGCACTCGACACACTCCTCAAGCAGAGGGATTTTTCATTTATTCATGTTAAATAAAAGTGACATTACATTAGTAAAGGTTGATTGGTCTACAATTAAGCATCCTGACCTGATTTGGTTTGTGCTGGAGTAGCGGGGGGAACCGGGCCCTATCTTGACTCAAGCTGTTTAACAGACACCACGGTTTGGCTAATCAAATTGAAATGCATAATATAGGACTTGTCTCAGTGTGGGTCTTTTTTTACTGTGCCTGGAAGTCACGAATGATCACCTTGAGTGGATGTAACATCTGCATGGAGGATAATATCAATGAGGCTGCTATGCCTCTGCGTTTTAAGAATTTGATCTATTGTCCTCTGGGTAAAATACAGTCGCACTGCATTGCATACTATAATGCATGACTCCATATGAAGATGTATGGCTGTATCGATAAAATGACAGCATCATAACTGTACCTTGTCATTGACTAATGGGCTTTGCCATTATAATGTGGTTAGGGGGGTTCCTTTTTCACCCCTACAGTACTCGGGAGGATATTGTGTGTATAGCTCAAGGACCTCTGAATGTCCCCCGATTTCTGCTTTAAGATAATCCTTGGCCTTAAATCAATCCATCTGCTCATTCAATTTGCCCCAGATTTGCTTGCTTGTCAATTTGCAGTGCCAAATTGAGTTCAACTGAACTGCCGCCTCGCCGTGGCGTATGTGACTATGTGACCCAATCCCTTTCACAGAGGTCTCTGAATACATTTCCCCCGGTCGTGTCACGGAAAGCCAATTACAGCTCACCATGAACATGGATGAGCAAAGTTGTCCTCAGAGCCGTACTTGATCGTGGGAGTAGCTGAATGGACGGCTGCTGGTTGGCTAAGGGAACGCTGAACCAGTGTTGTTTACAGCAGACGGCACAGCTTAACCTGTCCCTCACTGTAGCGCTGTACTCGGTCTGTTTGCTGTCATTTTGATCCAATTACATTGCCCTTACATTATCTCCGGTCATCTTTGCTCTAGAGGAAGAAACTTTGAGCAAGGTCAGCGCAGAGATAAGTGTGGACAAAAAAGCGAGGATTTCACCAGCGGTGCAGAAACATTATTATTTTTTTTTTACATCTTTCTACAAGGGCAAGGTCAACCTGCAGAAACTCCAATGACGATACATCTGATAGTGCAATGTCAGGGCAGATGAATCAAAAGGATCAAAAGAGTCCTGTTGCTCTGTGACACCTGGTGCACTGTTGTTATGGTCTTTGAACAGCTCACACTAAAAGTATGATCGCTGAGGTTACAGTCTGACCAATTATGAAACAAAATTGACCACCAGCTCCCAGTTCTGGCTTCCAGTGTGTCAAGGTTTAACTGACTACCGCTTTTAAATCAAAATCATTTACCCATTTGAATTTATAGGAGCTCTTCTTTTCTGTAAATCTTTATTGTTTTGTATTGTTTTTTTTTTTTTTTTTTTTTTTTAATTTAGGAGGCCATTGTTTTCCAGTAATGTTCCACAGATTTCATTTTGGAACTTTGGGAGCACAGACAAATAATGAGCTGCTTATGTAATTGATAAAGGCAACATGAGTTAAGGTTAAGCAACTACGTGGAGAAGTTCTGACTTTGTCATCTCTGGTCTGGCCAGAATAAAAAACCTAACATTAAAAGGCATTTATTTGACAAAATGGATATAATGATTTTTAAAGCCTCAACTCCATTATAGAGTTTAGAGTACACATCCCTGAGGAGTTCATATGTACATATCCAGAGTGTCCCAGTCAGAGGACTGCATGGAATTCACAGGAGAATTTCAACCACGTGATGAGGGCTGGGCCTTTAATTTGAGCACACACTAACCTAAAGGGTTTTTCATTTCAAATTAACGACAGATTCAACTTTAATGTGAAGAAAGAAGGATTTTGCAGATATAATAATAATCAATTTTTTTTAATTTTAGGCAGGCAAGAATAAAAAGTAAATATCATGAGTCCTAATTATTTAGAAATTACAAGACATATTCTGCACTAACGCTCTTTTAGCACTGACTCTGACTTCCACTTGTCCTAATAAAGCTGACAATATGGGGACGGTGTAGGGAAGCTGAATCTCCAGAGAGCAACCAGGTGATAATACACAGGCTTTAGCAGAGGCGTGATTCAATGTACGGAGCATTTTTCAATGGTTTCATCACCTGCGCCAGAAACAGCACTGATGTGTGTTGTCATCAGAGGGAACATAAAGGCAACACTAACATCAGTAACTGGACATATCCCTATGGAACTGGCCTGTACATGGAAGACGAAGCTGCCCTGACTGGAAGGTCGTGTACGTCAGTGCTCGTATCCAGTCAGTTTCTCACTCGTGCAAACAGTCAGTCACACTGTACGGCACAAACTCAAGCATACATAGATATAATGTGTAATGTCCAAACACACACACACATATACGTACATATATATGTATATATACACAAGCATATATACATATATAAATACAGTGGGACTAATCCTTGTAGTATTGTAGGTATGGTCTGTCAAATTAAACAGTTTGTTCTCTCTAACTTTTAGGGAAATGAGTGTGTGTTCTTACATGTGCTAACAGAAAGTGGGAGGAATACACTTCCTCTTCTACCATGGAAAGATTAAGTAGAGGAAGCAGGTTACACACGGCTAATTTGTGAATCTGAAATAAATCTGGATATATAGAAGAAGCAAAGATTGTCCAAAGACAAATGATCTGCTTTTTTAGGCTGAATACAACAACATTTATGTTGACATTTAGAGAAACAGGCTCATATGCTGCGTTCTCACCAAACGTGACATGCATTTTCACATTGTGGGATCCCTTGTCTTCATTCGTGTTAATAAATACATCCGGCGACGAGCTGAGGAGTACTGACTGCACTGACTGCAGCTGCTACGTTAGCAGAGGAAGCCAGCATAAGAGAGGTAGCTGGATGTTACTGTTTCCAGCTCTACCTGAGACTAACCAGTGGATGGTTTGATGACCCTCTAGCTCGGATCAATGCACAACCTGACTTCAGTTTTCAGTGCTGATTGCCTTTTGTGACATTGCATCATGCAAATGTTTTGCCAAAGCTCTAATCTTTTAACTTGGATGCAAAATTTGTGTCCAATGCCTCTATGCATTGTCACGTTATGTTTTCCCATTTCATAGAACATTTGTATTGTGTTTAGGTGTGAACGCACCATTGTAGCAACGTGAATAATGAGCTTTCAGTATCAAGGGCAGGGGTAGTGTGTCGTTCAAAGTGTCTAACCTTGATCCTAACTCCAACCTCAGATCAGTTAGAAGGTTCTTGTTGCCAAATCAAACCACACCTTTACCATAGAGGTGTCAGATGAAGAGCAAAATTTCAAAGTGATTTTTAAGCGTTTGATTTGTAGGCATTTGGAAAATAGCTTTTTTGTCTCTGTGTGCAATGACACATTACGAGGGTGGGGGTTAAGGGTGGGTAAATGTTGTTGTTGTCTTCCCTATAGTGCAAACAGTAAACCATAGCCAGCAAACCAGGGTAAGACAACAAAGCTGGTAAAAATGTGTTGTAGTGACCCTGTTTACTCTTTTATCCCTTGTTATATGCAGCCATGAAGACTACGATTTTTTTGTAGAAATACAGTTTATATAAGAACTATTTAAAGTGTAGATAGTTATTTCCATTAAAGTTGTGGTGATAATGGCCTGTGGATTATCTAGTGTTGAGTGATAGCTGTTGCTGGTAGATTTCGGCCTCTTAAATTTCTGTGGTAAACATTACATACTGAAGTCCATTCCCTTCCTCGTTTTGGAACAAATAAGTGGGTAAGAAGTCAGAAGATGTTTGACATATTATAATATAATAGTGTCACTGCATAGGCTCTTTTAAGACAGGACATATCCGAAAGATTTTTCTCTTGACAGTATGTAGTCAGAATTTAAGACCACTCATTCGATGACATTGTGTGAGATCGTTGTGTGCTTCACTTTACAGCACAAACATGCCACTGGAGCCCGGCATGCGTTTGTGTAAACAGGAGAAAAAAGGGTGAGGGTGAGGGGGACACTTACCAAAACACTTGCTTATTGTGATATTAAATACATATAGGTGCATATTCTGAGCCAACTTAGATGACAGTTGCCGCTTTTTTCTCTTATGTGATCATATCGCCAGTAACAATTGGAATAACGCACGCGTCAACGATAAAACTGGTGGGTCACGGCTGCAAACCAGCCGAAGTCTCCCAAAAGTTTTAGAGTCAACACAAACCTTTCTTTCTCTTTATTTTCCTTCACCATGCTTCAAACAGCCGCCACAAGCAAAGAGCCACTAGATCAAGTGCGTCAGCCTTCAAAAACGATTGGCCTGGTTTCATCAACTGAAGGGATTTGTCTGAGCAGAGACGCTAAAGGAAGAGACAACCGGTACAAACAATGTGTTGTATCATTTCCCGAGCCAAGCATTCTTGACGTCGGCTGCATCATAAACTAAACGCTGGAGTAGTCCGACAAAGAAGCAAACAACAATGTGCTGGGCTAATTGTACACCTGCCCACCCATTCTTACAGCAGTGTTAGTTGAGGTCACATTTAGTCTCAGTGGTGCTAATACAGCAAAGCAGCAGAGACCGTTAAAACATAAGTCCCTAGATTTTGACCATAAATCGATACTTTACCCATACTGCATCTTACCAAACTAACATAGTCCTATAACACTGTGCAATTCCATCACTTTTTACAATCGAATTTTCCAAATGAAACGCCATTAGTACAACTCCGAATGAGTTTTAGCACCCAATAAATCCTCGGAGCTGTTCACAACTAGCATGTTTGGATCAATGGATTTAAACTCTGCACCTATTGGTTTCGGTTTCTTTTGAACAAGTTTAATGTCGTATGAACTTTGTGGGCACTGATTAACTGCATTGAGAGACCTGGAATTGCAGGCCACAAACTTTGGTGCAGCTCTTCAGAGAGAGAAAAGCCACTGCAGAAAATTCAGGGAAAGGTTCTCTGGGAACACAGCATCCAGGTTGACATTTGGTAGCCAACAGCTGTTGATGCTTTGAAAGCCTCACACAGTGCCATGTATGGACAAGACAAGGTTAGCCATGAGAAGTATTGTCATCCTCATCAACAGGGATTTGCCTTTTCCTGCAACATGTTGTGTCTGGTGAGGTCTCTCAATGACAGTGATTGTGATATTAATTAGAGACTGTGAACCAAAATAAGCAGGGAAAAAAGGGGATAAACCATATTTCTGAGTCAAAGTTGGGTTTGAAACAAGGTGAAGGGGGAAAAAGAGAGAAGAAGACAGCATGAACTCTGAGACACTGGGGACAGCGAAGGAAAGGTGAGAGAGGGGCAGCAGCCGTTCACATCGAGCTCAACACATCCCACACGTATACTCTCATACACATATCCAAATGAGTGCACAACCTTTCTGCCACTCTCTCCGGCACATACACACCACGCTGGAAGCGGCTGATAGGTCTAACACTTCTCTAAGGTCTGTGAACCTGTGTATGTCTGCATGTCTCCTGATACCAATCTGAGCAGAAGCAGGCTAGGAGTAACTTCGCAGCCATACCAAGTTGGAATCAATACACACTTTCCCTATCAATGCCTGATGGTTAGGTGAATATCCACCTGACCCTTGATGGTTAAACTACATTAAACATATTAAAAGGCAATGAGCTTTTGTACATGACGACTGATTAATCTAAGTATTGTCGCAGATCGGTAAGCTTTAGCTATGTGCTCAGGATGCAGATCCTGAGATTAGCCTGTTGTTAGTCAGATGGACCAGGCTGAGCGAAGGTCTCTAAGCATGTGTCATACTGTGTGTGAAGCTGTGATCGCTGGGAGTGACATGTTACCTGGCTATGACAAACAGCACACAACTGACACCCAAGTAAGCCAGCAGAATATACATCCAGATATCAGGCGAGAGGGGGTTGAGGAAGGAGAAGACCCCAGGGTTGGTCCCGTTTGGCTTGCGGTACAGTATACTTATACCCAGCGTCATGAAGGGCTTGGAGAAGTCAATAACCTTCTCACGTGCGTACGTGATGGCAAGGGGAGCCACTGCCAGATCAGCTCTCTGTCAAAATCAAACATAAAGAGAAGAGGAATAGGCCATAAGTCACGAGAACAGGAAGCATTTAGAGGCAATCAAATTAAGAAAACAGGGTCTTTACACAAAATAGAGTCTGTCCTAAGGCACTTAGGAAGAAAAGCCCTCTTTCTCTTTCAACTCATCAAGTATACTCCTCCCGCTAAACTGCTACTAAACCTTTTTCTCTCTGGAAACTACATCAAGGAAATCATTTCCTTTCTTTACCTGCTTTCCCCTTTTTTTTAGGGTCGCTGGCAGCTGTAGCCTGTCACAGCACAATCATTTATACAATGTGCTGGGAGGTATGGAGACAAGTTGCCAACGCTTTGGTGGACCAGCACAAAAGGAACAAAAACGTAGCCGTCATTCCTTGAATTGACTATTCTGCCTGATCTTCAAATTTGGGGCTGTAAGAGGAAATTAGCAACTATAGAACAATTAATTTTGAATAAGGTCTAGAGTCCAGCCAATACATTTGTAGCTTGAGATTATTTTGTACCATTAAGGTCTTTCTTTTGTTTCCAATGTATTTAACAAACCAGAACGTTGTTTGATTAGGTGCTAGAAAAAATGCACAAGGCAGACAGAAAGCATAATTTGCATGCACTGTTGGGTAGTGAAATAAATGGATATGTTTCATACAACAGTGCAAATTGGCTATTATATTCATCAATTTCCCTACACAGTTGCATAAACAGGAGATCGATCCAGCTGAAGAACATTTGAAACAAATGCAGAACTTTGATAATTTTGTTTAAATGTTTGGTGAAGGTGCTGTGGCGGAAAACTGTTTGCATGTCACAGGCAGTTGTTTGTGCGGTACCCTCTATGGTTATCAACGTAGCACAACTCTTTGTTTGAGAAGAAAACACAAGTTGTATGTGAAAGCTGTGCTTCAGAGATCCAGAGAGGGGATGAGAATGTAGACTCTGCCCAGGAAAGTCCCTTTTATCATATCCGAGGTAGAAAGTATGTTTTGCTTTTGACAATTAATACATTTCAGGCTACACTGTTTCTATAAATGCAAACAATTGTGATTTATCTGTCAAAGATTAATCCTTTTTGTGTTATGAGGGTTGACTGAGCTCAGTTCTCACAGCTGTGATACATGAAACGTCCTGCTGATATGAGGCATTGCTAGATCTATTCGGCCGACTCTAACACAACCCACTGGATACACCACAATGTGTTTCTTTGCTCTGAGCATCACACGGACCAAATCACTTTGTGAAATTCCTTTGACAGGATGTTTCCAACTTGTTCGGCGCAGTTCAGCATTTCCCCCTCAACTGAACTCCCTCTCTGAGTCCACGCTCCCCGGTCTTCTGAGGCCTTGTCTACTGCAATAACCATCCATCTAAGTCAAGCCTGTCCAAACTATTGGGGACAAACACGTGCTGAACATCCTCTCGCAGGGGATTGGGGCCCTGACCCATAAAAAGACTGTCACAGCAGCCAACCATGGCTCTGATACAGAGCCGAAGCAGAAGACGAGTCTTGACCCCTTGTGGTTGCTGCCTCTAATGGGGTCAGATATTGACTATTGTGCATGCTGCAGCTGCTACTTTTCTGCACAAGCAGTTTATCCTAACTGAGACTTTGTCGCGCGTAATGATCTACACTGTGAGCAGATTGTGTGAGTTTGTGTGAGCTTGCGTGTGTGTGTTTTTAATAAGCTCTTTAGGGGAAACAACTCACAACAGAATCTATGCTCGACTCGCACCACTGTACTCTCAAATGGTGCTAGTTTACCTCCCTCTACTTTTTTCTCTTTCACTTTCTTCTCCTCGCAGTGTGTCTCAGTTTAATAATCCTCCGCATCTTAGTCTTTGCCGTTTCTAACCATATATGGAATGAGATGCTGACACGGCAGTTTACAAAGGATAAACAAGTAATGAATCTAGTATCAAAATAAAAAGAGAGAATACATTTCATACTGCACTACAACAAAATGTCCTTACGCACAAAAAGTGATGACAAGGATGAGGACATTAGTTTGTTTCTGATCTTCTGTAGCAGAAAGGTTTGGCGTGAAGTGAGAGGATGCAACACTCTCAAGATAATAGCTTGGTTTTCTCAGATGTTTAGTTAGCTGTCTCGCTGCCTTTTGCAATTTACCTAAATTGTAATACAGCTGTGAGCACATCTTGCATATTCTATGTGCGAAAATAGCAAAATCATAGAGTAAGTGTTTTTTCATTCTGTATACTGATCTTCTGGAGTGTTTCCTACTGTTCAGTGAAAAGGCACTACATCACAACTGCCTTAAATTGGTATGTTATACTGAATCAGGAAAAAGGACTGTTAGCTCTATTAACTGGGATAAAAGTAAACGAGTACAAATCAACAGCTTGCTGGTATAACAGTAATGCACCATCTTTAATATTCATGTTAGAGACTCACGTGGTCCATTAGCTCCTTCACCATGCCGTTCCACTGGCCTGCGTTCTCATCCTGGGCACCATATTTCCCATCTTCCACCAGACGAATCTCGTAAGTGAAGCCAAGGATGTTGGCCAGCTCCCTCAGCAGGTCTATACAGTAGCCCTCGAAGCGGTCGTTCCCGTACAGCGGCTTGTCAGACTTCTTGAACATCACATATGGCTCCTCCTGTCAGGGGAAATAGTGGAGAAGGGATGAGTCTCCGCAGCACTCGGCATCTTTTACCTTCCGATAAGGCCCTATCTGAGGGGGTGTCTGATGTGCGAGATATAGGCTTTTGAGCCGCGGCGCCCAAACACACTCTGGCCTGCTTAGTAAAGCATGTGTAAAGCCGCCGTGTTTGTGTGCCTGCCAGCAGTCTCAGTCCTGTGATGCGAGGTAGGGTGGGTGCAAAGTGAAGCATGACCATAATAAGAGATAATCCCCCATATCAATGACTCTGTGCTCCTCTTAGGCTCACAGGCTGGCCTCGTGCCCAGGCCCAGCTTTCAGGACACCACATGCTTTGTCAATAAGATAAGAGACGCTGATATACGGACCAAAAAAGAGAGAGAGCAAGAGCCAGCACATCCGCTCTGTTAACACAAACAGCTGGGGAGATTACTAATGTCTTCTTTCATACTGTTTCCTTCGCCCTCCCGCCTACTGAGCATCTCCTGCGCCATTTCCCTCCCTCTGCCCTCCACACTTCACGCCATGTTTTCACTTCCTCCTGCTTCCTCCCCTCTTTACCTTTTCTTCACGCACCATCTGTCTTTGTTAGCTTTAGACCCTCGCTGCACGTCCCTCATTTCCTCAACTCCTTTGTTTCTCTATCAGACAAATACATCCTAAAATGTATCAGCAAGCAGGTGTTGTTGTTTATTATATAAATGTGCCATGACTGAAACAAATCAATCCATTAAATGATTGCTACCAGCTCTTACATTCCACTGGATGGTGTTTTAATAGTATGCAGGAAGAAAATGTTAGCATAGGAAAGAACAAAACAAACAGCCCACAATGGGTTTGGTTTCTCTTGTAGTGTCAGGCCAAACAAACATTACGTTTTGTAGTAAACAGATGTTGAGGTAATGATAGTGTTATGGTAATGGAGCAAAAACAGAGCAGTTTGACAGTCGTGATGATTTTCCTTTTAATTCATGTGTTCTCGATCATTCCTGTTGTGACTGCGTCTGCTGAGAATGAATGAAGAGAGACGTTTCGCCTGGAGCAAACTCCAAGATGTCATGGGGTGATAGCTTGCAGCGTGACGTTCCGACAGGTGATCTCAACAACACACTCACTGACTGCGTGAAGTTCGTTGCCTAGCAGCAGTTTGTGTGTGTGCACTACATGGTTGCATTAATCTTGCAGGGTCTTCATTTGCTTTGACGTATGTCACCATGGACTTTATATTGTTCTTTTATTTCCATATGCTTCATAATGTTATTATTTATCACTATCAATATTTATTCCATTTCAATAGTATACAGTATTGATAATTAGTTGCATACCCAGGATAGAAGGAAATATATTTTTGGTTCAAGAAAAGTAAGCAAAGATAATTTGAGGTAGCTATATCGTGTGCTGCTAGCAAAGGAAATTAATAATTTTAAATTTAAATGAAAAGTCTATTAATCCTATAAGATGATTTTTTTTTTTCATCCAGCTTCTAAAATTCCTCACCGTTTTGCAGTGGAGAGTTCAGGTAGCTGTATTAATGCAAGGTGAGCACGGGTGACACAGACGGAGCAGTTCTGTTCAAACAGCCAAAGTCTGGATATGAAAACTGTAATTTCTGTCTGTTATATCACTGCGAAGATTTCCCACTAACTTCCCCAAGCTATATTCATTAGTATAATTGGGAGTTGCCATCGTGATTATTTGTAAATCTTTCTCCTCTCTAAAATACAAATACGATCAGCCGGAATAAGCAGCTTTGGTCCCAATTTAAACTCAATGCAACCATCAATTTAATCATTGCTGACACAGCTCAGCACATGTTATATTTACTGTAGCTCACATAGCATCTCAGCAGCTGCAGTAGAGCAGGGATACTGATGTAATGTTGATGAAAGAGCAGAAACCAGTGTGCCCACATACAGATCAATACCAGAGCAACTACAACGTCAACATTTACAGTCGACACCAAAACAAACTAGGACCGTGAAAGTGAAATCAAGTAAATACACTCTGCAGCAAACAAGACGTTACAAACAAGACGCAATTGTACAATATCATTGTGGCATGTTGTGGCTGTTGTAGGATCAGCATCTAATGAAGAGAGCAACTTCCTGACAATCGAGCAAGAGGGTAAAAATATTTTGGTGTCTCTTGAGGTATGTGAAAGCCAGTGAATGCAGGACACATTACAAAGATAGAGAGAAGAAAGTTTTTCACTTAATATCCTGCGTGTTAGTAGAGCACAGTCAATCAAGACACAGTAACTGAGAAGAAACTGGCTTCTGATATAACAAGACATGACCTAAAGCAGACCTTAAACTCCATCATGAACTTTTTTTAGAAAGCCTGGAACAGTCCCCTGACTGAAACATCATTGAAAATCTGTGGGCAGATCCTAAACAAGCTGAGAATGCAAGTCAGCTTAAAACATCTTAAAAAGTAAAGGGATTGGTGGGAAGATTTGGGGGAAATCAAGTCAGGGATAGAAACACAAACAGCTGTGATATCTGTGGACTGCAACGTATTGCTTTGACAAATGCCAAAAATACATTTTTTTGAAAATCTTTTTAAGCTTAAACAATATGTCGTTACCTTACACATACTTGTTACTACAGCCCTGTAGTTTAAGGTGAATAAAAGTGTACATGAACATGTACAGTACCTCCCTCATGATGGTTTTTAAACCTGCACTGTCGTACAAGAACCATTCAAATACAAGCCAGCAACTGTTGATTAACATGTGTCATCCAGATGACATGTACTGTATGTGTAAACTACAAGTTTTTCTTCTTCTAGACATTTATTTGCAACATCTATCAATCCAAGGTGACAGCAGGGTTTTTCTGTCTTCCCACTGCCATGGTAACAGAAAAGGTACTTCAGTAGTAATGAGTCAACCAAACATTTAGTTTTCCATGGTCTCTTATTGCTGTTTGCAGAAGTCTCTGACTGATACCACTAACATAGGAGTCTAACAGGAGGAAGAACTTTCCTAGTCAAAAGTGCTTTATGATGTCAGTCGAAGTTTCTCCTATAATTGTGCGTTTCGTGGACTTATTATAGGCCCTCCCCAGGCTTTTGGAATTGGTGAATACCACGTGAACGCACCGAGTTGTGACCACATAATGCATCAAAGGGACTGGTAACTCACTCAAGGTAAAATTCTCATTTTTTAAATAGTTATCTTCCTTCTCATTTAGCTTTTCCTCACACTCACCCTCAAGTTCATGCATTTTATCAACGCTGCTCTTCTCGGGTTTCCTCTCTGTCTTGTTTTGTCGAGGGCTCAGTGCAATGTGGCAGCTTTTGGGTGATTTGTGGCACAATTGGCAAAGACAGAGGGTGACTCCAGGTCAGTAAAATATCTAGATTTATTTATTTCCTTATTGTCCCTCTGATAAAGTGCGCGGTATAAATGTGTAGTGGGGGGGTATCATTTCACAGCTGTTGTGCGCTCCGGGAGGCGCACTGCTGGTGGACAGTCACCGTCTGGACCACTGAGTTAGCCCGTGAGCGTGGAGGGAGGGAGCCGGTTCTCTGGGGGATACAGAGCCGCCAGACTCCAGCCAGTTATTGTGCAATTTATCGCTCTGCTCACTCACAAAGCTCGAATACGAAAAGATAACGTGATTTAAGACGTTTGGAGAACGACATCATGGCCAGTGACACTTTAGTGAGAAAGCAGAGGCGCGTCAGTGATTCTTTTGCCAGTGGAGAAGGCAGATGAGCGCTCTGAGCCCATCACTGTGGCGCACTCTCCGTCAGCCTGGCATCACTCATTGATGGCCAACTCTCCGCCACAAAATGGGTTTGTCGTTCGCCGTCTCCTTCTGGCGCAAGGAGCCTCCCACAGCTCTCCTTGTGCTGCAGTGACACTAATGTCCAATCTGTGGGATCCCGCAGGTGCGCGCACACCATGACGAAATGGATGCAGACTGCGTTAAGTTTTTAACTTTCCAAACCGCTTTTTTTGTGGATTTACGGCTCTTAAAAGCTGAACCTATAAGGGACAGTATCACTTTTATGTGTATTTCCTTGGTGTGGTTATTTGCTGTCTAACAATTGGTTCCAACCATGCAGGCATTTTCAAGTTCCCTACTCAAACAAATGGGGGCGCTATAAAAACACACAACACCGTCCCTTGGGTAATATACAGTTGATTTACAGTCTATGGGTAAGACAGGTTAAATGTCCATTAGCTTCTGCACAAACTGATCAGTGTGGATTCATAGTGTTTGCATCCTGGGTGGAGCTAAAGATGCAGCGTCGTACTGCTTGATTTAATGAAACAGTGTGAATCGCTTTGTTTTTTAATTTCGTGGTTTTATTATTCACGTATTATTTAACAGCTGTTTAAAGACATGGTGCTTTTAACCATATCAGATCCACTACCAGTCGCCGTGTTCGTTTGACGACGTGACAGTCTGATGTCAATGACAGTTTGGCGTCTGGCGGTGCCCGATAGGGCCATGAAGTTTGGGGCTTTTTGCACAGTGAGCAGAATGTGGTGTCCTCCTAGGGCGTGGTCTCTGACCGTCATGGCGCCCGTGTGCTGACCCAGCAGAAGCCTCAGCTGCTGGTTCTCTCTGCTCAGGTCATCGTTGCATTTCTTCAGAACATCTCGGTGCACCAGAGTGGCATAAATGTGTCGCATCACAAGCCACAACTCTGGAAACTCACTCGACTCCTTTGCTTCTTCCTCCTCCGTCATGGATCCGTGACGATCTTCAGCTGAAGACGGTGACATGAAGACGTTCTTCTGCCCGCCCTCCAGCTTCTGGCACAATTCAGCGACACGTAAAACCCTCTCGCCATTGGCAATGATCGCCTTCAGTTTCTTGGTGGCGTTGTCGCTCTGCACGGTGAGCTCAATAAGCTGTTTCCTCGCCACCAATTGACTCCGGGTCAGCTGATCACGAAGCGTGTAAGTAATTTCCTTCTCCTTGTTTCTGGCGGCTGGCAGATCTCGCTCCACATACACCTTTTCTGTCTTATTAGAATGGAGCTTCATCCTCAGCTGAATAACAAACTCCTGCAGCTTTTGGACCCTCCTCTTGGTTTTCTCACTCGTCTGAATGCATTTCTGGGTTCTCAGGACAAGTCTATCAAGTTCTTTTGCTACTTTCTGCTGGAGCTCCAGAATGTCCTTCCTGCGTCGAGTCTTCTCACAAACTGCCATCATACCCTCCAGGACCAGAGCAGCTTTCCGGTCCACGTGATCACTCTCGGAAGATGCAATGCTTTCTATGTACAGTCTGTGGATTTCATTAATCACTTCTTGATGTTGTTGCTCCACAGTGCGCTTTGCATCTTCCAGATCAGCACGTTTCATCTTAGAATGTCCCAGCATCTGCTTCCTCTCTGATTTGAAACTGGAGTTCGAGCGCTGCAGTCCGTCCTCCCACTGTTGCTTCAGAAGCATTAGCTGTTTTTCCTGCAGAGCCCTCAGATGCTCGATTTTCTGCAGGTGGACCCTGCAAGCTTCAGCCCATTGATGCTCCGCCCCCTTCAGGTCGCTCTGCAGACACTCAATGACATTGTCCTTGTCCTCCAGCTGCCTCTCAAACGTCTGCTTGAGGATGTCGATGTCTTTACGTAGCTCGGAGGCCCGACTCTGACGCAGAACCGACCTCCAGCCTTCGTTGAGCTTCAGAAGGTTCAACGTTGTGTTTCTATCCGCCTTCTGCAACTTGTCCTTCAGGATCTGCTCCTTCTCGTGGGGCGTCTGCTCAACCTTCTTTGCACCACGTTTACCTCCCACACCTCGCTTTGCTTTCTTAGGCATGATGTTTAATGGTTGACTTGTACGTCAATGCTCTTTATCTTTCATTTAAATTTGGATTTCACTGAAATCTGTGAAGTTGGAAAAGTTTACTCATTTTTGAAAGAAAGAGTCTGCTCAGACAGTTGCATGCTTTTTGAAAACAACAAAATAAGAGAAAAACCTTGAATCTAAATCTATCAAACGAAAAACTGATAAATTATATACATGTTATAATTAAATAAATTATTTCTTCTTCCTATTTGTCCAATCTATTGCTGCCCAGCAACCAATATCAAAGTGAAGTAATGCCTTTTAACATCAGATGTCAAAGACATCAAAGTAATAACAGTGGCTTTGAAGTAAAGGAAAAATGGAGCGTTTAGGAATGAGGACAATGATTTAAAATCAAAGACAAACTATTTGCTCAGCAAGAATGTCACAAATATAAATACATACATAAAGTACTATTGTTAATTTCAATGTAGCACTTGTGAAATACTGTGACTAACCAGCATGGGGCAGATATTTTTTATTGAAATAGAAGGCAGAGCACAAAGGCTCTGGATTTAAACTCAGAAGAGAGGAAATCGTCACTTACTCGCTGTCTTCCCTTTAATTGTTTTATTTTTGGGAAGAAATAACAATAACAAGGCACTCCATAGGAGTGATGTGAGGAGGGAAGACATACACAAACTGATTATTGACAGTATATAAGTGTAAATATAACCAGGGAGAAACCGGTGTATTTTTATGCCCCACTACTTGAAGTTGTGGTTATGCGATTATGTACAGTAATGGTTTACTTGAAGACATTAAACTGACACCATAGATCATGCTATTCTGTAACAGAGACTGGGACAACATGTAGGATCTAAAGAAACAGCAATAGGCTGGTTTAAGTCATACTTTTTAGATAGACTCCAATTTGTTAACTCCTCCATGCACACAAAAGTTAGTCATGGAGTTCCACAAGGTTCTATCCTTGGACCAATACTTTTCAGTTTTGTTATGCATTCTTTAGGCAACATCCAGCTGTACTCGCTAAAACTAGTCCATGCCTTTGTTATTATTGTAAGTCTTTTTTTATCAGGATATCCCAGTAAGTCTGTGAAGAGCCTTCAGCTGGTCTTAAAAGCTCCAGCGTGAGGGCTGAGCAGAATAAAAATAAATCATATCACTCCTGTCTCAGCTGCACTGCACTGGCTCCCTGTAAAATTCTGAATAGAATTTAAGATCCGCCTCCTCACAAAGAGAGCCCTTACCAATCAAGCCCCTTATATGTCAGAGAGCTAATAACACTGCATTGTCCAAATAGATAACTTTTCTCCCAAAGCACAGGCTCTCCTGTGGTTCCTAGAGTAGAACTGGAGGTAGAGCCAACGGCTACAAGGCTCCTCTCCTGTGGAGCCAGCTCCCACTCTGGGTTCGAGAGGCAGACACCATCTCTATATTAGAGGTTAGACCTAAAATGTTCCACTTTGATAAAGCTTATGGTTAGGGCTTGATCAGGTGAGTCCTGAACCTTCCCTTAGTTATGCTGCTATAAATGTAGACTTCTGGGGGAATTCCCATCATGCACTGAGCTCTCTCTCTCTCAATGGCATGGTTTGATTTATGCAGCATGGTTCTCTACCTTCTTCCTACATGCTCCAATCCCAATAAATCATATACACACAAGTCCAGTGAAGTGCATCATCGGACACATAAACACAGAGTCCAGTAACATTACAGTAGATGTTTCGTTGATGTACTATACTTCTGTGGTTGTGCCATTTTAATCATTCTTTAGTAAAAATGTCCAATGTCGATTTCCTAACTTCAGAGGTGAAAGATGAAATGAAAACTCTCACTTTTATATTGCTATAGCTCTTTTCAATGCTTCTAACTGTCTGAAGTTGTTCCTAATAACATTAACAATTGCAGTGAGTGAGCATCTATAAAACAGAGACCATGACACCAGGAGCACTCAATCAGATACACTCATTATCAGTTTGTTACTGATGTGGTCAAATGTCTGCCCCAAAATGGTCTATTGGCAGGAAATAAAGCAACAAAGTCTCTGCTCTTCTAAAACATTTGTAAAGTAACTCAGCACTGTTAATGAAGCCATCAATTAAACTAGGTTATAAATTGGAATTACAGGAATTACATAACCATTTGGAACTCATTAAAATGATTTGTGATGATATGTTTTTTATTTATTTTTTTACGGTGAAAGTTCATTTCCCTCAGTAGTGGCTCTCTCGTCTGTTAACTGCATCCTGCACCCTCACCCTAACCGACTTGGAAGGTCCATCTGATGAAGAGTGGGGTTTGTCATCAAAAGATCCATAAAATACCGATGATTTTTTCATTCTAATTATTTTTATAGTTGTTTTTTGTCCAGTGTCCATAATTGATATGCTAAGCTATCATTTTAGCTTGTAAAATATATTAAAAACTTAGATTAAAAATCAGAAAATAGCCTGTGATGTCCTGAAATTGATTTTAGCAAATAAAAACATAAAACTTTGATTACATTTTCTCATACGCTTGACTTTTCTGTTCCTCCGGTTTGTCTTTTATATATATTTTTTTTCTCCTCATGGTTTATTGTGTTGATGTTTGTGATGATAACTGAGAAGGATTTGTCCATTATTTCTGTTTTTAAGGCTCTGCTGATTTATCAATGAAAACTATTCTGACATGAAAAAGTCAGCTGAGATCTTTTTTTGGGGGGGGGGGGGGGCATAATAAGATGTGTCAGTCTAGCCTGTCATTTGAACATGCTTGTTATACATGAACTAGTTTTCTACACTTAAGGGTGTTCAATAAATCTAAAAATTTTAAAATTCCACACCAACCAAATTGTTACAAATATAGGAATTATTTATATATACTTCTACAGTTGTGGCAGTATACCTACACTAACACAATATAGCATTAAATTTGTCATGGTGCTACTCATGACAAGTTGAAGAGCTGCATTGTTTAATTTAGAAGGCATGTGGACAATATGTATCTGAGCATTAGCAAGGAGAACTACTGCATTTCTCTTCCATCCTTTTTCTGTTCATAGTTTGTACTACAATCTGGTTAATGTCTCACAGATGATCAGCTGGTGACAACATTGGCTCCTGAGACTTATTAGAAAAATGAGATGCATTACACAGCAGATAATGGCTAGGATATGTTACACTAACAACATATGTTACATCTCCGGCATTTAGCTTAATGATCCTTCACAGTACTTATTTGTCAGTATGATCGATCGTAATTAATGTTACTGATCCAATTTAGAAATTCTTCTTCGACATCTGTCTATCCCCTGAATGTGACTCATGCTGGAAGGTCTATGAGCACTGGCAACAGTTTGTTTGCATTTCCTCCCATCTCGTCCAAGAACAGTTGCCCTGGTGCATATACGGCCAACTGGAGATTAGACTTCATATGAGAGCAGAGGTCATTTAATTTTTTAGCCAAACATTTTAATCACCAGGTTTACTGCCCCCCCTCTCTCTTTCATCGCTTTCTAGCTTGCTAGTTTCCTATTTCAATTTGTTTTCCTTATGTGCTGAAGAGACGGGGCACAGATTTGAATAGGTTCAATTGAATTCCTGATTGGCTGACTGACTAACAGATTTGCCAATGGATGAACATTAAAGTTGAACAATTAATTGGTTTCAATTGAATGTTTGGGATCTGTAGCATACTGATCATCTACTGACAAAGACACATCCGGCTCTACAAAAAACTGAAATCTGAATCTCCTCTTAGATTAAGAACATAAATTAATATACTATTATATTGTTGTATTTTCCAACAGTGGATTTATATTAGCCTAAAAAATGACACAAGTAAACTATTTAAATAAAGACAAATCCCTTGTGCAGATCCGAACAAACAATGAAAGTATCCCACCAACAATTAATAATTGTTGGTGATAATAGTATCAAAACCGTTGAGCTCCAACAGCGGCTGAAAACACATTGCTGCAACAGATGACATGTTCATCACCATGAATGCACACATATCATTGTTTCGACTCAATCCAACACACACTTGTTATCATCCCGGTGTCTCTGATGCTTAATAGGCCCCAGCAAATGAGCCGCTTCCTCCTGTTTTGAGTAACATGGAATAAAAACTGCAGTGTCTAACTGTTTCAGATTTTCAAAAATCTAAATTCTAAAAGTGGAAAAACATTTCTGCACTGTTATCAATCATTACACGTAAGGTCTACGATGTGAACTCAGCTGCCTCAGGGGCTGGATTTCTTCTTGGGCCATCTTATCTCTTCTGCTCTTTTACAACGGAGTGAATTTTCTATTTAATGTACAATTTAATAATTTTCCACACTAACTAACGTAAGGCCCGCTCCTTGCTCTCTCCAAGACATTACACAGTATATTATCTGAAGCTCCATTAGCCTAAAGGTACTTCATTTCCACCACAACATTACGGGAGTGATTTCTAAAGTAGATAAACTGTTGATAGGCCAAGATCTCAACAGTAATTACATCATGTTTTATAGTACATAATCCCTGAGAAAATGATGAGAAGCTGGATGAAAGTGAGCATCAATCAAGTGTAACAAACCCAATTATTGTCAGCCCTCTCTCCGTTTCCGTGCTGCTCACAACCATCACACATCTCCCCATGACTCAGCCCTGATATGGCAATTACAGCCATGGAGAGTCTTCGCTAATAACTGCAATCGAATCACTTCACAGCACGTGCATCAGGGAAGGAGGCAAGAGATAAATAATGACAAACCTCCATTTACAAGATGAAGATATTTTTACGCTTGACTCCTAAATAACAGAATCATAAATGCCTGTTTCTGGCTCGATGCTGCAAGTTTCCTCTCTACTGTCACTCCTCTCATATGGAGAAAACAAACATATATACATGTACATAATGTTTTTGAGGAGTGTATGCATGAATATGATCATACAAAAGAGCACTGAAGGTTGAAAAGGAAAAGGCAATCTGATCTGAAGCCAGACTGGCACGTGTGTAAGTGAACAAACAAAACTACTAAGTAGACTCTGGGTATTAATTTTGTTTAAATGTGTTTACTTTGCCAGATAAGGATTATATATACATATATATATATACATATATATATATATAGATGTCTAATGTGCAGTCCTTAAGTGTGGACAGGGTGCCAATGTTATTTCAGCCAAATAAATTGTTAATACACAGATTCCAATCAAACATGTAGTTATGTTCGAATTTGGTGTTTTTTAGCATCAATGATAGAGAGACAATAACACAATAAGCCCAATGAACTTACTTGATGCGAGCTTGATGGAAGCAGAGCTATAAACCAGAACAACTTATCGGACAATCAATCAGTTAATTTGCCCCACCAAGTCGTAGTCCTGCACAGTGCTGAAGTCCACTGGCAGTTTGGGACTGCAGTGCTTTGGGGGGCTCTTCTTCAACCGAGTCGGTGAGCAGCAGCCCCAGAAAGAGCTCTTAAAAAAGAGGGCATTTCAGGCAAAGCACTGACGAAAGAGGAAGAGCTTAAAAATAATGACATCTTTGGAGGGAGTCTGTTATGGCTGAGAGCTGTTCCAGCCTTCTATAATTGGTCCCCGCATAAAGCACCATTACAATTTGATTTGGCTTTGAACAGACATTTAAGGCTGCAACATTAATAAACACATTGTCAGCCAAAAACACCAGCGAAAAGGTAACGGTCGTTCTTCTACAGACTTCACCATTCCCCGAAATCCTGTTAGATAACATTAGTGAAGTGCACAGAGTGGGTTTATATTTATCAACTGGGTCAGTGCGAATTTTACACCAATGTAATGGAAATGTCGAGATTCAATATGTTTCTCTAGTGCAGATCAGATATTATTCTACTATTCTCTGAACTGCTGAACTGATATGACTAAAACAAAAAATTGGATGGCACCATATGTTTTACTCTTCAATGCAATACACTGAGGCCGAGAACACATTACGCAACTTTCCAGACCAGCAAACTGCTGTGTCACTACATGGCTTACTGACATGTGATCAGGAGTCTTGTAGTCGTTATGAGTACATGCCTCATCACCAACTGCCTCCAGGGGGGGTCTTACACTATACAATATTTGACCAGGAGAAACCGCTGACTGGTCCCCATCAGGGTACCCCTCACCCCTACGTGAACTTTCGCCACCCCATCCTGCGCTCTGATTGGCTGGAGTTGTTGCTGACTCTGGCAAATTGGAAATCTGATCAGACTAGGTGATGAGTTAGACTTAACTAGCAAAACTTGTCTGTGATTGACAAACATGGCTGAAAGTCTTGTAGTGTCACTAATCACCTGATCAAATATCGGCCCCAAATTGGATATCAATACATTGAATTAATAAACATTATGCACCTGTTCTCCTTGGCTGTATTCAGTGGCCATATTTGATACCAAAGAGGCAAATGGCAGTGAGCAGAGCCATCTTTAGCTTTTCATTTGGCTTAAAAAAATCAAAAAACATTGAAAACCATAGCTGTGAGATGCAGTTGAAAACTCAACACAACTAGTAAGTGAACCTTTGAGTTGGATTTTTTTACCCACTTAGTGTGGTGTTGGTTGCCATTATTCTCACAGAGTACAACATTTGACTTAATAAAAGCTGCCAGACAGGAATAGACAAAGAAAATTGAGCCATGGAGAGTGTTGCTACAATGGATTCAGCAATTGTTCAGAAAGATCAATAGTAAAACACATTACCAGTATGGTGGAGATGATCAGGGATCGATTGGAAAGGGAATCGGACACGTTGGTTGTCTTCCCCTTCTGGTTGTCGGTCATGTTGAGACCACTTGGAGGATCCCAGGTACCAATCTGCAAAGCCAAACACTCATTAGCTATGTTTCATATCCTTTGTGTTGAGAGGCCAGGTTACACCCGGAATACTTTGCCAGTCCATCACAAGTCGGACATTAAGACAAACAGAACCAAGAACAGACCAAAAATGCAGACAGCCATAACACAACTAGTTTCTTTACAACTACCTCATATTTAGGCAGAGCAACTCATATTAAGCACTAAAGGTAATCAAAGGATTTTATTTAAAAAGACCAATAACCAAAGTAATCAATAATTTGTATTTTTTAAATGGAAGTTTAATTGTCCTTCAAAAAATTTCAAAGAAAGTCAACATTAAATGCAATGACAAGATTTGGGAGGATTATGGAGGATTAAGGAGGATTATGTATCAGTGCCTCTGCAAGCTTCTGTGATTTATGATTACCCTTAACACATTTTTGGCATTTATCCACAGATAGAAAATAGAGAAGACCAACATATTGTACAACACTGTGAGACCAAACCAAACATTCAGTTTGTATCAATGATTTATCCAAAGTTCCTAACTTTTTTTAATACCTGTATATGGTAATTATGGTAAATAATTGCAACTGAAACAACTGGTGGACTTTAGTGAACGTATATTGGTTTGGGTAATGCAAAGACATGGCTTTACAATAGGGTTCTAATGCAAAACTAACTCTGGTCTCCAAACTTCGAAATTCCACTTTCCTCTCTTCCCCTATGAAGGACACACTGCAACCAGTATTGCTGATGGTCTGAAATTTTGAAAACCAAAGTTCTCCAATTTGAGTGGAGTCTATAGGAAACTCTAAGTACATTTTAAGGACCACCTGTACACCTGCTAATTCATCCAAACATCTGATCATGGGGCAGGAGCACAATGCACAACGTGATGAGGTACAGTTCAGCTTCAGTTAATGTTCACATTGAACATCAGAATGGAGAAGGTTGCCAGACCGGTTGGAGCTGCAGTAACTCAGGTAACCACACTTTCCAACTGTGGTGCACAAATAAGCTTCTCAAAATGAACTCTGGAGTAGATGGTTCGACAACAGTAGAAAACCACATCAGGTTTCACTCCTTTCAGACAAGAGCCGGAAACTGAGGCCACAGTGACACAGTCTCACCAACACTGGGCAGTTGGAGACTGGAAAAAAATAACCTGGTCTCATGGATCTGGATTTCTGCTGAGGCTGCAGATGGTGGAGTCACAATCTGGAGCCAACTGCTTGAATTCATGAACCCAACCTGCTTTGACTCAAAGCTTCAGTATGCTGGTGGAGTGACGGTGAGGGGAATATTTTTGATCTCAGATTAAAAGTCTCAGACTTGTTTCATAATCATGACAGTGAGTATAGTAAACTTCAGTCTTTTCTCTTGTCAGAATCTGACATTAACATGAATGGCAGTTGATAATTCAGCAGAAATGATATGATGCTGTTATGTCATCATACAACAGAATTCCATAGAATGTTTTCAACATCTTATTGAATCACCACCTAAAGTACTCCGGCTGTTTTGAGAGTAGAGGATGTTTTGAGGATCTCCCAGTATTAGTGAGGCTTTTCTGTAATTGTATCATCATGGAAGATGTGCTCAGACGTCTACTCTGGACACGTAAAGAGAATAATGCGAAGCACCCCTAGGAGACGGATGACAGTGATGTGAACCCTTAACACCATCAGGGGGCACTTTCCTCTTGGTTACCGCAGGGAATAATGTTACAGATGATCTAGGATGTGGATTGGCCCCATGGCCTAGAGGAAGGGGGCACGCTTAGGAAGAAAGGAGGTAGAGGAGAATGGCGAGGCTATCAGATATTTCCTCAAGGCTTAACCTGTCTTCTTTCAGCTCCTCTCTTTTCACCAAAGCAAACCCCACCTATCCAAGCCCCCTGCCCTAAGCATCACTAGAAGGGACCACAAACACTTCAACCTGCACCAACCACGGCTCCTCAGGGCTCCTCTGATACCCTGCGTGAGGGCTTGAGATAGGCTTTATAATTGCAAATCAACTTTGTAATTCAGGCTTCATGAGGCTGGAGGGCTTCTGAAGGTTTTTATATTAATAGGGTAAATTATTCATGGAGGTGCCGGCACACACAGCACCCAGCACCCGGGACAGAGGTCAGGAGCTGCTGAAAGGCAGGCTCCAGTGAGGATTCTGAAGTGTAAGCAGTTGCATGTGAGAATATTATTTCTATCACCGGTGGTAGCAGGTTCTATCTCCACTGATAATCTCATGAATCTCAAATTAACTGCTGAAGACTGTCGAGATGCTGTTCCGAGGAAAAGATATAATCTATAAATGCAACTATGTATAGGCTGTGAGTGCACTGAGCTAAATACCATGACAGGCCATGGTGCATTCTGAAGTTATTAAAGGTAGGCCCTGATATTTTTTTTTCTTTGAAATGCTTATTCATATGGAATTTGTACTCTAGGAGATTTGGGCTAGTGTGGCAAAAAGCAAAACCATATCATCAGAACAAATCAAAAACAAAATCTCTCTCTTGCAAACCAAGAAACCACGGTTGTATCATGCCCGATATGAAGAGATATAAAAAAAACAAAGCGTACACAAAGTTCCTTAATCTAATAAGCGTAATTATTTACATAATTATTCCTTGGCATTAGAGGTCCTTCCTTATACAAAACAATGCAACTTTTTTGGGATGTTGTAAGCAGACTGAGGTTAGCTTAAGGCTTATGTCAAGCTAGCAAGCCAGGAGAAGATGTGTTAATCAGGTCGACATTGAAAACTGGGCATTCAAATTTTAATGGAGAGGAAACTGGGCCTTAGTCCGACCGTTTTTTTCTAGGAAGATGAACAGCTGCCCCTTTCTGCGAGGTACGCTACTCGCTGCAGAGAAGCTCTGTCAGATGCTGTGCATGGAGTTCTTATCAGTGGTCCCAGTCAAGCCAATTAATTTTCCCAAGCCATCAAGAACACAGACAGCACAGATGTTGGCCAGATGTGCATCTATGTTAGATATTAAGATGGAAATTAATTGTAGACAGCGCTGCTCACTCTTATTTTATTAGAGGGGCACACCACTGGGGGACATTATATTAACAGAAGTGCAAGAGCTGTTTAGGCTGCATTCATTGTCATTTGAGAAGGTTAACCTAATCCTGCTCTGATGGGAAAGCTCAGAGGTCTGGTGTGCAGATTGAAGAATGCATTGCCTCATCCACCAGACTGTCCTTTGCACCGGGCTAAGTGATGAGCTAAAGGGAGGTATGGATGAAGTGATGCGTGTCATTGATTTTGCCAGGGTTACGTCTAGAAACCGGCTTTGCCATTTCCGACAACTTGCGTCTGATTCAGATGAGGCCACCCACGATGACTTGCTGTTACAAAATGGTGTACGCTGTTTAAGCAAAGACAAAGTGATGGTGCGCCTCTGTGCACTTCTGGATGAGGTCAAGGCATTTCTCTGATTGAGTAAGAGTAGAGCATCAGTTGATCGCCTTGTCTTTGAGGAAGAGGAAAAGGTCTTGAGGACATGCAAGCCGGAATCATTCACAGGGAAGCTGGTGTTGTGAGTATCATGGCTCCTCTATTTCAGAGCACTAAAAACACAGGCACCGGGACAAGGGACTCGACCTCTAGGTTTGAGGACATCTGTGTCCCAAGGGAAATCATTACTTTGGACTCTCACTGGCCAATCAGGTGGGTACTAACTGGCGAAAAACCAAGTGGATTGCCAACCACTGCTCTGTAGCTTGACCGCTATTGCTTCTCAATAAAACCAGTTTAAAGTGTCACAGATGCATAGAGCTTCTGCAAATGAAGCACAGGTACTAGAGGGCATACAAATATCATCATCTGGCAAAGCATTGAGGCGTCCAATCAAGTGCAGGCAGAGCACATTCCTTCGAGGTGACTTGCAGCATTATTTTAAATTCTTCCTAATGATCATTGTGTCACTGTGATAACATCCCGACGTTTTGCAACCTTCACTGTGGCTCCAATCAGCCCTCAAACTCACAGATCTATTATTCTTTCTAACCTTCCTCGATCATTTATCCTCTCAAAATCACAGACCTTCACCAGAGTCCCTCGTTTTTCATTTCCACTGTGTTCAGTATAAATGCCCTATAACTGTCAGTGACTTTCATCTTTTTTTTATCCTGGAAAATCACAGGCCTGTCCTCCACATCTGCCCTTATTCCGCACAGAGACGAGAGGGAGGAAAAAATGCGAGTTCCGAGTAAAATAAGAAAAACAGCTTGAGTTCCTGGCAAGCTTTGAAATCAGTCTGATTTGTCACACGGACGTACAGAGCTGGAGTGGGTGCTGCTTGCTACAGTAGCTGGCTCTAACGTCTGTACCCTTCCATCTGTCAATTCACACAAAAACAAATCTGAGGCCGAATATCCCCTCGCATTAAGTCGGAGCACTTCATGAATAGCATATGTGGACTATCAGATGGGAGTGCACACCACTAAAGCCCTAGTGAGGAAACAGTTTAAATGAACTCGTTCACGTTGACCTGCAAGTATTTGTCAAATATGAATATATGACTGAATTGTGTCTCATGTCCATGTTTGGTTGTGACCCAATGAAGCCAAGATACTACTATCAATTCAGCCTTTATTTGTCCCATGTGAGCAAACTGAAAGTGTGTTTCTGTTTCTGTCAAAAGTCAGACTTAGCCTAACTTTTTCACAAATTCAAATTTCCATCATTTAAATTTTACATGTAGCCCGGCCCACTGGCTCAGGGAACTCCTGTGTGTACCTCTGAGGTGAAGTCACATGGCATGCATCAAGTTACTTTACTCTGTGTTCTTAACTTGACACCCGGCTTGCTCAGCGTTCTACTCTGTACCACCACATGCCAGTTTGAGCCTCATGTACTCCTTGAACGGATGGATCCCATTTTATTTTAACGACAGAACATTGCTCTCATTGATGCTTTGTAGTTGCATCACAACTATCATTCGTTTCAGACCTTAAACAACAACCACGTCAGTCTCCAAATTTCACAGTTTCTTTCAGGTTGAAGTCAATACCATTTAACATCTACAAATATTGTTATCAATCTTAGCCATTAGGCAATAATGATGTGTAAGTGAGGAAGAGAGATGTCATGCTCATGTAGTTATTCAACATCTGATGCTAAAACTAAGTTAAATTGACTGTTCAAAATGTTTCTCCTTGCCAGAGTATGATGAGAAGATCAATGTTGGGACAGTGCAGGGTTAGTCTGACTTGGTCAAGTTTACACAGGCATATATTCTCACCTCTAAAGCTCACAAATTAACACACTCCCCTTGTTTCTTTTAAATACAAATTAAACAGTCAGGACTTCAATATGGCTGCCAGAAATATAAACACTATTGATGACGTGCAAGTACACCCACTCATAATATATAGCGGCAGATTTGTTTGTGTGTGTACTTTTGTGGGTTTTATTAAATCATCACATTGGCATGGCAGGTGGGCACATAAGTGCAAAACACACAAACATGCACACACATTAAAGACACAACCTTCTCAAGCCCCTCCTCCTTTAGACTGATGACATCGAGGTCAAAATCTGTCCTCAAGCCATTGGTCCGGTTGAAATTGATTCTCCCAGTCAGGCCATCCCAGTGAGCCTAGAGACGAGAGAGAGACGAGAGAGGGAGAGGGAAAGAGAGAGGGAGAGAGCGAGAGAGAGAGGATGATACATTAGAGCATCAGCATCAACATCTCCACTTTCCAATATGCATTTGGTGACACCGTTTGAGGCAAAGCAGTCAAAGAGTGATGGCACACTCCATGTCTCCATCCATCGCTCCTCTCTTTCACGCTCTGTTTCTGTTTGTACAGTCTTCCCTGCCATCAAGGTGCCTACACTTACTGTGGCTGCATTTGTAACAGTGGGAGGGCAATTACCCAATCTTTACAGATATTTAGGGTTGTGATAGGATACAATGTAGCATGAAAGTGGCTTAGAGCGGGAGAGGCTTTTTCTCAGGCACTGAAAATCATCACAGTGCTGCTCGGGAAGCCTGGGAACTTCAGGGCCTTTAGTCAGATGAGTGGGAGTCACAGATCTGGAAGTTACTCACTCAGCACAGTCGACTGCGCTAGAAAGCATTTGTCATACTACTTTGACTCAGTGTCTGAATATCTCTCTATTGATACCAGTGCAGTTCACAGACACAACGATATGTGACTCCAGTCGGGACGGTTATATTACCAAAGACCTCCCGGGGGTTGGTTGGGCTGGGAAGAAGAGTGTCAGGTAATATTGGCCAGTGTTTTAAGGGACCTATCATTGTGTAAATGCGTGCAGTCAATCTGTCAATCCAAGTCAGAAGGACTTGGACTGGAAATATATTATATGGATACTCGTGTCTTCTGCAGATTTAAGTATCCCACCATCAAGTCACTGGCAGAATTTACTGTGGTCATTCATTGTCTGCATTGGATGAATCAAATAACATTTCTCTCAGCACCACCAAGTGATCTGAAATTTAGAAATTGTTTATCACACTCAATGACGCTCCTTGACTCAGTATGAGGAGGGGGCCATTCTGTCCTTGAGGTCATCTACCATGGTGAAAATTAAACAAAGGATTTGATTCTTTTCGCTCAGAGCCTCCTGTGGCACTACAGTTCCCAATCGCAATGAAACAGCTGGTGGAACTCATGTTATTGCAAAGAAAAGATTGCCATGTGTTCTATGGCCGACTGTTAGGCCAACATTTATGGGTAAAGCTGTTTGTTGACTCGACCCAGAGAGCAACAGTAGCATGACGTATAAACTGCATAGGGACAAATGCTGTGATGGAACAGCTGCAAGACAAACATGTTTTTTTTATTTTATTTTTACAAAACATTTGAAAGCTTTTATCTAATGAATGGTTGAGTTTCTGTGTGCAGCGAATGGTGCCTTGTGGTGCCTTGGAAATCTACGTTTTATGAAAATACTATTTTATCACAGCCACAATGTGACCTTGACTTTAAAGGGGCTGACCTGAACAACTCACAGTTCAAATCTCTTTGCCGACTTTTTGTTTCCAGCCACCTACTGTTTAGCACACACCAGTGATCCTCTGGCTCCAGTGCTGAAAACAAAGAGACGCAGGCTTTGATGGAGGTATTGGTCTAACCATACATTTTAAATCAGAGGGTGTGAGAGCGGATACAAAGGACTGCACAGGACTGCATGGACAGCTCTGTCTCTGCCATTGACCTTTAGGTCTGTCTTCAGCTTTGCACCTCCTCAGTGTCCTAAGTCGAACCATCATGCCCGCCTCATCTGCATGATAATCTGATATTTGTCTCGTCATATACTCCTGTCTGAGGAGATTATTATTTTCTTATGCCAGTTAATCTTTATCTGCTTCTTGTTGAGTACAGACAGGTCTTCAGCAGTCTCTGCAGACAGTTTTAGGATGGACTGAGAAGTCAATGCAGCGTCCTTTGGAAAATGAGACCGAGACATTGCATGTTCTTCCTCCATCCTCAGAGGAGTCTTGTTTTCCGTCGTCTTTGCCTAGTGGGTTTCAATTGACAGAGAAGTATGCACAGCTGCGTCTGTTTCCAGAGATGCAGAAGATGGAGTTGAGTATACAACTTGTTATTTTCGTTGCAGACCCTGCTTTGTTTTTCACCTCAGGTCTTAGGATATAATTCATATTGTTGACTGTAAAGTTTGAAGTCTGTTCTTTTAGATGTAGTCCTCTGATGAGTATTCTGTCCATCACTTGTGTCCCGTTCTAAGATCGCTCTTATACAGGAAAGAAGTGATGTCATCAGCTGAAGGCAGGATTCAGCCTGTCCTTGTAGATGTATTGTCTTCCAAGGGTTGACTGATCTGATGGTGTCTGTGCTGACTGGGATTTTTCCTTTGCTGGCATTTTCACAACCATCTGTTCTTTATTTAGTTTGGATGCTGAAGCATGCACTCTCTTTTTAAAATCTTTATTTATTATATTATTTCATGCGCAGACGTATTCCATCGCTACCTACTGCCACAAACTTCAACTGATTTCATCTGTCCAAACATCAACATGTCCGGCTTGTTCAGGACATTTATGTGTACAACTGTATTAAGGACCTGGTGACATCTTCACATCGCTACTTTTCCACTTTAACTTGATTGAGCTGAACATTTTCAGAAGGAAATAGATTTTCTTATACTTTCATGAAAGATACAATGTTCAGTTTAGAACAAACACCACCATCCACGGTGACTATGCATTTAAATGAAGACATATGTATAGAAGTTACAAAAAGAACTGAGCACTATAACTGTCATGTAGGTAGGATTTATTACAGGATTGCTGCATTAGTTGTAGCTAGGTTTGCCTAATTAGCTGTCTACTGAGCATACTCTCCACATGCCACATGGATATTCTCACTGAAGCTCCAGTGCAATCGCAATTAGAGGAAATGTATGCACGTTCCATTTTTCAACCACAGTCAAGGGACATTATCATATAAGTTCCTCTGTACAGTAAAGATCCTGTGGGGGAGAGAATTTCAGAGATAGTGTCACAGAAGCCTGTGTAGAGACTCGTCATTCTGGATTAGCACAAGTGTCGCCAGTGACTTTTCTGCAACGTAGCCACTGAGCTAAACAGTGTTGTCTCATAAACACTGGCATCCTCCTGTGTGACTGTATAGGCTTAGAGATCCTCAAGTCAGAGGACAAAGAAAGCCTCAAAGCAGCAGATGGAGAGGAGATGGAACGAAGAGAGGGGAATGCGCAGAGGGTCAGGGAAGTAAAGATGAGATTTGCATGGTGAAAAACTGTCTGCTTAATATAGTTACATCCCAATCTGTGTGGGGGCTTATCAATCCTCCACCCCTGCGGTTTAATTCTTTGCAGCCTTTTCATGATCTCTGTAAACTGAAAGGGGAACAGTAGTTTAGAGAGTCCTAAAAATAGACGGCGTAATATCCGGCGTTTCCACAGATAGAACGCTCTGGATTAACGCTCGCCGCTTCACAAATGCAGCGAACTGTGGGGTAATTACACCGAAATTTAGATAATGTTGTGTTGATGGTTCTGCACGGCTGAATAATGTGGAAATTCAGAAGGTAGGCTCTACATGAGTGATTCCACAGGGGAGTATCTATGCACATATACATGGGGAAAAGCAACTTCCATGTACATAAATACACAGATAAATCATTTCAATTTATGCATAACTCCCTTCCTCCTGACCGCCTGAGCCTCATTTGCATTCCGTCGCTGTCCGCCTTCCTGTGAGCATGTGTTTCCTGTTTGAAGGTGCTGTGTATGTCGGGAAGGGGGACCGAGTAGGGAGCAGGTACAGGAGCATCTACCTCTTTGATGAGGGCCATGAAGCGGTTCCCGAAGCGCCAAGGCTTGTGTCGGTTGCACTGTAACGAGCTGACAGTGATCTGCTGAGACTGCTGCACAGCCACGGCCACCACGTGTACAGCATCGTACATCAGCGCGGCGTCCGTCTGCAAAGGCAACACAGGGGGGGAAGGAACAGAGCGTTATTAACATTGAATGCGGTGCACGACTAATCACTGTGGCCTGGCAGGAACGAAATCTGTCCAGAATCATAGGGATATCAACACCATGAGGGCTCGCGCAACGCCTCGTATCAAAGCACATATGTGTGGATCCACATCTTGTCATGCTGTGGACATAATGGCCATACATATTTGATGATTTCACTGTTGACATATTATCCTGTGACGAGTGGCTGCCAAGCTTATACCAGGAATCCTGATTTTATTCTGCGTGCTAAAATAGTGTAACAAATCTAAAAGTTAAAAATAAAAAGGAATAACACCAAACATTTGCAGATTTGCATAAATATGCAACTAACATATATAACCTATAATCCAAATAATAATAATGTATTTGCAGACACTGTATATCTACTAACTAACAAAGACCACCAGGTGGGATGAACACAAACTTTTCTAATTTCACACTGCATCCCAGACTGTTTAAACAAAGCTCGGGACATAACGTCCAGCACACCAACAAAAAAAGTGCCAATATATTTTAGAACTGTTCGAGGTGAAGTAGCTCCAGAGCATTAGCACAGGTCAAGAAAACAGCCCATTCCAAACAGGCTAAACATGCACTGCAGTAGTGACAAATATACGTCATAAAGTTCCCGATAAAGATGAGTGAATGGTTCATCATTATTTACTTGGGTTTAAATGGAGCAATTCCTTCAAATACTTTTTCTTCTGAAAATCAACAGCCCTTAATAGGAGGTAAATTCCTTGTGCTAAAATAATAATAACGTAATACTTTATTACAAACTCAGCTCTACTTTACGGAACAAACAGCAGCAGCCAACTCTTCAAAGCAAGCCAGGACACTTTGTGCGTACAGTAAAGTGTGTACATTTAAATACATGCGCAGTATAGTGGATGCTATAGTGGTATGTCAATGCTTAAGAAATCCATGTCTGTAATACTGGAAGCACAACATATAAAATGAAAAGCTATCATTTGTCAATAATGTTCTTATTTAGTACCCTGACAGGAGACAAGGTTAAGCGAATTAAATAAACCTCTAAAACGCTCTCAGGCTTGATATGCCCAGACACCTTTTCCCCAGCCTGACTGTGTGCTACAATAATTTACTGTCTCCATATATTAATATAATAAAGTCCTGACAGCACACAATCGGCCCAAAGAGGAGTGTCACTGAAACTAGAGGTGCCAGTCATCCACGCTTCACGAGAGAAGTCCATAGTTCTGCAGTTCATCAAAAAAAAAATCTAATTAGTGTTTGTCTCGCTTGATTGAAAAGCAATCAAAACAGCTCTCCACAGTTGTTGCATGGAAATCATGTCCTAGGGTGCCTTGTGCTTTGGAAAGCATCGTCCTGCAAGAGAAAAGAAGGAATCACTCCTGAACCTGTTGTGTTTTTCCTTATTTGAGCCGTGATTGAGCGTTGGAATAAGACTGCAGCATAAGTGGCTGTTTGCCTATAATAACGTTGTGAAGATCCTTCAGTGGCTATTTGACGTGTGTGTGTGTGTGTGTGTGTGTGTGTGTGTGTGTGTGTGTGTGTGTGTGTGTGTGTGTGTGTGTGTGTGTGTGTGTGTGTGTGTGTGTGTGTGTGTGTGTGTGTGTGTGTGTGTGTGTGTGTGTGTGTGTGTGTGTGTGTGTGTGTGTGTGTGTGTGTGTGTGTGCGTGCGTGCGTGCGTGCGTGCGTGCGTGCGTGCGTGCGTGCGTGCGTGCGTGCGTGCGTGCGTGCGTGCGTGCGTGCGTGCGTGCGTGCGTGCGTGCGTGCGTGCGTGCGTGCGTGCGTGCGTGCGTGCGTGCGTGCGTGCGTGCGTGCGTGCGTGCGTGCGTGCGTGCGTGCGTGCGTGTGTGTGTGTGTGCAGCTGTATCTATATGCATGGGAGATGGCCAGAGATGTTTCAAAATGAATCACAGTCAATAAGTTTGCCTTCTTGAAATTCAGACGGGCTTCAGCGTGTGCCTGCAGGAGTGAGGTATTAATAATCAGTGCTTGTTGAAGGAAAGGCACTGTGAGGGATTTTTTGCAGAGCGGCTGTCACCTCGAGGTTGTTAAGCGTGCGTGTTCGTGGCTAGTGTTCGTGGTCTTCATAGTTATTAAAGGAGCAGTCGATGCAGCATTGGTTATAGATCGAATCATGCCCGATCAAGCATCTCGTGTGCAGGTGGAAATGTTTATGAACCGCATTAGAGAGTTGGGAACACCATGATCATCCTTTGGCTCCTAAGAATACTCACACGTATACTCATACGAATTTAGCAGTGGTGTAAGTGTACATTGTAGCACTTAAGGGGCTGGTGTACGATGAAAACTTAAATTGAGTAACCAAAACATGGCTAAAAAAATTACGTTTTCATCTTCCGGAGGGCAATAGCTTGGTAGATTTCATGGTAACTAACTACTTCAAATGTTATATTTATTGTGGCTGTTGGCCTTATGATTGGAGTAAAGGATAGTTTCTAAAAATGTCAACTCATTAACAATCCTCTGGGGTCTGTGATAACCCCTGTTGATGTGTGAACTCTCCTTCAGTGTAATCCTTGTATATTTGCTCACAGAGACCGGTAGAAATTCAGAGGCCTTTTGATTTAAACATTTGCAGCAGCCATCAACTCAGTCATTCAAACAGTGAGGACTTGAAGAAAACAGACTCTAAAATGGGGGAAGCCATCGGACAAGCTGGATCCAAATGAGAAAACATTGAGGTTTCTTCTTTGAATCCATGTTGCCACAAACATAAGTATCAGTTGCTAAGTCATGTCTCCTGAGGGGGTTAAGTAGGTTGTTAAGTTATTACTTCCCAAAAAGAACCAATAGCTGATATTGTTCATGTGACTTCAAGAGGTTATTTTCAAGATGACAGTCTTCGGTTCACAATCTGACTTTTGTCCAACACTCCTGTATGTGTCTGGGTGAAAAGGAGATCAGGTGACTGCCTGCTTCACAGCAGCCCGTCTTTCTCTCAGCGGGGGGGAGCAGGCGCTGTCGCTCCATGATGTTCACACTGCCATCCATTCTCTCCCTTTTAAACCACCCAGGCCCGCAGGGACCTCATAATAGCAATGTGACACCCTGTCAGTCAATCACAGCACTGATACTGTGAGCAGGGGGAAGCCAGCAGGATTAGCTGGGCAGAGGAAGTGAACTTGTATTCTCACCCACACAGCTGGGACTTGGCTGGCTTCACTTCATGATGATGAGGATGGGTATTTTGGGGGTTTAACAAAAGCCTAAGCCGACAAAAAGATATTCCAGCTGAAGCATTTCGGTCAATACAGTGTCAAAGTTAAAGAAGTATTTCATGAATTAAACACGCTCTTAATTAAAATCCAATTGTGTTGGGTGGCGTGCGGAAGTGCATGGAGATGAGCGTGAGGCTTGCTGGAGGAGTTCTGGCAGCAGACATTTGTGTGCCTTTCTCCTTCTCCCCGCTGCAAGCCTCACAAGTACCCGTCAGGCAGACTCGCAAATGATTTAGCAACACCGACACTTCACTCTATAAACATCTCATTAAAATCAATTATGACACTCCTGAATGAAATTAAAGCTAAACGCTTTAAAAGCTGCTTTTCCCTTGTGTCAGCCGTTACGAACATTACCCCCGACGCTGTCTATTTCTCCAGCTTATTGTTGCCTCCATTCCCTCTCTACCTGTGTGTGTGTGTGTGTGTCGTCCTCATCTCTCTCTCACACAGGCACACACACACGCACACACACGCACGCACACATGCACACACGCACTAACCCACACACACACACACATGACCCTAACCAGCTAATCAACTCTGCCACAGATTCAAAATGGTAAGAAATAGCGAGGCTGATATACAGCATGGCTTTTGTAAACTCTAACTTTTAACTGACGTGAGGATTAAGGTTCTGAAGACTGATAAACACCAGCACTGTGAATCTTAACAAGCCGGTGTCAGTGTTTTTGCACAAACATTCTCTTACTGTCACCTTTTCATTAAACATGGTAGGTTTCCAAGCCAAACAATTTGAATGATGCCAACATTCTCTTGTTTTCCTGCCAAGTCGGGTAAAGACTGAAAATAAACACAACCTTCCAATACGTCACTGTGTTCTGATGCTGTGACAGGTTTGTCTACATAGATAGTTGTGTATTCACGTAGACGAGTTAATAACATATTGAGAAAAAAAAGGCAAATTCCTCACGTATATTCCTACTTGCACACTTTATATGAAAAGCTTTTTATTATTGCTTTGTTCCTTGAAACTGTTCCTGTGGCCTCAAGCTATTTATTATTCTTGCCGGTGGAATCTTAATCATCGGAATTATAATATTTTCAATTTCTTTTACCCATTTTGGTTATTTTTGCATATATAAATTTTTGCAGAAAGGATAAAATGGGCCCATAAAAACCCTCTACACATGCAGAAATGTTTTGATCCTGACTGTGTATAACTAACACAGGATTAACACTTGATTAATGATTATGAAATCTTATTGCTGTCCATGTTTTGGTCAGAATGGTGTCAGAGGTGTTGCAGGTAAAAGATGTTCCAACATGTGGATCAAACAGAATGAGGTCGATGCTAGCCCTTCTTTAAAGTCTGACAGTGAAGACAGTGATGGATTTATTCTGAAGTTCCTCTCAGAAAGCGGGACACGAGGCCGATAGCAGGTTTTCCAGAGCCTTGGAAGAAAAAAATAAAAAGCACGAAGGAGGAGGTGTTGGGGGGTGGAGGCTATCTTTAAGGTTGATTCCTAACGCGGTGAAGGGTGGAGCTCCGCTGGTCACACAGAAAGCTGCGGTCACACTGCTCTGGCTCTTTTGATTGAAACATAAACACCCTGAGAGATGAGGGCACGCTCAGGAACAAGTCGAGGAAAGCAGGCGAGAGAGTGTGTGTGTGTGTGTGTGTGTGTGAGGGAGATTTAACACTAGCCCTCTCTCCCTCTCTCTCTCTCCTCTCTCCTACTTGGAGGGATTAAAAATTGAGCGTGTTTTGTTCTCTTTGGAATCTCTTAGAGGTCTTAGTCATGACTAGGTCACTCTTTGCCATCAGCAGTTCTTGCTATTCTCAGCACTGTACACACAAGCTGCATTGATATGTCATAAATTATTTCATCCAGTGCATACCAGCATATTCTCTGGTGTCAGGAGGGACAGAGAGCCGGGCTGAGAGTGAGTCAGATACCTGCTCCTATCTCTTCTTCTCTCCTCAAATCCTAATTGAAGGAAAAACTCACTGAGACTGCATATTTCTGAGTCATTTCACAGAAAATAATACTGATAACTGAAACAGGCATGCCGACTAACCCAGCGCTGCATCCAGCACCAGACTTCAAGAACTAAATTAATTCCATTAAACCCACCAAATAATATGGGTAATATACATTTTTTTCATTGTTTAAATTATATTCTTCTTAAACAGAAACTGTTTCATTGCAAAGAAAGAAACTTACAGTGGCAAATAGAGGTCATAAAAGCAAATAGAATAGTTTTGTTGTTTTGAAAATGATATGCCTTAATATGGGGAAATTAAGAGTACATCTTCAAGGGTTATCCTGTGAGACCGATAGAGATAGTTTTAGCTTGAGTGATCCCTACAAAGGCCAGAGCTCAACTGATCCATCTAATTCAGAGATACACTAAACACAAATAAATAAACTGAAATAGATCGGAGACACAGACCTGTGTCCCCGGTGCACCTATAAAACTGTGATGGCTCCAAAATCTGCAGAGCTGAAGCCATAAAAACATGATGTAACTGAACCTACATGCTGAACTCCTGCCTCCACCGTCAACAATCATCCCTGTAGCTCAGTTTAAAGAGCAATGCAGCGCCCTGTTTCAGCCCCAACACGCCCCTGTTACATATTCATAAATATACAATTCAAATACAGATCACATCCTCCTCCCACTGTTACCCTGACGACCACTGACCCTCCCAAATATCTCCCTCCCATGTTTCATCCTCGTCCCCAAAGCCAAAAAGCTAAAATAAATATTTCTACAGCTACACCTCAAGCCTCGCTCCATCTGTTTCAAACCACAACTGAAAATGAGAGTTACACATGTCACCATCCCTGTCGAGGTCTGGATGGGTGCGTGAGAATATTGTCATTGAGTTGTTGTTCAGCTCTGGAGGGAATCTTTAGGGGATGTGCAAACAGACAGTCACATCTCCTCCTTCACTGACTTTCCATTACACTTTTTTTTCTCATTTTAATCCCTACAAGACAAAAATTTGTTTTCTGTCAGACTCTTACAAGCAACTATGTAACAGATGTGTTGTAAATCACAAAATGATGTGGTATGCAAAATATTTACTTTTAATATTATGAGACTGACAGGATGCTCACAAACAAACCGATTAACAGGTTGATGCTGTTTGACCAATAAAAACCCACCTCGTGAAAATACAGCACAGATGGATTCTGTGCAGCTATAGAGCAGATTTGAGCGCTGGCATGTACAAGTATGAGGATAAACAACATACAGTCAATATTATATGTACTATATGTATACAAAAACAAACATGAAAGACTGAATGCTGCAAAGCTCTGACTGGTGCTTGTAGTGACTGGTGCTTGTAAGACCTTGAGCGTCGCCACTGAAAGGACGTGTGCACCCTGACAGCCACAAGAAAAGCATTCTCCTACACACATTACACACTGAGGCTGTGCAAACAGGGACGCTGATGGTTTAAAAAGGCTTTTAGTAAACATTTAAATAAGAATAAAACCACAGGTTTCACATTTGAAGCTAAGAGACGCTTTGGAAGGGACTGCAATTAACTCCCCTGCACCAACTCTACAGCAGTTATTTGTGATTTGTGTTGGAGGTATTTTTGAAGGAGGAATAGTAGGAGTGTGGATAACATGTGAAGTTTCACAACTGAAGTGTGAAGTTTCGTAGTTTTTTAAGTTTCACAATAGCCGAGCTCTCACTTCTTTCATGAAAAACATCTACACGAGCAGTGGATGTGTAAAATGTTCCTGGAGGTCAGAGTAGTGTGAGAGCTCCTCCCACATTTTATCAGCATGTCTGATGATGTTAGTATGAAACCGTGCAGTGACACATGCTGAGATCACATACAGAGATATCGAATATGAAATATCATAAATCTAGCCAGTAAATATGCTTGTGTCCTGGTCAACACGATAATTATTCATACTAGGCAGTTTTCTTTATATTAGAACAATTCAGGCGTTATATGTTTGTCCTTAATTATCTTAATACGAAATAAAAGGTACCAAAAGTAGAGTGCAATACCGCAGCTAAAAAGGAAGTGAGACATAATTTTTCCTTTAAATATGCTAAATTGTCCTTTGCTTTCAGTTGGCTAATAATTTGACTTTTTTTAGGAAATATTTTCTCTATTTATTGCGTTTTGTTGTTTTATGAGAGCAGTGTGTCTTTTTTACACAGCTACTGTTTTTCAAGAGTATGATCCTGTGATTAGATGGGACACTATTGACACATCTAAAGAAGATTGATGTGCATACTGTAAAAATGAATCAATAATAATAAGTAAAGAAAGGGTATTTTTCAGAGCAGACATTCTGACAGGAAAAGTCAAACAAAAGTAAAAGGCAACAAGACTGTTAAGAAAAATCTACAATATAATATCAGCAATATAGAGTCATGTAGCTATAAAAAACCTCAAAGATTCACTTGAGAGATGTGAGCTGTCATTGGCTTTGAAGAAACACTTTTTTTCAGTTAGGGCCTCACATGTGATGTTCACAGGATCAGGCTGAAACAGTTCAGGCTCCTTCAACACTCTCGGGAGGCGATCTGCCACACTGATGTGCGTGTGTGTGTGTGTGTGCGTGCAAGCTTGTGTGTGTGCGTGTGTGTGTGTGTGTGTGTGTGCCGACACCAGCTCTGTGTCTTCTTTAGCCTGAAATTCACATGTGATTGCAACATGTATAAAATGCCTGGATTTACTGACAGCTGACTTGATTTTATTGTTTCTAGACGTTATTTTGCGTTCGTAGATAGTGAGAAAGAGAGAGAGGGCTGATCCACTGGCTCTTCCCCTTGAGGTCACCTTTACTGTTTTACTGGAACTGGATTCACGCTGTAGTTGTGGCAGTGCTAACGGAAAGCAGTTGGTTGCTTAGTTACAGAAAATACTATGATCGAGGATCAGCGATATTAAAAAGAAAAAGTAATGATTTCTTAAGAGTTCGCATCAACCAACATTTTCTGCTGGTGGTTGAGTCAAGTGACTGAAAGTGGTTTATAAGGACCAATCAGGAAGCCATTGAAGGTGACTACATCATAGTTTCCAAAAGTCTTAATTTCTGCCCATGCAGAGTAAAACATTGCCCAGGTTTTTCTCAAGTGACTGGATTAAAGTGGACACCAGGCCTTAACAAGTTTTAAAATCAGTGTGCAACGTAAATGACCATCTAATCTGTATTTTAATAGAAGAGGAGCTGTGACTGAGCTGCAGGCAGATTATGTGTACATTCTGCATGACCCTCTAACAATGACCATTCTGAATCAAGGTAATGCTGAACTTGCCTGTAGGAAAACCGATCATATACATTTTTTATGTTATATCTTCAAAGGCTTTTTTTTCTCCGTAAACAGAGACTTCGGCCTCCGGCTCAAGAAGATGGATCTAAAATGGGATCTTACATAAAATGTCTTTAGTTCAATGTCTATAACTCTCAAAACTAACAGACGCAGTATTGTGTGGATACTTTATTTTATCTTTATTTGTCTAAATTCAATTTTAAAAGGTGCATTAATTCTGTACAGAGTCAAGACACTGACCCAACACACTGTACATATCCAGAGACTTGAGTTATTATAAGCTTATTAGAACTAATCAATGATAAAGATGCATCCCATTCCTGAGCCACATCCACATCACTTCCTTTCCTTTTAGAAAGGCAATGCAGATGTTCACAGAGTCACTTTCATTTTAAGGAGCTTGCCTTGCTCCAGGCGGACGACTTTTTACATTTAACTCTTTTCTGGATTGCATTTAGATTGTTTTTTTTAAGAGCTACATGCATAAACGACCACCAGTGACCACCTTGATGCTGCTATTGTGACCATAAAGATGCTTAATTGTGATAACACCATAGATTTATTTTCTGCACCTCATCAGTCATCAAAAGCTGATTGTACTGTACGAACCAGTCGCCCCCAGACCAGCAGGTGAATCACCACGTGACAACCTTTAAAACTGCAACACAGACTCAGCAGTGGAACAACAGCAACCACACAACGCACAGCCATGGAACATGTGCACAATCAGCACCAGGAGGACACAGCGTGCAATAAAATCACTCAACACAATTCGACTGCGGCAATAAACACAAATAAGCCTGAGACTGCAACAATGCAACAGCAGAAGAATCCGAGCTCTGCATACCAACTGCTTTGATTAACTAACTCAAAGGGAACGTGTATAAGGAGAGGACACAAGAGATACTAAAATGAAATCACGTCAGCACATTAATGATGCTGGAACACCTTTTACTACCTTTTATGAGCTCATACAGTTTATGGGAAATTAACTCTTTAGTTTCACATTAGCACAAGCAGTGGTGTGGTACACAGGCATAGTAAAGACTGTCTGAAGAGCCATTTCGAGGTTAGTTATTAAAGTGTATATTAATATGCTTAGCTACCAAATAGCCAGTGTGTAGTTGCAAGGTTTGAAAAGCTTATATTTGGTTTTGAGCAAAGAGAAAACGATTAGGAAATTAACTGAGCATTATTTTAACCCAAAAAATAATCCCTAAACAGTATTAAAATCGTGAAGCTAACCGAATCCAAAACCAAGGCTGTTTCATATTATAGAACTACTCTCTGTAGTTTGGATTTTTGGGGAATTATTTTCCTTCTGCTGATGGAGCCATCAGTTCCGAGGGAAAAACAATGTTCGATACTTTGTTGTTTCATTTTGAGGACTTAAAGAATAAAGTTATCACGCTGTCAATCAATTCACAAGAACTGGACCTCGCTCCCTGTGTTACTGGAGCCAATGGACTTGCATTGGGAACAAGCTCATATTTGCCTGACAATACTGAGTATTGAGTTCTCAAAAGTATACAGTGACCAGTGGCAATTATAAGTTGTGTTTTTGTTAATAATTAAAAGTATGGTTTTGAATCTCTGGCCTTAAAGAGAAAAGTTAATATACAAGACTTTGAAAAACTTTGTGCTTTTCTAAAATATATCAAATAATATATTAAGTCAAAAATAGTGTATGATGTTAAGATTTATTCAGATAGTGTATACTATTATGCAGTATGCTGTCAGAAACACTTACTAACTGCTGGCTGTGTTAATACTGTTATACAGAGCTATACAGTTAGTATCGATCACCATTTTTCTCTTTGGATAAAATGAATGTATGCAGCCATGACCCAGATACACGTATCTGCATTTATACATTTGATATATTTATCTTGTTTTCCATGTTCATCCCCAAAAATAAACTGAAGCAGAGAAAAACAGAGTCTGATCCTCCTCTCCGACATCGGCAGTAACGCCATTAAAGAGATGACAGTGACAGTGAGAGAGAGAAGAAAGAGCATGTCACTTATTCCCTCCATTAGTTTCATTAGTGCAGGAGGATGAGGCAGATTAAGACCGCAGCGGGTTGGATGATGATGCGATTTGGCAGGGTTATCTGTTATTCCAGGCCCGGCCATTTTGGCGCCTCTGGTTTGGCTGGGTTATAATGTGATGTGATGCCCGGGCCCTCGGGGGCTGCACTGCTGTTGCTACCAGCCTCTCTGATTAAAATCTGCTCTCACCAGCCAGCCTCAGTCTGGATGCCCTCGTGCTCCCCTCTCATTTCCATCCAATGCTGTGCAGCTTTCACTTCCCATCCCGCATGATGTCACAGAGAGGGGCCGTGGACTTTGGGAGGCCAAGATGGGCCAGACGTCTCACAAGCCCACACCCGCGTGTTGTTGAGGAGGTGAGATAAAAAGAGAAAGATGTTCAAATAATAATAAATAAAAAAAGTGTTTCTGAACCGATGGCGGTAAAATGCACATCGTTATCTTTTATCTGAAGGAAAGAATGGTCCAGGCCATGGTGTTAAATTACTGACACACAAGCCTGTGAGAGTTGTAATACGGTTGTTCTCATATAATATTAATAAGGCCTCAAAGCCGATGGACCTATCATGTGGTTTGCATAACCTCATGATAGGTCCATCCTCTCTGATTTCAAATCACTGTTTTGTCAAGTGGATGTTTGCTGTCATACACTGTTTGCATGTTTTGGTATGTTACACGAGTGCACATCAGGTTTTCTTTGACTCAGATTCAAATTATCCCTTAAAGTAAACATATACTTACACATGGATGTGATGACTGCATGTGCTTGTTCCCCTGTACTGATTATTGTGTGCAAACTGAAAGCTATGGCTGTGATACAATGGAAAACAGTCGTTGCCTAACTGATCTGATAAGTATCAGCTGCAATCCTTCATAAAAACAATCTTTTATGTCAATTATTGGAAAAATTATAAACAAAAGTAAAAGCACTATGGATAAGATCCTGTATATCAAGCAGTGATATTGGAGGTATATTTACACAGAGGATATACAGATGACATAACCTCAGTGTCCTAAATGGGAGGTAAGGCCCTAAGCACAGTGATGGTCGAGGCAGTGAAGTAACAGAACTCTACACTGGAATCATTTCAGTTGCTTTTTCCAGTCATCCCTCTCCAAGCTACACTTCAGTTTGGGTTAAAACGGCTGACTACACCAACAGTGTGATGGCTCATGATTTACATACGTGACTGGGACCTGAGGCGTATCTCGCAGGCTTCAAGTGCTCTACTGGGGTCTGCTGGCTGCTGCAACACATTTTAGCCCACAGCAACGACAATGTCTAAATGCATCCAGTGCAGACGGAGGAGTGAGGCTGCAGCTGCTGCTGCACAGCCGATGTGCTGATTTTGTTGCATTGCAGGATTTACAAGGTCTCTGGGTGCCGGTGCAATTTTCAAGGAACATTTTTGGGAGATTCGCATATTTGCTTTCCTGCCGAGAGTTTGATGAGAAGATTCATATCACAGCAAATAATGAGAAAAAAACATTCAGCTGAGACTTCAGAGATTTACTGGTCCCCGTCAAAAATACACCGGTGTATAACCCTCCATAACACTGCACTGTGGATGGAACTTTTCTGTGATGATATGTGTAAACAAACTAAATATAACAAGATAATTTGAGCGCTTTGCAAGTGTTAAGTTGATTTTGTTACTGTTGGCAGTTGGCTTGCGGGCCGTTTTTCCTTTTTTTTGGGGGGGGGCGGGGGGGTGGCTCATTATCTTTGCTCACTCCAAGTGTTACTTTGTCCATTCCTGCTATCTTTAATGACATCAGAGTGCACCTGAAACCTGCGTGGCTCTCTACAAACTTACATTCCTATGCACTAGAAATCCCAGCTCTTCAGCAAATAAAGGCCATTAAGCAATCAAATACATAAACAGACACTTGTCATCAATGTTTACACACTTTCTGTTGAGACTAATGCAAATCTCTGTGCTACTGTTGCACATGGTAAAACATGTTTCAATATCACATTCATAGTGACATTTTAGGTGAGACACACACACATACACACGGATTGTACTTCATTGGAATCAGTTTGGGTTTAGGGAAGTTCGACATGCTGACCAGAGGACCTTCTGATTAGTAGATGACCCCTAGTATACCTACTGAGCCACAGTTCCTCCTTTGAATATGACCTTTAACAACAGAATCCGACATTTTAGTTTCTCCAAAAAGTAAGAGACATTTGGAAACCGCATTTAAACCAGCATGAAACATTCAAATCTTACACGGCAGAACTCATATCTAATCAAGCTCAAATGAAGCATATTTATGGGTTTTAATGAATGACTGAATCTTCTTTGACTAAAAGCTTCACTATTCCAGAGAGCTGAAGTTCGTGCCAGCTCCGTAGCGGCTACAGAGGCAAATGGAAGGTGAGGGGCTGTGGGAGGTTATCAGAAGGTCACTGTGGCTGGAATCATTGAAATGTATCCTGAGAACTGAGGAAAGCGCTGTGGGTGTTGAGCCACACAAGCTTACTCCACCACAGTCTCCCTGAGCAGTCTCACCAGATAATGAGACAAGACGAATGCCACTAATTGGGGCTTGAATAGATGGTCTCTGCCTATTGGACAACTTCATGTATTCAAGGTTAGTCCACTTTTCTCACTGTGGAAACTTGACTCAGCCTCTGTCTTTGGTGCAAACAACTCATTCGTGCAGCCGTCATGATACCTAGGATAAAAGTTGATGTGTGGAGCTTGAGGGCGAGGGTGAGCGGTTCACTTACTGTCCAGTTCAGTGTTGAAATGGGACAGACAATGATTTAAGGCACACTGAATGTGGTATGATGCCCAGTGCCTCTTGGTATTTTATCGCACGCTCAGCCCAAAATGCCGCACCGATGAGACAGGTCAGAGGAGAACAGAGAGGCTGGTACAAGCCGATGCACAGAGCCATATCTCAGCCCAAAGTCGTTGTGATATCTATGAACTACAACAGAAGCTAAAGGGACATGCAGTATCATAAGCTATAGGACCATGAAGCCAGAGTGGGCAAATTATCCTAAGAAGTGGATTAACAAGGTAAATGGATGGTTCCCACTCTGGTGAATCTTTGTTCATCCCAAGGCAAGTTGGCTCATCTCACGCATCATGATATGGGTTCACGCCTACCCAGCCTGGTGCCATTTAAATGAACCCGGATTTTATTGAAAAGCTTCACAATAAATAAGCACTTTTTTTAATACAGCTGTTTCTTAGAAGTAACTATTGAGCTTAACCTGTCAGTGTGGATAAGGTGTCCTTCATCTGCTAAGGACAGGCAGCCTTAACCTTAATGACTGGTGTTTGAATATGAAAAAAGTTCTATTGTCCTGTTTAAATGCAGCAACATCTACAGTTCAACAGCAGATAAAGTCAGGACTTCATAGGTCCCTGTATGCTAGTCGGTAATAAGAGGCTGAATTTATAGTCACAACGAGGGAGTTAAAAGTCTGAGTTATGTCCTAAATCATTGTTTTGCGTCTCTTTACAACATGACAAGGCAGCTGTATTTCTTATTTGTAATTGTTCAGGGCCCACTTGTAAAACTACAGGCACCACTAAGCTCCACTCGTTTCCACAAGCAGGACTCTAAGCTCTGTTGTGTGAAATCATTGCTTTACTCATGGGTGACATTTTTTGTGAATGAAAGCGCCCGACGAATGGAGCAGAAACAAGCAGCCTGACGTAGGAACTTTGTGAAAAGTTCAAACCTCACAAACATGCACGTCCTCTAGTGCTGGTGGTACTCGTTGAGATAGGTGGAGGATTAGGGCAAGTCACAGAGATTGATGAATGTGATTTTGAGAAATGGGACCTAGCAATATAAAATTTAGGATAACATCCTCGCAGTATTCTTTTATGAGATTGACTGTCATTGCTCAGAGATCAAACGGCCCAGAGTGTCATGATAATAAAGGGTATGTGACAGGATGAAGTGGAACCCTACCTAATGGCCACTTAGATGCTGTTGACTCAGCAAGAGATCATTGTGATACAAATTATTCGAAAGGCTTCAATGAATTCATGCAGTATGACGGCAAAAGCACATTTACACCTGGTTAACATGTGCCGGCTGCAGTGCACTTCATTCAGGCTAACTAGAATAAAGTTTTATAGATCAAATAGTATTTAGTTTCAAACCAGAACATAATATAGATATCACCCGTCAGGAACTGGCACACTATCAGCTTGCAAAGCAAACATAAAACCTGTTTAGAAATGAAAAGAGCAGATTGTGAGACGGGAGCAGAGTGGACTGCCTCCGGGCTGTTGTTGATTTCTGCAACTCTGCCCGCGGCTAAGATTCCAGATGGTCTTCATACTCTTTAACTACACTCAACTCAAATGTTTTCTCCAAAATAATTCCCATGGCAACCATTTTTCCCCCCATTCAACGTTTGGCGTCAGTGACCTGTCCTTTTACCTCTTAAACTAAAAGCAATTTTGCGTCTGGGAGATATAATGGTGAGTGAAAGAAATGAGCAGAAACAACAGAAAAGAAAGGCAAAAAGGGGGGGGGGTGACATTGCCTCACTCGTTATGCTGTCGAATTGTGTCATGATAATGTGCCTCAATATGAGAGGAAATTGACTGTGTAAAACCAAATCATCACTGTGGCATGGCTTTCCTTTGTAATGACAATATGTGTCTCCCCGTTCCCATCAGCGTGCATGCCTCCTAAAACGACGCCAGGAAATGAGTCCTGAAGATGACTGCTGGCTGCCACTGAGAGTGATAGAGATGACAGGCAGGGGATCACCACAGGACAACAATGTGCAGAGCATGGCTGGGCGGGACCATTGGATTGGATTATTCGGGACACAAAAGGCAAGGGCTCGCGGGATTCAAGGCCTGGTGGTGAAAATGGCAAATTACAAGATCACATCAGTTGCATGCCTGAACACATTACAGTGGAACAAGCTGAAACATCGGTAGTTAGAGGCTCAGGCTGAAAGATGAAGATAGTTCTGTTGTACAGCTATCGCATCAATGCAGGCCAACGGTTATAAGATGTAATTAGTCTACAGTATTAAAACATCAAAATTATACGACACTAAATATATACACTGCTCGGTTCATTCAAATCTGCACGTAGGTTGTGATGAGAGGTTCTGTTGTCATCACTTCTCTTTGTTGAGCTGCTAGTCACATGTCAACCTGTCACACAATCATTGCTGCTTGGTTTTAATGAAGATGATGATCATGAATTTCAGCCAAGGCTCTTCTGCATTTGGGTGCAAAACAAAATGTAAAATTATACTAAATATTGTTTGGTGCTTCATTTTATATATCTGTACAGTGGAAACCATATTTTTCGTAGGTGACCATTAGCCCAACATAAACAATGAATTGCTGGTGTGTACCATAAATAAACTTGTGTTTGTCCTTGGGTTTTACTATAATATTATCACTCTCAGTCAAGGGAGAAATAAATACAAGAAACATGTCCTCATATATTGTCTGCATTTCCACGACTGGTGCTGATGAATGACTCACCCTATCCAGAAAATAAAAGCAAAACAAGCAGCAGTGAATATTAAAACCAAATACAAAGTGAGTCAGGGACATAAAACCAAACATAACTGAGAGCATTTCATATCTGATAGCAGACTTTCACACCGCCACGGGCAAACACTAACATCTATCCTCGTGAGGACGCTTGACTGTCCACATTAATTCACAGTCCCCTGCAGTGACGCTGCTTACACAGCCTCAGCCCTTTGTTCAGCCTGAACTGAATCCTAACCTCAATGCAGCTGCCTGAAGACGGGAGGGTTGGCCGAGTGCTGTCATTTTGCAGAGTTTCCCAAATTTGAGTTCCACAACTTTGATTTGTTCTTTTTCTTTGACATCAGTGATGGTCGCTGCATTCAGGTTCACTTTAATAAATTACTTTTAGATACTATGGAAAAATAATTAAAAAGAACTGAAATGAATTAATTATGCAAAATTCAGTCATCTTTACTGCACAATGTATTATTTAGCAATTGAACACATTGTCATACATATTCCGAAGTGGTTTGAAGTGGATACATAACTCCATGAAAGCCACACATGAAAATATCAACTATCCCCAACACCCAAAACATTTTGTAGAAAAGCTACAGAAAAAATGTACAATGGACCATAAAATATTTCAAAACTTAGAAGCACAATAACACACAACAATAAATAAGAGATTACAGCCCCAGAAGCACAATGATCCGGCTGTAAGACGGCGCTGAAGACTCGTGCTGCAATATCATATCTGCTTGGACTGCATCCTCACCTCAGAGGAACAGATATCTCCCTGCTTATATTAATTAGCAATGCCTAATAGATTTTAATTATTCCTCTGTTCATCATCTTCACTCATTCTCCTTCTCCGCGATTACTACAACTGGTGATATGCTATTATTTTTCTAATCCATTTTTCCGTGAAGCGCACAGTGAGAATGTCCCACTCACCTCTCCTCAAGCAATTTTTTGGGTTGTCGGAACAATCACATGATTAAATAGAGACAATGATGCAAGTTTCAATTCACAAATTGGAAAAGCTAATCCTCTGCTTAAGATTTCCAGAGGGGGCGGGAGATTGAAGAATCTGCCGAGGGAGCATGTTGGGGAAATTGTGCTATAGGAACTTTCTGCAGGCTTGTGGAGGCATGTATATAAATTCAACAGTTTATTAGGTACACCTAGTATTAATAATTCATTCTGTATTAGGTTTCTGTTATTTTACCTACCCTATAATACCATAAATGGGGCGGACAAAAGGGCAGCATTAATTGCCGGACTGCTGGTCTGGAATGCATTTGTTTTAGCCTGGTGTTCCTAATAAACTGCACACTGAGTACATCTGTGAGGGCCGGAGCAAATAAAGGGAGATGTAAGCGCAGGTGGAGAGTGAATGGATGTGTGACGGCACACTCGTTTTTAAATCAAACCCATCCCATATTTTATTTGCAGTCATTTAAATGGTGATTTATAGAGGATGTGTAGCCGTGCGTGACATTTAGGAAAGGCCTGTCTTTCCCCGTCTGTGTTTCATCAAACTAACCAACCCACTTCCTCCACATGTAATTAGAGAGCCTTTTAATTAGAGCTGAGCCGAAGGATGGCTTGTTATCTGTCATGTCTGCAGTGCGCAACCTCTATGCAGCCATTCACGAGCACCACACAGCCCACTGGAACCACCAGATGAAGCAGGAGAGAGATGGAGAAAGGGTTTATAAAAACGCTATGCAAACGTTTCCTTCTGCATTCACCCAATTCTGTCTCAAATTGTGTGTGATGATAGAAGAAATGTTCCTCCCTGCACCGGGCTATAAGATAGGATTACATGGAATTGACATGTTCTAACTTTCAGTTACAGCCAGCAGAGTCACATGTTTATAAAAAGATAAAAGGGAAATTAAATCCTTGGATCCCTTGGGTCAGACAAGGTTTGTATTTCAAGGTAATTAAATCCAAATGCAATATTGATGCTGTAAATAGTGGTAAATGATGATGCATGTACATCCATCCATTTTAAATATCAGTTTTTCTGGTGGAGTCAACGCTTAGTTTTTTGACAGAGCTCTCAAACAGCCCTGGGTCACTGCTGTGCTGATGTTCTCTCCCCCACGTCTGGAAAAATCTGGAACTTTCTAAGGACGAGTGCTATAACAGATCGAGGAAGCTAAAACAAATGTCTGCACTACTGTTGCACAAATCTTGATGGACTACCTGCCATCAACTTGAAGGTCAGTGACTGACAGTCCACCGTAGACCAACATATCTCCAGCACCAGACTAGCACTTAGTGAAGTGCTCCATTAAGAATTCTAGTGCTGGAGAGAGAGTTTAGTCAAGATCATATCGCCTCTGTCACAAAAGAAAGAAACTACTTCCACCAAGGCCAAACAATCACATATGTCGGATTTTTACATCAAACATTAAACATTTCCGGAGCAGAATTATTGAAAAACGTGAAGGTGAGTGACTAAACCTTCTTTGAAAAGCCCCTTTTCACTGGATCTAAACCGCAGTTGAATGGATTCTTTGCTGGCCAATTCCCCATTCATCCAACAATTCTGGTGAAAACCGGCAGGTGCCTGATGCATGATCTTGCTGACGGATAAATAGACAAGTGAAAACATCACCACCTCAGTGGAGGCTAAAAAAAGACAGAAAAATTACTGACAACGTCCACGTCCATTTCTACGTAATCTTGAAGTGTGCAAATACTGTCACGGTTTTGTCTTGAGTGTTTATTTTCTGCCTCTTTATGAGAGTGTTTCCAGTTTAATTATTTCCTTCTTGTGTTTCATGATGATCCCTTTGTTTATGTTGTTTATGAGTTGTGTCTGTGTGTCATGTTTGCCCACTCCCTGTGTTCTGTTTCCTCTTTTATTTTGTAGTTTCTGCTCCCAGTGTGCTTTCCTTCTTTACTTCCGGTCTTTGTGATTACCTGCACCAGTCCTCATGAGTTCCACCTGTGTCTCTGTGCTTCCCCTTGTCGGTTCCTTGTCGTTATAGCTGTCTTAACGTCTGTCTCACTGCCTGTCGTTATGTTTTTCCTATGCCTTGTCTCCTGCGCTGGCCTGCTCTGCATCCTCTCTGTAAGTTCCTGGTGTTCTCCCCTGTGCTCTTAGTTGTTCTTTCAGTCTAGACTTTTCTGTGAGATTTCACTGTTTGTTGTTTTTTCTCTGGACATTCCTATTCAAAGGGCACCTCCTGTTTAAACTCTGCATCCTGGGTCCATCTGCTTAAACACACCTGACACAAAACGATGTCATATTCTCCTGGCAACCCCAAAAAATGTCAGCATCTAAACAAATGAAAAACCCTAACCTTACCAAAACATCCAAGCTACAGCCGGTGGGTAGATCAGTGCAGACGGGGTCCTACACTGATAGCCTGCAGTGTGAAGAAACAACAGAAGTACTACCCTTTGTATGAACTTTCAATCCAATGCCCTCCAACTCTCCCAGTGGTTTCTTTATGAAACCCTTTGTGAGCTACAAGTTTCTGATCTCTCTGAACCTGGCATGGTCATTAGTGATCAATACACATTAGATATAACTCATAGTAATGCTTGCAATAACAACTTGTAACATCCGGGGGACTGTTTCACAGAAAAAAGCAGCAAAAATCTCGGATCACTTAAGAAAATGTCAGGCAGATGTCTACGACAGGAAACTCATTACTAAGAATCTCAGCATGACTCCCTAAAGTCACCACACTTCAATCAATTTATTTTCAGCAGCGTGCGGTTCCAGGCAGCAGGGAGTTGCTATTATCATAAAAACTCAAATCCCGGTTATTCATAAAACCATTGTAGCTGACCTGATCGGGCACTACATTCACATAAGTGCCTCAATTTCCAAAAGCATTGCTAATCTTAAAGGTCCAAACAACAAAGGGTCCGCCTTTTTCACTCGTGTTTTTCTCATTTTTCAACATTGTTGACAATCTTATCTTAATTGGCTTGAACAACCTCCTAGACTTGACTTTATCTGTATATCATTACCACTTTAAAACAATACATGTTGGAATTTGGCCTTGACAATAAGTAGCAGATAACAAATTATTATAAACAAGGGAATCATCCCTCCCCAAGTCACTCTGCAGGGGAGTAGTGTTCATTTGTGAATTCCAGCTATCACATCCCTCACTAGCTCACCAACACTGACTTTGAACTGGCTTTGCTCCAACTAAAATTAGAGCAAACCCACCCCTCCGCACTAAAAACTGTTACCCCATCAGTAATCGATCCTGAATGAATGGGATTCGTAAAAGGGCAAAACTTATCAAATAACATGACCTAATTATTCAGTTTAATGAAACTGTTAAACAAAAATCTTAAAAACAATTGTGTCCCTAGCTGGTTAAAAAAAAGCCTTTGATAAAGTCAACTATTTGCAACAAAAAAAAAATCTAATTCTGGTAAATCATTGATTAGATATCTAAATACCTATAACCTACTTAGCAGAATAACAATTCATCAAATAAGACATGTCTTCAATATGTCCACCATCCCACTGGGCTTTCCAAATTATGCTAGTGAATTATAATCCATCTCCAAATATACTCATCAAACCTCTAGCGAATAGAAACACAAACAATTATACACATGCTCTCCATACTACTTCAAATTGCTACACCCCATGTTTTAATAACACAGTAATCCCAAGGATTCCTATTCTCTGCCGGGGCTATCTCAACTATTTATTTAACAACCCGTAACACCAGAGCCACACTCATCCAATTGACTGCCAGCATGAAAGCAATCAACTTACACTGGAAGATCAGGGACACGCCAAACATTACTCATGTGTTCAACTTCCTCACGGAGCCCCTCTCAGTAGACTCAGTGGAGACATGTTCATTTCACAGTAACCCCCCAGAGACGCCATGAAACAGATGACGGGCTGCCGTTGGACTCTGCATGCTGATGTGTGTCCAGTAAAAACAATAAAGCATGGAGGCTAATGGTGCAGATAATTGATTGGCGTTTACATCAGCCAATGCCACTGTATGTGCAACTCATCCCTGACAGTGACCGAAGCAGATCAATGGGGACTCATGACACCGGCCTGATCCCTGTTGTCAGAGACTCCTCACCAGCACTTCTGCCTCCGTCTGTGGACTGAACCAATGAATCAGACGTCGCAGGTCCCTGTCTGCCAGTCGGTAACTGGGAGGATTTAAAGTCAGGGGAAGAAGTAAAACATTCAAGAAAAGCTTCCTCTCTGGACACAATATTAGGAAAAAAACTGATATCAGTTTATAATAAGGTTATCGTATTTTCTTTTTTAAACCATTTTTGGCATATACTAAGACAAATTATAAATATTGAGGCATGAAGATTGTTTACTGTAAGACGTTTTTTTTCAGTCAGTCAATCTAGTTGACTTTAAGGTATTTTACAGCTGTAATATTAATCTATACATGGTTTTATATATGTATGTCCGTGTTTTTGAGACGGGCGCTCAACTCAATAAATAACCCAGTGGTATGCATGTCTGAAAATATACCACAATATTGATTTAAATGAAAATCACTTAGATTTGTGATGTCGGCACTTAATGTGTTTTCCGGAGTTTGAGCTCATTTTACAAAGTGACATGATGTTTCCGGGATGATCCAGCAGCAGCCTCCAAAGCAGAGGGAGCTCACAGCTTCTCCCTGATGAAGCCATTTAGCAGAGCTGATGGAACAGCTTCCTTCTGTCACTGCGAACTAAGCAGAAGGCATAAGGAGGGAGGTGAGAGAGAGAGAGAGAGAGTGTGTATGAGAGAGGGAAACAATTAGCCTAGGGGTCCTGGGGATCATAAGTAATAATTTGAGTGAAATTAAGTGGCAGGTTTAACAAGCAGGGATAATTTCACTTTTCGGTTCTTCCCGGGGGAAATCTGGCCTTTAATTGAGTTAACACTTTTTGTTTGGTAAACACTCCTAAAGCAGGCCAAGTCTGCTGCTGTGTCTCATTACAGACACCGAGAATTGGTGTCAGTGCCCAACCATCTCCTACTACCTCTCCGTCTGGACTGCCGTCTCCTCCTCATCCCACACTCCCATTCCCTCAGGTTCATAGCTGCATTTGTTCAGTGTTGGTGTTTCTAGACATCTTTTATTAGGAAATCAGCCTCTTAATGAGCAGGAACGAAAACAAACCATAGTTGGCCATTTAGAAAATAACTTGGGACATTTTTACATACACACCATATGTTTCTACAATTATCAGCTGATGCAACACTAGTAATTTTAGAAGTTATATCCTTTATAGAGCTGTCGTGAAATCTTTTACATTTGTGACAAACCATCTGGTAGATGGATTCATCCTCAGGGCACCACAAACACAACACGTCAACAGCATTTAACAGTTTCACTGAGAGTATTTGAGAGATTTCAGAATGGACCACAGTGGTTGACTATGAAAGATAACCATCCCCCTAGACATGTGGAAAGAGAGTGAAATGTTAGCATAACAAACACAGATTTGTTGGAAGATAATAGGGTTTAATGTAACAGATGAAAAGCTTCAGTAACAAATCCAAGAGTAAAGGCAATCTAAGTTCCAGTGTAGGTCTAATAATCTCATTATCTGCCAGAGAAGAATTTACCTACTTCAGTTAAGAAAAAGAATATACCTTTGTGTTCAAAAGACTTGGGGCACAGTTGAGGGGAGAGGAGGCTTCAACCTCCTGATAATCTGATTTGTAATTATTCTAAAATTAACAAATGTAAAAATTGCCTGTAAACATAAGTGAAAAATCCCAGAGCTGCATGGACTGTGAGTCCTGTTGCAGAATTGTGATCGGTGCACACAAGTGTTTCACAGCCCCTTCAGTCAGGCCCTCTTCAAACTGGTGACAAATCCCAAGTACAAAAACACGAATACAAAGTAACGTTGGATGTGTCTGACACGTTTGCTTCTCAATTTCCTCTTTCCCTCTAACGCATCACCGCTTTCCTGCCTGATCACCCCCCGCCGGCCCACCTAGCGTAGGGAGGAATACAGAAAACATCTGTTGACAGTGCCTCCCGTTGAGTCCATTGTGGTCCATTATTGGAGCTACAGAGAGAGGTGTGGGTGGTAGATTGTTGTTATTTGGACACCGTCCACCCCCACCTCAAAACCCAATTTCCAGCCTGAACCCAGGGTCCTGCGGGGTGTCTCATATTGTGTGGGAAGCCTCTGTGGCGGGGATATTGAGCAGTACAGTAGGTGAACAATGGGAGGCATGCGTAGTAGGTTATGTGCGTTTGCGTGGTGGGAGGATGGGTGGAGGGGGTTGTTATTGTGAAACAGAAGGAAAGCAGTGGCGGCGTCACAGTGCCAGGCAGGACCCAGGATAACAGGGAACTCAATGGAGTGTTAAATGGGAAATCATCTGTTTTCAGCCACAGATTTTATGTCTTGTCTGCTCTCAGTCTGCTACTCCCCCCTCTCGCCCCCCCCCCCCCCCCTCCTCTGTCTTTTTACTTCTTTTTGTCCAACTGATTATTTATTTTTTTATATTTTCCTCCCCGCGATCCTTCCATTCTGTTGTCTGCCTCATCGTGGCCCCTGCAGGCCCTCAGGTTATCTCACACACCGTGGGCAGTTTTCCGCCTCATGTTCACAATGAGCCCATTTGGGTTCACAGTGTCAGTCCAGGGGCCCTCACAGCGTCTCTTTCTGCAGAACCCTCACAGCGTCTCTCAGCAGGACATCTCCATTAGCAACTTGACAAGACCACTGGAGGGAACTTAGAAAACACCCCGCCACCTCCGCCTCCACTGCCATCCCAGACCTCGTTGTCCATTTCCATCTCCCTGCCCGGATACTCTCATCCATTTACAGCCTCAGTTAATGGCTTAACTCATCAAGCGTTATGGCTCTGAAAGGGGATGAGCTGATTGAAAAACACTCCGGATTTGTGATTGTTTTTTATGTTTATTTTTTTATTTTTTTAACACAGTGTTAAATTTAGCAGACGGACGTTAAGTTGGACCCATTCTCCTGCTCGAAGCGCTTGAATAAGTGTGTGATTCAGTCAGAGCTGGCAGCACCATTATCCTTTCAGAAGAGTTAATTGATCCCCCATACTCTCTCTTTGCTTTGAGGGGAGTGGAGGGAAAGAATATCTAACATTTGGGTCTGGGGTGAGATGAGGAAGTGCCAATGGTAGAAATGTATTTGCTCACATAGCTGAGAAAAAAGAAAGCAAAGGAAATCATTTGAAAAGACGACATATTTAGAATACACGTGTCCTATTTAATTTGATGAACTCACTAAAGGATGAAGCTGGCATCGTACGTGTGTATCTATAGGCTGTATCTAAACGTGAAGTTACATTTGCCAAAATCACTGAACCTTTTGCAAAAATGAAATTATGCATTTTTGGGTCATATTTCTGGGAACCGATGTATGGTGAGTAGGACGTGCACTGAAAGATTCAGGGTCCTAGAAAAATTGTATGAGAGAAATTATGCAAAAGTGATTCATTAGTCAGCTACAGCTTCTAGCATATAGTCAATACTGTCTCTTATTATAAAATACTCAGCATTTTCCAACTCAAAGATCTAAATTGACAAACCTTCCACTGTCAAAGTCCAAACAGGGGATTCAAACCCCAAAACACATAAAGTCTCACCTGACATTTGTTCTTAGCTGTGCACTTACCTGATGACTCTACGCATACTTTCTTTTCTTCATCATTAAAGTCATGTTTTGCCCCACCGAAGATGATTCAAAGCTTCACGCCACGAGAGTCACTGGACAAGATGTCTCTTCCTGTACAATCTAAATACTATCCTTCCAGTTTATTACCTTGTAGTGAACAAGTTGATAGCACCGCATGAGATATGTCTTGCATGTTGCTGATGTTACCCCACAGAGCTATAAAAACTGCTCACTTCTTTGCGTCAATTCCTTATTGAATGATTGCTGACAGCGAACATTGACCCGGCAATGTACTAAAGTGCCTGAACTGAGAATCTTTGTATCCTGTGTCTGACTTAATCTTCCTCACAGTGAAGAACCTTCTCCACGACTCCTTAAAGAACTCTGACCGTAGATAGAATAGCAGACGACGCACAAATCAGAATTTTGTATCGCTGTTACATAAATCGTCTGGTATTTTCCACTGAAAAGCCTGTGAAAGTGAAGCTCAGCTCAGGCTAAATTACTAAACAGACTTTTCTTTGTTTCCATGACATTCAAGACGCATACCACTGATCCAACAAATCACGCTTCCACTGTCACTGAACCTGACTTAAGTTTGACTTTACCCTGACAGGAATCCCTGCAGAGACGCAACACATTTATATCAGCCTGTGTTTTATTCAACAGGCAATGAGGTAATGTACTTGGCTGGATTGAAAAAAAAAAGAAAGAGAAATGGCGATGACAGACCATAATAACAACTCTACACCCTGTGTGGGAACTTCATTGTGACCTTCCATATTGTGCATGCAGCAGACAGAATATCCACAAGGTACGACTCCAGTCCCTGAAGCCAAAGGACTATTTATCTGCTTAAACAGCCTCTGTAAACCTGTGAGTGAGCCGTGTGATAAGAGTCTCACACAGTGGAGGGATGAATAGCATTGAAAAGGGAACAAGGCAGCAGAACACCTGGCTTTCTTGGCGTCAGTTTTGATTTTAAACGGTAAAAAAAGCAGCAGCCCCGGGCCGTCAAGCTGCCTTTGTGCTGAAGAATGTCAGAGCATCTTCAGGTCTGTGTCTGATTCAATCAAAGTGTCTGATCTGTCCCTTGACAATGCACCGCAGCTCGAGTGGGGCCTATGTTAGTCAGTGGCTATGTTATGAACTGCATCAGGGTACGAGCTGAAATTCAGTTTCTGATTCTTAGGTTAAATGATTCACCGCATTTCCCCAATCCTATCCTTTACACCACATATCCACAGAACAGGGCTACTGCATTGATGATACATCTATCTCTTTTTACTCTTCATAACCTGAGAACTAGACAAGGTGCAAGTGCCTCAAAGTTCATCTCCCTAATACTAGAGACTGTGGAGTGTATGATTTTTATTCCAGCTTTACACAAACTTTTACTTCATGACTATTTGTATAATTGCCGCTAGTTTGGAATAACTACAGTTGACCTTCAAAGAGGAAAGTAGAGAGAAAAACTAGGGGAGAGAAACTCCACTTTCTTGTTATTTTAAAAGGTTCAAATTGATCTAAACTTTGAAGCTTCTCAAAAAAGTCGGCTCCTCCAAACCAAACTGCAACCGAAAATGATGACTCATGAAAACGAAGACGTCTTCAGACACCCACTTCCACAACTTCTTTTTTAATAATTTTTTTTGTGTAAAAAGTGAATATTAAAATTTTGTTTCGCATAGGACACCGACCTCATTGCCCATTGTGAGTCCTACACTACTTTCTTACCATTTGAACTTTTGTCTATGCCCTTACCCGTCTTCCAAAATGCTTTCTGCTAAAAAGCAGCTTTTGATGAACGCATGAATGCAGCAGATGTTTAGAACAGCACTCACTGTATAGCGGTTATATAAACAGCACATTGATACTATATGCAACATCCTGCACCCAGGTTTTTAACAAAAACGCAGCTAGTGAAGGTGAAACAACAAGATTCAAATTCCGTAGAAGTGAAATTAAAGAAAAACAAAGAAAAACAGCCAAAGAGTTTTATTTGATCTCCCTTAAACCAACAAAAGTGAGTTTTAAGTCTTTAAGGGAGCTTTGCTAATTAAAAAGATTCCTTCTTTGTCTTGAATACTAATGCTGAGGCCTTGAACGGACCGTAGACATGACTATGAGCAGAGCTCTGCCATATTGCTTTAATAGCACAATCCACTGTCGCGTGACTAAGGCACACTGTCAGGACGACTAATAGTCTTAACACTCAAGTGAATCTGATGAGTTTTTACCAGCAAGCAGATAATGAGCATGGAAAGGAATCTGCTGTGAGGATCCCTAGAGAACTACTTTGTACGTCTTGCAAACTTCCCCAGCCTGGGTGGGATCAGGATGTTGTCAGTAATGTGCAATGTAAAATGAAAGAAGTTTAGGATTAGCTGTAGGGTTTAATATGGCCAGAGTGCTGCTGAATCAGGGTGAAACAATATACTGTGGAGTACAGAGGCAATCATTTGATATGCTGCCAACAGTGACCGAAGGCCAGGGTAAACATGGCGCTGCGCAGCACAGCATCCATTCATCAGCTTCCAAGGATCTCCAGAGCTGGTGGACACGCAGACTCCATCGAGTGGGAACCTGGTTGGCACGAAACCACTGCCAATATGTGAACTGAGCATATTCCTCAAGTTTATTTATTTTCTTAATCGCGAGGCAACGCCACGGACACTCCTCCAACCTCTACCACTGTGAGTCAGCAACCTCTGATCCGCTGCACCTGTAGCTCGGTCAGACACACTGAAGGTAGCAGATCTGATGAAGGCTCATTGCAAACTGAAACTATATCATTACAGACGGTATGATGTGTCATTCCAACAAACATGTCAACTGGCTTTATGACTCTGTCATCCAATGTCTTTTATCTGCTGCTACGCTAAAAGCAACACAATAAATTATACTATATATATTGTATAAACTGCACAAATGACACTTGAACCTCTCAATCTTAAAATTTCTCTCAGAATCTTTTCGAAATGTTGGTTTAGGCCTTTAGGAGATTTAAGGTGCTTCTCGAGTGGCCAAACACTAAAGGGGGATTTTGCAGTTGTGTATTGTGCTGGAAAGCTTGCTATTATATTAGGACATTGTAATTTTTCCAACAACATGGCTTAACGCAGAGCAGACTATCCAACATAGCTGCCAAAAACGAGATGCTAAACTGAAGCTCTGCGTGAATGCTCCCTCATCATTAACCCACTCCTGAATCCCAACATGCTGCTGTACAAACTGCAGAAACGATTGAATGACTGATTGAATATAATTGTGGTTAATGGCTTTAAACTGATACTTATGTGCAACTGTTAATCAATGATGGCCAACAGTGATGTTGTCCTGTTTCATTAAGCATTGTAACTAAACTGCAATTGCTAGCTTCATATTGGATTTGTCTAATTCCCCCTTTAAACCCACACATGAAGCTATTTTTCCCTGCACCAATTGTTATATAAAAAAAGTATACAATTGCACAACATTATAACCTAAGATGGAGAGGAGGAGAAATAATTAAAGACGATGGCAATTCAAAGACGGCAAAACTGTAAACTCCAACCTTGTCTGTGATGTGTGGAGCCACTTGTCTCCCACAGTCCTCTGGGCTCACAAAACCCTTGGCTGACACTAAGTGGCTCTCTGGGTTAACTCTGGGCTACTGGAGTCACTGCTCCTCGCACTCACCAGGGCTGCCAAGCATCTCCAGCCACTGGAAATGTAATGCCAGCTGCTGGAATAATGTCCCAGCTACATGTCACTGCCAAATTCCTTCCCCGGCATGTGGACAATACCAGAGCCAGATCCAAGTCTGTGAGCCAGTGAGGGGATGACAGGGAGATGGCTTGATGCACACAGAGAAGCAGATGGAATAAACTAAGCCGAGAGAAGCCTCGTCTAAGAGGGGGGGAGAAGGGCACAGATTGTGGGGCCGCAGCCTAAATATGAAATAACCAAATATTAGCCTCCCGCTAATGAGAAATCCTTCAAACAGTCCGAACCCTAGACAAAGGCTCTGGAAGCATTTCAAAGCCACAGCACCAGCCTCATCCGGGCATATCCCACAATGCAACATAAGAGCTGCGTGCCTTGGACAACAGTTAGGCCACGGAGGGTAGCATGATCTGGGTATCAAACAGACATGCAGGCAGATTTGTGTTCTCTGAGCTGATTGTTTGTGGGTGTGTGATTTGATGGGTCCATAAAATGGGTCCCCCCACCCGCCCTTCCAAACCTCAACTCTGCCCAAGGGTCAGCACCCAGGTTCCCACCCACCCTCCAAACAAACCTTCCCGCCCCCCTTTTGACTTACTCGACACTTAAATCAGTACAGGCCATGTTTCTGCCATTCAACTGGGTCTCCACTGAGACGGCATGACTGACAGGCTGGAACAGGAACAGGCCAGATAAAGGCGAAACACCCGTCTCTCAATCTCTCCACAAGCCTCAGCCTATTCCAGTTCACAAATCGACTCCCACCCACCAACTCACTCACACACAAACACACACACGTATCTCAAAACAAAGAGTTGTGCAACAAAAGCATGAACATAATCCACAAGAGACACCGACTCCATTTACACCTGACATCCAAAATCTCATCTTGAATCCAGATTGTAACTGAATGCATTTACACCCATGGTATTAATGTGTATATCTGGTGTCCACATTGAGATCTAACAGAGATCAAATCACCCGGTCCACATCCTCATCTCATTTGTGCAGGTTAAGAAAAATAAGCAGTAACAAAGAGTTGGAAGAAGAATTGAAGATGATGGTATCCATCACTGAAGTTCACTCATCTACACTCCGTCCACATGATTGGTTAAAGGGATGATTGAGTTGAGGACTTCATGTGTTTATTGGCTAATGGCTGCTATAATGGTGTGCCGGACACACACAAAGTAGTCTAAAACCCTTTCATTGTAGACATTTTATTAAATAAATGATCATCGTTGTATTAATCATTTTATTCAATGATTATCAGCTAGCAATAATAAGTGCAAAATGTTTATCCATTTTCAAATGTCACTATAGAGAGAAAGAAGATTCTAAAGAAATGTGTTGATGAAAAGAACAAATTTGAAGAACTGAGTTTGTCGATTCCTTCTTGAGCTTGGAAGTAACGGTTTTACTAGTTACTGGTCTTCATCCTGTTGTTTTCAGCCACATCACATTGCCTTTACCAACAGATGGAGTTTGTGTCATGTGCTTTAAGTTTGGATTGTAGATTAGTCAAATGAAACTGTGTGCGAAATTTGAAAAAGTACATATATCACAGAATTGGGAGTATTAATTCATATTTGTGTGTACGCATGAACATAAAAATGCACATTGTTATGTCCCAAATGGCATCCAATGCTTGATTAAAATTCATTAAAAAAATATTAAAAAAATATACATATACTTAGTAGGTACACTGGAAGCCACATACTAATAGCAAAGTGATATTTCCCATACAACCCACTTGTATACTTTCCCATCATATTCCATGAGTGGTGCTCAGATAGCACGAATCCTGGAATATGCCTGATGTCTGAGTGACGTTTTTTATAACTCTGTTTGGATCTGACTTTAAAATGGTATCTGTCAAAAAGGAAATAGCTTTCCATCACTGCCCCATTTAAAATGTAGCCACAGGTAAAGCACATTTATGGTAATATGGAAATAGAAATGATTCAGCGGCGGGGGTGTGGCTCTGAATACCAACTGTGTTTTGCAGCTGCAACAAACAAAGAGACAACCTTGATGACTGAAAGGTCAGAACGTCTGCGTGGACCGGGCTGAAAGTTAACATCGCCGCCTTCCAACTTATGACAAGGAGATAAATGCAGGAATTACAGTCGTGCCTGAGTGTTTTTTTGAACTTGTTTCAATTTTGCAGTGCACACAATGAATCAGACAGCAGCTGAGGCAATTAACAAGGACAGACATTATGGTAATGAGAGCGTGGAGCTTGTAAGGTCACCCTCGTTGCGCATGTTAAGCCACGACTCAGGGCAGGGATTCTCCGTCACCTGAGTCGCCGACGGCAGCATAAAGGGATGAGGTGCAGAATTGGCTTACCCAATCTGTCACACACAGGCATGTGCTAGAAAGGAGGAAATCTCTGGGCCAGACTGCACGGGCTTATTTAATTGTCTCCGTGATTTGGTGGAGTGACACCGGATGCTGAGTTTTACAGCTTCAGTGGGAAAGGATGCAGCCGGGTGGTGTGCAGGATGGGAACAAATAAATAGTCAGGCAGATAAGCAAGGGAGGGAATGAAGTGGTAAAATAAATTAGTGATATAAAGAATCGATGCGCTGCACCTCGATGGAAAAGGCTGCTGATTAAAAATATCAGACAGCATACAATCTTCAGCTTTGTGGCATGTAGAAAAATAAAAACTAATTGGACTACAAGTAACAATTGATTCTATCATCTAATTATTTCCAAGGACAATGATAAAACTTCTCATTTAGCACTAAAACCTATTTCGTTTGAATATACCATTGATTCTCCCTCACTAAGTCGTTTTGATACTTTTCCTCATTTATGGTTTACACAAGCCTCGATGCTTATGTCCTTGTGGATGTTTTGATATATAATATAATAATGCAATGTCATAGTGACAGTTGAATAATGCATTTTCAAATACATGATGTCATTTTCTCATAAATATAGGCAGAGGTCCCAGTGTGTGCATCATTCGTGGACAAATATTTTTTTTCAATGTCTCTTTTAGTCCAGGTCCTTGTTGATCTTGAGATTTGATCTTTTTCTGAACAGCTCCTAAAGTTAAATCACATGGAAATTATATTCCCAAAGAATTTTGTGAAAATTCACCCAAGCAATTTGTGTGTTGTTTTCTACCCAAACACATGCACACACAGGAGGGCAGGGAGAATATAATGAATCATTTCAGAAACTGTGTTGTTGACTATTTCCTGTTTTATTCTTTTTTTGAGAGTTGACTAAAAATAAACTGCATCATGTTTGTGTAAGTGACATCACCTGTTAATGATGCAGAGACGTGACAATTTATAGGTGCAGCCACATTCCAGTGAAAAGACAAAGGATGATGAATTGGATTTTTGCAGGGAATAAAAAATACAGTTTCATGCTTTGATTGGGACCTTTACTAGAATACAATTTATTGCTGCATCCTCTGTCAATGTTGATGATGGATCTCTTTTCAGTCTCTGAACAGCGGACCTGCCAGAACCACTGATATAGGGATTAGTAAATTAGTGCTTTCAGACCCAGCCTGTAGTAAATACTGTGCTGGCTCACTAATCGTAATTAACAACAAAGCCACTGTGGAGCAATTTATGCAACAGCAAAGCAGTGTTATATAATCAAGGAAACACAGTAACACAACTCTATCAGAGTCAGCAGTGTCAGGTTGGTTTGTAAATGGTCAACAACTGAGGGAAAAACGCCCAGTGAACAAATCAAGTGATCACAGCGCTTCCAATAAACTCGATGTTTTTACTCTTATTTACTGCTGGCGTCAATGTTTGAGTGCACTGGGTACTTATCGCAGAAAACAGTGCAATTTGCAAGATTACGCTATGCCTGGAAGTGAAATCTTTCAACTTAGCTTTTCCTGTCATCGTAAACTCTACAGATACTTCAGCTCTAAACTTATGATTATTATTGAGACATGCTGTTTGGGGGGATGATCGCACCAGGTTCAAAGGAAAGTAATTCAGAGTGTAAAAATCGTTAAGGGAAGATGTTCAATGACTGGACTAAAATGTCCTTTGGGTATGGACATGAATGTAATCAGTCTCTAATGAACAGGCATATTTCAGAGAAAAATGAAAACAACTGAAGGCAATTAAAACAAAAAGATGTATTTCTTTAAAGCTTCTTTTAAGAACTCTCCTTTTCAGAGGGCAGATATCTGCATCATGTCCTGACAAATACAGAATTTGAGTCATTGTATTTTCTAAGATTATAACATTAATGTCACTGACCGATATAAATGTCTGATTGACATTTTGTGTTTCCAATGTGCAAACTGTTATCACTGCAGATTTAACTATTGAGAGTGAAGCATTTAGCCAAGGTGCTGAGAGCCGAAGCAGTGCGGGGGGGGGGGAGTCGCTGGACTGCTCACTCGGAGCAATCTGTCATGATCTGCCGGGCCATAAGCTACAGCACATCAGCAGTTCACCACTTAAGCACACACAACCGTAAATACAGCACACAAATGAAGCCGTTAATCAAAGGTTTATGGAACCTTTCACCATGTCAATATGCATTAGCTGCTGACTGATTGCCATTTGTCTAATTAATCAGTCCCCACCTTCAAACTCATATGCCATTAATTCCCTGATGAGCAGGGTCACAGCACACTCCTCGCACATAAATCTTTTTCCTGTCACTGATCCAAAAATAAACCGCCTCGCCTGATGAGTCTCTCCAGCACAGCGTGGAGTCGGGGAGACGAATGCGAACACAAAGACTATTTTCGTTTCGCTTCCGCTTCGTGCAGACTTGAGACATCAACTCCGGGACTCCGCGTCGCGGCTCGAGTCGCTATAAAGGCGCTCCCTGAGCTTTTTGTGTTTTGAAAAGGTCCGGTCATTACACACGGACCACTTCGGTCTCAAGTGGGAAACGAAATTGATTCCGGCCGCAAACCCAACAAAAGGGGCTTAGACGGAGTAACACCCACTCTCCGATATCAATCCAGGAACATGACTCGACAATATCTCGCCGCTTTAGAAAAAGAAATAGGAAAGAAAAAGGATTCTGTTATTCCTCAGCGGTAAGCCACTGTTTTCAATCAGCAGCCAACATTTGGCCACAGCCGGCGCCGGGGCTATACAACTGAAGTCAGACTAAGCGGCTGCAACATTTAACACCTCAACATTTCCGGGATTAAAACACAAGTGCAGATTTTACTTCTGCCTTCCCTTCACCCACTCTGTCTTTCTTCTTCTCCTTTTCATTCATCCCCCTCATCTCATTTCTCCCCCCTCCTCTTATTCTCCTTCTTATTCCCTGTCTCTGGTGGGTTGATCTTTTTTTGGCAGGGTTCCCAGATAAGAGATTGGTATGAAAGCTGCGTGGAGGAACAGTTATTACAGGCAGTGTGCTCTGATCACAGACGTTTCAGATCACAGCCAAAGAGACTCTTCTTATCACACCCAGGGGCTCACAGCTCGGGGCACCGAGGTTTTCTATTTGACTCCCACAGATGACTGGAAAGTTACAGTAAGAGAAGTCACTGCATATTCACCTGAACAAGTCTATCACGTCAGGAACAATACTTGATATCTTAAGCGACTTCACATCTGCAAAAAAAAACAGCAGGGAAACAGTGGAGGACGATCCCTTCCATATTGAATTTTTTGGTCAATTTTGGAAAATAATGGATGTGTTGTGCAAGTTTCAAACCTAAACCAAGCCCTAAGGAGAGAACCACAATTTCGAAGCATCTCTGCATTTCACAGAAAAGAAAAAACATTGTTTTTTGACAAACCCTAAATATACACAGAGAGCATAGAACAACAAGCCCCTGCATTTTAATGCTCCCCATATATTTTCCTTCCTCTGCATGTTTACACCTCATACAAACCAAACGCTGCTGCTGTAGCGGAAATGGTCGCCAGCTCACACCACTACTGCATATTCCACCGTCTTGTGTTTTATAACTGGTAACAGATACTCTGCACAGCATCAACATCAAACCTTTTCTGTCTGTTTTTTCGGATAAGCAAAAGGGATAAAAAAATGTTTGTGTGTTTCTGAGCAACCATGAAATACGGACATACAAGACACACTTGAGTACACACGGATTTGCTTTAAGTAACCGTAAAGAACATGAACTACATGAACTTTCCTTGATGAACATGTAATGGGTCAGTGTGAGTTTGCTGAGGAGATAAACATCGAGCCCATAAAAGGGATTAAACCCTTCATTCATATGTCAATGAGACTCACGGTCATGAAGCCGTCCAGTAGACCAGAGTCAGGTTTCGGGGGGGCCTGCAGTCGCTCCATGGACCACTTCTCGATGATGGAGGCCACTTGGCTATTCTCAGTGTTGAGGATCCTGAAGCCCGTCATGTTCACACCACTGAATCGGTAAGGCTCCACATCCAGCGCAAACAGATCCTAGAGAAGAGGACCACACATTCAAGACAGAGCACACAGACATGTCCTTCACAATGACTTAACTACGGTAATGTTCCTAAGTCAGTCAAACAAACACAGAAAGAGAAAGATTCAAAAAGACCTATGAGACAAACTGTGATCTAAAAATGTGGGCTATACAAATATAAGTTGATTGGTTGATTGAAATAACCCTACAAGTCATACATCATATTCAATGACAAGAGTCTGCTTTGAAGCCTTTTCAGACCTTTGGAGAGAGCAAGTCTAGCAGCTCCCTGCCAACTCCAGCCTCTGTGCTATTGGCTTACATCCTGAACTGAGCCCTACTGTCTATACAACTGCAGAGTGGAAGGTGTTAGTAGACATGGTGCCTGGCAGTGGAAGTGAATGAACCTGGGTGATTTAAGAAAGAAAATCAACATCCAACAAGGTTCAACTGAGGTTAATTTTACTGAGATTACAGCGTCAATGTATTTGTGATTTTTCAAATAAATAAAAAGTTGACAGTGTGATGATCACCATCAGAAACTGGGTTACTGATCAAACCTGCCATACTGCATCAGAAAAGGAAAAAAAAAAAACAGTAACACAAGGTAGGCTAAGTGAACAGTAAAGAGAAATCTGGCAGCAAAAGGGCTGACATATGTGGCCTCAGTATGGCTGGGATGTTCACTCTGCTGGGAGAATTAGGCTGTCAGCACTGGACTCTGTGTGCCAAACAACCGTGGGGAATGACAAGACACCCCTCGGTCTGTTCCTGCCTCCCCGGCCTTATTCCTGGTTGTGTTTTACTGCTCATCTTCTCTTAATTATCTCGTTCAAACTGTTCCAGGTTGAATGAGAGGAACATTTAGATGTCTTGTTTCAAAAATAAAAAAAACTAGGGCTACGTTGTAGCACTAACGGGCCCGAGCACAGGCAATTTCAAGTCTGTTGCGGTCGGGGAAGAGAGAACGTTCGATGACCAAGCGCTCGTCTCCACATTGCCTGCGTTTGCCCTGTGCGGCAAGGAAGATCGCTCCACTTCTTCTGGCCAGCCGCTGGTGCTGAACTAGAGGTAAGTAACCTTGAAACTATCCAACATAACCTATTGCTTTATCTATCATCATATGCTTACATGCCTCAAGTTTTTTGTAATATGTAATTGTTATAAAAGTTACCGTTTATTTATCACGTCTAATGAACAGATTGAAGCAAGATAACTCGACAGTCTTGTTTTGGTTGTGACATTATTTTTTTTAATGAGTTACTATCAATACGCTACACGTGTACGTTTCATGTGATAGTAACTGTTTCACCAATATTCTGATACAGGATGGTATATCCGCCATTACTATTTTCACATTGTTTATTTAGTCTGTCATGGAGTTGTAGAGTGAATTAGACAGTAGTGATAACATTATAATGTCCACACATCAGTGTTGTAAACACTTCTCCAATTAATTATATAATTATGTTTTCACACTGAGGGAAGTGGAGAGACTTGATGTGGACTGTTATCAACAGCTCTGTGGGAGATCATCACCTTGAATATTACAGATGAGGTAGAAAGACATTTTATCTATGTGTACAATGTTGTATTTCTTTGTCACGTTTTATCAAAAGCGATTTAAAGTATGTGCATTTAACCATTAGGATACAAACCCAGACCCTAGTACATCGGTTCTAGCTGAAATAAGTAGTGCTTCATAAACAACACAAAACATTCATAACAGTACGCTTCTGCTCCTCATTAATGCAGCTCCTGATGTCCCCAGCAGCAACATGGTGGAGATCTGCAGCTTCATGCTGGTCAACTGGAAGACAACTGATTAAGATTAAAAGATTAAGATTAAAATCCATTTATTCATCCCAAACACATGCACAGACATGCAAAGGCACACTCATGCAGGTAGGGAAATTTAATCGCTGCTTTTTACCCATCTGGTGCAGGACACACAGAGCAGTGAGCGACCATGTACGGCGCTCGGGGGAGCAGATGTTGGGGGAGTGAGGTGCCTTGCTCATGGGCACTAGAGAGGGTAGGGAGACTCTTGGATTTTTGGACAGATCAATCCAGGTTCGACTTTTGTTGTCTCTCCATGGAGTCGAACCAAAGACGAACCAGAGACCTTCTCTGCCCATAGTCCAAGTTTCTGCCACTCGACCACCGCCTCTCCTCATGCATCATCAAACTAGTAATCTACACATCACTCCATGCGTTGCTCCCTTAACTACAGATGGCCTGCGAATGTCATGGAGTTTTACAGTGAATTAGACAGTTTAGGTATGATTTTAATCTCCACACATCAGTGTTGTAAACAGTTCTCAAATTAATTATAGAATTATGTTTTCACACTGAGAGAAGTGGAAAGACTTGATTTGGACTGTTATCAATAGGTCTGTGGGAGATTATCACCTTGAATAGTACTGATGAGGTAGAAAGACATTTTATGTATTTGTACAATGTTGTATTTCTTTCAGCACTTTTATCAGAAGGGACTTAAAATATGTACATTTCACCATGAGGATATAAACCAAGACCACAGTACAACAGTTCTATCTGAAATCTGTTGTGCTTTATACACAACACAAAACATTCTTTAACAGTGCGTTTTTTCTCTTCATAGATGAAGAACTGCAGCACCTGATGTCCTCAGCAGCAACATGGTGGAGATCTGATTTGATACACTTTAGATAAGAACCCAGTGTTTTATATTTCTGCTTTGCCATAAGAGACAGAACATGGTCATCACAGCTGTGTCCTTCAGGCTCGTCTGTCCCTAATAAAATGATAGGAAACATGAAAGTGATCGTCATTATTGTAGAGGAAGAGTTACATATGAACAAAGTGTGTAATCTTATTTTCTGTGGATATTCAACTGTGTATTTGAATATGCTTTTGGATTAAAACGTGCACTACCATGACAATGAATGTTTTTAATGGAGCTATTTCACATTAAAAGTATTGCATTATAATTTAATACATTATGTATTATGTGCAATACTTTGATTGTTTTTAAGTAATGAAATCAGGTCTGTACCTGGAGTCAGTGTTCAGTCTGGTTGGATTCAAGTTGTGTGTCAAGTTGGACCTTCTAGAGGAACATGAAACCAATACACAGATATGTAAAGTCATACATGGGCCAGGTTAAGTAATTAACAGACTTTTAAATGGTAAAAATAAAATATTAGTTCAAAGTTAATCAGAGCATAATCATTTCAGATTAGGAAATAGGTAGTGCATATAAACCCACAACTCTGTATGACACTGTCTGTTCTAGTAAAGTTACAAGGCTATGACTTACTCATATTTAACAAAAGAATTCAGTGAAGTCTGTCTGAGATTAACGATTTAAATACTGAAGGTGGGAGACACGGTTATTTTTCACTGTAACACGTGACAGGACATCAACACCGTGACTCTGAATAAAGAGCCTTAAAAGACGTAGTGCTCCTTTGAACAGCTGCTCTTACAATGTGTAGCAAGTGCTAAATCTCCATTAGTATAATAGTAACAAAAATCACCCTTTACATAATTGAACATATATTTTCCATGTGAACCCCTTTAACACAGTTCAATTCAGGAGCAAAATATAATTTATACAGTATTTATTAGAGCTAGTATTAGTAAACAGATCAAACAAATGCAGTACAACACATCACACATCCACAGTGTCTCTTTTGCTTATCATCACAGTCAGTCAGAAGTGTCCGTTTAACTTACGTAGCAGTTGAGAGATGCTTCGTTGGAGGTAGCAGGAGCTAGCTCATAGCCAGTGCTGCTGTTGAGAGCGGCAGAGTTCACACAGGAAAAGACACGACGGACGGGGGAAAAAAGCTTTGAGTCCCACACTCTAACCTGCTGAGCGAACAACGTCCACAGTGACTCCGCCGCCGTCCTCTCATCCAGACTCGCCAACCGTTCTCCGGTTCTTCGTGATACACAGCTCCGCAGCTTGTGACGACGTAACTCATGAGGCGTTCACTTGCAGCTGTGTTAAATGCAGCTTCGTTTGTCATGGCGAGTTGAAGAAGTCTGCTGCAAAGCTATGAATAATCCGCATGATGAAAACTCACAGCAATGTTATGCCTACATTATCAATATATTGAGACCCATGTGACACAGTTTGACATGGTTTAGCAAAGTGAATGAGGAGAAATACATCCAAGTGTGAGACGTAACAAACCGAAAGCGGTCTCATGCTGCGTTCAGGGTAACTCTGTTAAAATGGGTTTCATAGGTCATGATGAGCTGATGAACTTTGATGCCACGCCATTAACAATCTGCATGATGAAAAGTCACAATAATGTTATGCCTACATTATCAATATCTTGAGACCAATTTGACACAGTTTGACATGGTTTAGTAAAGTGGCTGGAGGGAAATACATCAAAGAGTAAGATGACCAAAACAAGACATTTCCTGATGCCACCAGGGGGCGCTTTCCTTTTAAGTCATGATTTCTAGGTAGATGTCTTCCGGTCGCGACTCTTGTCTTATATGTGTAGTTTGGAGTCGATTGGACAAAATATGTCTAAGTTACAGAAGCTCGCTTATATTGGCGTTTAGTCGAACTTTGAGACCTCACCACGGTCACACGGTATGATGAAAAGTTTAAATTCTGATAACTTTAGATCTTCATCTTGTTTTGTAGAGTCTCATCTAATTTTTAAGTTGATCTGATGAAAGCTGTCTGAGTAGTACATAAAAACATAACACGTACCAAAATAAGACATTTCGCGTTACCACCAGGGGGCGCTGTGATTGTAAGTCACAATTTCTGCACCCATGTCTTCTGGTGGCGACTCTTGTCGAATGTGTCTAGTTTGGACTCAATTGGACAAAATATGTCTGAAATATGGAAGCTTGTGTTTTGATGGCGTTTCATCAAACTTTAACGCCACACCACGGTCAGACGGTTTTGCTAAAACGTAATCCTTCAATAACTTTAGATCTCCAATTTGTTGTGATGACGATCGTCTAAATTTGAAGTTGATCTGATGAAAGCTGTACGACAAGTACATCAAAGAAAAAATATGGAATATGACCAAAATGGCCACTAAAGTCAAACTGGCGGGCTTCCTGTTGCATTATTCATAATGCACTGATGGACTTTTTTGTGCATCTAGTCATGATACACAATAATCTTTGTTTTTTTTGAGGATCGGTGAATGCTAAATGAGGGGCTTTTCCGTAGGTGGCGCTCTTGAGCCATTTTGCCACGCCCTTTTCAAAATACTCCAGAATACGTAATTTTACGCCGCCTTCGAATTTACTGCAAACTCCTACAACTTTTTGAGCACATTAAAGCCCTCAAAAAGCCAATTCATTTAAGCTAAGAAAAATAATAATAATAATAATAATAACTAGGGCTACGTTGTAGCACTAACGGGCCCGAGCACAGGCAATTTCAAGTCTGTTGCGGTCGGGGAAGAGAGAACGTTCGATGACCAAGCGCTCGTCTCCACATTGCCTGCGTTTGCCCTGTGCGGCAAGGAAGATCGCTCCACTTCTTCTGGCCAGCCGCTGGTGCTGAACTAGAGGTAAGTAACCTTGAAACTATCCAACATAACCTATTGCTTTATCTATCATCATATGCTTACATGCCTCAAGTTTTTTGTAATATGTAATTGTTATAAAAGTTACCGTTTATTTATCACGTCTAATGAACAGATTGAAGCAAGATAACTCGACAGTCTTGTTTTGGTTGTGACATTATTTTTTTTAATGAGTTACTATCAATACGCTACACGTGTACGTTTCATGTGATAGTAACTGTTTCACCAATATTCTGATACAGGATGGTATATCCGCCATTACTATTTTCACATTGTTTATTTAGTCTGTCATGGAGTTGTAGAGTGAATTAGACAGTAGTGATAACATTATAATGTCCACACATCAGTGTTGTAAACACTTCTCCAATTAATTATATAATTATGTTTTCACACTGAGGGAAGTGGAGAGACTTGATGTGGACTGTTATCAACAGCTCTGTGGGAGATCATCACCTTGAATATTACAGATGAGGTAGAAAGACATTTTATCTATGTGTACAATGTTGTATTTCTTTGTCACGTTTTATCAAAAGCGATTTAAAGTATGTGCATTTAACCATTAGGATACAAACCCAGACCCTAGTACATCGGTTCTAGCTGAAATAAGTAGTGCTTCATAAACAACACAAAACATTCATAACAGTACGCTTCTGCTCCTCATTAATGCAGCTCCTGATGTCCCCAGCAGCAACATGGTGGAGATCTGCAGCTTCATGCTGGTCAACTGGAAGACAACTGATTAAGATTAAAAGATTAAGATTAAAATCCATTTATTCATCCCAAACACATGCACAGACATGCAAAGGCACACTCATGCAGGTAGGGAAATTTAATCGCTGCTTTTTACCCATCTGGTGCAGGACACACAGAGCAGTGAGCGACCATGTACGGCGCTCGGGGGAGCAGATGTTGGGGGAGTGAGGTGCCTTGCTCATGGGCACTAGAGAGGGTAGGGAGACTCTTGGATTTTTGGACAGATCAATCCAGGTTCGACTTTTGTTGTCTCTCCATGGAGTCGAACCAAAGACGAACCAGAGACCTTCTCTGCCCATAGTCCAAGTTTCTGCCACTCGACCACCGCCTCTCCTCATGCATCATCAAACTAGTAATCTACACATCACTCCATGCGTTGCTCCCTTAACTACAGATGGCCTGCGAATGTCATGGAGTTTTACAGTGAATTAGACAGTTTAGGTATGATTTTAATCTCCACACATCAGTGTTGTAAACAGTTCTCAAATTAATTATAGAATTATGTTTTCACACTGAGAGAAGTGGAAAGACTTGATTTGGACTGTTATCAATAGGTCTGTGGGAGATTATCACCTTGAATAGTACTGATGAGGTAGAAAGACATTTTATGTATTTGTACAATGTTGTATTTCTTTCAGCACTTTTATCAGAAGGGACTTAAAATATGTACATTTCACCATGAGGATATAAACCAAGACCACAGTACAACAGTTCTATCTGAAATCTGTTGTGCTTTATACACAACACAAAACATTCTTTAACAGTGCGTTTTTTCTCTTCATAGATGAAGAACTGCAGCACCTGATGTCCTCAGCAGCAACATGGTGGAGATCTGATTTGATACACTTTAGATAAGAACCCAGTGTTTTATATTTCTGCTTTGCCATAAGAGACAGAACATGGTCATCACAGCTGTGTCCTTCAGGCTCGTCTGTCCCTAATAAAATGATAGGAAACATGAAAGTGATCGTCATTATTGTAGAGGAAGAGTTACATATGAACAAAGTGTGTAATCTTATTTTCTGTGGATATTCAACTGTGTATTTGAATATGCTTTTGGATTAAAACGTGCACTACCATGACAATGAATGTTTTTAATGGAGCTATTTCACATTAAAAGTATTGCATTATAATTTAATACATTATGTATTATGTGCAATACTTTGATTGTTTTTAAGTAATGAAATCAGGTCTGTACCTGGAGTCAGTGTTCAGTCTGGTTGGATTCAAGTTGTGTGTCAAGTTGGACCTTCTAGAGGAACATGAAACCAATACACAGATATGTAAAGTCATACATGGGCCAGGTTAAGTAATTAACAGACTTTTAAATGGTAAAAATAAAATATTAGTTCAAAGTTAATCAGAGCATAATCATTTCAGATTAGGAAATAGGTAGTGCATATAAGCCCACAACTCTGTATGACACTGTCTGTTGTAGTAAAGGTACAAGGCTATGACTTACTCATATTTAACAAAAGAATTCAGTGAAGTCTGTCTGAGATTAACGATTTAAATACTGAAGGTGGGAGACACGGTTATTTTTCACTGTAACACGTGACAGGACATCAACACCGTGACTCTGAATAAAGAGCCTTAAAAGACGTAGTGCTCCTTTGAACAGCTGCTCTTACAATGTGTAGCAAGTGCTAAATCTCCATTAGTATAATAGTAACAAAAATCACCCTTTACATAATTGAACATATATTTTCCATGTGAACCCCTTTAACACAGTTCAATTCAGGAGCAAAATATAATTTATACAGTATTTATTAGAGCTAGTATTAGTAAACAGATCAAACAAATGCAGTACAACACATCACACATCCACAGTGTCTCTTTTGCTTATCATCACAGTCAGTCAGAAGTGTCCGTTTAACTTACGTAGCAGTTGAGAGATGCTTCGTCGGAGCTAGCAGGAGCTAGCTCATAGCCAGTGCTGCTGTTGAGAGCGGCAGAGTTCACACAGGAAAAGACACAACGGGAGAGGGGACAAAAACCTTTGAGTCCCACACTCTAACCTGCTGAGCGAACAACGTCCACAGTTACTCCGCCGCCGTCCTCTCATCCAGACTCGCCAACCGTTCTCCGGTTCTTCGTGATACACAGCTCCGCAGCTTGTGACGACGTAACTCATGAGGCGTTCACTTGCAGCTGTGTTAAATGCAGCTTCGTTTGTCATGGCGAGTTGAAGAAGTCTGCTGCAAAGCTATGAATAATCCGCATGATGAAAACTCACAGCAATGTTATGCCTACATTATCAATATATTGAGACCCATGTGACACAGTTTGACATGGTTTAGCAAAGTGAATGAGGAGAAATACATCCAAGTGTGAGACGTAACAAACCGAAAGCGGTCTCATGCTGCGTTCAGGGTAACTCTGTTAAAATGGGTTTCATAGGTCATGGTGAGCTGATGAACTTTGATGCCACGCCATTAACAATCTGCATGATGAAAAGTCACAATAATGTTATGCCTACATTATCAATATCTTGAGACCAATTTGACACAGTTTGACATGGTTTAGTAAAGTGGCTGGAGGGAAATACATCAAAGAGTAAGATGACCAAAACAAGACATTTCCTGATGCCACCAGGGGGCGCTTTCCTTTTAAGTCATGATTTCTAGGTAGATGTCTTCCGGTCGCGACTCTTGTCTTATATGTGTAGTTTGGAGTCGATTGGACAAAATATGTCTAAGTTACAGAAGCTCGCTTATATTGGCGTTTAGTCGAACTTTGAGACCTCACCACGGTCACACGGTATGATGAAAAGTTTAAATTCTGATAACTTTAGATCTTCATCTTGTTTTGTAGAGTCTCATCTAATTTTTAAGTTGATCTGATGAAAGCTGTCTGAGTAGTACATAAAAACATAACACGTACCAAAATAAGACATTTCGCGTTACCACCAGGGGGCGCTGTGATTGTAAGTCACAATTTCTGCACCCATGTCTTCTGGTGGCGACTCTTGTCGAATGTGTCTAGTTTGGACTCAATTGGACAAAATATGTCTGAAATATGGAAGCTTGTGTTTTGATGGCGTTTCATCAAACTTTAACGCCACACCACGGTCAGACGGTTTTGCTAAAACGTAATCCTTCAATAACTTTAGATCTCCAATTTGTTGTGATGACGATCGTCTAAATTTGAAGTTGATCTGATGAAAGCTGTACGACAAGTACATCAAAGAAAAAATATGGAATATGACCAAAATGGCCACTAAAGTCAAACTGGCGGGCTTCCTGTTGCGTTATTCATAATGCACTGATGGACTTTTTTGTGCATCTAGTCATGATACACAATAATCTTTGTTTTTTTTGAGGATCGGTGAATGCTAAATGAGGGGCTTTTCCGTAGGTGGCGCTCTTGAGCCATTTTGCCACGCCCTTTTCAAAATACTCCAGAATACGTAATTTTACGCCGCCTTCGAATTTACTGCAAACTCCTACAACTTTTTGAGCACATTAAAGCCCTCAAAAAGCCAATTCATTTAAGCTAAGAAAAATAATAATAATAATAATAATAATCATTTCAATTTCAATAGGGCCTCCCACCGATTTCGGTGCTCGGGCCCTAATAATCATTTCAATTTCAATAGGGCCTCCCACCGATTTCGGTGCTCGGGCCCTAATGATCCCCTTTTGAACCATGTAATGAAATGCACATAGATGAAAACCTGAAGATTTACATTTTCAAAAGGAAGTTGACATTTAAAATGTAAAGGACGGGGGAGGCAGAACAGAGAGCGTTTTTGATCCCATGCGAGAAGCCTCTGAGAATGAGTGGGATGGTGCTTCAATATGAGTTTGATATATATATGTATTCATATAAAATCTTTGGATGTACATTTTAAACTTCACTTTAATATGTGGACAGGAAAGGGGAATTTATCATGAGATAACAAGCAAGTCACTTATACAGCCAAATAAATAATACTGTCTCGAACATAGGTAAACAAAATGTGACATGTCTTATCATAGAATAAATACTGATTATGTTTCTTCCATACTGTTATATCTACAACTAAAACCTTAGGAAGCCAAAGAAAAGCTGTCATAATGTCATTAAGCATAATGCATTCAGTTTTTTGGCTCTGGTGAACATATTAAGTCGAAAATAAGGAATGATCCAAAGAAATAAATATAAAAGAAACAACTCAGAAAATGAAGATTGAACAGCAGCGTTATCTCATTTGGGGGAATGCAACAAATCTTGCGAGATATGGGGATATGGAAGTCTGTGTTAGACCTGATGACAAAGTGAGTTTGCAGCACAGGCTCCTTTTTCTACTCACCAGTGTGGTGAAGATATAGTGATAGTACTCTGTCATCATCCCCATGGCAAGAGCCTAAGAAGGAAAGGGAAATAAAAGAGGCAGAGAGAGATTAAGATATGGAGACATTTATAAATGAATAGGGACGCAGACACAATATTTTGTCATATTTAGCATATTCATTTTTCTGTTAGTCTGTATGGCTGAGTTATGTGAAGAGTAATATTCTGCTTTCACTAATGCAGCCAGGCTCAGAGGCAAGGAACAAACACACCAGCATTACAAAAAAAGCTGAGTATAGCAAGAGGTTCATCTCAGTCTCTATTACACTGTACAGTTTAATATATGAGGAAAAGTACAAAGGATATTGTATGATTTGTAGAAATGGGGCCACTGGGTAATTTTTTCAACAACATACAGTATGGAAGTCACACTGGGTCACAAGAGGTCAATTGCGCGCATTCTTCCAACGTGGATTTGAGTTTTAGGAGTGCTTTGACAGCAAAGCAAAAATATGACAATGTAAAGACAAATGTGAAGCTTCCAGTTTGTATCATGGTTCACTGGTTCTACCAATGAACCCAAGAGAAGGTGCCAAAAAAAAACAACGTAAACAGGTGGCAGTGGAAATCCAAACATCTTATTGAACAGACTTTCAATGATGAACAGGAGATTCTTAGAGAACCAACTAATCTATGTTCCAACTTCCCAATATAGTCACAAGCTTTGAGTAGACCAATAGAACGAGCTCAATGGGACCACAATGGGTTGGGGGACTGGGGGGTTTAAACAGCATCTGACCTTGGAATACCTTTGCATCCCTCATAAATAGCTAAAACAGATGGATGGGGGTCTGAGAACTAGGCTATTTCTCCTTTTCCCAAACACAGATCCAGATTTAGGGCGAAAGAATGGACGGACAATGCATTTGGTTTGCAAGTTTAACAGTCTGTAAATAGTTTCAAAGTTTAACAGAGCCCCCTGAGCCATATGCACATCCGAAAGAGTCTGGACACAGAGCAACAATCTATTTTAGGTTGATTAGATGAATACATTGGGACATGAATATCTGAGATCCGTCTTGTTCATGTTCAGAATGAGTCCGACTTTACTCATGTGTCTGAAATTGCCACTCTTCTTCTGAAGTCTAGTAAATTCGCTGATAGGAATCATTCACACCATTACCGAGGTAATCTATCTCTAAATGAACATCCCTGAAATGAGATTCTAACATGGAATCACCTTGCTCTGTATTATTCTATCATCATTTAGACTTTGTGTGCGTGCTGGCTATCTGCCAGCCCATTTCAGCTGTACGTAGCTATATAGTGGTGCCAAGAGTCCTGTCGTGTTGAGACTCACTAAACCAATATAGGAATCACGGATTAGGACTGTGCAGAGGATCATTACACTGGCATGGATGATATTGGCTGGCATCAGGTGTGGAAACCTTCAGTTAGTCGACAGCCTTCCATCTGAAGACCAGCCCACTCAGTGGTGACTCACATGGTGCCATTGCCTAGACCTTGTGATGACTGATGACAGCTGGAACCCTTGAGGAGATAATGTATATTTCCAATTTTGTGATGTTAAAGGAAAACAAGTCTTTAAAGAAGTACACATCATTCAGCTTTTAGAATTTGAAATGTCTTTCAACTGTTCATCTTATTCCCCTAACACTTATCATGTTAAGGGCCTGAGGAAGTACAGTCCAAAAAGGGTTAGGGTTAGGGGTTATTATTTTCAAAACAACTGAACAAGTGACTCCAATCACTCAGGACCACACATAATCAAATAGCTACAAGAAATGGAAAATATACAAAAGAGGGAGTGATTGACTCTAAATGAAAGTATAGTGAGTCAGAAAACTCCAAAGGTGTGTCTAGAGTTGTATCAAATGTTCAACTGCTATAGTTTGCTAGACTGTGAAGTATGTTTTATTAACGGCAAACTCCAAACTGCCCTTATAATACCTATAAACAATACCATGCCACTGTTGGAGGATCATTTCTGCTCTATATTTATTTTGGAAAAGTTGGCATTCAAGCAACTCCTTCCAGTGTTGAGCATGTACAACATTCATTGTTTATCCCTCATGTGAGTATTTCCCACCAACTTTTCAGCCTCACTGTTTATGTTATTGATTTTTATTTGAATCTGAACTTTTGTTCAGAGTGTGGAACGTGTGTATAAATAGCATGTCTTTTCCAAATATTTAATTTTGTTTCCCCGTGCTAGTCTTTGTGCAGCATATGTTGGGTCAATCTCTGTAAACATTGTTAACATTGATATCAGTCTTCTCACTTGACTGTCTTGTTGTCATGTTGATTTTGCTTTATTTGGGAAAACGGTTTGGCTAACAGCTGTTGAAGAGTAGAGGACCTTTTTAGATTACTGGTGAATCACGTAATGAGAATATCTGGGCAGGACAGTTAAGTCTTTCATTATCTTCCATTAGCAGAGTTTCTCTCTGATATTATTAATAAATTGAGTCCTTGACCTTCCATAGAATCTACCATTTAGTCGTTGATTAAAGATGCTGCAAGAGTGAAAGTCTCACTTTAATATTTGATAAATCCTTTAAGCAGCAGAGACATGAAGGCTTGCTAATTGAGTTACTCATTACAAAAATGACATTGTTCAGCCGCATTATAAAAACCATTGAATAGAATTGAGAAACAAAGAAAAGGTCATTTTTTTTAATCCAATTTAAAATGCCACTTCCTAAAATCTAAAGTATATCTCTGGTTCATTCCTGAAGGAAGATAATAATCATTGAATGCTTGTTCTACCACGAGGAACATGCCTGGATTGGAAGCTATAACGTCTTTGGTCTCCAGTGATGGACGCTAACTCTGCAATTAATGGTGTTATTATCTTAAAATGCCAAACAAAGTTATGCTGTGATCTTAATACCAGTAAATGTGTCTTTTATCACAGGATAAAAGGCTTCTGTGATCCATGGTCCGTCCAAAAGGATTCCATCATGTAGAGGTAGAGATGTCCTTTAGAGGACAGGGCGTAACTGAAAGGAGCACATTGTGACAGCTACATTTCTTATACAAGGAAATTGGATAATTAGGTTGTGATGCCACATAGACATGTTTGCTACCCTGAGATAATGAGATGATAGAGCTGTAATTTAGACATAATTGTGTGTTGTGATCCAAGCTTCTCTGTTTTGATCACCGGTCCAGCGCATGAGCATGATATTCTCTCCCTGCAATACTGTTGCTCCTCGCTATGATTATAAAGCAAATTATCGACAACCATTGGTTGTATTTTATCAATCAAAGCACTAAAATCCACAGAGCAGGTTTTATAGATCATTTCAAATTGACTTTTTCTGTTCAATTCATTTCAAAGAGAAGGTGTGCTCACACGCAGATTTGCCAACAGTGAGAGAACACTTCTCTGCAGTGAAAAAATGATTTATTTAAATATCATGTGTAGGGCCAAGAGTGATCATATAATTAATAATTTGTCATCACTGCTTCACGTTCAGGATTGAGAAAAAGAGAGTTAATAGAGTTAATACACGTGTTGTGCATCAGCCAATTTAAACACGCATTCTTAAAAATGTGTCCTCAAATAAATAGTGAAATGTTTAATCGGAAAAAAGAAAATGATGTTGGTATGAAACGAGCCCAGACACTTACATTGTACTTTCTGCCACTTTGTGCTGGGTGTAGGACTAGGCCCTAATAAGGCCAGTTATATTTAGCAGTGGTTGACAGTGTGAGAGCAGATTTTTTGTTCACTGAAAAGATTAGCATGCTAACAAGACTTTAGAAATATTACTAGCTGCCCTGTAACAGTATTTGATAGACCGAAATTATGTTAGAAATGTGAGAAACAGAAATGTCCAGTCATGTGCAACTTAAGATGGCAAAGGCTGTCCTGTTGTTTTACCAGTTTATGTTTTACTTAATTCTACATGAACACTCAAATGTGATGCTTAGTTAATCAACTCCACTAAGCTTTATTGTGCACAACAGAACAAAGAAGGGTGTGTTGTTTGTGGTTTTATTAGAGATATGTTTCATAGCAGGAAAATATGAAAATGGAATTCAACCTCTACAGTTATTCTTAATATTGTAATGTTGAAAAATACTTGACAATTGATGATTTTACTGGGATGCTTTCAATTATCTTAAATGAATTTGTTAGACAACAATGCCATTTACTTCTGTACTTTAGTAATGTTCGATCAGATTCAACATGTGGAAGAGCTGAATCATAATAGAAGACAAACTAGATACTTGTTAATAGGTGTTGAATGTTGTTATTCCAGATCATTTCTGTAAATTAGTTTATCTGTTAAAGAGGATGTCTTTAGATCTGAAATGGTGAAAAAAAAGTACATTAATGAGGACATTTTTTACAGAAGCCATACAATCGGACAGTGTCCCATCTTCAAGACATGTTGATGATCTCCAGAATGTCTCTAATTCTACCAGTACTGACTGTTAATGTAAGCACCAGATTTACTTATAAACCTATTAAGAATAATAACACACTGAGTTTGCATCCTTCTTAAACAGCTAGATTCAACAAATTACTGCAGACTTCCAAAAGTAACTGTTAAGCATGAATTTTAATCTCATTATTGACCATGGTTGAGCTTCTTTAAACCAGTTCAGAGAAGCCTGATGCAAGAACTCAAGCATCATAGTTAAAAACTCTCAAATCCGGCGATCCTCCAAAGGCTTTGGAAACTGAAGTTAGTAAGCCTCTCCTCAGCAAGAGCAGTCTATGAGTCAGCTGCTAAACTGAATAACATGTGGTTTATACCAAATTAATCATAAGATGAGTTATCAATCTAAGGTAGGTACGTTATGATATTTTTTGTAATGCTAAATTATCTCAACAATAACTGTCAGTCAGGATTCCAGCCCCAATAAAGCACTGAGGCTGACTAAATAAAGGTGCCTAATGACATTATCTTAAACAACAGTGGGGAGAGCATGGCCTAGGGGATAGAGTGGGTGTTCTGCAACAAGAGGGTTGCTGGTTCGAATCCCACTCTTTCCCATCTGCATGCCTAAGTGTCTTTGGCAAAGACACTGAACCCCCCAAAATGGCCCCTCATAAATGTTGAGTGTACTAAAAATGTAAGTCGCTTTGGACAAAAGCGTCTGCTAAATGACATGTAATAATAATGTAATGTAATGACTCAATTCAAGTCTTCGGCTGTTGTTAGACTTTATTGATGCTTTTGAAAGCATGACCTGTTTTTTTGGCAAGGATTATGAAACTGGGTGGGACTCTGGCATTAAAATTGGTTCTAGTTATATTTCCATGACAGAAAATACTTTGTCTCTATTGTCAATCCAAGCAGATTGTAATAACCTGTGAGACTACACAAGGGTTCATCTTGGTACCTCTCTTATTTAGCCTCTTTATGCCTCCTTGATCACAGTATACAAAACAATATGGTCCCTTTCATTGTGTTAGTGCATGGAATCAAATCACTTCTGCAACTAAGAAGAAAGGAGACAGAGGTAATTGTCTTTGGAGCTCGGAAAGAAAGACAGAATTAACCTTTCAGAACCCTTCTTACAGATCATGTATGCTTATAACAATTAAGAATGTTGTGAAACATACAGTCCTCAATTTTATAACTTATAACACAGAGTTAATATGTAAATACAAATTCTAAGTCAACTGTTGCCCAATTGTATGAACGCCAGAGAGGAACGTATCAAGAATCAGGATTTGGCTCATACTAGAGGTTGGATCCAAGCCCAGTAGGATGGGCTCACACAACAAATTAAAATGTTTGATCTCGGGTTTTGTTCAGTTATGTCGGCCAAACAGATCCAGCACAAAACAATGCATTTTCAATGATCATGTACAAGTGTGTTATTAGGATAAGTAGGCAAACTGTGACTATGGTAACATTACATGTCATTTGGCTGACTCCTTTATCCAAAGCATCTTACAATTAGTACACTCAACATTTATGAGGGGCCATTTAGGGGTTCAGTATCTTGCAAAGGACAGTTCGGCATGCAGATGGGGAAGAGTAGGGTTTGAACCAGCAACCTTCTTGTTGGAGAACGACCACTCTACCCCCTAGGCCACGTGACAGTGCTTCAGTTTACATTAACTCCATCAACCAAGGGTTGGATTAGGACAGAAATATGTGGCCTAAGCTGCAGTCTAATGAGTAAAGTGACATCAAATCACACGCAGACAGTGAAACTCATATAACTTCATGTCATATGATGCCAGCAAGGTTTCCAAACCCCTGCATGCACAAGCCTATCTATTCAGACCGTTACAATGGTTTTGCTGTAAGAAACCACAGGGTGTACCGCTACACCTCCAAACATGTGCAAACACAGACACACAAACACACCTGCTTCAGGATCCCAGCAGCCATCTCATGGCCGCAGTCAAAGATGATGTGGAACTCCTTCCCCCTCTTCATCTCCTTTAAGAGCGGCTTGGCGTCCTTAGTGTCTGCAGGCAGCTGTCGAATCTTTAACCGGATGTTGTACCGGGAAGGCGCCTTTATAAGTTCTTGCAACCGAATAAGACCTGTAGAGAAACACATAAAGGAAAACACTGTAATTTGATACTTTTTTTTGCCTCGAGTCATTGCTATTTGAAAAATGAGCCCAGCTGCAATCAATACAGTCCTGCTCCCATGAGGGCAATACATTTCAACTAAGAAAATGTCAGGATGTACTGTGTGTGTTGACCACTCCTGATACAAAGTTGGAGATTTAAAGTAGATTGGGTATACGAGGGCTGCAGTGATGTATATTGGTTTTCACTTAATTTTTAACAATTCACTTTTCTAAAAAAACTCTCACCTGTCCGCTCCAACTATTCTGTATCCTAAACACAACATTTGTCTGCGTGTCTTTCCAAGTCCTCTTTCCCTTTGTCTTTCTCACCCACATTGCACCTAAAAACAATCTGGAACGCACTGCTCAGTGTCAGCGGACCTTGATCCTACCATAGTAATGTTCTCAATAATACAATGGAACGGAGACATATATCAATACTGTACATTACCTGACATTCATCATTCATCATACATGATATTGATTCTGTGCTCACTATCGATCCCTCTCTTCCTCTATGTGCTGCTCACTGCTGTGTGTAGGAGACGTGGGAAGTCAACCTTGTTGTGGGAAATTGACAGGGACTTCAGCTGCAGCACAAACATCTTAATTTTGACAGATAAGCTTCTGCTGTGATATCCAAGTATTTCTCCCCTCAGTAGCAGATCAATCATGTTTGTGTTCCAGCTGAAGAATATGCAAATGTCAGATGCCAGCGGGGCCAGACATTTATGTAGAATGGATTTTGTGAGCCTGTGCATTTTTTTTCCTGATGCAGGCTTTTTCCTGTTGAAATGAAGGTTATTTTTCAACATAATTTAGTTTGCTTGATGAATGCATGTTTTCTGTAGATTGTTAAATGAACTGTCTGCACATCTGACTGTCCTCTTTAGACAACAGCATCAGTCTGTTGTTCAAATGCCTCAGCTCAACATTTGTTTACTTGACAGAACCCAGACTGATGTCAGAAGCAGTGGTGGAAATGCTAATGGGAGGACGGCAGGGCGTGTGTTTGGTTGGAGAAGGCGTGCAACATAAAAGACCAATGCTGATTTCTTCTTCCAATGACCATAATGTATTGCGTTGTCCATTTGTGGTGATGGATCAGAAAAGAGCTGTCATCATTCCATAAGAATCATTTGCATTTCATAAGGCACTATGCTTCTTTCCCATGGCCCTCAGTGCCACACAACCCCCACCAGCCTATTTACAGCCAGATTAAGTGAAAAGTTATGATCACCTTCTCAGTCACCCAGAACAAAAACTAGACGGGGTCCTGCCGGTTAACAGAACAATATTAAAATAAACGAATGAGCTTAATCAAATGTGCTATTACACTAAATCCGTTCATTTAAAAATAGCTTATTGTTAAACTGCACCAAGACAAACCCCCAAAGATATAAATGGTTGTGTGCATTTAATGAAACATGTGCACCTGATGTTGACGTGGGCCGATTTTTTTTTGCTGGAAACTTCTAATCTAGGTTTGCGATTTGTATGATGTTTAAACATGAATATTTGGGGGCAAATGTGTTTGAATAGAAATCAGCGGAGGTTTTGAACTAATAACCTTAGAGTACTACTTAAGTTATGACCTCAATGACATAACTGCCAGATCAAAGGGCTTTACAGTACACTTTATTTCCATTCACTCACTCACTCACTACAGCCTATCTATGGGCATATCTTGAGGTTCAGTATCCTGTCCAAGGACACTTAGCAATGCAGATGGGAGAGACTAGGATCACTGACCTTCTCGACCCACTCAGCCGCAGCCACAGCCGTTGTTTGCCCCCTCCAACTTAATTTTCGAACTACTTTAAATAACTACTTAATAAAAGTTTTTTTTAATTTACACTATGAGTAGAGCTTCTTAAAACAATTCACAAGATAGTAATAATTGAACTTTATTGTCGTGATTCTGCTCATGATTAATTTGAAAACCGATCACGAGTATATATCAAACCAGTGTTTATCTCGAGTGAATTCCCACTGGCTGGACCAGATGCTATTTTAAACACTAGCCAAGTCTGAGTCCTTACATCTACAAACACATACATCAGTCTAAACCAGCGCAGCAGTCTCCTGTGTCTCTGCCCACAGTCCACCGTCCCCAGCTGTTTGGCCCGTGGCATTATTTGCTTACTTCCTGCTTCCAGATGAGTGCACAGCACTGTGGGAAACCAGCCTGCAGTCTGCTGGAGTGTCGGCATCGAGGCGCTGGTGTTCATTAAATCAAACACTCCGTTGCACATTGATGATGATATCCGCAGAGTGTTGACCTGTGAGACACTGGCAGTGATACGTTTTCCATTGGATGACAAAGTAACCCCTCAGCTGTGCCTCGGAACATGTCAGCTGGACACAGAGACAGTTTTCTCTCTCCGTTATAAACAAACCAGCCTCCAGAGGCTTCACGTTGTGTCCCAGAGCTCAAGCTGGGCCAACTTTGTCTATAAATGTTCATGTGCACGTCGAAAAAATAGTAATTGATGCGTGTGGCAGATGGACAAACATGCGTCACAGTGAAACAGAAAAAAATCAAAACCAATAAAAAAAAAGCAAGTCAAAGAAATGGATTGTTGGAACCTTTTAAAAGGTATCCACACATTGCAAGTCCAAAGGGTGAGAGTTCCAACGACTGTGGCGCTTCAACAAAAACACAGTGTCATTTTTAAGTAAGTAAAAAGACTATTTGCTATGAAATCACTCTTCCAGCATGACACGTCTCATTTTGATAGATCATCTTTAAATCCATTTCAGTATTCATTTGTGCAAGGACGTTACCTTCTTGTCACAGAGATAATTCTGTTGTCGTTATAAGATTTATTTAGCTTTCTACCTAGATCAATTTAATTATTGTAAATGTTGAGGTTTCCTCATTTCATTTAAAGCTCCAACATTTCCACAAAGACAACAGCACAAATTAACTTCCTGTCCACAATGGTAGCAGAGAGGCCTTGTAAGAAGAGTCTTTCTGGACAAAGAGCCAGAGGTTTGAGGACATCAATCTCGAAAACGTATGAGAATCAATAATGAAAAAACTATTTAGTTTGTATATTTTACACTAGTAACTTATCTAAGGACTTGAACTTAAGCTGTACAACTTCAATGATATCAACTTTAATGCCAGTTCATGTTATTTTAAGAGTTTTGAAGAAAAACTGGAATATTTTCTTCAAAAACTCTTCCCAAGTCTTTCCAGTTGGTGGCATCTTATTTTCAGAACATAACAGATGGATGGACACTTGGACAGATGGACCCATGCTGATCCAGTTAGTCAGTCCCACTGGTGTGGCCACCATTTCTGACAAATTCTTGACATGCCACGGGAAGAGGACCTTTTTTTTGGGACCTAGAGAGACGAGCTGAATTTTACCTGACATCATTTGCTTGTAAACAGAGAGCAGGTCTGTCTGACATGAGTCCAAACTCCCATGAATGGTTGATGATGCATGAGCTGTCTGAGGAGAAAATCTGCCTCCGATGCCGGAGCAGCAATCTCTGTTTTACGGTTAGTTAGTCAACATCGATGAAAGCAGCACATCCGAGTGCTGCACTCGCTCCTCACCTGTCCGAGCACCTCTCCACCTCTTCTTCTCACTCTTGAAACATCTCTCCTTCTATTCTGCACGAGTGTCAGTGCTGATCAGTATTGACGGTGCTTAATGTGCAGCGACTGTTCCAGGATCCATATTTAACTCTGCATGAATATTTTATTCCCTCTAAGCGTTTATTACGCTGCTGTCTGGGAGTCTCCTGAGCGTAAAACAGTTCACAGCCCGCCTGTGATAAATATCCCTGCGTGGGAGCAGCCCCTCAAGCTTCCAGCTCCCTCTTGAGTGTATCGCTGGTGACAAGGGAAGAAAAGTTCCTTTTACTGGGCTGCTCAATCACTATCTGCCGCATGCGATGCAGGAGATATATAAAAGTTGTTCTTCTGCCACAAAATGAGTTCAAAGTAATTAGTCTGGAAATGAGAGCAAATATATTAAGTAGTAACAAATCAAACGTGTATTAATATGGGTGGAGCGCAAAAAAAACTAGGCCGTCTCAGTGGACGCCATTCTCCTCTTCATACATCCATTCTCACACATTAATTAATTCAACCAGCAACTGAACACATGCATCTGGAGCGGTGAGAAGGTTCATTCCATGTTCAAGCATTTAATACAGCATATCTGATAAATGGAATTCAAGCACATATCATCCATACCTTTCTTTCAACTAATTTTAGAATAGTTCGATTTACTATGGAATTGTAATTTTTCAGTGCAAGATTTATGGAAACTGAAATACTTGCCTCAAATCCACATTTGACATTACATGATCAGATATAATAATCAAAGTGAAGTTCATCATGGCATTGACACTATTATGAACATGTTTATAAGTGTAATATAGTTCATTCTTTAATGTATTATGACTCGCACCAGTCAACTAAAAGCAACAGGAGCTCCTTCTCAGTGACCTTGTACTATGTTAGGTGGATGTTAGGAAAATTGTACTTTCTTGATTCGTGTTGTTCTGGGTTTGTACCATCATGGTTGAATGCACTTATTATAAGTCACTTTGGATAAAAGCGTCAACTAAATCAAAATGTAATGTCATGTAATAGTATGCACTGTTCACCTGGAGATGAATGCATTAAATACAGGTGATAAAATAAAATACAAATACATCTGCTCTTTTTGCAAATAGCTAACTCAGCACTGTCGGTTCCTACATGTCCTCCTCAGAGAGAGATAACGGCTTCATGTGTCATCTTCAGAGTAGAGAGACATTAGTGTCAGACTCAATTCTAGTTAATGGTTTGTAACTGGACATTGCATTGCACTGCATTCTCCCATCTCCAGTTCTCCTTTTCAGTCTGTCCTAATATTCTGTTGAAGTCCCCACCTCTTCTCTAACTGTTGTTCTAACTTCAGTCCATCAGTTGGGATGTGATGTTATTATTCATGTTGATGCCAGGAACCAGAAACATTTGTAGAATAGTTGGTCACTGATGGAGGTTGCTTTTCAATTCTAAATTGCGTAATGGCCTTTGGGTGTTTATACTGACACAACGGTAATTGATTTAGTTAGTGACTTAGTAGGTTTTCTAATGGGAAGCAGCTGATAAATAGTCGAAATGGACAATACTATCCAAATGACCACACAGTCAAACTAACAAAAACATGAGACAATGGTATGAGTACAGGAAACATCACGGCTGGTATTAACATTCTAGCCCTGCAACAGTGGGATTAGCTTGGTGAAAAGAGAAGAGTCAGTGAGCCCTTCTCTAAACAGGCTGTTGAGTGGTAGTGGAGCGTATGATGGGACTGGGACTGCTGGTGTGGATGCACGCACGCACGCATGCATGCATGCACACAAACACAGACACATGAAATTGAAATAGATTAAAGGAGTGGTCTCTCGACTCATCTGAAGCACACTGAGATGACTGGGACACGTTGGTAGAATACATATACAATCATTAATAAGGGACAAGGCATATTCTTTTGTCTTATTATGCTAGAGATATGGTAAATATTAAAATAGAAAATGCTACCATTAACCTCAACTAGTAGTAAGCTGTGAGCTGTTATTCCAAATGTTCCAAAAATGTAATGTTTCTCCTTGATTAATTGCTGTTGAAGCTAGTAATGTATTACAGTACGATCCCTCTCCCCATAGTGTTTAATGAAGTACTGGAAAAATGTAGGTAATAGTATTAGTTACCCTTTCTTAAATGAAAAAACGTGTTACAACTCCTCTTTTACCGTCCTCCCCTACTGATAAGAACTCCAACAATCACATCTCCTGATTCATTTTGTAAGTGTTGTGCATGTGTCACCAAGCAGAAAGCTAACCTAGATGGTGAATGACTTGTCACTGATCGAGCAACAAGTCACTTCCTGCACATGTAGCCTGCTGTTGCATACAATGCTGAATTTTATTGCAAGAATGTCATTGTGACGACTCTGTAGACAACTATCAGCAGATGCTATGGTGTGATGGCAAAGTTTCTATGTCAGGATAAATAGTATTTAGTATTTATAGCCTTGTTTTTCAAATGATCACTGTCTGGCAGTGGAAATCAGCCTAGATGCATGTACAGGATGTGAGCTAGAGACTTCATGCTGGCAACGAATATACTCCAATCAATACTGCTCTTTAGATTAACAAACAAAGGGATCGTGGGGGAGACATGTGAGAGGATAAGAGTGCACTCAGAGGAATATGTTATTACGTGTTATATATGTCAATCAGTGTTGCCTTCTCAATTGTTAGATTGCTAAATTAATCAGGAATATTTTGAAACTACATTTGTCTTTTTCCCTTCAAGGTGCAAGCATCCATAAAACACCCTGTCTGACCATACACGTGATTATATCTGCTTTCAGCTGAGAAACCAAGAGTGAAGCTCGTCTTTATCAAAAAGAATACAATTCTCCTACTTTATTTGCAATACCTAACTGACAGGCACAGATGGATGTTTTTTTACATCAATCCAATTAGCAAAGTTCTACTTTTCAAAGAACATTTCTTATATTCCCCTCCACACATCCTCAGTTGGACTTGGCATGATGGTTCCAGTCCACATGTCTACTGATATCCTGTGTTGAGGATGATGTTCTCTGCTAAGCCGAAGCTGTATATGAGGTTGCTTGTGTATTATCCCAGAAGGTATATGCATAGAAAATTGGAGAAATACTAAGTCTGTAAACAAGAGTTTGTTCATTTATTTGTTTCACATTTACAGGGGCAGATTGCAAAGCAGGGTGGAATCAATCCGACTCAGAAATGTTAAGTGGTATAGAAAACAGCTTCTTCCCAGTGGGTCTGGGGCAACCAGCCAGCTGGACCGGAAGTAAGCCACCCTCATGTCCTTCCTGTCGTTGCCAAACAGAAGGTTAGTCCCTTTTTTTGGTATTGATTACCTTAAGATTTTAAAGCCTGCTACATGAAACATTATTTTATTTTAATCACTTTTAAAAGTGATTAAATTATCTAACATCTGACAGAGCTGACAATTAGGAGGCATTTGAGTGAGGTACAGGTTTAACGAAATATGGTTGTTAGAGAAACAATAAATTGGAGTTTACAATACTATCAATGTTGTTAAATAAAGGTAAATGACAATAGGCAACTTACCCATGACAATTAGTTTTTTCCTGGTCCTGATAGCCGCCTTCAACTCAACGCTTCAACTCAACGCTAAACATCTGTTTAGGGTGCCACTTGATGCATCAGCAATGTGCTTCCAGCCTAAAGGCTCCAATATCAAAAAACTCTGTTTTCTTTATGTTAGAGATGGACCCTGTGAAAGGTTGTGTAACAAATGTAATGTCCCCTCATGGACTGACACTAATCGGCCCCTTAAGGGGAATTCACTGTGGAAGTTTCACACCGAAACCCAACGCAGTCCAGGGTTACACAAACATCAGGGGAGCACTCTCCCATTATCCCAGCCATTGTTTCCCTTACTTGCTCTTTGATCATCATAGTAAGTATGGAACTGAGATTTATGTGTAAAAAAATTAATTGGATCACCCTATTCACTACAATTACACTCACACTAATCTACCCACAGTTCTGTTCGCACCGCTACACATTATTTTCCGTTTCACTTCGAAATGAATGAAATCTCACTAATGAATGTTTACTGAAGGTATAATTGCATTTTGGAATGCAACAGTGATTTTAAGCAGGAGTCACAACTGGAAGGGATATGTTGCTATTATTTAATTTAATGCAAGTGTGATAAAAAGTTATTATAACACGGAAATCATAAGTACAACAATTCACGTAATAGTTACTTCTGATACTCAGTTGATGAACTTCATTGCTGTTCTACGTCGTGTTAAGCTACTCTCACTGAAAGTCTAAAAGCTGAAACATAACCTTACAGACTAATGATCCATTTCCCAGATAGGGACTTAAACAGTTTCTCTATTAGCACAGCTGGGGAAAAATATGCATTCTATTCCTGGCCTTTAGTCTTAAGGGTTGATTAAGATCCAACATTTTTCTGTTAGAAATGTGTGTAGACTTTGACAGGTTTAGAAACAAAGACACAATACTCCTCTGTAAAGTGATACTGTGAAAAGTCACTGAGCTTTGGTAATGCAGTCTAAAACAAGGGCCAGCTAGAGGAGATATTCAGTAAACAGACAAAACTAGTGGCCATTTGCCTGTGTTCATCAACATAAACCTCTTGAACTAATGTGACCAATGGAAGTGTAATTATTCTCTATATTAATTAAGAGTGAGTTGTGAAACTTGAGGGCATACAGTATTACGGCCTTGGCTTCTGCAGAATAAAATATGACTCTACTGCTTGTACTACTCTGACTATACTTACCAGAATCATCCAACGGATAATATGACAACTGCTGTTCCAACAATAGTGCTATACAACTACTGGCATTGCCGTCAATTATACTTTTTGTACTGCTACTAATATTACGAGCACCAGTGCCTCATCTCTGCCACTATTTCTCTTAGTTTGACGGCTCTAAGCTTCTAATTCCCATTAACATCCCACCAGGATTTAACAAAGAGCAGACAAGCCCACCCTCTAAATACCAGCTTAGCTTGTCAGACATGGCTCTTAATCATTTTCATGCATCTCTCAAATGACCACTTTGGCATTACACCATGCAGTCATCCATATTACTTGTAGTGGACATGCTGTCAGGCTGACCTTTCATCAAGCGCCACAGTCCCCACAACAATAAGAATTACAGCAGATGATGGATTATGGACTGTGGAAGTTTTGAAGAAAGCAAAAAGGGAACTGCATTCCCAGTGCATTATGATGTCAGAACTTCAAATTAAGTTTCTTAGACTTAGAAATCGAGTGAGATTAAAGTAGTGCGGAAAATTAAAAATGACTGTGAGCTGAGTCGCAGTGAATGGCGATGGGATTTGCTAGCGGTAACACCCTGTTTTCGTTCCTCTGCCACCTCAGGGATGGTTCCAGGATGCTACTGCCATAGAAACCAGGGTGTAAACAGAGCAATCATATTTAAGTATATTGTGACTAAATAAATATAAATGTATTCATATTCTTTCTTGAAATCCTTCAAGGCTGCTTAAACCTCACATTCTCAGGAAAAGTGAGGCTATTCTTTGGAGTCAACAATGACCTGTCCAGTCAGACTGTCATAGCAAAGCAGAGAAGTTGTTTTTGTGAAGCTTAAACTAGTGTAATGTCTTGAAAAAGGAAAGATTTAAAAAAAAGTTTCTGATAAATTCTTGATTGATTAAATGCTTATTCGTTTTAGCCGTACTTTAATTGGGTGTAATGATGAACTGTCTAGAAGCTGAGGGATAACCTAAACTGAAACACAAAAGCAGCAGCCATGGCTGCCACGATGGAAGACTATTATATTTGGTCACACACAAGTGGAGAAATGTTTAGGCTCCATACTGTGAACAGCCGGGGAAGCAGTTCTTCCCGAGCGGGTGTTTTATTGTGTAGAGGCTTGTTCTCCCTTATGGCCTAATCAAACTTTGTAGCAGCAGCGGTAGTCGTGGTAGCAGCACTAGTGTTCCAGGTAGTTGTGTGGATGTTATGGCTGGCTGGGAGAGCTAGAACACATGCTGCTGCCATCTCAGTTTTGCCATTATGAAGTTGAGCTGTTAGAAGAGTGCCATTATGGTTATGGATTTGCTTGTTTGCTCCCCGCTTGGTGGAGAAACAGCATGAAGAGAGAGGTTGTTTCCCCTTTGTTTTCCATTCCTGAAAAACAGAGAGGGTTTAGGACGGGGGGGTCAAAGGAAGAACAACCAATGATTATTTTTACGGTAATATAAATATTCTGCGGCAGAGACTTTGCCCAGGACGACAGGCAGAGTGCTTTTTGTCCAGAAACAAGAACATTTCTAATGAAATGGGATCCTGCCTGCACCTCTTCAAGGACTTCATTTAGATCAGATTTCTGTCTCCACCATCAACACTATCCATCCTCGCCATCAGGTCAGCAGTGCAAATGGCCACAATGAAAATTAGAGGCTGTTTGTAGGTCGAGCCGGACTCATTTCCTGTCGCGAGACAGAAAATCCAGCCACTATTAACCCCATAGTGAAGCAGCTATGTCCACATCACAACTTAATTAACAGAGGTGAGGGGATCAGTGGCAGTTGATCCCTCGCTAAAGCTGCCTTAACGACCTACAAAGCAAAGACCAGCACATACACACCCATGCACTGCAGGTGTGCACACATACCGTTCTACAGAAAGTGGCTCACTCAAATACCACCAGTCAATTTACTATATCTGAAAAAAAAGAACTGGTTTTACAGTGGGTTCTCTCATGCATTTACAAATGCACATACTTACACATTTAAAGCTTTTTTGTTTGGTTTGCAGGTTTCTGGCACAATTCCATTGTTAAGGCAGGAAGGGGAATGTCATGAGGAACAATACATAAATACAATAAATCAAACTGTAGCGCCAGGATAAGAGCAAACGTCTCCACTGCTCTCATCCCTGCATCTCCCTGCTCTGCGACACTCCAGCCAGCCTTTTGCCTGCATTCTTGTCATGTTCGATGTTTCAGCCAGTGCTGGAATTGGGAGCCTGCCGGCCTGTGAGTCAGCCCTACATGGTGTGAGGAGGAGAAGTCGACCAGAAGCACAGACAGCCACGAGCTCCCACTCCCAAACGTTGGCTCTCTGACTGTTGGAGGAACTTTAGAAGGGAAATATCTCTGCACTGCTGCCAAGATGTTCAATGAGTCTGGGTCTCAGAGGCCTTTGACAACATCTCTCCACATTAAGACACAGTGGAGCTTGTTCTTTGCCATTTCAGCAAGGTTAGGCATGTGTATTGTGGATGTAGATATGATGTGGAGGAGGAAGTATTATATAAAATTATCATTACCACAAAATAAAAACACAACAAAACAAGCCTTCAATGCCGCAAGAGGAAGCTGTGTGAAATTTAATAAAAGTGAAATGTCAGGGGATATAGATGACCAGTTTGAAAAGACCAATATATGTTGTCTGGGCTGAGGCTATCACTGAAGACACCAAGATCCTGTTCACACTTGGCATTAATAGGTGTCCTGGGTCCGATTGTAGGACGTGTGTGAACACAGCCTAAGATCAGCCTAAGATCAGGACTTGTGGCAGGTAACCCTATCACACCCGAGTGTACCAGTGTGACGAATGTGATGGAAATATCTAGTGCTGGAATGAGGTTGAGGAGACTCCGATTTCTAAAGCAGAAGAACTTAATTCATGCACAATGCATCGAAGAAAAGAAAGATGACGGGTATATTTATATGCATGGCCCAGACTCTCTGTCTGACTCTAAGAGACAAATTGACCATGAGACACAGCGACGCTGCCTGTTGCCCTCCACCATATACGCAAGATCATAGCTTTTCCTAGTGAACTACTGCTGATTGTAAATGACATTTGAGTGCAGGTGATGCACAGAGACCTATAAAAGACCGAATACAAAAAAAATAACGAAAAAATGACTTTCCCTCCTGCAAAATGTCTAACATGAACCTGCGGCCCAGCCACACAGGTGTCTTCACTTTGCATGGTGGTAAGGTGCTCTCCTGAAAAGTGCTCATCTGTGGGTGTGTGTACCTGTTAGTGTGTCTGTCTGAGTGTGTTATTTTTTTTCATTTGCAATGCAGCCAAACAAACTGTTTGCTGAAAAGATCCATCACACTGTAGTGTTTAAGTCATGAAGACTGCCACCGTCATGCCACACAGTTTAACTGAAGTTGCAATTGAATGTTGCTAAATGACGTTAAATGGGCTCCTAGACAGCTGCATCACATGCAGAACTGTTTCCTGTGGATTCTTTCTTTGTAAATCCTCAGTGGGAAAAGACAGACTCTTCGACTAACAAAGAAAATTACAATGGAGGAAACCAATACCAGAATACAAATCTATTGCCGAGTAAAAATATGGCGTACAATTACAGATTTGACGTTTACTTAGTCCATGCAGAGGTTGCCTCTAGTCCCTGCTGATGGTGCTCAGCCTTAAGAAGGAGGTCATGAACTGCTCCAATGTAGATTGCTATTGGTCGATTTTCTTCATAATTTGGTAAAATGCTTGTTTGTAATCCAGCACATGCAAACCTGACTGATTATCTGGCCTGAATGTTAAACACAGTGAACACACACAGCAGCTCGGTGAGCAAGGCCACATTGGTCCCAGTGTGTGTGTTGGATGGAGCTCAGGGAAGCCTGACAGCGTGTCTGCAGGCTGGCACACACCCTGACCCCTGGCATATGGTGCATGTACCCAGCCTGCTGGTTTATTTGTCGCCTGTTGACCTGGACTGTAATAATAGCAAGGTTTGAACAAGGACTCTTTCCCTGGCTAACAAGAAAACCATGGCCACACACTGTCTCACTTTAATGAAGTATGGAACATTTACAGATGGCAACAATATTCAGCTTAAATGGGCGGGAAACTCAGTCTTCCACTCCATATTAGTATGGGTCAGGTATAGAACTGAAGTGTACAAAACATTAATCTTGTCTTCCGTGTTTTTTTTTTGCTCTATGAAAAATTAATAAATGGAAAGTAGAAGGTCAGACCTCTGGTACTTCAGTTAGGCCTTCATCCTTATAATTAGGCTATTTTAGAACAAACTGAGGAAAAATGTTACCTAGTTATCATCAAGTTACATGATCAATCTGAGCATTTTACCAAGCTGTCAAAGGCATGCTAACTGACAGCGTTGCTATGTTACTTGAGGGTTCATTATTTAAAAAAACTATTAAAAAAAAATGCACCCATTTTCACTAAAAGGGACTGAATCACATAAGATGCTGTTGTTTATGGCAATGCTCCCTCTGCAGCATTTCTTTGTGGTTTTAATTAAAAACAATGCCAGAGTGATTCAGAATTGCGTTTTCTCCCTGCTGGGGTTCCTCCTGGGATCTCCCAGGCCATGTAGGACCAACAGCTTGAACACCTTACCTGAACCATATTCACATTGTATTGTGAATATGGTTACAGTGAAATTGTCCATAACGTGGCCATACCTCCAACCCTTCTGAAATCATTATAAAATGTATAAATCTAGGCTGTTTAGGCTTAAACATTTTACTAACTTCTTAATTATGTCTTTTACCGTGAAATTCCGACACTTGGTAGTTTCTGGTAAATGTTACACTTGAAAAGATTCTCCTTGAGCTCATCTTTGTTTTTCATCAACTTGATAGTTACCTGTAAGCAAAAAGTTGCTAAATGTATCAGTTTAATTAGTGCCAGTCAATAGAGTGGGTTTCCGGTACTGTCTGTGACTGAAAGTTATTCTGCAAAGGCAGTTACAGAGTAGACAGCAAAACAATATTTATTAATATTGACGTGCAAGAAATTGGCTTAAAAAAGGCAAGAGTTGTTTTATAGTCTCTTATTTGGTTGTCTTTTCTATATTTCCCAGTTTCTATATTTGTACATGCAATAATCTGTATCATGTGTCAAATTGCTTAATATATAAAGAAAACATTCTTGCTTATCTTTGTTTCATCAAATTCCAGGTTTGTCTGGCTCATTAAGTTTACAAAACATCAGTATTAAGCAAATCAAGTAAATCAAAATAAAGCATCCAGATTTAAACTTTAATGAATTCTAATCAGCAGAATACTGCAGAAAATGAAAGTTGAAATATTTTAGAAAGATATCCTGATTTATACAGTTTGAAACAGCCTTGAGGACTAAAAACTAAAAATCTCCTGCTACATTAAGAGAGGACGGTTGGAACGAAACAAAGAGAGAACTATCAGTAAAAGTATTTGTGGACTTACCAGTGCTATCGTCATAAACCACCGTGACCGTCTTCCACTTAAAGAAGTGGACCAGGTCCAGGATGGCCCGACTGAGAGAGGAGAAGTCTGGGAAGAGGCTGACGTAGAAGATATCTCTATTGTCCGACACCTGGTGCTTCCACTTGGTCTGGATGTGGGGCACCCCCAGGGCGTTGCAAATGGACTGGACTGCGTTGGCAGAGGAACTGTGTGAGGGACCGAAGATGGCTGCCACCCCCAAAGAAAGCTGGTCACAGGCTACAGAGGGAAACATTAGACTGGTTATTTATGCCTTACACACATACCGTATATAGCAGAATACACTATTTTTTCAATTCATCTGAATTTAAATTGGTCACTAGAAATTCTTAATTTTTTACTATTGTCATCAAATCTTACGTGCAGAGTGAAACCATCTATGAATGAATCCTCTGTGTATCCAAAGTGTGATAAACTTTTGTCACAAAGTCATTTAGGGTGTTTGATGACTTGTTAGTAGCTGCCTCTGTTATAGGATTAGCTGTAATGAAATCCCCTGTTATACCACTGCCATGCTGTCACTCAGAAGACGTGGAGGAAGATTGGTTTGCAAAGAGCTCTGACCTCAACCCCACCCGACACCTTCAGGATGAACACATGTAGCGAAAGTGCCAGGCCTCATCAGCCACCATCAATGATGCTCACTGATGCTCTGCTCTCGTGGCTAAATTGGATATATCCACTGATATTGATTACACAATCTCTATTGCATTACATTTTCACAACAACATTAAAAGATGTGACCCGGATCAATTTCAGCTTGCTCTCATGGAACTGCACACATAAGGAGGTACAAAACAGCCGCACAGCTTAGCGTTAGCTCGGAACCTGTACACTAATCAACTCACTTGCTACGAGAGAGTTGGTTAAATCACTGAGACATAATATAATGGCGCGTAATTGATAAGAGACTTGAAATGTCAGTCGGATGCCCACACGAAACTGCTAGATTATAGCACTTTATTGGCTGTCTCTGGGGGCCAAACAGGTCTTTGAATTACTGCCGCTGAGTCATTACCTGGAACCAATCAATTCTCCCTGTTTATATTTGAAGTGCTCATCCGTTCCTTCCATTGCCTGATTATAAATTGTCACAATCTGAGCCACTGCAGCTCGCAATCCTCAAACGGGGAGGGGGAGTACATCTACAATGCAAAACAACTCCTGTGTATGTGCACAGATAGAGACACACATTTTGAATATATACACACACAGAGTGAGCAGGCATGAGCATGCCAACACCAGAGGCAAGTCTGTGATTCAGAAACCCATAAATACCTTTCCTGGAGGCCTCGAAGCTGTCATAGATGTTTATCCTTTGGATGTCGTAGGTGAGCGTCGTGTTTGGCAGTAGGGTTCTGTTCCTGTTGATTGTGTTTAAAGCAAATTTAAAGGCTAGCTCCTCCGCACCTGATGGGCCGCTTTCAATGGACTCAAATATCCCACCTGTCGAAGAAGGAGAGACAGCAGATCAGTAACGGGTCAGGATCAAACTGTTACTGCTTTCACAGTGGTAGTCATTTCAATCACAGAAAAATGGCTTATACTCAGAAAAGAGGAAGAAGGTGATCAAGAACAGGCGAGAGGCAGGCAACAGTCACAAATCCCAAATCACAAGCAAATGTCCTATCTCTTAAAAACACTGGTACGTCTGCACACAAAACAACCTGAGGAGCAGGGCAGATTTATAAAAAAGGGTTCCTCAGCATGAAGAGCAGGGATGGGAAACCAATCAGGTGGTGTCTAGTACTGAAGTGACAAAGAACCAGAAACTGCAAAGACAGGACCTGTTAACGATGTCTAAATAAAACAGGATGTTGCAGCCAAAAGTTTTATATAGAGGGGTCACTCTGACACTTTTTCCACACAGTGTCGTCAAACTCTCTCAGCGCTCGGATTCTCGTGATCATCACAGCCTTTTCAGAGATTTAAAAAAAACAAAGCAACAAACATGACAACACCAAAATGAAGGTGCTATGTTACCTATATTTGGCTATTAGACAAATAATGACTACTTGATGTGGTCAGCGCATGAACAATCAGAACTGACTATACTGGATCATCATTGACACTGAGATGCTCAGGAGCTTTTATCTGCGGAGATCCTCACCAGTGACTGACAGCTCAACTCTGATCGTTAATGACCTCCCCATCAAAGGCTTATATATGCGACAATCAATCTGGTCTATCCATCACAAATAATAAGCTGCTGAGCTGTTAACCTTACATACAGTGTTTTTAGAGACCAGCCTGGACTGTTAACTAAACATTCTGCTGAAAGAAGGGAGTCAGAATCTAAATAGCAGGCTGTGTTAACAATGATGCCTTGACTCTCCGTTGTAGCTCCTGAGGCGTAGGTGAACTAAACCAATTGAAATCAGCATGATTCACAATTTCCGCTTCTGATAAACATTAACCCAATAGGTCACTGTCTACTCTCTATACTTTCTGCACAGGCCGTCTCTTTTCATTCAAAGATGTCAGCCCAGGAAGATGCACCACTCGGATTGATTTATTGATCGCCATTTATTAGCACTCTTCTGAGCGGTGCATCTGTTAAAGGAAATCCATGTCGAACTAAGTGACGTTTACTGGGTTGAGGGTAATAAAGTAAGAGCTCAAACCATGTTCTTAAAGTCTGATGAAACTATGGCTCTAATCACACTCAATGCAGCTCCACTTTACCCAAGATACACTTTATTAGAATGTATGGTTGGACAATAGTTTGTGATGGGTGTGGAGCTGCTGTCTCTGTTTACATTTGCTGCAAGTTTTCTTTTACTGAAGTGATTTAACTGCAATCTAAAGGGTGCAGCTTCCAAAACATGTTGTAAAGCACTATTTTTTTAATAGGTTTATATTTCCAAGGACACACACGGCAATCACCACTGTCACTCATTCAACTCCAAGGCAAAATCACAGGTTTGAAGTAGCATCTTATTGTGTATCTAAAACACTTGAATCCTTAGGGAGATGTGCACAAGGAGCTTTACAGCCATGAACACTCTCAAACAGGCAGGAGCTCATCCCTGCACTCCCCCTGCACAGCTCAAGTCTGTGCTGCCACTCCGTCAGATGTGCTCCTTCTTTCTGTTTATAAGGAGTATCTTTTAATTTCTGTGTATGATGTAGAATTATGGATGTGTACCAACAATGGATTTTGGGTATATTCATATTATTGAAAAGAATAAATAATCCTTAGTATGTGTGTGACAACTGTGTGCTTAATTTGACTGTACCGACTCACACTCACTTTCAAAGTGAATTTTATTAGACTCCTCTCTTATTTATTCATTTACTCTGTATTTCAGGTAATCACTTTTGTACTGACAATTCAACACGGAGAGCTTTATGTCCATTCGAGCTTTGGAAGCACTCCAACGCTGTCTATATAGAAAACTGCATATGCTAAAGGACTAAGCAAGCTTTTAATATCCTGACACTGTATATCAATGACCCATTAGCCTCATGATAGCAAAAGCAAACCGGATCCGGGGAGAATTCAATTACAATAATGTGTCCGGTATGAACCACTGTAAAGCATTTCCTTCGGAAAGTCGGGGAAGTGTGTTTAAAAGTGCAGGCCTTCCAAAGCTACAGCCCTCCAGTGAATTCTTCTGACAGCCAGCAGACGAATGGACGGAGACGAGGCCCTGAGAGCAGGCGAATGGGGAAGGGGCAGCTTCTGAGATCAATGTCCCCTGATTGGCCGACGAATCAATCAATGAAGCCCTTGCGGAGCAGTGGAGAGCAGCGGTCGAGGATTGAAGTGTTTTATTTGGGTTAGCCCTATGGCCTGGCACTGCCGGCTCAGTGTCAGTCAGGCACAGACCAGGCCCTGAGCTTTATTTACTCCAACGACACCCACTCTAGTGTAGGACCCTCTTTTAGTCCAGATGTAATCCATACACGCTACTGCACGAGTACTGCAGGCTCCTGTCAGAAACCATTACCACAAGAAGCTGATTCTGATCAATGCTCACTTACAGTGATTTCACCAGTGGGCTCTTTAAATATGCTCTTTTTAAAAGGGGAATTTATTTAGTCTGTGCGCTGGAGCTTAAAGCAAATATCAACAGAGAGACCTCTGACAGCAGCAGCACTGTCGAGAAGTTTGTACTTTCATTAGTATTCATCTCATGGGAGAACCCTATTTTGCATGTCATAATGAGTTTGAATGAATTAATAAGCATCAGTTAAGCGGGATGTACTATAATTGGAAAGCTGAGTGTTTGGAATGGGTCCGTTCACACCCGAGAAGCGGCGTTCCCCCTGCTGAGAATCTCTACGGTTCCACCAGAGGGAACCTGGCCTGTAAATATGGAGATGAATCGCTGAAGAACGTTGAATTAGTGAATTAGAAAGGTGACTGTCTAAGCAGGTGAGTTTGAATATGAATACACTTCGAGACTAATGAGAAAACGTTCTTGTCTGCATGGACGGGGAGATATGGAAATCAAGCTGAATAAGCGAGATGGGCATGGAAACAAAGATAATATCCTCCAGTTTGGTTTGTTCTCATCAGTGAGAGTAGAGGTGCTTTCAAACTGCCACAGCAACTGTTGTGCACGTTCAAGCCACACTCTGTAGGATGGTTGTGATAAAATCCTGCTTTGCAATCTGTGTCGGACTGTAGAATTCAAATAAATCGATCGATTTGAGGCGTTCATGTTGTGTAATGAATACCTGTTGGTGCCTCTCCAGCTCCCAGCTTGGCTTTGTGTTTGTGTTTGTTATTGTGATAGTTAATTGAGTTAGCATCATCACCTTTCCTCACATCCAACACTCAACCCTTCACTGCTGACTGCTGACTTATTATGTTTGAGCTTGCGTGTGTCTAGTTGAGCTTGATGAATGTCTTGTTTACTGAAGTGGTTGCCATGTGGACCTCCTTTCATTGTTATGCTCCTAACTGAGCCAGGCATAACAGAAGTTAATGTAAAATGGCTTAAAGCCACATTGAAAGCAGACAACAGGCGTTAGCATTTGCACCGCTCCTACATTTTGTACATGCAGCAAAAATAAACAACTGCACAACTGGCCGGTGCACTCTACTGTATTTCCTGTTGTATTCTGATTGGCCTGTTTGTAGCAACAGTCTGCGAGTGACAGCCGAGGTTTTTAAAACACTTGGTTTGGTTTTATAAAGAAAAGTGTCACATTGAAATGCTTAAAAGCAACGTCAAGACATTATTCTACATTTTAAGCCCAAACTACATTTTCTTAATGTAACCTGAAGGGTTCTGTGTGTGGGGATTAGTGACCTCTAATGGTGACTGTGCAGATTGCAACAGATCCCCCTCAGTGCTGTAGGTCAGACCTTTGTCCACAGTAGATTTGTAGTAAGAACGTAATCTCGTGTGGATTTGGCTTTGAGAGTGAAAGTCCTGTGTCCAATCCGAAATGTTTAACATTTCTAAATGCAATACAACACTGTAGCACACCTGAAAAAAACAATGACTATAATCCAACCAATCCCTCACAGCTCCCATCGAATGCATCCTGTTGTCTCTCATATCTCTCTTTTTTCTGTATAACATGAACAGATGATATATGTAAAGAGGTTCAGGATACAGGAGCACTTCAGAAGTTACCCTTGTGTTTGTACGTGGGTGAATAAACTTTTCTGAGGTAACAGTGCTTAAAAGGGAAGCAGCCTGACCCAGAGACAGAGATCAGTCAAGAGCGAAAATCAATCGGCACTTCATCAAGCTGATGAAATGCCAGTGGACACGCAGTGACCACAGCACTCTGAGTTGTCACCAGCAGGCAGAGTATCTGAAAAATGAAACATAAACAATGGAAACGTTGCCTCTTGGACTGATCAGAGAGAGTTCTTAAGCAATACGCCACTTAGAGGCTGAGCATCTCAGTGATTCTGAAAAGGCTAAGAGGTGTTGTTAGGCATGACGCCAAGCTGAGGGAAACATTCTTAACTGTTAAAAATCAGGACAGAAACCAAGCAACTTATGTCTGTGATAAAACACATGGTTTTACAGTGATGCACAAAAGCTTTCTGCTTTAGTCACTTATCATTTCACAGAATTTGGCTTGATTATTGGCATAAGTGTAACGTTAATTGATAATTATGCATGTGTTGCAAGTTTCCAGTTTCCCTTAATTTACTGTCACTAATACAATTATTCATATTACTCCAATGGATTGTGTTTCTTTTGCATATACAGAATCTTCAGAAGACTACTGATTTTTGAATGCGAGAGCATGGGGTAGCTACACAAAAAAAAAAAAAAAAGGTGACAAAAGAAAAGGGCTGTTAAATGACAGCAGTCTCCAAAGAAACCAAAGTCAGAATTTAATGACAAAGATATGTGTCTGTATGTGGCAACAATTTTATCATAAAAGCTATATATATATATTTATATATATATATTTATAAAATGTAATATATATTGTTTAGATGGTTTTAATCTAGCATAATCACTCATTGAGTCACTATCAAATTTCTCCCCCATCTGTAGTTCAAACCGAGTTCATGAGAAACCTGCCTGTCTCTTTTTGATGACAAGTTGTCCTCTGACCCTGTTGTATCCGTCTCCCAGTCAAGGATACAGCAGTAAAATCGGACCTGGAAACCCTCACAGATGTCCCATAATTTGGCACGCCCTTCAAGCACCTCCACTGAAGATCTCACTAATGTTTTTCTGCAGCATTTCCTCCCAGCATACAAGGCTATCACAGTCCTGGCTGTACGTGTGTGTGTGATTCCCCGATTGAGCAACGAGCCACACATGCTCAATGCGAATCAGAGCAGGGCTGTCCTTCTTATCTTTGAAAACCTCTTCAAGACTCATTGCTTTTGAAAACACCTCCTCTTTTCACACCTCTAACACCCTAACATGGCTAATTAGCCCTTAACGTAATATGCACTTAAGATGCACTCCTTCATCTAGTCTCCTACACTTTGTCTTACTGAACAGATCCTGCACTCACTTCTCGTTTCACGTCTCTTTGTGTCCTTCAAATTTAATCAGGCTTGATACATCATTAGTCAGCATGTGGTGCAATACATCTGTCAAACAAATGTGTTCAAGTGTTACACATGCAGACTCATTGTGTGACAAGAATAGAAAACAAATCTGTACATTCAACAGCATGATGAACTGTAGCCTTCTAAAAGACCATTAAATACCCCTCTAAAGGTATCTCAATAAAAAGTCTATTATAACCATTCTGAATGTAAGATATGTTGTAGTACTGCTGTGAGAGACTGCATTACTTTCAGCCTGGTTTACCTAATGAACTGCCAACAAAGAGCATGTCCTGTAAGGACGGAGCCATATGTCCTATAAAAAAACCTTGGAATTTAAATGATTAATTGTGGTTCTGATAGCAGCATTGAATTCTGTGTAATCATCACAGCCCTGAACAGGAGTCAGAGCTCGCCGGGGGGGGTATTGACATTAGCGTGGTCTGTTGTGCTGTTCCAGGAGCATTTCATGTCATACAAAACAGTTCGACATTCTTTTGTACATGAGACACACGATGAATCCCTGGGATCAACTGAGAGTTAAACATATTTCTATTAGCAAGTGCTCAAACACATTCAATTATATAAGATGAAAAAATCCAGCACATGCAGGAAAATCCAGCCTAGTAATGGCTTTGATTTAAGTCTTAATTTATTGATTTTAGGAAGCATTTGGATGCACAGAACGTCTGTCCAGTCTCTATCTTTAATCCAGACGTGAGAACAGCAAAATAAAAAAACACAAAGTACAGCTGAGTGTATCTTGGGAGTATTTGACCTGATGATGGCCCTCGATGAAAGGTCTGGTAATCAAAATGTAATGTCTGTAGGCAACTCTTAACTTTATTTTAGCATATTTCTGTGCAGTCCAACGTGTAGCTAGTGAGCCGTCTTACTGTGGAATGAAGCTAACAGGCTTAGCTATCATTCCCCTCAGCAGACCCCATCAACAGTACGGCAAAAACGTGAACAGTGAATTTGTTTACGTTTTGATTTTCTTGCCACAATCTTCGAGTTGTTGTTTGTCATAATCCTCCACTTCTAAATTCCCTACCTGAACTCTACCCAAGGACTCAGCCTGTCCAGTGCCATTGAAACTTGGAAAGTCAAAGTGACCCATGATGTAATCTTATCAATAAAACACATCAGACACATGAAATAATTACTATCCCTGCCACAACAACTGCCCCATTCAAAGAGATACAAGGAACACAGGGCAATATTTACTGACCGTATATCACCACTAAAACCGATTTATTGTACAAACTGATAACCAAGTCTTTTTCATTGACTGTAACCAGCAAATGTTTAGTACAAGCCATGTAGTTTCAACATAGAATACAATTAATTCCTTTTCAGACAGTTGCCAAGAGCCCTGCACGACACCACATGTCAAAAGACAGTACCTAAGCAAACGAAGAATAAGTTGTATCAAGTTGACAAAAATACGAACTGCAAATAAATATAACACAAGTAAACGAAAGTAAAACACAACCAAATACAGAAATGCACTGCAAATCTGTTAACCTGCCTGGGACAAATTGTTCACTGATTTTTTTTTGGGGGGGGAACACACACACCCACACACACACAAATATGCACGGACACCTGTACAATTAGGTCACTTGCACACTTCTTTATGTCTTAGTTGAACCAGGATTAGGTTAGTTTCATCAATCTATACTCAAACAGAAGTATTTTCAGAAATTTAAATTCTCTCCAAATCATACCCATTTTTCTGGCACTAAAATGGTAATTGGTGTGCATCCTATTTTTCTCATGAATTTGTGAAAATAATTCCAAGAGCCAGATTTTTACGGGACCGTTCTGAATACCCTGGTTGTACTTTGAATACAAAGATAACTTCTTTGACACGTCAGCCCAATCTCGGTGCATGAAGTGAAAAGGAACCACATCTAATCCTGTCTCCCTACGCTTTGACTTAACTCTGTGCCCTGAGAGGCGATGGGCTGCTCTTTCCCACCGTTGCTCTGAAAGGCCCCGCCAACCTCCAGGTATCATCCATCTCAATTTCCCCTCTCCCGAGAAAAGACGGAAATTAATAGTAAATCCTGTTTCAGCTCATTATTCCTGCTGAGCGAAAATAATTTATGAGGAAAAATCTGCTGGCTTCCCCCGAGCACATACACGCACACACCAACCCACCAGCCTGCAGCCCTCACAGCCCCTGTCTGTTGTTGACAGTTTGATGGCGATCAGTGTCAGAATACGAGGGCTGCAGAACACCAAGCGTAGCATGACGGGCTCCGAGTGCATGTTCCATCTTTATCACAGCTGACACTCTGCAGCAGTGGACAGGGTTTGGAGAGGGAGGGTGCAGGAAGAGACCAGATGGAGCCAATAAAGGGAAAAAAAGACACGCAACGGAAATGGCGGGTGTATGAATGTGACTGGAATAATGTTGGGAACAATGAGGGAAAAAAGAGGGCAGTGATTTTCAAGATAAACCAAGACTCAACAAGGACACAAAAGGAAACTTGAAGACTGGAGGAGGGACGCTGAGCCGTCCTCTCAGCCAAACAGCTGTGTTGCACCAAGTGCACGACTCACGGCTGTATGCTCTGAGCACAGTGAGACACACAGCCATTGACCTGATCTCCACAATTGAGAAAGAAAAGACGGTTCGAACTTCATTCTCATTCCTAAATGGCTTCAAGGAGACATTGTCCAAAGGTGCCTGCATTGACACCATCTTTCCCCCAATCAGAATAAGCAATGAAAACGTTCCCCTTTACATATGATTGGACAACGTTAGTGCTGTTGGACTGACCTAAGCTATGTCTGACTTTCACACAATTCTTTATGCTCTCCCAGATAAATTGTTTACCCATTATGATATATTCCTTCCGAGGAGGAAGCTAGTCTGAATAAACCCTTTCAGAGGCCAATATTCTCCAATCAAAAGGCTTCTGGAGGGTTCAACAGCGTAGACGTCCATGAGTCTTGTCCTCTCAGTATTAAAACATTGCCGTACGTTTGTGTTGTGATATTTACTGCAGTGTTTGGGTTTGATTTCAGTAACACCTCTGTTAGGAATGGAGGAATCCTAAGAAACCCACAGGATCCACATCATTCTTTCCAAGATGGCGCCACGAACGGCTGCCACGGTGTGTTGGTGCGCACTTCTGTGTTTGTTTTTAGTATTTAATTCTGTTAATTGCGACCCAACTCGGATTACTTTCACGATGGACGAGCTTCTTAACATCAGGGACACAACACCATCTGATTTATGTCCCAACTTTCTCGCATCTTCCGTGGATTTAGTTGATTTACTGGTCAAAGGTGCGGTGCTCCTCGGCCACGCAGCGAGACTGAGGCGGAGACGGAGAGGAAAGCGCGCTGGGGCTCTGGTGCGCTTCAGGGAGAGAGGATTTCGCTCATCACTCCCGTGCATTCTCCTCTCTAATGTCCGCTCGCTGTGCAATAAGATGGACGAACTGCGCCTTCTCATCCGGACAAATAGAGACTTCTCCCTCTCTTCTGTATTCTGTTTTACTGAATCGTGGCTGACCGAAGCCACACCGGACTCCGCCGCACAGCTGACCGGCTTTCAGCTGTTACGCGCGGACCGCGACCCGATCCTCTCACGCAAGGCAAAAGGCGGAGGGATTTGTTTTTATATAAACCAGGGCTGGTGCAGCGACGTGAAAGTCATTTTACAGTCCTGTTCTCCGGACCTGGAAACTTTTTTCATCACCTGCAGACCGTTCTACTCTCCCCGGGAATTCACCTCTTTCATCCTGGCTGGAGTCTACATCCCCCCGCAAGCTGACGTGCGCGAGGCTCAACGACAACTCGCTGAGCAGATACTGGGAGTGGAGAGAAGGAGAGAGAACACATATTCCCCCGTTATTGTCCTTGGGGACTTTAATAAGGGGAACTTATCTCAGGAGCTCCCAAAATATAAACAGTTAATTAAATGCCCGACCAGGGGGGAGAACACCCTGGATCACTGCTACAGCACCATCAGCAAGGCTTATCATGCAGTCTCCCGCGCTGCCCTGGGTCTGTCCGACCACGCTCTCATTCACCTGATCCCGGCTTACAGACAGAAACTCAAGATTTCTAAACCTGCTGTGCTGAGATCAAAGAACTGGAGCAGCAGAGAAGCTGTGGAGGAGCTGCGTGACTGCCTTGAAAACACAGACTGGGACATTTTTAGAACTGCCACTTACAGCCTGGACGAATATACAGATGCTGTGACGTCCTACATCAGCTTCTGTGAAGACCGATGTATTCCAACACGCACCAGGGTGTGTTATAACAACGACAAGCCCTGGTTCACAGCAAAACTCAAACAGCTTCGTTTGGAGAAAGAGGTGGCCTTCAAGAGTGGGGACATGGATAGGTTCAGACTAATTAAATACTCGTTTGGCAAGGAGATTAAGGAGGCCAAACGACTGTATTCAAAGAAGCTGGAACAACAGTTTGCAGCCAACGACTCCTCGTCAGTCTGGAAAGGCCTTCGGGTGATCACCGGCTGCAAGACCAAATCCCCCCACTCTGTGGAAGACTTGAGACTTGCCAACGATCTGAATGACTTTTATTGTAGATTCGATAGACCCTCTCAAACCCCCCCCGCATCTATCACACCTCTTCTCCCCAGCCTGGACAAAGACACTAGCCCCCCCCACAAAATGGCCCCAGACTGCCCCATCACCTCCATCCCCCCCTTCACACCTCTCTCAATTCAGGAGAGAGATGTAAATAAGCTCCTGAAGAAACTGAACCCCCGCAAGGCAGCTGGACCAGACGCTGTCTCCCCCTCTACACTGAGGCACTGTGCGGATCAGCTTTCTCCATTGTTCACGGACATTTTCAACACCTCACTGGCTGAATGTGTTGTACCCGCCTGCCTGAAAACATCCACCATCATCCCCGTTCCCAAGAAGCAGAGGATCACAGGCCTTAATGACTACAGACCAGTCGCCCTGACCTCTGTAGTAATGAAGACCTTCGAGCGACTCGTGCTGACCCACCTCAAAACTATAACCAACCACCTCCTCGACCCGCTGCAGTTTGCCTACAGAGCCAACAGGTCCGTAGACGATGCAGTCAACATGGGACTCCACTTCATCCTCCAGCACCTCGACTCCCCCAGCACCTACGCCAGGATCTTGTTTGTGGACTTCAGCTCCGCATTCAACACCATCTCTCCAGCTCTTCTCCGGGACAAGCTGACCCAGCTGAGCGTGCCTGACCCCACCTGCAGGTGGATCACCAACTTCCTGACCGACAGGAAGCAGCGCGTGAGGCTGGGGAAGCTTGTCTCTGACACCCGGACCATCAGCACTGGAGCCCCTCAAGGTTGTGTGCTCTCTCCTCTCCTCTTCTCCCTCTACACCAACAACTGCACCTCCAGCCATCCCTCTGTCAAACTCCTGAAGTTTGCCGACGACACCACCCTTATTGGATTAATTTCCAATGGGGACGAGGCCGCCTACAGAGAGGAAGTTAACAGCCTGGCTTCCTGGTGCAGCCAGAACCACCTGGAGCTGAACGCTTCAAAAACTGTAGAGATGGTGGCAGACTTCAGGAGGAGCCCAGCCCAAACCGCCCCCCTCACCATGTGCGACTCCCCAGTTAAAACAGTGGAGTCATTCAGATTCCTGGGGACGATCATAGCACAGGACCTGAGGTGGACGGAGAACATCACCTCCATCACCAAGAAGGCCCAGCAGAGGATGTTCTTCCTGCGGCAACTGAGGAAATTCAGCATGCCGCGGAAAGTGATGGTTGAGTTCTACACAGCCATCATTGAGTCCATCCTCACCTCATCCATCACCGTTTGGTTCGCTGCCTCCACTGCCAAGGACAAGGGCAGACTGCAGCGGATCATTCGGTCAGCTGAGAAGGTCATCGGCTGTGACCTGCCGGCTCTCCAAGACCTGTTCCACTCCAGGACCAGAAAGAGAGCAGGCAAGATCATCGCTGATCCTTCCCATCCCGGTCACCACCTGTTCCAGAGACTTCCATCTGGGAAAAGGTTCCGGGCCGTCAGGACTAAAACCTCGCGTCACCTGAACAGCTTTTTCCCCATGGCAGTGGGGCTCACAAACAAGCCCCCCCCATCACACTGACTCTGCTGACCCCCCCCCCCCCCCCCCCCCCACCCTCGCACATAATTTATAACACTACATTATTGGCACTACCACCAATCTTTGCACCTTAAAACCGCACACAACACATTTACTGTATATATTATTTTTTCGATATTGTTGTTTTTTATATTGATGTTTATATTGCTCTATATTGTTGTTTTTATATTGTTGTTTGTAAAGTGCACCAACCACACCAAGGCAATTTCCTGTATGTGAAAATATACAAGGCAATAAAAAGAATTCTGATTCTGATTCTGATTCTGAGAAGTCTTCACACTCGCTACAATTCCTTTCAGTTTAATGATTTCCACATGCTTGGCCTTACCTTTTCAGACAGGGGATCATTGTCTTCCTATAATTGTTATTTGACACTGACCAACATTAACAGTTGATCTATTACAACCTGTATCAAAGCATAACCCATAGCAGGAGGCCAAGATAGAAATCCAGGATCAAATATATATATATATGTTATCCATTTAATACACAGGTATGAGCAACATAGACAGTGGCATAGGGCACAAATGCATGAGGAGTGCATGGAGAAAAGGGAAAACATTTTTTTCTCAGGCCAAGAAGTACTTTTCTTTCTCATCGGAAGTATATTTTCCAATCGATAGTGAGAGATGCAGATATATGAGCCTCATATATTTTAATAACAATATAATACTGCTGCCGGCAATGAGCTGGTTTAGGTTGTGAAGGGCAAGTCAGCCAGAGAAAGTGTCATGACATCGTGTCCTCAGACAAAATGGAATTGATTTGAATTGTGCATATCCTGTACAGTCACTTATGAATTTGTATAACAGAGAGATGGCCACTGGTCTGTTTGTGGAGAACAGCTTGTTCCTTTTCCATTGTAGATCCACAGCAGAGGGCTTTATACACTTCAGGGATTTGTCTGCGGCAGTTGTGTTTGATTTATAAGGAAAAGATTGAAGACCGCTTTACACAGTGAACCACATTAAAATGTCAACTACGTAGTTGTATTTGTTCGTCGCTCTCGCTCTATTCGGCTCTCACCTACTTCTTTTACCCGCTTCCTGTGCTTTGTTTTTCATCTTTCCCTGTCACTCATCAGTTTCTGGATCATCTTTATCTGACATCTTGTGAGCACAGATTATTGCAAAGGATACAAGTACATAATATGTAGTTTTCCTCTCTTTCTCATAAGAGAAAACCTCAAGGAGGGCACTTTCACAAATGTCAGCGCTTCCCAGCCATTGTCAGGCACTCGCAGACACACAAAATGTCAGCCTCTCTCCTCAGTCGCAGCCCTTGTGAACTACTCACATCTGGAAATGTCAATGAGCAGAACCACAATAGGAGGGAGCATATTCTTGGATGGCAGAAGGCCCAGCGTATTCCAATCCACTACAAAGATGTACTGCAGAGTCCTGGTCGCCCAATGCAAGAGAAACTCATCCTCTGTGCTGCTGCAAACCTGTGACCCTCATCAGCACCTACACCAGGTACAAGTCAAACCCATTTATATGATAAGTTTGGCCTCCTCATGAGGAAATGGATGAGGCAAAGCATTAAAGGTGAAACATGTGTTGCGATCAATACTTGGCCAAATTTAGAGAACAAATGAGAGATTGGATTCCTCTCCTCCCAGTGACATTGTAAACCCTTCCACTGTCACTATCCATTTTCATTTGGATAATTTTTCATCATCGATCTTAGCGGGCAATGCAGTATCAAGCTGAAGTTGTAGTTACACGGCACTCACGGTGGTTGACAGATCTTTGTTGGAGTCTCCCTGTTCTACAGGTTTAATGAAAAACAAGCAGCCAATGAGAAATTAGATCATGTCAGACACACCCTGTACATCCTTCCACATTTATGAGCTATGTTTATTTTTCAAACAATATCTACGCGCTATGGTCCTGTGAAAAGTCTGTGCATGTCCAATAACTCTGGGAATAACAGAATCATTTACACAGACTGCTGCTAGAAGGCGCTAATAGGTTGAATGATTTATTAAGTGAACAACAATTGCAATATCTTTCTCGATTAATATCATACCTCCGGCCAATGACTGTATATAACGATGGAAAACACGTCTCCTCTTCCTCCCACTGTTAAAAAAAAAGCCATATCGAGGTTGTTTTATATGTAAAACATAATAAACATGGAAACTTTGATGTACATCAGAGTGATAAGAACTACCTGCATTGACAGAAACCATCTTTTTTGAAAAAATAACTCACATATCTTTGACTTTTTAGATGTTCCATCAGTTAACATGGAGGAGACAGACTCTAGAGGAACCATACTGCAGCCAGCCACCAGGGTGCGATCCAGATGGGAGCCTTATCATTTCCTGTTCATCTTTCTGTACAGTTAATGCATTCCGCTTGCTTTCAGAGGATTGTTGACAATACAAATAATTGTCAATCCTGTTGTTGACATTCAAGGTAAAAAAAAAAAAACACTCAATAAAGTAAACATTTAAAAAGTAGAAGCGGCTACATTACGTTTTGTAACAGGTTTAATGTTGCATCAAACTGCCCTTGTGGAACAGAATCATGTTGATTTCTCAAACGTGGCTCAATATCTGCATCATAAATTTAAACAGACACAAATTATTCTATACTTTCACTGTATCATGTTGCGATCCTCAATCAGCTTCTGGAGGCAACACCACGCAGTCACACAAAGAGCCACTCGTTTAGAGGACGCTCGGAGAGCACAGCTTTATTTCTGCTTTACAATTCAACCACCTCCATAAAGACAGTTAGCTAATTCCCTGTGTGCTGAGGTGGGCATTCAGCCCGACAGTCTGGAAGAAGAAACAGATTGCTAATAGCACGGGGAGAAAATCGTATTATTTCTCTCCCTTCTATCTCTCCCTCTGTGGATCTATTTGCCTAACAATGATAACAATCCCTGCAGCTTAACTCACCCGGCTTCGACCAGTACTCTGAACAGCATGTTTGCTCCCTCTCTTTTTTAATGAGCAGCATTGGTTTTGAAGCGAGCTGAGGCATATTGATTTTCTGTGCTCAAACGAGTGTGTGATATTATCTTGAATAAAAGGGGGGAAATGGGGGGGGGGGGGGGGGGATGAGGAGCTCCGGCACATTCCTCCGGAGGCTATTTTCTCCCGTTGCTTCGACGTGATGCCCCGCGACCTTTCCATTGTGATGTAATCCCAGTCCGTTTAAAGTATCAGCCGCGGCTCTGATGAGATATGATGTCGTTTCGACAGCCTCATTGATTTAGCAAGGGAGGAAACATCGGCCAATGATCGCACGTGTACACAAACAAAAACCTTCCTTCCTTGTCCATGATTCAGATTAATTAAGGTGTACAGCTCCTGACGGCGCCGAGGCAGAGCTGTCTATAAAACCCTCCAGCCATAATGGGATCGATAGAGGATCTTTAATGCCATGAATAGAGGTTCCTCGGGTCACAGGAGCCCTGGATCTCACATGCCCTCTGTGCCAGCCTTTCTTTTCTGCCGTTCTCACCTTAAATGTTTTCCAATTCACTGCGAATTTGAATTCAGTTAAACGTGCCGATATTCCCTTTTCATGGCCAACAAAGATTCTGTGTTTCCGGAATCTGTCAATGAGCTGTTGAGCACAATCCTACAGAAAATACGCAGCAGTGATGTGATCTATCAGTGGTGCATAACCACTACTGAAGCATCCATCCATTCAATCCAGCCGGCGTCCATTAGAGCCATCGCTGTGCTCTGAATCAGCTGTCCTGTCATCACCTCTGCGCCGAGAAGCCAAGAGGACAGCCGCCAGAGAGAGAGTCTCAGAGTCTGTGAGAACATTTACTGAAATAAAAGCACCAACAGACAAGTGCTGTGTAAAATCCACCCATCCATAATCTATACTGCTTATTCTTTGAGGCTCGAAGGGTTTTGGCAGCCAATCCCATCTGACATTGGTCGGGAGGCGGGGTTTTCCCTGGAAAGAGGGAGGATGCCAGTCCATCACAGGGCTGACATGCGGGTAAATTCCAGAGAATAGGGTGTGGGCTTTACCCGGACTGAGCCTTTCACACATGCACAACGCCGTGGAAGGTTCCCCGATGCTTTCCCAGGAGCAACAAATCCTTTGCATTATTCAGTCCAGAGATGGGGCAGTCGGGTGCAGCAGGCAGTACGTAAGAGTTCCGCTGCAAGGATCATGTAATCATGTTGACTCCAGCCCGACACCTTAGTCGACTATTATAACCACAAATTCTCTTCACACTTTTGTGGGTGTCTTCTGTGTGTGTATCACTGCTTTTTCACAGGTGGATATATATTTAATTTTTCCTTTTTTTTGTCTTTCCCCCACCCACCCACTCCCTTGCTTGGAACCTAGTGTGTGTGTGTGTGTGTGTGTAGGGGGTGTACCCTGCTGTGTTCTCACATCAAATTCGATGGACTTTATACTTCACCATCAACCCACACATTCTAAACGATGGGCTGTTAACTAACGTGCATGGCTTTGGACTCTTGGAGGAAGCTGCAGCACCAGGAGAAAAAATCACGTGGAGAGCATGCAAACCGAACCGCACTCTTACAACTGCATTTGATTCATGTTTGAGCCATTTTTCTAACCTCCAGATCTCCACCAACTCCTTAAAACATCAGCCTCTTTGCTTGCTAAATGTTCGACAGCTATTATCCGACTGTGCGTCTGCTCTGTGGTGCTCAGCAGGGAGGGTACAACAGCTTTATTGGGGCAGTTTCCCTGAAAGCAGCTGCTCGATGCTGCTGGAGATGGGTTGATGAGCGCGCCGAGGCCGTACCGAAAGAGTAGAGTTGTGGTCCATAACCAACAAAAACCCTGAGATGAAAAGTGCGTGTTCCATCTGTGCATCTTTGCTACTGCCACGGATCCCCTCATTTCATCCATTGCTAATGTGAACGTATTGATCAGAGCAGCTTCACGTTGCATCATAAATTCAGCTTCAGAGAATCCTATATGTCCATCACCGAGAAGCTAAGGTTTCCCTGTGATGTGGCTCATAAATAGTTAGAAGCAGGCCTGATCAGAATGTCCATCTTTTATGGATGATTTCAAAGGAGAGAAATGAAATCAACTCTTGCTCTCATATATTAATTTTGTAATGCAGTCCCTCCAGTAGGTGACTGGGCTGGATTGAGTGGATTGGAATTGAGGACATGTAGGGGAAAAGCCCCCCCAGCTCCCTGCACACCGGTGAAAGGAGGCCCCCTCCTTTTATCATCCAAGGAATTATTTTACTCACATTTATCATCACACTCTGGATTCATTTTCAAGTGAATTGCAGCCAAGACCCATTTATTATAAGAAACATTTTTGAAAAGTGGGGAAAAAGGAAAATTGAACCCTGCCACTTACATATGACACGGCGTGACTTTTCATTTTCTGCCTCCTCTGTGGAATTGTATAGAGGATTAGAAAATGGGTGGTGAGGTACACAACATGTTTTACAGATAATGAGAAAACAAAAAGGAGAGCAAATCAAACGTACGGAAATTCTATTTCCTGCGGGGAGAAAACAGTGCTGTCAAGTGTGCACTGAATTATAATCTCAGGACGAGATAATTCAGATGGCGGGGGAGCCTGGCGCCGCATGCTGATAACACGGAGAACGGGACGCCCGGCTTTTTAAACAGATCTCCTCGCAGCTGCATCGCTCATCTACAGCTGCTGTCTCGGTCACACCACAAGTATATTCAACGAGAATGTGTTTGTACGTGTGAGGCTGAGAGGAATGTGTGTATTTCAAATTAAAGCTGAGATGTTAAACTGGTGCTTGCCCCCCCACACACACACACACACATCAGTGTGCTGCCAATTTTACATATGTTTCATGTGTGCACAACATGGGCATTACAGCAATCTTACTGAGACAGACCCACTGCAGTTCCATAACACAACCATCACAGCTCAGGACTGAAACGCATGCTGCTGTACCGCAGCGGTTTATACTAGAGGGAGATTTAGTGCACGGCTCCGTTCACCTTCACAAGTGCACTGAAATCAATTGTCATTATATCATAACTCCTTATGCTGAAGGTAAATTTGATTAACGGTGAAATACTGTGAACGAGACGGTTTAAAGTTTCCAAGGAGACTCAGTCTGTAGCTGTGTTGTGTGTGGAGGTCTCCGGCTGCACCAGCAGCATGATAATATGCAGCACAGTGACATGCTATTAACATCCATCCTGGGTGATCTGATCACAGGCGGACTGCACTAAGTATGTCTGTTCACACCTGGCATCCTGAATGGGTCCCCTGTGACCACTTGTGATCGGGTCTCACTTCTCCTCACTCCTCGCTCTATATGGAGATGAACGCCATTTCTGTTCACATGGGCCAAATGGGGCTTTTACCCAATCTGACTATTCAGATGTGTCAATGTGCGTGCGTGCGTGCGTGCCTGTGTGCGTGTGTGTGTGAGAGGGAGTGATGGAGAGAGGGAGTGAAGGAGAGAGGGAGTGATAGAGAGAGGGAGGTAGCATGGCTGAGTTAATGTATAGCTTTAGATGTAAACAAGATTTTACTCATTTGAGAAGAAAAAAAATGAATCAACAAATGCAGGTCAGAGTTGATATTGTGATTGTCACAAATAAACCAATAATAACTAAACACTGATAGGTGTAAAACAAATCCCTGGTTCATCATGAAGCTGTGACGCTCGAGAGCACATCAGCCAAGTCTCTTAGTCCTTCAATGTAAAAATACGCGGACACATGTTTCACTGTTAATTACAGGTCTTAACAAGGCTGTTGTTTGAATGGCAAAGTTTATGATATTAAACATGTCAAATGTTTATCTTAGATAAGCAGGAAACACAAAGCACAGCAGAGGCTGATGGGAAGAGGTTAGGCGGGTTGAAGAAGTGAGGTTATGACTAGCTGGTGGCACAAGAAAAAAAGTGACATATAAACAGAGCTAAACAAAAAATCCCACAATTCATCCAGACCTTCAAGTCCAGACCTTTAATAATCAAACCATCATTCTTCACACCAACTAGTGTTAAAATGAAAATCCAGCAATGGGCTAATAGGAATTTGTTTCTTAGAATTTGTTTTCATAAATGATACAATTGACGATGGAGATCTTTTCAAGGATCAAGCTCCCAGTCTTGATGGTTAAAACTCAAACAGCAGCTTTCTCCAGTGGTGACACATTCTTTCCAAACCTTGCACAAGCATTGCAGGTATTTGAGTCACATAGAGACACTGGATGCTCAGAGATCCTGTCCTCTCAGGTTTGTATAAAGCCATCGCACCATGTTACCGTATGCTTGAAAGGCAAAACGCCAGCACTCTAACAGGCAGATTAATCCTGCAGTGTTTCCATGTGAAAGGGTTTGTATTCAGAGGTGGAAGTCAGTGTCTTTCTACAAGGAGGAATTGACTAGGCTGCTGTGTTTATTGAACCGGGGATCTTATCAGCTATTGGACAGTCTCTCTTAACCCTGACACGTCTGTGTGTCGGCCATGTCCACATATTGTGTTTCCTGCCCGTCTTCACTAAGTACCAGCACAGTGAAATCATCATGTTTCAGTGCACTTCCCATTAAGAGAGCAGCTCTCCTCGCTCCTCAGACGCCTCGCCTTTATTGTTTCAACTTCCCCTGTAATGAAATCACACCGCAGATTCAAGGTCACGGAGGGTCGGCCTATTGGAGTTTTACTGATTGTCTTTCAAAGGCGGAGGGCAAGTTTGACTGCTAGGTCTCCCAGAGCCTGACAGGTTATCTGGGAAAGTGGGAGACAGAACTAACAGCTGATGGGTGGATGATGGAGGCAGCGGAAAGATGTAACATTAGTTCTGCTGCACGGAACCAAGCAGGGGCAAGACTTTACAAAATGGTTCACTTTCTGATCTGTAACTGCTGCGGTGGCTATGATTCAGTTCATGCAATAAAATTAACACAATTGGGTAAAAAAGAAAAGAAAAATATTTTATTTTAGTTAACTATTTATAATTTATATATTTTTTTAAATTTCTTATTTTATTAATGAAAATGAAATAAGCATTAGATAAATTGGGACCCAAGAAGAACCATTCAGCACATGCCCCACAACATCCTTGTTTTTTCAAGGGAGGTGGCCCCCTAGTGTTCATATTTATTATGGCAGGGGTATCGCAAGAATAAGAGATATTTATGTACAGTAGAGTGACCGTCGGCTGGAAGTCGGGCCTCAGTTACTCTCTATTGCAGACATGTAGTTGTTTTCTTGACATTCCATTAGAGGCGGCATTCAAACACCTGATTTGAAACAGTTTTTAGGTAAAGCACAAGAAATAATTGCCCGCTCAGAAAACACATCTCTGTGTTCTTAACAAAGAAAAAGCATGCATTGCCTAATAGTTGCACTAATTCTCAAATTTTACAGAAACCTAGTAATTCTATGTATCATTCTTTTGTTTTATATTTGCTCTAACATCCCTGCCTTTGGCCTTTAGCATTCAATTATCGTATTGAAATCTGAATTTGAGTTGCAGTCATGTGGATTTATGGTCTACGCGATTATACAATGTCCTTAAGTGTCTGAGCAGTGCTGCTTTGTAAAGTCTGGAACATTTCAAATGTTACATAAGCTGTTAAACATATACCTCATTTATATTGCACTGTAGATTGCTTTCTGTCTTCGTCCTGTTGTGAGGAGGTGGAAAATCTGCTGTATGTACATTTTAGCTGCATAAATAAGTAACATTTAATTTTCAACAAACACAAATGTCAATGATCAAAATATGATGGGATATTGAAAGGAAAACAAACCATTAACCTAAAAGCAATCCCCAATTACTGATCTGTGTAGATCAGCTTCAGCTTTGCCCTCGCAGGGGAAACCACATCAAAATCAGTGCGGTCAAATCATCAGACATCTTTCTCTGCAGCGCTTTCCATCACACGATAATAACGAAGATTAAATTCTCATTTCTTTGGCTGTGTCGTGAGTGAACAGTTTGTAAGCAGGTCGCAGTGCAGCAGTGTCTATAAACAGCTCCTCTGTGGCGGCACACAATAGAATCTACAGGTGATTTGTTTCAGTCCTGCAGCCATGCCATTATTCACACTGCGGTTATCACTGCCCTTTCTCTTTCTCTGTCATTTCTTTTTTTCCCCCTTTCACTTCCTCCCTCCCCTCCCCTCCTTTGCAGATCAGTGGGTGGCTGCAGTGTGTGCAAGGAGAAAAAAAGGCAGCTATGTCTGCAGGTATGAGCCATGGGATCCATTATGGCCGACTAATACATTAAGAGACATTTCAAACTGAATCACAGCAGGTGGAGAACAGCTCTCCCTCTGGGCAGGCTGAGGCATCTGTTATGACAAGCAAACCAAATCTGAGCTTTCCCAGGATGAATTAGGAGTCACCTCCAGTCACACACACACACACACACACACACTGCAACCTTCCCCTCCATCTCTGACATCTCCTCCTCCCTGTTGCTCCTCCTCCTCTCTTGACACCTTCACACCCCCTTCTCCATTCCCACCATTTCTCTGTCGCTGTCACCTTCTATATTTCATCTTCCCCTTCACTTCTCCAAAATACGGCGCCAAAGAGAGGAGAAAGGGAAAAGTTCAGTGGAGGGTGCGGTGTGAAAGAGGGAGAGTGTGTGCGTATGTGTGTGTCCAAGATAAGACAGTCAGAGTGAGAGTGCCTCGGGGCATAAATGTTGAGATAATGGCTTCATTTGGAGAGATTGTGATGAGGCCCTCGAAGGGAAAATCCCCTCGGATGCGTGGATGAGTTACCGCTCTCTTTTCATCTCCCTGCCACCGGATCACACTGTCCTTTAAGCCACGAGAACATTGGACCCTTTGCCTTTAAGTAACCCTGACACAGCTGAGGGGGGAGAAACACAGCCTCGTGCCGGCAGACGCCTTTAAAACATAAAAGACACTCACACAGTGGCGTAGTCACGCACACATATAAAAGCACTCAAAACGCATTAAAAACCCGTGAAATAAGTACATGGGAAATAGAAATTTAATCAGCAATCAAAGGTAATATTTTTTGTGCAATGCTAAATCCTTAAAAGAGTAAACGTCCAAGTCGGCTTCATGTTGAAGCAGTGAGACGGAACAGGAGTTTTTCTATTAGCCGCTCCTAAATATCCAAAAAGGCAGAGATAAGTGGCAACATAAATACTTTGTAAATATTCATAAAGGCTTTTAAAAGTGGGTAATCATTTTCCCTTCTATGAATAATGTATTGTAGCTATTTATTTCAAACATTAACATGCATTTGGAGGGAATTGTTCCCCGTTCGAGGGGTATATCTGGCTGTGGGGAGACGGGACACAGAGCCAGATGCCTGTGCCTGTGTGTGTGTGCGTGTGCAAGAGGCTTTATGTTGTGCTGCACCTGTTTTGCTGTTTTCAGTTGTTTATTTCCAGGAGCCGCTAATGATGGTGCTGGTTTAGGGAGTATTTACTGGCCACATCATGGTGGTAATTCACTAGGAGTCGCACCGACACCTAGCAATCACAACAATAGTGTCTGTGGAAATGTACTTGATGTTTATCACACTCAGGGTGGAGCGGGCTCTGAAAAAGGCATTTGAACCATTAAGGCTGCAAACAGTGTCCCCTGATATCCACATGAATTCACTTCTTTCCATTTGGGCACATTTTGATAAAACACAGTCTCTTCTGCTTGGAATTAAATGAACACAAATACTGTATAATCATATACAATGTTAAATATATGTCAGAGCTATTCAAACATTCAAAATAATATTGCAGAAATAACAAAGATCTGTATCTTCATATTATATGAATGAGGAGCATTTCAATCAGCTGCTTCGAAACAGAATGTAGTCATGTCAGAACCACATGATAGGAAGTGCTAACCAAAGATTACCTATAATTATACATGATTGACGCTTCTAGGGGGTCTAATGGGTATTTTGATCCATCACATGCAGTCTGCAATGTTCTCTGAGAAGCAACGGGTCATATGCACAAGAATATACGGTTCTCCCCTCACACTATAGGCTAATAGCGCCTACAGCATAATACAACTTTCAATATAAAAATTAAGAATCACTTAAAGCTTGAAAAATATGTCCGTCCATTGTGGCATTGTATAAAAAAACAGCCCTATGGGGGCCTCTCTTTAAAATGTACAATTACTGATGATGTCAGTGAGATATTATTGGAATCATGTGGTCAGAATATTTCCTTTTGAGTTTTTGATTCTCTTGAGAGGTGTTATTGCTAAAAATTGCCACAGTCAGTCCACGGCACTTCCAAAGCTCCTCAGCAAAACACCCATGGATCACATGAGAGAACACAAGGATCGACAGACAGGAAGACACAGGTCTCAATTTAATAATAGAACTGGCACAGTGCCTGTTCAAACGTGCCTGTCGGTGGGGGGCTCATTGCCGACGGCATAATCTATTAATTTATCACACAGTGAAATATTTCATAATGTTAAATACCTGGGACCGAAAAATCCATGACAGACTATTTCTTTCATGGAGTCGGATGGTTGCATGGAGTATATATAGGTTATTTTATATCTGCATCTTCGACAACCGCTCATTCCAAAATACTCCTGCACTGCACTTCCTTTGGTCCTCAGCATCAGTCTTGCAAAGTTGAAGTCGATAGGAAGAGCGGTTGTTGAGGAAATAGAGACAGACAGACAGAAAGACACATGTTCTTGCATCTGCACTTTTTAAGGATAGAAACAAACGGTTTGTATCTCCACTCGCAGAAATGAGAACCAAGCGTTCGTGTCTGTGTCATCATTAGCACCAAGGGGATGTCGTCTGACAGGGAGGAAGCTCTTCCATCATTAATGACAAGATTTAATGTCCTCGTGTTTTTCGACTCTCTCATCTCCCATCTTTCTAACCATTCCTGTTACTGAGGGAGAACTTACACCTACTCAGGGGATGTGTATATTTCAAGAGATGACTAAGTAGTTTGGTGCAAGTTACAGCGTCAGTCGCAAGCTGAGCAAAGCCTCACTAACCTCAGCGATATAGCTACAACCATGGGATCTGCATGAGATTTCATTTTGTGTGTGAAGCAAAGAGTGGTACCTCTGGATACAATCTATCTATTCATTCCAATACCATATCCAATTAGCTCTCCCCGTTAATTGCATATATTATTTCTAAGGGTGTATTAGGGAATTATTGCTGTCATTTGCATAAAAGCCTTTAATTACACCTGGCCAATAGAGCACAGAACAGTTATTCATCCGTCTTAGAAGCCCCAGTGAAGCAGTGTTGATGACATGATGTTCCTCCCACACGGCGCAGTTCAGCAGGAAGCCTAAATGTGGTACAGACCCAGGACCAGCTCTGCCTCCCCCTTGAGCAACCAACAACACCTGCTGGGGTACCAACGCAGCATTCCTACACACACTCCACACTCAAGTGAGGGAAAGCACAAGCCTCTTTCTTAATGGCCCATTTTTTGTCACATACACACACGTCGATGAACGGAGCATGAGCGGAGCTGCAACAACACCTCGCGGGGTGTGAACGTTATATTGCGGGAGGTGGGAATACGGCGGGGATATATCTCACTTTCTCTGTGAGATGCAGACGGCTGAATGTGGGGAGAATGTGGCGTGAACATCCACAGGTAGTGCAATCAGAGCCCACCAAGGCTGCAGGCAGGCAGGCAGGATGATGCAGGGACTCCTTGTGGAGCAGGCACAAGCAGGGGGAGATTACCAGGTTCCAGGAGAAGGCAGTTTAACAATGGAGAGATACAGAGCATAGGGACAGTGCCACCAGCTGAACGGAGAGCCCCACACAAAGAGAGCAGCCAGCAGCCAGACAGCATCCTCTGTAATCCACTCACCCTGCGGGCCTGACTCTCCAACTCTCCTCCAGCCTCCTCAACAATGTTGTTGTGTGAGCATTATACAAATAACTTAATACTTATTATGGTTGCAGCGGCATACACCTGCAAGGGGAAGCTGTTTTGTAATAACAGGATGTAATTTGGGGTTCCTCTTATTTCCTACGCCTCTAGTGGTGCACTCAAATGTGTGGAACTCCTCCCCCATGCATTGGAGCAGTGTAAGTCTTGATTAGAGGTGCGGTTGGTATTTTATTTCTGTCGTACTTTCTACTCTATTTGTTTAAGCTTCTCCTGAGTATGTGTGGCGGCAAAGACGTTCAAAGCGATAAGGAACTTAAAGTTCCCTGCAGGGAAGTTTTGAAGGAAGCTTTTAAGGTAATTATATTCGCTATCTTCGGGTCAGTGTGACAGAACTGGTTCACTATGACCCGAGACAAGAAGTATCTTTTTTGTTGGAGGAGACATTCTCCCCAGTGGATGAAGACTAGCTCATTTTAGCACCTTATTAATTTTTCCCTACCATCACTGACAAAAATAGAAAACATATATAAAGTCTATGAATCTTTTGTGTGGAAAACAATTGCCAATAAATTAGCTGTGGCTCATTTATACTCCCTATGAACCCTATTGATTGAAATAATCCCGGTTTCCACTGACATCACCATCCGGACTCGTATTTAGAAAAGTAGAATTTAACAAGAAGACTCTACCGATATTTATTCTTAATATCAAATAAATGAAAAATAATAATCCCCCCCTTTACCCCAAATTCAAGTCCATTTGTGCCTAAAACTATCTGACCAAATTAGCTATGATGTTTTTTTTCTATTTGACATACCACAGAATTTGAGATGCATATTTACCTAATCTTTTCGGTGTGGTGTTCTTTGACCTAATCACAAAGTGCAGACAGAAAGAGAGCACAAACGCTTTTTGGTGACAAAGGCCTCCCAGGAGAGATGTCTAAGACAGATGTAGGACAGAGGAAAGATTATAAATAGAGGAGGTAAAAATAATCGACATAAGAGTTGTGTGATACAGCCCAGACAAGACTGCAGCTCTTTGTTCTTGTTGAGTTAAACAGTCCCTTTAGCAGAAGAACAGGCGTGTTACTTTCCTTTTTGACAGAATACAACAGAGGGAAGGGACAGAAAACAAAGAGCGAGTGGTGAGAAGAAAGAGGGAGGAGGAGAGGAATGATGAAGGCTGAGTGAAGAATGTAATTGTCTTCAATACTTAATATCCAAGAAAACATGCTTGTCTAAGTGATTTTCACCACCGGGGGCTTGTGGAATGCTGAGGTTTCTGCCTCGCGCGCTCTCTTCTCCTCTTTGCTTGGCAAATCAGATATGAGTTACACACACAGACATAAATAAGAACACAACAGAAGACAATTGGACATGGTTTAGTTATGAAATGTGGAAAGACTAAACGCACCATGACTTCATGGATGCACTTTCTAGAAATCCCAAAGCATTTACTTGTTCAGGGTTTCATATGCCTAGACATCCTTCCTCCCAGCCACATCCTCCAGCTTTCCCTGTGGGACCTGCAGAGATGTACCAGGGCCAAATGGGATATTTATCCTTCCAGCATGTTCTGGGTCTTTGCCGGGGCTTCCTCCCAGATGGATGTGACTGGGAAACCTCGAAAGGGAGGCATGCTTATCACATAGACTGACTCCTTTTGATGCAAAGGAAAAGGCCAGACCTGGGAGGCTTCACCACTGAATGCTTGATGGCTGAGCCCAGTCAGGCTTGGCCTGAGGAAGCAGCATGGAACCACCACCGTGTTGACCCGTCATCTGCTCCTCCTCTACCAATCGGTTGACAGGAACAGACAGGACCCTAGATGCTCTGGCTACAGTAGCGAGATTGAGGAACATGTAATACCCAATCTGAACCTTTTGGTTTTAACCACAAATACAGTTATCTGTCTTTAAAAGGAGACACAGAAGAGTCTTGATATTAAAGGATCCCCTGCAAGAAGAGATTAATGTACTCAGAACTCAGCAATTTCTGTATTTAAATTCCCCGAGAGTTTTTCAAACAATGAGACTCGCGTCAACACTACCACAGACATAAAGTTAGCAGAGATATAGTGGCAGATTTGATCAATTCTTTGAGCAGCTATCGATTTGTATCTGTATTAGACATGAGGAGAACACATGCATTGTGTCTTCCTTCCTCTGGCGGTTACAGCTTCCAGTCTGAGGGTGTGCAGGGATGCAGTATCATCAACAACATTAGGCACTTATAATAATTCAGGAAGTAATTACAGTTCTCAACCACCTCATTATCAATTCCACCTTCTTCCCTGGTTACCAGCTGGAGGAAGTGCAAGTATGGAAACAAAACATTAACAAGGCGAGCCTGCAAATAAAGTCTGCACCTCTGCGGGTTAGAGGAGAAATACGAGGCTATACGTGTGTGTGTGTGTGTGTGTGTGTGTGTGTGTGTGTGTGTGTGTGTGTGTGTGTGTGTGTGTGTGTGTGTGTGTGTGTGTGTGTGTGTGTGTGTGTGTGTGTGTGTGTGTGTGTGTGTGCTCGTGTTCGCTATCTCTATGCCTAGAGCACTACAAACACATGCTTGTTCATTGTGAATAAATTATATGAATACTAAAGACTCCAAATTAACTTACCTTCAAATATGTTTATTGCCATATCACTTTCACCAATTGAACCCAGTGTATGTTGGCAACATTTCCAGAAGATGTCTAACCATACCAACCACTCTGTTGTGGTTGTTGTACCATAAACCTGACAGCAGATGATAACTGCCTTATTGTCTGTTACACGCTGTAGTCTGTCTCTACTCCAGTCACCTGTCCCCTCAGCTCACCTCCTGCCTCCCACATGCTGCAGGTTAATGAGGTCTGAGGTCTAAATGAGGGCCTGAACATGCCCTCCAATTAACTCCCTACTCTCAAACTCATCATTATACAGTGGGCTGGTATCACCAAGAGATCTATCACCCTATTAACCACACATCATACTGATTACACCCCCCCCACCTTCCACACACAGGCACATTCTCTCTTCCCTGTAAACCCCGGAAAAATTGTTGAATTGATTATTGAACCATCCCTTGCTCAAACATATGAAGTGCAATGATAACAGGATGAATTCTACTAGTTGGTTCAAACCACTGCTTCATGTGCCTGACGACTCTCTGTCCTTGGAATACACCACAGCGATGACTGAGATGTGATTGAATGCAAAAGTTTGGCAAGTGCAATCTCAAGTGACCACCGCCATCTTAAACCAACCGGGAGGCGATGAGCATTCTTTGATTCAAGTGTTGCAGGAAATTGAGTTTTGCTGTGACAAGGTTCAATATGGACAGAGAGGCCAGTATTGCTTTGAATGGGAGAAAAGTTTCTCAAAAGCTATTTGTTCTTCTTCTATCAAGGCATCAGAAAATACACAAAATTGCCTGGCAAAAAATATGCATCACTGTTGCCTCTCAGCAAGAAGGACGCCAGATTGATTCCCAGTTTGAATCTTTCTGTCTAGAGTCTCCATGTCCTCCCCTTGTTTGCACTTCAGCTTCTTCATGGATGGTTGTTTGTCTCCTTTGTGGACCCTCTGATGTGATGGCGACCTGTCCAGGGTGTACCCAGTCTCTCACCCAATATCAACTGGGATTGCCTTAAGCTCACCTCACAACCCCCAGAGGATAAATCATAAAAATAATATATGGATTGGAGGATTTGTGCATTTTTTTCAGCTCATCACATGGTAATCAGATAAAAACCTGGCCATAGATAAAGCATCCTGAGAGAACACAGTCTGGTGATGAATCCTCCCCGGCAGGAAGATTATACGGTCCAGTTTTCAGTGAAAATGTTTGAGGTAGGTGTTGATTCAACAGCTCTGTCTCCTCACTGTGGTTGCTACAGTTCTGCCTTGCCTCCTATTTGCACAACACCAAATCAGTCTCAGTTGGTCATTTGTGGTATTAAACCCATGATAGATAACTCCTGTGGGCGTTTTGTGCCAGCCAGCTGGCTATATCAGCTTTTTCTATACAGATTTATACAGGGAATAAAGACAGGTGAGTTGTGAGCCTTTTAGCATTTCAGTTATTCACCATGTCACCAACTCGCAGCAATACCACTCAATATTCCCTTTTGTGCTTAGGCTGCGCTGAGCCTGGAGTAGATGTAGTGTAGTCTGTGACTCATGGCAGTTTTTGACTATGATTTGGTATGGGACAGAGGAACTATGAGCACATTTCATCAGTCTTGCCTCTTACTTGACCCAGAAAACCCAATTTTTTTAAAGATGACAAAATCTGAGTCGAGCTTAATGGTGACAAATGAGCACAATGAGTAAAGCTTGTATGTTAAGACCAGATCCTCAACATATAACTATGTTGGGCCTTAGGCAATCCAGTAAGCTCTTTCTTGAAAACATACTGTGACCAATTATAGAACGATTCTCAACATCCTCACAAATCAGCCTTAAACTGCCCACTCAAACAAAAACAATGGCTTAATTTGTATTTAGAGATAACTAGTGCTATGTTTGATTCAAGTTAAATGCAGTGTAACTTATTTACAAGAACTAGTGGTCATTTGTGGTATTGTATCTTGAGGCTGTTTCTCAGTGGTCGCCATTCAGCATGGCCGTCAAACCGAGTTACCACATGTTGTTACGTTATAAGGGAGAAGATGGATGGCAAACCAGTGATTACAGGTCTAGAGGTGAAGACACTGGATAGTAGTTAATAAACCTTTCAGGCACGACTGTAGAGCTCAGAGTTGGGACCAATTTGATTATTAAGATAAAGCGCTCAATTTGAATGATTGAAGAGCATGGTCTAAAGTTCATTAAGGATGTGTTCAAATCCACTTTTGCCAGTTTAAATGGGTAAAAACATGGAAGCACCAGGCTCATGGTTCAAACAGGGTTTACATGATGTCTTAGGACTATAAGTGCATTCGCTATTTAGGCATGGGCAAGGCCACAACTTTGTACTTTGTGTAAGATGTGGCCCAAAGAGTAAAGTTATTACAATGCTACAGGCTACGATACATTAACAAAGCCTTCTACCTGGTATGTGCATTTAACTTTTCATTATTGACATGTTCAGTTGGTTCCTAGACTACAAAGCTCTATTGGCAGGACAATAACAACAATCACTGTAGCTTTGATTTCAAAGGTTCAAAGCTTCAAAGGAAAATGAACGAGTTCAAACCTCAACATATCGAAGGAGAAGTATTATGGAGATGACCTTTAACCTCCTAATTTGAACATTGTACATTATAATTACATCCTCAACTGACACACAAATACTTCACTGCTCACACACTTCAACACAATCGCTAAACAGAACTTAATGGCCAGTAAGATAAGAACTGGTCACTGATTAAATCATTGTTGGGAACCATCTGTCTTCCAGTCTCAAGACTATTTCATGTATTTGTACGATGTTTTATATGATGATGCTGTTTTTAAATTTTCTAACTTGCTTTTATTTTTATTGTTTGTATGGTGCTTTATTGTTTTTTAAATATTCTCCTGCCCATGGACCGCTGATGTAAATTAGCTTTATAGCAAACTCTGGCCCAGAGTTGTGTTGTGCATGGTCCCCTTTTAAATGAACTAATAAACTAATCTAGATTAAACTACTCTAATGCAAATCAGTTGATAATGTCAAGCCTGTTGCCAAACACATTTTACATGATCTGGCTCGGATGCTCGCGACTCAATGGGCACCAGCGTTGTGAAAACAGGTGATTCAGCAGAGTCTGCACTAATCTGAATAAGTGCCACTTATTGCTGAACGGTGGTGTTATATAAGGCTTCCAATCGCTAGAGGTTTACAACCCACAGCGCCACAAAACAGCACTTCATGATGAAGCAGTTCTGAATCCTGAAAGCTACAGAAGAATGGTCAAAACCTGGTGTGGCATGTCCGTCATTCAGCAGTTATTATGTCAGGAGTATATTGTCAGTTAAATTTTAATCATTACACAACATCACGCAGACATTATAACCACAGTGTTGCTTATCGATGTGGTTGCTTGTTGGTTCAAATGAACATGTGCATGATTTATTTTGTTGGATGAATATTCACTTTTACCTGGGGAAATACACCTGTCATGCTTGTGTACCAGGCATCCAGCACATGTCACATATATAAGGCACATTTGTACTAGTGGTGTCTTTTTTTTCTATCCAACACAGGTCCCATTTAAGTTTCCAATCATCAATTGTTAGATGGAAGGAGGATTCAGGGGTTTAACTGCACTCCTGGGACACTATCTAAATCACAGTGTTTACCATGGACCATTTACCATTACATTTTCTTTAAGCTGGGAAAAGCACTCAATATAGTGTGGAAATCAGGATATTGGAAGAATGGTTGTATTAGAGGTATTATCGGATTAAGTAAAAAGTATGTGGTTACACAAACGACATGTATGTTTCGTCCAAAAAAAAAGAGGGTCATGGCACATTTTGGGCTAATGTAGCCATTGGAGATAAGTTGGCACCATAATCTCATAAGTGAGGAAATCTCCAGACAAGACCAGTGAGCACGTACCTGTACCAGTGAGTTACAGAGAGAAAAGCATTCCAATCAGCACCAGTTCCCAGCTCAATATAAAGCTCTTGAACTTGGATGTTTTCAGTGAGAGACAGGCACTGCCTAGTTTGGGTGTAATGTGACTACTTCGTGGGAACTGGGGCATCACTCAATGGTTACTGGTCGATTGCAAGATGTTTGACTTGTGGCTGCGAAAACAGTTACTACACACACTCGTATGTTCCGGCAACTCCCCAATGTTAGCAGGGCAGTATTTAGTGATTTATGGGTATAGTTTTATAACTTTGTGGTTATATTTGATATATTTAGTTGTGCCTCTAAAGACCTCGATGTAGTATCTGGTTCAGCTACGGGCCGGCTTATGATGATGAGGGGTGAGCCGGATGTGACTCATTATGTGCTGTAACATCAGTGTTACGCACTGTCTTGTCATGATTGAACTGTGCTGTGTGTAGAAGTGGATGCAGCATGTTCTTTCGCCCTTTTTGATGGGCCTTCTTCACACCTCTCATAATGTGCAGCCAGGCCTAGACAGGATGCTCCATAAAGTCAGCTGGACAGGCGGAGGGCTGGATAAAAGAAGACAATCCCTACAGGTCTTCAATCAATACTGCTGGCATCAATATTCACCACATGACTGCTCTAATGCCAGCCTCCAGTTAACTAACAGTCTCAGCTTTCACTGCTCAGCGTGTGTGTGTGTGTGTGCATACAAAGCCATGAAGTCCAAAATAGAGCGGGAAGGATTTACACTGGATGTGGTATTGATTTCATTTTTGCTCTTATCTCATGTCTGCAGCAAGTTTAATTGGGTCTACTATAACGATGAGGATGACAACAGTGCAAACAGCAACAAAATCTAGGACCACCCGTAACTTTTCTCTCATAACAATTACCACAATTCTTTGATTTTTCCATATTGTCTTTGGGACATGTCAGTCAGAAGTGAGACAGGCACTAGGAAATCAATTTCTTCTCCCTGTGGCGTGGACAAAATTGATTTATTTCTGAGCCACACAAATATGTTTTGATTTTTAACATGTCAGAAAAATACCAAAAAAAGTTTGTTCATCTCACACTCATATTGAATTCTGCCACAGATTGGATGCTTCATCTCAAACATATGAACAATATGAGTCCTCTGGGTTGATTCATTCTGAAAATATGTCAGGCTTTCCTTTCTTGCTTTAATTATTATGATAACTGACAATTTATATTCAGTACAATACTGGGAATCTTCACACATAACTAAACCGGACGAGCTATTTGTGAGCAGTATGGCTGAAGCAATGAATAAATATCTGGAGAACTGCTTAAGCAGCAAACCTAGTTTCAGTGCATGGTGCTTTTATCAAGACGCAGCAGTGAAAGACAATAACGGTCGTTTGCTTTTCCATCATTAAATATCTAAAAGGCAACAACGGAAATCATTGAGATGATCACCATCATGCAGCTTCCGGCTGGTTGTGTCTACAAAGGGTCAGAAACTTGCTGACTTTAATATGTATATGCCAAACAAGATGATCAACACTGGTGAAAAGTGAAACCTACATTGTGTCTTAGGTCAAAGTCTGGTTGCCACATTTTGGACCAACTGGATTCAAGTAAGCAAAGAGGAAGAGGGTGCACAGTGCAATGCAATAATCAAGATGGCAAAGAGTGAACAAATGATCAGCCATTTCATGAAGGGGAAACAAGCAGCTGTATAACATACAATCTTATATGAACACAGCTCATGGTGACTGTGTAGTGGTTCCAGCTTTGTCCTCATTGTTTGGGTGAGCGGTGTTAGCAGGTAACAGATGGCACCCTGATCATGGCACGCATTCTCTCTGCTGACTCTTCATTACCTTTAAACAAGTGTGAGGCAAATTTCCTGCAATGCTATGCTAATAAGACTCCCTGTTGAATCCATGGCCTCCAGCTCCGACATATGGACACACAGACTCCTCGTGTCATTATACCATGATGAGGAAGTACCTTGTGCCCCATAGACACAAAAGAGGATATTCACTCTTGTTGTAGCCCTTTCCCTACTCCAACCTCCTGTCAATCCACATAGTAAGTATAATAGTCTGTCAATTCAGGGTGCCCTACATTGACAAACAATGTCAATGGATGTTTCATCCATTGACATTGGTCTCATCTGCATTCAATCTGCATTCAAATAACACAACTTCACACGTTCAAATTGTGTGCAGCACATACACCAATCCTCAACGTGTCGTTTGTGTAACAACTGGTGCAACAGATGTAAGGGAAAGCGCAAATGACAAAAATAACACAGACGTGGAGGTGACACACATGACACTGTAATATCTGCAAACAAAAATATTTATATACACAAATATCGTATTGGTTAACCAGACAGAAATAGAAAACTGAAGGGAAAACACAGGCTGTGTCTGAAATCAGTGACTGATCATGGTCTGGTATACTATATAGCTATTGGTTACTGATTTCCGGCACTGCCATAGTGAGTTCAACATGAAACAGGGAATCCACAAAGAAAGGTATGGAGCAGATCGTGACAGTAATCCCTCTTTAGTGGCTGAATACCGTGTGGCTCTAGGCAATTAAAAACTCTGAATCACTGGGTTGGAGAGGGTCCCAAGAAGCTTCCATGGCCAGTGGACAGGAAGCTGAGAAGGGGACCTGAGGACCCCAGGTCAGACTCTGGGTGACCTCCATTAATGCTCACCAGAGGATGAGGTCTTTTGACACAAACTTTTGTTCATTCTTTTTATAGTTAAACTAGCATTACCATAAACCCCCCAACAATTTATTGCATTGATGTTATAAACAGGAGGGGGAGCCCATAAGTCCATAGGGCTTCAAATATAGGAAGCAAATAGCAAACACATTAGCAGGTGACCTAAAACTAGTCCTTGTGGGATACCTATATCATTCATTCATGCAAATAACTTTAATGCAAAAGTAGGAGCCAGAGCCTTCAGCCATCAAGCATCAAGCATTAATCATCTCCCACTTTCAGTCGGGGAGGCAGACGCCCTCTCAACATTTAAGAGTTGGAATAAACCTTTCTTTTTGATTGAAGTTAGCTAGAGCTGGCTGAGGTTAATCTTGGACCAGTTTTTAGTTGTGCAGCTATCTAGTTATGCTGCTATGATACAATACCATCTGATTGTGTTGTACAGCTAGATTGCTTAGATATACAATATTCCTAATCACATTATTGGGTATCCCTCTATCATTACCTGTGTCATTGATATTTACTTTTCAATGAGCCTCCTCGTAGAATGATGCCAGCCTAATTCCCATCGCACCCGTTATGGGAGCACTGGAACAGTGTTTTTCGGATGCCGTGAGGAAGAAGAAGGAAGATGAAGACAGAGATTTTTGCAGAAATGACAGTCGTGAACGGTAAGAGAGAAGTGTGATGAGAGAAGCTTTTTCTTATCGTCTTCCCTCTTGAGCCTTTCCTTCTCAGAGTCTCTGCATCGCTTTTGTCGCACTCTCTGGATTATAGACACCGAGTTTTTTTCTTTTAGAGTATTTCTCAATTCCCACATCATTTAAAAGGCAAAGGAGGAGATCAGAGTCTGCCACCCAAGCCCATTCCCCCCCCCCCCCCCCCCCCACACACACCCAATCCTCGATTTTGTTCCCATCTACTCTAAGCCTACAGACATTATCTCAGTTAGGAGGCGGCAGGTCAAGCGCTAATTTCTGCACCGGAGCCCTTAATGTGTCCTGATATCCATTATGGAGGGAGAGAAAGAGATTGGTGATAATTAGACTCAAGGGGGGGAGGTATTTTAACATGTAACAGTTATCATGGAAGAGGTGACTGAGGGAGAATTTGTCGAGAAAATGTCGGGATAGAAAACTTGTCAGGCTTGCTAGGATAAAGCTTTAAATATTGAGGGATCACAGAATTAGCAGGAGGTCACTTCTGTAGCACCACACTGACGCTATGGTTTTGAAACCCATTGATAGAATAGTTGTATCGGACACATGTGATGGACAGAATTCACCAAAGATTGTTGATGTGTTTAACACTGTCATGTTGTTTTGGACTAACACTCGCTCCTGTAAGGAACTGTGGGGTTACCATGGTAACAAGGGCACCGCGAGGGGTTAACAGGGGATGTTATTATGATACCTGGAAGTTTGTAAATAAACCCTAACCCAATTGAATTAACCTGTGAATGCTGTAACATGTATTAACCGTTCTTACTGATGTGTGCACACTGTTTACCTGCGCAATTATGGATCCTCAGCAACATTGTAAGGCTAATGCTGAGACAATGCATAGAATGCTAACATTTATGTTGAATATTGGACAACATACATGTACAAATAAAACTAATTATTACTTCACTTGTGCTCACCTTCAGTCCTCCAATTAGAGTTAAACTTTGTTAAGAGAGCTGGTTAAATAGAGTTAATAGAATACTTACTAAGTAAGGTTCCAAATAGTGGTTTAAATTATCAGAATCGCATGCCAGTTTGTTTCTTTCCCATTTGATTGGAGAGTACTACTGTTGCAAAACTGATTTCCACTGACAAGAAACCATCCACAACACTCCAAAAGATTGAAGTTGTTCTAAGCTACAATATTGCTTCCACAAAATGTGTGCTCTTACACCTGTGTTAGGTTAAATGATACAGCCATCTGTGTTCTTTCTTAGCTCTCTTTAAAAACATTTTGTTGTCAACAAATGATCATTACAGTAAATGCATATACAATTGGTTAACATTGTGTTAGTTTAAGTCCTTTCATTTTGCAGATAGCAGCTCCCTCATACCCCCAGTGGACACTGTTGACTTCATCAAAGACAATGACAGATTTAAGCTGCTCGTGACCTTTACATGTCCCAGATGTGCTGCTCCTCTGGTTTGAAGAGATCGATAGCGTTACAGTTTTTTAAGGTTTTTCAGGAACACATAACCTTCAATTCTTACCATTGTAAAATTCTAAAATATCTCTATCATTCAAGGGCATCATATGTCTTGATTTTTGGGTGAATGCCTGTTTTTCTACCTCGTCTTTTTTGAGGAACTATCGCCATGGTTCCAACTGGAACCGGCTGTGAAATCAGCTGGAGATCATAGAAGATGGAGCCAAAACCAGGATAGAAACCTGAGCTCTGTGTGAGGATGTGGGGACAGACTCACATCCTTATCTCCCTATAAATCGATGAATCCCCTGAATTAAAGGTGCCTCTTTGTCAAACCCAGCTTTTCACCCTTAAATGAGATCTGCTGGTAGATAACGAGCGGGCAGCAATGAGAAAGTGTTGTGATAATGTCAGTGCTGCTAGCTGACTCCTACACCGCAAACGGTTTAAGGGTCAACAGAGGCCAGCTGTAACTTCATTAGACACAGAAATGGATAGCTTAGTGTCTGCAGCCTGACACCGGCATCATGTAAAGTGGCCCTGAAGGCAGGGGGAGTTGTGCAGACAGGAAGGGAAGGAGAAGACGACAAACAGAAGGAAAATGGTCAAGAGTAATGACATCAACAACAGACAAATGTACAAGAAGAGGACTTAAAGACATTAATGAAAAATCAGGTTAAGGTTTAAAGACCCAACAAGGACTTTTTAAAAAATGGCTTTTTCTATAAACAATTCCATAACAAGTTATGGCAGTAGCGCTGGAAAAGCCGATGTTTACAGGATTTTCCTCCCGGGATTTTCCTCCCACCATTGATACGGCAGAAGGCCGCGGAGGGAGAGGAAATAGAAGTGAAGGAAGCGAGCATGGTTATGTGCTAGGCTTAAGGCGAACCTGTACAGACAGATCCAGGTCTCTTATAAACAAGATGGATGCGATCAAAATGAGAACAACCGGGTTGAACAACATCATCTCGGGCACAGAGATGGAATTAGCCAGCTAATCTGTTTACAGAGCGGAACGATGGACTCCGGGACGAGCAGGGGAGGCGCTGTGTGTCTTTATGTGAACAACAACTGGTGCCAGGCTGAGGACATTGTTTACAAACACTGTTACCCAGACCTAGAGCTCCTCCCCAAGGTGCAGACCTATTTTTCTTCCAAGTTAATTCACACTAACAATTATGGAGGCAGGCCTTTATGTTCCACAGGCTAAGGCACAGGTAGCGTTTGAAGAGCAGCATGATCATTGCAGCTCTCATGCAGATCTCCTTCCAAAACAATTGCACATGCTGGCTGGACAAATTTCTTTTTACGACTGGAGACAGTGGAAACATTAACAATTTAATCCACAGAGGAGCCAAAGTAAACGACTTCCCTTTAACCAACCTAAATTATCTCACACTACACTGCTCCTCCACATCCTTCACTCTTTCCCAGTGGCTGCCTGTATATTGGGTCCAGTTTACACCCGGGTTAAACCTTGCAACCCATCCCAGCCTGTCCACTGCGCTTTGCTTCTGCCAATCGGCTTGCTGCTCCCTCACTGCGAGCTAACCACTCAGCAAAAACATGACTGTTTGCTGTCCTGGCTCCCATATGGTGGAGCGAACTCCACCAAAGCTTAGGACAGCAGAAGGTCTACACATCTTCCACCTCAGATTTAAGACACTTCTCTTTAGTCTATACCTTGACTAAGAAGAGGATTGTCTATTAATAAAAAGCGCTTATATTTAGCAGCAGTTTGGCTTCTCTGATGCTAATGTCTTTACATGATAGTTGGTGTTCTGGGTCTGTACCCTCATGGTTGAATGCCCTTATTGGAAGTCCCTTTGGATAAAAATGTCAGCGAAATGATATGTAAGGTCATGTAATGTAACGCAAATGAAAAGTTCCTTGTAGAGGATTGAAAGGTTAAAAAAGATTGGTAAGACATAATCCTTTCACCAGGTAAGATACAAGGATACAAATGAATGTTCATTTGATACACATACACATCTAGTAAATAGCTTCCATCGCCTTAAACCCTTTAGCTAGCACATACCGGGTCAGTTGATCGGGACATATCATTCATCTAATGGACCTTTTTCAAGACATTTTGACGTGTTTACCACTGTAGAACAGATGATGTAAATAATCAAATGATTGATGACTGAAATACATTTGGCCGCTTCAGGGTTGGTAACACGCTCGCTGGTTCTCAGTCACACTTTCTTGGTTTAGCATGATGACTGAACAGAAGACACAAGCTTGTAGAATTCTGGCAAAACAGTCTGTAAATTTGCATGATCGAATTTGCCAGTGATGATGAAAAAACAGTTGTAATGGGCTGCATGTTAATCAGTGATGCCAGTGGACAGCTCTCTGCTTTGTCAAGAACGCTGACATGTACCCAGGGGTGGACGGATACAATATTACACTGGTTTAATTTTGAAGATGATAATTTTGTGTTGATGCAACACGTACCGGACTATTTATACATTTGGCCCCACCTGTGTTCATCTAGGTGGAAAGTTTTTCCCAATCACCAAATACCGTAACTGACGACCAAGGAGCCTGTGTGAATACTGTGTATTGTATCTTACAAGACACTAAACACACAAAACAGTTAAACCACCTTCAGAACAGAATTAGATTCAGGTAGAGTTATCCCAATTACTATCTTTATATTCAGGCCTCAAAGGTATCACAACTTTTTACATACAAATTGACTGAAATTGACCAGTAGCTCTTGTTTTTGACTGATCTGCTCCCTTAATGTTGGACATTATGTTATTACATTGAGCTCCATCACTGGTGAGGACCCTTTTCTTTATAGTCTCTGCCACGCTGCTCCACCTTTCACTTCTCCTGAAACAAAAAATGACCGATGGGCCTTCGGCCACTGCTCGTAGCTACGTTTAAATGAAAATAGAAATGCAGCAATTTTTCATTTCGCTCTGGGTAGTCCTTCACAGTCCCTCAAAGTACAATTGATTGTACCTTATGCAGCATACATAAGCCACCAGGTAACAGAAGACAGAAGGGACAGCAAGTCTTGTGGGTTTAACCAATTTCCAGGTCTCTTCTCAATGCTCACAGTGTTTCTACCTCCGTCTGAATCGGTGCCGAAAGCTGAGCTGTAACCACAGCGTCTCAGCCCTGGACTCAAGGTCGCATAAAAAACGTTTCCTTTCAATTAAAGACACCCCGAGATGACAGAGGTACTGAAATACTTGGTAGCTGAGAGGCTGCAGTGTCTGGACGGGCCAGCATGGCAATAATGATATATAAATATTTAGTAGAAGTTATAGAAAATGTATGTTAAAAAAGAGAACGTCTCTGCGTGTACACCATTATAACTGTGGACTACACTGAATTTATTAAGTGCAACAACACACCCATGGACCCTTTTTTAAGGACCTATATAAGAAATGACGGTATAGTAACTGCAACAATGCATTGAAAACCCACTGCTTCATCAGCCCGGCTGGACCAGCAGACGGCAGAGCACTCGCACCAGTGATCCGCTGTTCTCGGCTGACGTTTGGCTCAGAGCTGTGCGTCTTTTCCAGACAGAGACAGAAGAAAAAAAAACCTCTCTTCAGACAGTCACTGACCCTGGCAATAGCAGGGTTTTATATTTTTGTCTCCTTCTCTTCTGTGTCTGGCTACAAATCGAGCCCAAGTAATTTGATTTAGCCACGGGCATTTGCCATCGATTGTCTGGCCTGCAAGACGCTATGGTCAAGTGTTTGTCCAAACAGCCAGAGACAGACAGAATAGCAGAGTGTGTGTGCGTGTGTTTGTGTAAGAGAGAGAGAGAGAGGATGGTCAAAAAGTCAGGATTAACTAAGTGCTACGTGCAGTCATCCATGGAAAGTCCCAAAGCAATGATAACTGATTCTTATAAAAACGTGACACATGTTGTAGCGCGGGAGGCAGCCGAGTTCACCACGGCAACCGCTCATCCGATCGACTTCCATATTGTAGGGCGTACTGCTGAGGTGACAAGGAAGAGCAGAGAAGGCTGTCACGTTGTTTATTGGGGATGAGCGGTTGTTGAGGGAAAAACATCGACAGACGGAGATGGCTCCATGTGTGTCCAACTGTGAACTGCGCTGGCTGTAACCACGGTAACCATGATGGTGGTACTGGTACGATCATCATAGGTCGTGAACTTGCTTGAAGCTATAGAAGATCCCCTGCGTATATTAAAGGGTTCACCTTCACTTGACCTGATGTGTCAAGAGGCACAGCGGACGTTCAAGCATTCAAGTGTTCACGTTCAATTAATTGTTGCTCCTGTTTACCAGCAGAGTGATTTATTTAAATACCTTTATTCTTAATTGTCTCTGGTGTATCCTGCTGTTCACAAGCCAGCAGCTGCCATGACATTAAAAGTTAATGAATGAGCTATTAGGTATAAATACCACATGTTCAACAACATGCCATTAAATATATATATATATTTTGTATGTTATCACACATGCTCAGTTGACAGAACAAATGGGCCTTTGAACAGAACATGCAAGAGCAGCACTGAGCAGAGAAAGGCCAACGTCACTGGGGTTGTGCTCTCGTGAATAAGCTGCAGGAGTTAGATTATGGGTTTCAACCAAATTGTTACGTGATCTACACAACAGTTTTACTGGGACTACTGGTGTGCCACATCACAACAGTCACTACCAGGAAATTATACAATTCTTACGAAAAGGCTGAGTGTTTATGAAACTTGCTGGAGACGGAAGGTTCAAGGAGATTTGAGTTTTTTTTGTGGATGACGGAGGGTAGATGAAATGTCTGTTGACTTTAATGTACCAGGTGTCCAGCACCATTGTGATCCTTACATTAACTCCAGTACACTCTTTAGACTGTGCTCTGAACTTTGCTTTTTACCAAATCCGAGTCCTGTGCTTGGCTTTCCGATTGGGCGGGATTGGCAGCTGGTGTGTAATGAACTGTTGTGCCAACATCAGTTGTTTCAGTTGCTGTAATAAAGTATGAACATGTCGACAGCTCTGTATTGCACAGATTTGTGTAGCACAATAATAATAAAACTCTTGCGCTGATCCTTGAAGGGTTGCAATTTTTCCTTTTCCTGTTTGGAACGGAAAGAGCGAGAAGTGAGTAGCTGGCATGAGCAGTGATACTCAGAGCCAACAAGTGGTCCGGCTGACTGATAGTTAAGAGGATCAGTGTACACCAACACTTTGCAATTAAGCCAAACTATACACACACACATACACTGCATCTTCACAGCAGGCCATACAGATAAAAGAAAGTCAAAGACTTCTCTGACTTCCTTCACCTCCTACCTCCATCCCTTCCAACACCTCAATCCCTTTCACTGTGAGCCAGTGAGGGAACGCCAGCGCTGAGCCCTGAGCCTGCCGCTCATATGTGACATCAAGGTGAACTCCTGCCTGCTCCGCCAGGAGTACAGGGCCTATTAAAAGAGAAAAAAGCCGAGGGCCAAACCGTCTGTTTCCTTTTTTAGCCCATCACCCTCCAGAGGTTCGGCTTACAAAGCAAGAAGGAGAGCGATAGAGCGAAACAGAGATGGAAACTGAGAAAGATGATAGATACAGACAGAGGAAAGAACACACTGTTTGGATTTCCAAAATGAGCTTATTTCTTATTTCTATCGTGTTTATTGACCTAACCCAGGAAAAAGGAAAAAAGACTGAGCTTGTGGGAGATGTTTTTATTTAGATTTTTTTATTAAAAGGGCAATCATTGAAAGAGCAGATGTTTACACTATACTGCTTTATCAGACTCAGACAAAGTGAGACTTAGCTTGGTGAAGACCCTTCAGGAGCCTGCTGACCCCAGTTTGTGATAATATGCTAAATATGTTTAATTTAATTACTTACTGGTTAAATCATGCGGATCACCAAAAATGAACTCACAAATAAATAAAATGATGACAAACTTGGTGACTATACTAAGATCCTATAAGGAACCTTGCAGCTCTGAGAGTCTGACGTCCTGCGGCTATTGCAATGCAGCTGTTGCCAGATGTGATTAGACTTAGCTGAAGCTATGATATTATTATTATGAAATCCTGCAGAGACACAATTAAACGGTGTGTCTGTGATGTTTCATTCAGTTGACGCAAAGTGTTCATTGTGTGGAAATGGAAGTATCATTCCTTCCTATGACGGTAACAAAGGAGGAAGGCCGGGGGGTGACGTACACAGTATATGGCGTTGGGGAGTAGGTGTTAGGAGGAGGATGGGTGGACAAACAACACCATCACAGCACTCAGCTCCTTCAGCGACAGACTGATCCACCCATTTCTAAAGGAGAGGTGTCACAGGTCTTTCCTTCCTGCAGCTGTAAGACTGTACATTCAGCTCTGCTCCCAGTAGACCTGCACACACCAATCCTGGACTGCACTTCAACTCAGGTTTAATTTAGCTGTCTCCTAATTTCCGTCCGTGCAATGCAATGGCTAATGTAAAATTGGTTTCACTATATATAGTCCCACACTGTATAAATCTGTTTACACTTTGTATACTACTTCTATTCCGTTTATTCATAGGGTTAGGGTTAGGGTTTCCTTTGCATCTGTAAAATTACAGGTATGACCATTGTGGGATCAATAAAATATGTACTTATCTTACCACTTTTCATTACCTGTAATGCATAAAACATAACTATAATTATTACTGTAACCAATATGACGAAGCTCCAGACTTTAAGAAACGTGTTTTTACCCAAACCATAATCTTGTCCCAAACCTAATCTAACTACAACCATTCCACAATCTCATTCGTGAGATCCGTTGCGCTGATGACAACCACTTGGAATGGATGATGCCTGCTAGGCCTCATGGATGCTATTATGACAATGAATGAATCGTGTGATTAGAAACTTTTCCTCCGATACATATGATGGACAGCTCAACTCAATGAGTCACCATGGCAACAGGCATGTCCCCACATCTCAGTTGTGTTCATCATCATTGTGCTCACCCTTTTTTAGTTTGAAAGGTTTCTGCTTTTAGTCTGTGCTATTAGGAGCCTTTCTGTATTTGCTTGTATTTCCTGTATTTGCTTAAGATAACCTTGGGGAAACTCGTGCTTAATGTATATCCATCCAAAAAACACAACCACACACAGACCTGTCCAGGACAGGCGCACTCCCCTTTCCCAGTGCTTTAATGGAGAGTGAGTGTGTAGATGGATTGGAATGTGTTAGTCTATCACTTCCTCCACTCAGGTTTTCCCAGTTGGCCCTGGCTTTGAAGTTAGTGCTTCTCTCACCCCTGTGCCACATTTGAGTCCCAGAGCTACGCACACACTCATCTGGCCCGTGTTTTTGATAGTTCCGTCACTCTGCCATGCAGCACGGGGTCGTCTCACACTGCTTGATATGGGACACCTGGCAAATATGGTGTCTCTCAGTGGATCCACGGGGCCTATTTTCACCTCCGAATGAGGTCGAGAGCCCATGCAACCCTCCCTCCCACTGTCTGCAAGCCTGCTTTCACATAGCACTTGCACAAGCGCCCTCAGTCACTGACTATTTCAATTCACTGGCTTTAAAAGTCTTGTTCTTCACAGGGCTGAGCGACTTGGGGGGTGAGTAAGGTCAAAAGAGCAAGATGCCAGAGATTTTCCAAATTGCCAATTTTAAATGAATTATTTATTGTCCACATGTCAACCACGTTCCTAATGAATAAGAAAGGTTCCCAAGTGTAGTGACCTATGTAGTACTACACTGATTGATTGAAAGACAGAGAGGAGAACAGATCTCGGCGCAGTGGAGCTGTCAAGGGAAAGACAGTGAGAGCAGAGTTCAGAGCAGAGATGGTTTTAAAATACTCACAGTAGTGGAAGAGTGATGTTTTACACAATATTATTTTCATGGGATTCCATTTTTCCCCCTCTTTTATTGAGCGTGTCTGGAGGTGGAGGTCTGTGACGAGCCACACATCCAGCTGCTTTATGAAAAGAAAATTAAAAGCACGGCCAATGTTTTGGTTATTTACCGATCAGGGGACTTTATGTGATTTTCACTGAACTGTGACATTGTGGGACCAGTCGCTTGGAGCAGTTAACTCAGGAGGTTCCACAACAATCAAATAAAAGGTACCAATTTTCAATTTTAAGCTCTGTTTGTGATTAAATGTCATATTATCATTTCTCAGCAGGATAAACTGTAGACTCCCTGTCTGCAATTAGATTTATATGTTTCATGTGGTGACGAATATTACATATTCAATTATATAAGAATACACTACATACAATAATACCTACAACAAGTAAGACTTTTAAACACCTTGGTTTCCTTCTGTTTCTTATGTTATCATGTTGACACATAGATCAGCATTTTGATGCGTCTATTGTGCCAAAAGTGAATAAATATGTAATGAGTGAATCAACTTTGATCATTCCAGCACTTAGTTAAGGCAGTCTATACAAATCTAAAACCAGGAAGGTATAATACAGTCAGAGGAAGAACTTTTCAGTTTTTATTGAAACTGTATGTGAGGCATCAACTGTGTGATGATTTTGCAGGATGCAGTTTGTGGTGCTGCCAAACTGCCTGGAATTATAAGTGTCTGTATTATCCTGGCCACCCAGTTCAAAACATTGCGGCTATGCTAAATAACAGAGACATCTCTCCGAACGATGCAAAACAGCTTAACAAAAGCCCTAACTACTGTACCAGTATAACAACACATTGTGACTTCTAAAGCAGTTATAGGATTAGTGTACTGTACATGACCGATAGTTTTAGTTCAGTGTTCATAAAGTTCCCATCTCAATAATCCACAGATCAGGTTTCATCTCTCACTAATCTTACTCATTAGATAATAAGATGACACATTTAGGCCAATTAGAAGTCACCATGAATGGCCCATTAATTCCAGATTCTGTATTTTTTTTAATAAGGCTAATTTAGTGACACGAATGGTCGTGTCAGTGCCACTAGGTTGTTCGCATCATGAAACTGATAACACTGAATAAATGACTTTTCTAGACAAACAAACTGCAGCACTGGCTAAAGATTAGCTGTATAGAAACACACTGTTGGTCAGTTATTCTCCCATAAATCCTGTGGGTCCCTGCATCACCTAGAAAGCTGTGATACTGTTGTCGTGTCGTGGCAGCCAGTGGGGAAGCAAGGACAGACTGACCTGTTGTTCTCTCCAGTAGCCTCCTGCAGTTTGGCTGCTGTTTGCACCCCCCCCCCTCCCCAGGGACTGTGCTGAGGATTACAACAAGGACAGACGACCACACTCACAGCAGACATGTGGTACAGTGAGAGCAAGAGCCACTGCCTCACGCTGCACTGTGCCAATGGGCTTACTCACAGACATGCCGTCTCACACTCGCCGTCCAACGACAACAAAAAAAAAACAAGCATCTGCACAAGGCGCTTAAAGACTGACACAGATAAACAAGGCTTACGTGGACTAACACGCATCTCGCTTGAAGCACTACTCTCTTTATAAACACTATAACACACCATTGAATATTATATTAGTATATATTATTTATATGAACACAAGGAGGAGGTAGGAGTGACAGAGACGTCTGTGGCAACAAATGGCATCGTGTTGAAGAAATCAGACAAGTTTATAATGTTGACCTGTTTGATTAAAGGACTGGGCACAGATAGTGACCCGATGGATGAGCAGCTCATGGTTAAACATGAAGGAAGTTGTTGAAACGAATAATTGATTTAACAAATGCTAAACGGCAATCACTGATTATTCTGATCTCAAAGAATCCCTGCCCATGTCAATAGCATGAACTGCCCCAAACATGTCAGAGGTTGCTATGACAACACATCGACAAAGGCAGACTTCATTCATTTTTCAACCATATATTTGATCCAATAGGTTTTCCAACCTTCATCCCCATTATCATGATAATAAGTAAGCAGCTAAGGTTATGGAATGATCATGATGTTTGGTGACTTTTTTAATAAAAGGATGTTTGCTTTCATGGTTACAATAACAAAGACTCGGACACAGCTGTGGAACAGTCACTATTGGTTCCACTCAGGAAATAAACAACAACACTTTGAGTGAAAGTCTGTTGTTGTTAACCTCGCCCGAGTCGCTGTTTATTCTACACCACCTGACTTCCTCTTCTCCTGACATCATTACTGCTGCCGCTGGAGGTCGTTTAAAAAACAAATGTGAGGAGAAGGTCACATATTCACCAGCTCCGTGAAACGAGGCCTGAGTTCCACAGTTTGTTAAAAAGCAGGAAGATGGAAGAGGTTAACACATCTGCCCCAATCTACAGCTGCAGCAACAACACACAAAGCATCAACTGCAGTCTTCCCGTTCATCTTGTTCTGTTTGTTGTGTCCTGTAAGTCTGCATTGGAATCCATTACATTTCTCATTTGGAACCATTTTTTTATTATATTGCTGATACTTGCAGCTAATGGATTTTTTTCCCCTGTAACCCAACTTGGATTGTTCCTGACACTTTGCTGTTCTCTGAACTCCAACCAGCTGATTGGCATTGATTATGCATTAGGAGGAACGCAGGGAAAAGGATGGCATTTCATAATGGAGCTTTTTACTGTCAGTGACACAAATGTGTGTTGCAGCCAAGAATACAATGGGAAAACAACTGGGAGGCCATTAATGATTGCTGATAATATTTCTGTGATGAAAAGGCCATGACAACAAATATGACCAGTTCATTCATGATAGTCATGAATTTGAGGTTTTCCTTTCCTTTTCTTTGAATTGAATAAAAGTCAACCGCTGACACAGAGATGGAAAAATTATACTGAGCTTAAATATAAATCTTAACAGTGAAATAAATAGTTGAAAGTGAAAATATTGTGAATTATTATATGAGTTTGAACTAAAGTCAAACTCCAACTGTATTAGGTGATATGGAGTAATTTTAATCATCATTATCTCTATTCTTATTTTACAACAAAATAAAAGCCTGTTTATATTTCAAAAGGGCAGTTTTGTGAGGGTTTACCTTTGAGTGTATGCCACTTTGTATTTCATCACAGAGAAACTGACAACAGCCAAAGCAATCATACGATTATAACCTTCATAATGTCTCGCCATTTATTTTAGATCGGACACTTCTGGGTTCCACACACACAGAGGAAGGACCGTAAATACAAGCTATGTATTTTTTTTTTTTAAAGCACACATATTGCAATACACCAACAAATGCCAGTTTAACATGGAACAGATACAAAGACTGAGCCTGGACGCACCCATGTGTGTAAGTACTGAACAGAGGTTTCTATGGAAGCTTGTAAAAGAGTCCATTAATTAGTCTGCCAGTTTCGATCCTTGTCCAGCTTTTTCAGTTAGGGTAATTGTAACTCTCACAGGGAAATGACCCGCTCGCTTGTTAAATTAGACCTTTTCCATATTCCTCACTGTTGAACAACGCTCACTGATTCAAATCATTGAATAGTGCTTACATTTGCCAATTCTAGTGTGAATGCTGTATATATTCAGAGGGATAACAGATATCCCTAAATTAAAGTAGCATTTGTTCTCTCAGTCTATCCAGCCATCAGTCAGCGAGCTGTAGAGCGCTAGCCGGACCGGAGCAGAAAGAGTGCGAGTAGATCTGCAGCGCAGGCTCCGGATGTTATAATGCACTTCCAGCAGCACTTCCTCTCCAACCCTGGAAAGTTATGAGAAGAAAGTGTGGGAGCCTTTGAAGTGATGCAGGAGCTGGACAGATTTCCCCTAAAGAATAACACAGGATAAATGTACAGTACGGCAGCTGGCGCAGAGAGCAGCACTTGGCACAGAAGGTTGCTGTTTGATGTGATTAAAGCTAATAAGAGGCATGTCTGTGTGTGGACCGGTGTGAGCTACAGAAGGCAGCAGGGACATTGAACATTTCCTCCCAAACCGGAAGGTCAGGTTTTCCGCCAGTTAAAGGGAGTTGCCGGAGCGCGCCTAGCTCCCGGTGCCCTTGAGCAAGACATTTAACCCATTTAACCCTAGTGCTTGGTCGTCAACAAATCAGGCTGTGATGGTAGAGGGCAGCTTCCAGAAGGGAGGGTGGGTGGTTGAATGTCAGGTTATGTGCAGCAAAGCAACAAGGCATCCAACCATTAAACAATTTCAGAACAGAGCGTCACTATTTTCAAATAAAATCTCCTCTAACTGTGTGTATATCACCACGTGTGATTGTAGTGGGTAGAATTACTGCAGTGAATACAAATCCTGTGATTCACTGTCAAGATCCATTGATCAGCAGGCTCGTTTCTACATATCAACGATCACAAGGTGCTTTGTTTCGACCTTTTTTGGTTGAATGTGGACGTGTGGGAGCTAAAGCTGATCTCCATCTGCACATTCAATATGGACAAGGGCCGTGATTTATAAAGGGAGCATTGCCTGCAGTTGTGTGTGCGCACAGTTTCATAAATTAGATAATTTTTTGGGTGAATATACACCATTTTCAACTTCTGCGCACACATGCAAAATTTGTATGAACCATGTGCACTGTTTTTAAATGATGCCTGCGGGCTGGACATTACCATGAATACCCAACTTTTCCCGACTAAAGCAAAGTGCCAGTTCATGCAGTACATGCCCAACAATCCAGATACTTCAGCAATAATATTTTGGAAGTTGGTGTAGCCCTGTATTGCTACGAGGATGAATATCACCAATGTTTTTTCCACTCCCTCCCACACACAAAGTAATCCACTTAGTTGCCATCACCAGGCAGAATATAAGCGCGGCCTGCTGCCCTCTGAGCAGGGGAGAGCGGAGCTGTTCAGCACCTGGTCAACTTCATAACATCACCCCGACTGTGTGCTGGTGCCAGCCCAGGAGAAATATCACCTCCCTGAGCAAGCAACCACATGTGGCCAAGGCCAGCGACAGCCGGAGCAAGCCCCACACGGGGGGGACCCACTACAACAACCCTCTGGTCAGATGGCTTGTTATTATCCTTGTTATTCATGTGCTTTTCCCTCTCAGTGTGTCACATGGATTTGACCTGTTCGAGTCATCTGTGCCGGTTCTACTGCACCCGAGCTGCAGAAGGGGGAAGCTTCAGCTGGTCCAGGAGCAGCATGCAGAGTGGATGTCACCACATGTGGACTCGCCGCTCCCCATTGCAGAAGAACAGAGGATATCTTGCATGCTGAGGGCCCAATGCAAACAGAATAAAACATTTTCCAAGTGCCCGGAGGTAATTCACTATGTTTTATTCATTTTTCAAGCTCCATTTTGATCTTTTGTCTTCTCTCAGAAGAGTGGAAAGAAAATGTTTAAAATGCACTTCTGCTCCAAGTGTATTTTTATCTCTAGATCTCTTCTAAATTTACCAAAAGTTGCCATTCTAACACAACATGCGGTATCTCATTTGTTTTGTGCACCATGTGTTTTTGAAGCCTCTTTTTTTAGCAGAATATCACCAGGTCCAAACCAATGACTGCAAATAAAGGTGAAAGTCTCCTCTTCCTCTCACCGTACAAGAATGAATCAAAAAACCTTGAAAATGGTTGCCACTATCTTTTGCTAATGATGTAATTTGGACCAGCACAGAAGTGATCATGGATTGGATTGGAGAACTGAAGTCCCACCCATAAAGCCACCTGACCAATCACAAGTCAATCCTAACTCTCAGTCATGTTTCATATGATTTTTACAGCGTCATCGTTCCATGAACGTATATCAGTTTGATAAGAACTACTGAAAATGACAGAAACCAAGTTTGAGAAGCAAAATGTTTGACACATGGAGCAGATGGATTTTGATGACCACAACTTTATTACTCTTTCAAACATTGGAACACCTTGTATCGTCCACAATATGATGATAAATGCTATTTTTATTTATGAAAATGTGTTGAATTTGTCTGTTTTCTCAGATTAATCTTGTTCTCTTACTCTGAGCCAGAAATATCCAGTTCAGCCACTTGCCAACCTTTCCAAATGTATTCCTGTTGATATTCTGAAGGTTTCTATCAACGCTTACACTCATATATCATTCATGTCCTGATTCATAGAACATTTTATATCCCAGAACTTGGTGAAAATTGATTTGAAACTTTTTATGGCTACTGACAGTATTTTCTGATTTATGAGTCATAAAAGAGATTTCCAAAATCCCCTTTGAGAAAATCTTTGACTATTAAACGTCAACATTATTAAACAGGAATGTGTGCATGGCTTTATCCACTGTTCAGATTTGTTTGGTCTACCAATGAATGGAAATTAAACAAGTAAAGTAAACAAGAGCTTTCATACCCTCTAGTGCAGCAATATATAGTCCAGATAATCCCTCATTCCATTCAGTGTTAAGGTGGAATCAGACTACAAGATTCATTACCACATTCAAACTCTCAGATTAAACGCTCGACACGTCATGGCCGAGAGAAGTGCTGGACTACTCGTTGCTCCCTGATCAATCACCATTAGTTGACACTTGACATTTGCTCTCACTCTGTTTTCATGATCCCTTGAGGAAACATAAAAAATTCAGGGGGTTGTTGAGTTCGACAAACCTTGCCTCTGTTTCACAGTTCCAACGTGCAACTCTTCTGCTTTGCCATGTTTACCATCATCTCTACCGGCTGTCTATTAGACACACTAGGTGTGGTGGAGGTTGTCGTCAATGAAGACACAATACAGAAGTTGTTGCACAGATGCCAATTGTTCATTTGTTAACCCATCCAATCCAGTCTGACAGCTTCTGTGTGAGTCGGCTGCCTTTGAAATATTTGCAGCTTCCTTTTAGTAAAAAAAAACGATTGTTATTGTAACTAGTCAAAGTAAAACTTACCCCCAACAAGTTTTCAAAAACTCTACCAACCCATTTCTTATCCTGCACAAGTTATTGTGTCCTTGAATTTTATTTCTAAAATTATTCAGGCCCTTCAAACACTTGAGACACAAAAAACTATGTTCCTGAACATTTTGTAATATTTAATTATCCTTCTGATGTGTCTTAAAGTGGAGTCCACCGATGGCAAATTCCGTTTATTAGATAGAGCTTGGAAAAGCACAAAAAGGGCCAGTTTATATGAGGTCCCACAATTCAACCACAAGTGCATGTCAGGACAAAAACCGAGCCATGAAGTCAGAGCAGCTCCCTGAAGAGCCCCGTGGTGAAATTTTGACGAGACATAGATCAGAGCAAGGTTATAAAACCATTTCTAAAGCTTTAAGTGTTCCCAGCAGCACAGTAACCGCAATAATTGTGAAAGTTTGTGAAGAGCTGTCCGAAAAAATCGAGGAAAAGTCCTGACCTCGACCCAGAAGCCAGGTTTCACTTTCACAGAGCTTCAGAAGTCCTGTGCAGTGATGAAGGACCCTGCCTGAAGGACGAGCAGCTCAGCAGCTCTGCAACATTAAGGCATGTGTGGTGGAGAGCTTTGAGTAAAAGGCATATGACAGCCTGTCTAATGGCATTTAAATGACTAGGAGAGAAAGAGGAAGGCAATTCTCTGCTCTTTGATTTCCTCCAAACAATGTCTGGTGAACAACAGGCTCTGCTCGTCACCTGCATGATTCATACCATGACTCATGAACTGCTTCTAAGGTCAGAATTAAGTGAGGGATAAATTTAGAAGAAAACGATGGTTAGCAAGACAGTAAATCACATTATACAGCACAAAGATCCAGAGTTCCAGACTTAAACCTCATAGAACATTTGTGGGAGTTCATAGATGCTTCTCATAACCATTACCATACAAATATTTAATTATACTATAATTTATACTTTAATCTCTTAATTCATCAAACACTACTGCTTAATTATTTTTTTTGTTCAACAAATTCTGATATTTTGACAAACATCACAAAACGTATTTGCTGTTGCAAATGAATTATGTATATGAACATACATTTTAGTACTTCTAGTTCGGTTTAGAGTGAAATAAAATTAATCAATGAAGTGATCCATTCTGCACAGAATAAAATAATGCAGTGTGCTTTAGAAAACTTCCTCAGGTGACAAAATAAACCTCTAGGGATTGCCACTACATTTAATAATAATTAAATGTATACATTTACATAATTAGTAAAAACACAGTACTGTAGTACAGTACAGTAATATTGAATGTTTACCAGAAGAACAATGGAAGACTGCACAAATAAGTTCTGATAAACCTAAAGGAACTTTTAATGACCATGAGAGGCAGTGCAGTCGACCGGATGTCTGACACAGTGTGAGTGGAGCAGATCAGCTCAGGCAGGCTGTGTGTTTGACTGTAACTCATGAGGCACAGTGTTGTGTTGACCAGTGCAGATAAACTGTGAGGGCCCTATCCCCACTGCCGTTTACAGCCATGTTTAATTCAAAGGAAACATCCTTTATTTATTTGCTCCCTCCTCTCTAAAGTATCTTCATATTTTTCTGCAAATTTTCCCCGGCTGACCTCCATCCCATCTTCTCCCTCTCTCTGCCTCACACTCTCGCGAACACACACGCACACACACACACACACACACGATGCTAACACTCTCCTCTCAGCAGTTTCCCTATGCTCCCACTATTTTTCTCTCCTCTTTAAGTAGAAATTGCTCTCTGAAAGCGATGAGGCCTGACCGAGACGTCTTGGGAAATCAAAGTAGCTCCCCTCCCATTCTACCGATACCAGCCTACACAAAAAAAAAAACCACACGCACAAACACACACTTTGTGAAAATCAAAACCATAGCAGGCAATCAGGAGTTACAGTGGGCCGATGGGGATGTTTGAGATGCACAGATTTCCCCTCAGAATTCCACAGGACAGATCAGGAGAATCACAGTTCGAGAGGGATTGACCGGGAAAAGAGGAGTCGGAAAAGAAGAGGGGGAAAAGACACAAAACGCAGACATGTAGGGTGTGGATAGAAAAACACACCCACAACAATCTGTGATCCTGCTGGTTGTGATGTCGCAGCACTTCCAGGAAACGCCTGAAGTGCTTCTGTAGTCTCAGCTCAGCAGAGCGTGAGACGCTTTCTCTTAGTGTACAAATGTCTGTGAATGCAACACTCAGGTGCAGTTATTCACTGGGAGCACAATGAGCAAAGGGGGGAAACTGCACTGAATATGCAACATGATTCCACGAAGCACAGGAAGCCACACTCATTTAAAGCTGTACTAAAAAAAATGTACAAGGTGCAGCTACAGAACTGGACCTCACTGAATTTCATCCAATTTGCACGAATAAAATCTCATATCAACACTGATATTAGCTTCAGATTGTCTAAACATCTCCTGCCGACCTTTAATCAAAAGCCTCCCACTCTGTGTTGTTTGATTGATTTCCTAACTCGAGGCGGCCACTGGTTACCATTCCCTCATGTACAGTTTTATGAAACTTGAAGGATAGTGCTGATGGATTCTTGTTGTTTCCAAAAGATTCCAATTAAAGACAAGAACCAGCTACAGCTTCCGTCCATCTCTCGACACGTTATGTGTGTGTATCTCTCAGCATCAAGCCAGCTGGTTCCTACTGGAGATGTAAGAATTTTAAAAAATGACTCATAAACATGAACTATTGAGTAGTTTCACTTTTTAACAGCTCAGTAATATTCTGAACTGTGCTGTTGAGTTTTCAGGAAACCTTAGTGAGAGAGGAGGAAATAGTGCTTTTGCTGGGTTCTATTTTCAGCCGCAGGAACAAAATAAAAGATGTGTGTTTGGTGTAAAACAGTAACTTCTAAGTAACCGCTCCAGCCAACCACTACCACAGTTTCCATGGGAAATGTGTGTTCTCCTAAACTCTGGTTTCCCCTCTACTTCAGTTTGGCATAGTGTCACATGTACCGACAGCATCGTCACAATACAATAAACCCAATATAATAATGCTGTACTATACTGTGGTGCCTGATAACAGGATGACATTAACTTTTGGCACAGGCTTTAAACTAACTCTCTCCAGCTGTTTTCTATCTATATATCTATCTAACTGTCTATGTATTTATATAGATCAATCAATCAATCCAATTGTGTTTGTAGAGCCCATATTCACAAATCACAATTTGTCTCATTGGGCTTCAATCAGCTGAACTTAACACTCAGCAAGAGCCAAAACAATTCAAAAAACATCAAGTGAGTTTTTCATCCCATTGAAATGATCCAAAGTAATGGCTGACTGGAGGAAATGCAATCTGCCTACAGCCCGGTGCTGGTCGTGCTTTAGAAAATGTTCAAAAGAATGTAAACTGTAATGTATACAGTGTGTATATAAACAGTTGTGTCAACATTCAGTATTACTTAACAAAATGCAATAATAAATGTCCAACAGGTGTGTTGAAGGGATCACTTGAGGAGTTGTTTTCTTCAAGGGATTTTAAATCATGCATTGTTTACGCCCATGTTCACTGGAGTAAACCACTGGCTGTAATGTGTATCACATCTGTAACTAACTATGAATGTGCATCCTGTTGCACGTGCAAAACAGGTGTTATCAAGAAACCTTAAATGAGCTAAAAGAAGCACAAGCACAATCAGCCCTTTCGGAAGTGGAGGGTGAGAATATATCATTCCAAAAACTTACTTCTGTTTTGTTACTCATTCTTTGTTTACCCCTTTTTATAGTGTGTAAAATGACATCCTGTCAATGACTGATCACGAAGGCACAAGACTGACAACTGCCTTAAAAGTCAAAGTTATTAGGAGAATTAAAAGTCAGCCCCGGCGATATCCCTAGAGAAAAATCGAACTACATATTTTTATAAAGACGGAAGGTAAAAAAAAACTATCTGCAAATTAGGACATTATGAAGTGTCCTGGCTGCTCAAGTGTTACATTAATGAGAGAAAAAATCAAAATGTGGAGCCAGTTTCTGGGTGATCGAGCACCAAAGCAGCTCAGGGCAGACGACCCGGGCCCTGACTTCTTTGACCTGTAACCCAGATATGACACAAACAGAGAGAGCAGCCCTGAGCGATATGTACACAAAATGCTCCACTGACCCAGGAAACATGGGGCTGGGTCGTGGGCTCCATCAGCTGCAGGGCAAAGGCGACCAGACAGGTTGGCAGCATTTCCATCAGAATTAACATCTTTATCAACACCATCACCAAGTCCACCTGCTGCATCTCTCTCTCTCTCCCCCTCTCTCTCTCTCTCTCTCTCTCTCGATCGCCCCTCTGGTTCTGTCACTGTGTGTCCCCATCTCGTGTATTTTGAGCAGATCTTTTGCTTTTATTCTTTAGTTCACCATTTTTGTTACCTCCAATTGTATCACAAATTGATTGTATAATTTGCAATAACTATATACATTACAATATCGGTCCACTTTATTCAAAGAGCAATTCTCAAAAGATTCATCTCAGAGTGCTTTATAATGTAATAACAATTCAAAGACAATAAAATAAAAAATAACCAAATGGAGTAATACATTATGAGAGAAAGACATTAGATAATATTGAAATTAGATAAATTGGTTGTGAGTTCTCTCTTATAGGGTAATCCATCATTTTGGAGCATTTTCATAAAAAAAAATTCTTCTGACTACTTCCTTTCGCAAATATTGTTTGTTTATTTAGAAACCCGGCCATAGAAGATGTTTTTTATAGAAATACAGACAATGTGAGCCGGCCCCAAACCAGTAAGAGCCCTAAAAACAACATATGATTTTAGTTAAAAGTCTAGAGTCACCTTGTTGATTGAATATCAATCATTTTTTGTATATTTATTTCTAAAGTGATAAAAAGCTCACGTTCTTTCGTGTCCCACCTGTGAATGGGCCTGAACTCTCCTTCACCTGTGATGAGACACTGTGAGTAAATCAGACAGGAAGATCTGCTGCTGGAAACTCGGACTGATGACTCCATTAAAGCTGAGGATGAGAATGAGCCTGACTGTTGTACACACACACACACGTACACACATACGCACACACACACACACTGACACAGACACACACTGCTGAGACACTTAGAGATGCAGCAGCAGCCTCTCATATGGATGACACTTCAATCTAAATACAAGCTAATGAAAGAATCTCCTTGGCACCGAGGACATTATTGACATATAATCTCAGCCCCTGGGAGAGGGAACCCATCACTCTCCATCCACGGGCCCAATCTAAATGGCCTGAAATTTGTATTCACCAATTTTAGCGAATTGGGTTTATGCTGTATCAGCAGAAATTCAGCCGATTGACGGATACGAGTTGTGTGGTGCAGAAAAGGGGGCTGGTTGCTGGTATTTGTCCCTGCGGCGCTGCATTCTCTCATCGATTTTCCTGGAGGATTATTATTCCAGTTTCTTCAGCGACCTGAGGCGGGATACAGGCTACCTTCCCCTCAGCACCATCCTTCTCATTTATAACCCTTTCCAAATGAGTTATTGACTCGGAGAGGCTTCTCTGCCATTCTCATTCAGAGACGTCTACTTACAATGTACACAGCTCTGGTCTCCGAGCACCTGTCTCCAGGTAGCTAGGGGAACGATGGAGACATCTGTACAACTCAGACAGACAAGAGGACTTTCAAGTGATGGAACAACCCTTCTGGCTGCCATACTACAGATCCCTGTGTTCTGCTTTGTGTTCACCTGGCTGCTTATTTTGGGCAGAGCAGTCCCATGTCTTCTTGGACTGACGGGTCCCACACACGGGTGGCTAACTTTTAAGATCAAGCTAAATTAAGAAAGAATGAATGACCAAGAAATCCAAAATTGCATGGAGACCAAAAATCCTGGATGTGCTCGTTTATCTGTTTAGCTCAAAAGAAACATTCAAGGAAATCTGGAGCAAACACCTGGACTTGCCGACCCATCCGCACAGTCACAGGGTAACAGAGCTACGACTATGAACTAGGCTCTCTTCAAGCTGATTCTATTTGCCCTCAGTTGTCTCAGAGAGAAAACTGATTAAATTCTCACATGAAAACTACTTTTTGTTGCCATAAATAGAGCATAGTTTCTATAAACATGTTTTCCTAATTTGTCAAGTCAAACTGAAACCAATCATTTGAATGTAAAAGAAAATGTTTTGCCCCTCATTATATTCATAGCTGTTATGACAGGACGGGATGTCACAGCCCCTTAATGAATGAAGGTTGAACTGAGGGCAGCACAACGGAAAACAATGAAGTTTGTAATGAGCACAGCTTATTCCAGGATCAATGCAGCCGTCAGCTAGAGGCCAAGTTTAACAGAGCACTGAACTTAAGTTTTGTCCCAAGGTATGTATATATATATATATATATATAAATCTAATATCCATATATATATATATATATATATATATACATATATATTTGAATACACATAACTGTATATTCAGATTTCCAGCATTTCTAATACCCGTTTGGATGAAATTAATAATTCCCCTTTAAATATTTTCAAATGCATAGAATGTGGTGTCCTATGTCCTCCGTAAGAAACTCAGGAAGGAGGAGATTATAGCATGACACTGCTACATGCTGCATAATGGAGGATCAATGGCACACAAAGAGACACATTTTAATCAATCCAGCTGTTGACACAGGTCGTGAAACACTTTACACTCAAATACACAGTCTGAGGCGTACTCTTATTCTTAAAGCCTATTTTCTTCCATGATTGTGCGTCGAGCTCTATTTGTTTCCAAAATGCAGGTGACCTACAACATAATGCCGTGAATGAATCCTGTTTTGACGCACATGAAAATACAGTATGTTTTAAGTGCTCCGAGTCTCCTAAAGCTCTGCTCATTGTGTTAATTAAGAGCAGTCATGAGAAACAGGCTCCGAGATGACTCTGAACCACGCAAAACAGAGCAGTGAAAAAATTGATTCCTTCCTGCCGTGGCCTCTTAAGATCACAGAGACCTTGTGGCTCCAGGATGCAGCTGTCGGGCAGTGACTGGAGTGTAGGAATAACCACAAGGAGGCAACAGCCAGAGCAGAGGACGGCGTGTCATGAGAAGTCCTGGCTTGTATTACTGCCACAGTGATACGGGGAATGGATCCGGTCACTTATGTCCTCAGCGTGTCCCAGTACAGCCCGGAACAGAGAGTCTCCATCGCTGTTTGTCCACAGTCACCTCCAGCTCAACCCCAGTCAGCATCTTCCCCTCAGCTAATTACACCCACATGCTCGCCTTGTTTGGCCAAACCCTGCAGCGTGGCAGCGACTCTGTTTCAAACCGAGGGAGGGACGCTCACACGCGCGGCTTTCAGAATAATCACCTCGCATGTATAACACGAGTGTGAGAGGGACATGGCATGAATCCTCTCTGCATCCTCCTGCTTCTCTCAGCCAGGAGAGACGGAGCAAATAAAGCCAGTCATATCAGGAAAACACACACTGTGCACGCGGGCTTATACCTCGCCACCGCTCAGCAGCTCCCTCTCTTTGTGTGAAATGATATACATATATATTTTTTATCCATGTAACTGATTTTGCCAGCTTGAGATACAGGTTTTAAATTTCTATAAACCAGCTATGAGTGAAATATGAATATTTTAAGCAGCTTAGCACTGATTTAAATATATTTACCAGTAGTGTGTTGGCTGTGGGCCAGGACACAGTGTAATGCTTACAAAGCCACCACTGCTGAAGTCAATTTAAGAGGGCTGATAATTCAGACTGGCAGAGCAAAGGCAAATAAAGTAATTTAAGTAAAAAATATCTCATTTGCTCATGCTTTGTAAAAACAGCAAGGAGAAATAAGTCGATATGGAGGGGAACTGGCAGAAAGGAAATTGCGCTACCAGTGTTGTGGGGAATTTCCTATTCTACATTTCAGTATAAGGCTTCTTTACATCGGACACTTTGAATTTGACAGACAGCAGTGGCATATACACAATAATACAACCACTTTAAATACTAAAAATCTTTAGGCACTGAGGCCTAAACGATACCATGTTGAAAGCAGATATTTACAAGCCTGCATCAACATAGACACCTTCACAATGCACTGCTACTGACAGGTGTTCCACGTGATAAGCCCTTTCGTAAAGGTCTCGTCAAGAAATATGTCCAGGACATCTTATGAAACCTGCTCCATGCTGAGATGTGAAACGTCTACAGGCTCAGATGATCTATCTACCTCGAATGATGTAAAGGTTGAACACACACATTTGCATGGCAATGGCGTCATCTCCATTCCGAGGCAGAGAACACGTGATCCAGTCCAAAGCGCTAAAACAAGCAGGTAAGTCAACATTGTTGTTTTTTGCCAACTCCTGTTTCTAATAATCAAATAACTTGAATAAGGAAATCATACTCTTCAAAGGATAAGATTAACCTTCACAAACTGTGCAGGTGGTTTACAGACTGATCTACACCCACCTACACATGAGCTTCAGCTCAGTAAGTTTGATTGGACACATTAGTCCAAACTAGAGATGACGACATCGGGTCAGATGATTGGAAATCATCATGTCAGGTTTTCATGTTCTGCCTTATCACACACTTTTCATCAGCATGTGGAGTTTGCTCAGTTCTTGCGATATAAAAAATTGAAGAAATCGAAGAGGAGACAAACAAAGGGAGAGGGGGAAAGAAGAAGGAAACAACTTAACGATGAGCAAAACCTGCTTTATTTATTCTCACAGTAGTTCCTTGCCCTGATTCTGTTTTAATAATTAATGTTGCTTCTTATTTATTCAATGTACTTTTCTTCGTTCTTTTCTTTTTCTTTGGATTTGGCAGATACATACAGTCCATATTACAACGTTTTTAACTTCCTTTTAGAAACAGCGGCTTGACCTGAACAACTGTAAGAAATTCCAACTAAACAAATAAAGAATATAAAAAACTGTTTTTAAATTAATGTTGATTTGTTATAGTTTTTATTAATTGCAGTGTGCCAGACGCTCACTGAGCACGGCTCTCCACGTGTGTTTGAATGAGAGCAGTAAAGAGCTGCACTCTCACGAATGGAATCATCTTAAACTGGAAGAACAAGTGAAGGGAAGCTCTGCCATGGTTGAATGTGGCCTCTGCTGCCAAGGGCATAAAAAGAGTCAGTGACACATTATACGCTTGACTTACCCACAGTGAAGGATGATACAATGAGTGTTGCCATTCTGTGAAAGAGCTGAAGTTCATTCTGTGTCAGCAAACACGGCCACAAGCAGAAAACGGGTCCTGAACGACTCTGTATTAAGCACTATACCGTCACTCTCTTTCTACCATTAACCTTTATGTCATTGCTACCATGACACATTGTGTCTTAAATACCACTCAGCTTAAAAGATAGATAGGCCCACCGTGACCATTCATGGTTTCCAAACCCTTTAGAAACCAAAGAATATTTAAAGAGGAATCATGATCTAATGGACCGGTGATCCTAAACGTAACTCACTCACACACTGACAAAATTTACAGGCTCCACAGTTTAACCTCTCTATGTTGGACACTCCAGCCATTGGCAGCACAAACTGTCGATCAACAAAATATCTCAGATCACAAATAAATGCTCTGAATAAATTTCAGCTGCTGAAGGCCGAAAGCTTTTTCAACCATTTTTTAGAAAATGGCCTCTTATGTGGTGAATCAGCCTAGCTAAGAATCAATGAACGTCATTCCAACCTCAGCTTCCTTGATGCCATATGTTAAGAATAGAGCTGACATATAGAGACAATTAACTATAAATACTTACTAATTTAAATCACTGTAAATCACACTTACAGTCAAATAAAAGACTCCAGTTCACCAACCCTGGACCTTCCACACAGGCAAGCTGAGCAGAGAGAAACTAGAATGGATATTCGGATTGTTGTATCACAATGTATGTGCTACTTTCATATCCCTATACCCATGATTGATGTAATCATGTTTGTACTCAACAAACTAATGGCAGAGAGTTGGTTAAATGTTTACCCAGTGACAGATTGGGAACGACGCCCTGGGTGAGTACAATGGGGACAATGAAGGCACAAACTGAGACTGCTACTCTCACTGTCCTTTGTAAAAACCCTCAACACTTTACAGACCAAAACCTGAGTGAACAAGGTATAGGGTCACTCACTTTCACCTTTTCCCACCAATCATGTGCAGTGTTGTTATAACACTGATGGACGGAGCTCTGATAAAACACAGGTGTTATTAAACCACAGTTCCCCTATGACTGTAGGAAACTAGCAGAGGTACCTACTGTTTTACATTCATATGGTGACACACACTCACATCTGAACCTTTGAATAGAACTGCAAGTGTCTTTAGGGGCTGCTAACCAACAACTGTGGAGCCTTGCCCAAGGGCACTCTTGTCGAATTTGAAGAAGGACAGAGTATAACTGGTTATTTTACACTGCCCATATTTTTCCAATGGTAATGTTCCAATCACAGGCCACTACCACCAATTTCTCATATGAAACATATTTGAATGTGTGTCAGCAGTGCGAGTATTATATTTGTTGTATATATATATCTTTGAATGTTAAATCAATGCATGTTTCTTGGCTGTAGTGGTGAGTTCATATTTGTTTTTTATTTGTTTATACAGATGAATCCTTAATGTTGTTGGAGCCAAGTCTGGGTTTATCACTCCGCTATCACTGCAGCATCACATCCAGAGTGTAAGCTGAAAGCTTTGGCAAAAAGATAAAGGCTGTATTGATATGCTCATCTCGGTGTCGTAAAGCAGCCGCCGCCTTTGCATACAGTCTCCACTGTTAATTGAGTTACAGACAAAGGCATAAACATGTTTTCCAGTAAATTGCTATATACAATTCTTGAGTGAAAGACCTCTCCTGCAGAGCACTCAGTGGTGAAAGAAGCGCTGATGGCACAGTACATAAACTACATTTACACTGCAGAGAGGCATAATGAACACAAAGGCGCTTGAAGGAGACAGCAGCGGGCTTAAGTCTAAATATATACATAAAAACGATCTGTGCTCTGCATTGTCTCTTGTGTTTCAGTGCACGCTCTCACATATGCTGGAGAGCGAAAGCAGGTTTTTGCCCGATCTCCACATCTGTCACGTTACAGACGACAAAAGTGACAGGAGCAGCCATGGACGATCTTTTTCAGGAACAGCTTGGACTTTGAAGATGATGAAAACGATAATAGTAAAAACCTAAATCCATCGTAAAAATTAAAATGTCATACATTAATCTGCTACAGCCGGAGGCTTTTTGTCTCAAAGACATTACAGAGTGGAGGACGTGTTCATTTCTTTCATTAAATGGACTATAGATTATAATAATGGCATTGGCAAAAGAAAGCTATTCGCTCCTGGAACTTGTTGTTACACTGGTTACTCAAGCATCAAATTCATCTCCATGCAAAAAAGGGCAATTGCCAGAAATTGATTTTTCCTCTTTTAAAGGTATCTTCCTTTTAAGAAAAGAAAAATCCTGCTTGACACGGTCCCATCAAATCAGATTAGTTTAGTCTGATTGAGGTCACGTGTAGTTCAACCAGAACGCCTCTAATTGAAATGATAGCTCCAATGCTAGCTCGGATAACCTTGACTTCCTGCACTTCTTCTAATTCCTGCTTGCTAATCCAAGACGGGAAGAAGTAGAGCTGGCAAACAAATTGCCAGAAAATCATCCATTAGAAGATGAGGATCTGACTCCGTCTGCTTTATCAAGAACATACTGAGCGCAGTGTCACATCCAAAGTGCTGGAGAAGCAACTGAATGGTACTGGAGATTGTAAGATCATGAAGAAAGACAATTGAAGCTCCCGCTCTCACTGTATTCTGCTGGTAACTGCACCATTCACAATCCCAGGCTCAATCTGCTCTGTATGTGTGAATTTGACATTCAGACACAAGAGCAAGTAGGGGTTGTGATGTAGTTAGCCTAGCTTAGCATGAAGCAGATAAAAACAGTTGGACGGGGATGAAGCACTCTCACAAGCCCTTCGAATTCATTTCATATTTAAATAGCAAGTAGGTTACAAACACAAATGATTGGCAGTGTCTTCTGGGACTGGTGAGGTTGCCAGATTTGGAAACACATGGCCTGTATCGAGCTGTATCTGGCAACCCAGGCAGAGTCAAGGTCATAAGAGGTCCTTCCGGTTGTTTTTTCGATTCATAATTCATAAGCAGAGAAAAAATATTCAATACTACAGTAGTTGTAAGCTGATAAGAAAGTATACATGTATTTGATGTATTAATGTATTCACTCGTCTTGTCTGCAGCAAAAGAAACACTGACGTATAAACAGATGAACGGTAACAACAGCTGTAATATGTATTTAATATCTCATCCTGATGGGAGATGTAATCGTTGATAAATCATGAAATGTCTGTGACATAACTACATTATGTTTTTATAAACCATGTATGAAATGTTTATGCAGTAGTACTCCCACATGGTTTTGTCATTTTCAATATTAAGATTAATATTAAGAAGTAAAGAAGCACTACTTTATACACATCAATATTGATTAGAAAGTGAGAGTGAAATAAAAAGTATGGAGCCACCGATGGCTGGACGATGCAGACAGAGTTAGTTACATGGTTTAATAAACTACTATATTGTTAAGTAAATAAAAACAAGTCTACTCAATTTTATGCAAGATGGTTTGAAAAAGGCACGTGAAAAAATGTGTTTACTTTCAGATATGAAACAAATAACCATGATACCCTCAAATGTTTTGGATCAAAATCTTAAATAGATGCAAAGGCCTTTTGTGAATTGTGTTTCTTCAGAGCTACATCTCTGCCGGCTTGTGTTTTGTAACCCTGTTCTTTCAGTTTTTTTCATCCCAGTCCCTGTTGAATCTTTAACATGCTGCTTGGATTCATATTATTAATCATGCTCTGCTGCAGAGCCTTTTGTGCCAAGTACTTTACGTAAACGACCCAGTCTCCTTTGATGGAAGCCTTTCTGACTACAGTGCAATTTACAATCCATAATCTGCTTCATTTTTCAACCTTCACCCCATTTTCTTGTTTATTGTTATTATTGTCATTACTTCTTCTGCCATCACGACTATTGATTGTGTTCAAGATTTCATGTCTCACTTCCCTTGTGAGCTGGATGTAAGCTCAGCTGACTGGAAACGCTGCTCTTCAATACACAGCCACAGGGGAGGCACGGCCTCCAACAGCTGGTTCCAGAAACAATTTAAAATCAGCACAACATCACTCACACACACAGACACACACACACACACACACACACACACACACACACACACACTAACTGCAGTGGGACCTGATTGCTAACATCTCACTTCCATTTGTCCAACGTCTGAAACGTGTGTAATTTCATGATTTGATAACTGTTGTGGGTTCGTTTTCTGTTCCCTGTTCAAGGAATGTCGCATTAATGTCACAGTGGATTTTCTGTAAACATGGTCTGCCAACTGTGAAAGAGCCGTCCGTGTCCTGGAACAGCTGTCGTGGAAATACAAGGAGGAGCGTTTTGCAGGGAGAGCTTCCTCCCGTGTGGCGTCACAAATTTAGGAAGTGTGACAGCGCAGGCAGTAAACATAACGGGCAATCCAACAAGCAAATATTAAACATGACAATTATTGTTGTCACTTATACTCTCATGTCGGGGATTGTCGTCCCTGTGTGTCTGTGCAGTGTCGACCATTCAGCATATAGAGGTTATGAAGTTGTTAGCCTAGCTTAGCATAAAGAAAAGAAGCTGTTGAAAACAGCTGTTCCGTAGCACTCCAACGAGCCCTTCTAATTTATTTTCTATAATTGGTTTAACCTCTGTATTAACAGAAGACTACACACACACAACCAGGTTTGGCTCCGCATTGCGTTCACAGAGCTGTATCTGGCAAGTCAAGCAGAGTCAAGGTCCACCTGGCTGTTACACAAACAGAAAAAGACACGTGATGCATTACAGCAGAGTCTGGGGGAAGATTTTCCTCTTCTGATATATTCAATCTCAAACGATGGGGATATTTTAACTCTGTATGATCAATCTTGCGTTCTCATGAACCCAAAGACGGAAGCATCAGCTGTGGAGGCACATGGTCAGCAACAACACTCAGCAGATGAAGGGTCCAGAGTCATTCCCTTCACCGACCAGTGCTTTTCTGATGTAAGGAGTGACTCTCTGAGTGATGACAACCTTCCTGTCAGCTCCAAAGATCCTCCTCCGACCTCTATCATGAACACAGCACTTGAACCACCGAAAAGATTGTTTTGCGTCTTTGTACTATTCGGAATTATCTCTTCCCAGGCTATGAGCAATTTCATATAAACACAAACCAGCCAATCAGATCCCACTTTCCCTTGTAGTGATGTATTGTGATGGAGAACATCAGGTCACATGCAATTTAAAACAAGGTTTGATGTTTGCGTTCCTGCGCATACACACAACAAACAGGACGGGAGAAATGCACACAAACCTTAGAATATCGTCCCTACCCATTTTAAAACAATTGCTCACTTCATATCCAGTCCATGTTATCATTAGCAGCAACATCAGAGCAACACTTAATATGCATGTCATTGTGGGAATAGGATCTCTGATGAATAGGGTCTGATTTGAAAAGGGCTTTAATTCCTCACTGATCGTCCACATCCACTCTCAGGATCAGCACCACACATCTGGACTGTTAACAAATGTCATTTCTGGCCCTGCATGAGGTCTCTGAGTGAAAGGTGCCTTGTATACATGGCACGTTGTTCCTCAAGCACCCCCCCCCCCCCCCCCCCGCCCTCTCTCCCTGCTGTCGCCACTTTTTCTGTGCTTAAGTGGATAAACATGTTGAAAGTGATTTTTACGTCAGCCTTTTCTCTCCCTCCACCATCTGTCACTGCCAGACCCTCGGAGAGCTGCAGCTTTCTAAGCACTGGCAGGAAGGTGCCCTCTCCGGCCACAAAGCAAACAAGCTCATTTCACTCCTTCCTCGCAGTGGACTCACAAGATATTAATCTGCCGCTTGCTTGTCTCTGAAACAGAAGATTGCTTTGATCACAGTATTTTGTGTTCAGTTACAGTCTCGAAGAAAGATTTTTCTCTGCAGAAAAACAGGAGCATCGGTCGTCCGAAAAAGTATTTATGGCAAGTGTGGTGGTTTCAATAATTCAATAATTACAAAAGACAGGCAGAAATAGAATGTGCTTGGTTCTAAAAGCACTAAGTTGTGATTATGTGACTATGACACCAAATGTCCCAGTTGCAGTTTGTCCTACCAAGACTCAGCTTTGCTCACTATGATCACCCTGCCATTGCAAAATACTTTTACTTGCTCATACTCGTACCAATATTTCTTGATCATATTCCCTGTGCTTCTACACTACCTCTCGTAGTTGGATGTTCTACATGCTCATCCTGAATCCCTTAGGTTCCACGTAAAGGACACAATCCTTCCTGCATGGATACTAGGAATTCAAAGTTTACAGGATGAGAGAGGGCAGATCCTGCAGATTCTCGAGGAAAGTAACGACCAATTTAGGATTTATTTTTCACGTTGGTATGAGGACGTCCCAGCTTCAGTTCACAGAATGCGTTTTAGAAATAATTGATGCCTGCTAAACGATGATGCTGACTTAATCTAGATTTTCTCTTAGTTTCCCATTAAACACCAGTGACCTATAAGTCTTTCTCTAAATAGTTTCTGAGTTCAGTACCCTTTTTTTGGGTCCTCTTGGAGAATTTAATAAATTATTAAATATGGGTTTGTACTTTCAGGCTCAGTAATTCTCTACAACAGCTTCACTCAAACAGGAGGAAAGAGTCCACTTGTCTGTTGTGGATTTGTGCTTTTGGTATTAACATCAGGGTTCATTATAATCAAAAACATGTCCAAGCTTCCAGAAATTCCACTTACAGATACACTGATAAACTAGAAAACAGATAAAATGATGATCAGATATGAGCTTGTTCATTGAAGGGTGCTGTGATTATCACCTCATATTTCATACCTGATGCCCTCCATTGCGCGATGATGCGCTCTTTGTTTCCAGGCAGCTTGCATTCCTCTGCAAATCTCACCAGGCATCAGCGAGGCGGGGGGGGGGGGGGGGGGGGGTCACAGCCTGGAGGATAATGTCAACTTTCCTGTTGAGTTATTGACAGGCAGGCTTCTCTGAGTTATTTTCTGAAGAGGGAGTTTTTCTAGCCTCGACCTGCAACATTTGGCTTGTCCGCCCCATTAGACAGTGACCTTCATTCTAATGCCGACCACAGCAGCCAGCGCCGACGCACCTAATGCACTCTCTGTGCTGCAGAGATCACAGAGACATAAAGTGCCAGTAGAAACGGATGCATTTTTAGACATTATTCTGCTTAATGTTGCTTCTTTTGGACATGTTGAACCTTGTGGGTGTCCCTGACTCTGTGGCTGTGATGAAAGCTTCTGTATGAATCCATGACTTTCCACACAGTCTTGAAGTTGCATCACTTCCCCTGACCTTAACTTTTAAAGGGGTGAACCGTTTGCTTTCCACCAGCAGCTCATGTAAGGGAATTTGCAAAATACATTCTTGCTCTATTCCTGTGAAGTCAACCTAAATTTGACTTCCTCTCCAAACATCCAATTGCGTGACCTCACCTGTCGACCACACAACTCCTGAAAAGCTCCAGGAGGTTTCAGCAGTGCGAGGGGTGGGTGGTGGGGGTTTTGCGTCATAGTTACAGGGTCAGGTGACATGTTGTTGGGGTTGGCATTACGTTGTTTACATCTGATCTGAATCTTTATTATCTTACCTTGGGCCATAGAAAAAAACAGGTCTTTGATTTCTATCATCATGTCAGCTTCTGTTTTCAACCCACACGACGTCTTATCAATGCTCTGAACTGTTACCCTGCTTTGATGTCCTTATTCCCTGTGCAGGTGTTTAAAAAACTTCTCAAACCTGCATTTATTTGCTCCAAATGTCTCATTGAATCAACTCACTCTGGGAATTTGCAAAAGGGTTTATTTAATCACAGGAGATGGTCAGACTGATCAAAAGAAACACCTATGGCAATCTCACTCCGGCTGTTTTTCTTTAAAGTCTAAATGAAAATCAGTTGGTTAGTTATCCATCTACTTTTGCACTATAATTATTTATACGACTAAATGAGCTGTTCCACTTTGCGGGTGACAACACTTGCTAGAGATGTAATGTTGGGGTTACTGCATTAAAGGCAGTCAAAGCTGCAGCAGAAATAGAGGAAATTCCATTTGTGAGGTTACAATTCAAGAAGTGAAGCTAAATATTGCCCAGTTTGGACAGTGGATATTTCAAGATGTGATTCATATTGTGAGGCCCTCGCTCATAATTTAAAGACGCGCTCCTCGAACTACTCAGAACACACAATCCTGCCGCTACATCAATAAACGTCCCTACAGCTCATTCTTGTTGAGATTAAAATCAAATCACTTATATATCAACAATGCTTATTAGCCATGTTACTCTTTGTATTAGCGTGTTAGCCTACTTCCACAAACAAGAATGCCATGGGTACAAGTGGAGGAAATGGCATTTGAATTTTACACCTGCAATGTAAAGACACCCAGCAGGCCGGGGTTTATATCCATTTACACTTCTCTCACACACCGTTCCAAAGCCCACAGCTCGGTCAACAGAAGAAAAAAAATCAATCGGCACCTCATCAATTTGCATTTATGAATTAATGAAATGGACATCGTGCATTTAATTACTGCGGACCTCTGCTTATTCTGCCACTGCACACAAAACAAAAAACGGTGGAGTTATTCAACACAAAGTGCATCTGTCGATATGAATTTATATCTGTGTGTGCTGCTATATGATCAGTTTGCTTATATCTGTGTATGTTAATCCAACTGTTGTGCGGTCGTGTACCCATGTTATTGTGTATTTTCTTGATAAAATACACGAGGGCTGGGATACATCTTATTATAAAAAAAATTGTAAAATAACTTCTGTCGGAGTCACACCTCTGGCCCACAGCTGGCCCCAGCATTAATATGTTGACTAATTCAAACCTATGATAAACCAGACATCTGCAACCTTTCACATTTGTGAGCATCATACCCGCAGTTGTAAGATAACCACACTGTGTTGTTGTAGGGTGTGAAGATTTGTTTCTTTACCTTCTGCTTAAAGGGAATTTTAAGGGTAAAAATTACTGTTGAAGATCATGCCAAAAAATTTCCCTCTGAGAAAAATAAAATATTCATCACATTCCTGAAATATGAACGAGGCATGGAGGCACAGTATGAACAAATCTGCCTCTTATTCTTCCAATAAAACACTAATGAAGCTGACTCCATTAATAACACTTGACTGTCTGTGTTTTCTTAACACTCATATATACACACAAACAAACAAACACACACACACACACACACACACAAACACACAGAGACCAATAACATATTTATAAACATGCAGCTCGACATGAATTTGTAACGGACTTTATTTTACAAGTACCAAACACACAGATACCCTGGCGTCACGTAAGATATCACACACGCACGCACACGCACGCAACCAGAGAGGGCGGCATAAACTCATAAATACATCACACCAATCAGATACTGGACACACGCGCATGAGGGTGTGATGTCATGTCCACAAACGTTAACCCCTTTAAACTTTAAACTTTCTAAATAGCAACAAGTTACACACTGTCCACTGTTGCCTCCTCATGGACTCACAGATCATTCGTATATTCGTCTCTATTTCTGGCAGCTCTCTAGTAGCGGTGCAGCTCTGCGCCAGCTCCACATTACCTACGTGTATTTCCACGTAACAGGAAACTTGTCAAACTCTCAGAAAAGCAACTCCAACTATTTTCCATTTGGGAGGAAAAAGTGATTTTCCAACAGGTCGCACACACAGAGCAACATGCTTTATGGGAATGAGAAGACGCCAATCAAACTTGAGGGGTGACGTGAGAGGAAACAGAAGTAGTAACTCACCAAATCTCAGGACATGTGGCATCCCATGAGAATATCCCACACAGTGTAACAGCAGCAGTAGAAGCCTGACGGTGCACCCGAGTCTCGCACTAAACATCAGCAAGGAGGCGATCTTCATGGTGCTTGTGTGCTGCACAGGGTTTTTAATCCCTGAATCGGTAAATCCCCAGATATGTTTCTTTCTTTCACCCCTTTGACGTGAAGCAGGGCGACTGCAGGATCACGGCATGGTCAGCACCGGCGGGCTGGGCAGCGGTTTCCCCACATCCATTTGGCCAAAACAAAGAAAAAGAAACAGCACTGCGTGTCCGGCTCACTGCGCCAAGGAGAGGCAGCCCTCCGACTCAGTTGAGGAAGATGACGGTGGAGGTGGTGGTGGAGTAGGTGGCGGGGCGTCCATGTTAGGCAGGGCAGCGCTTGAAGGAATCCATCTGGTGAGAGACACGGGCAGAGATTGGAGAGGTGGTGAGAGAGTGGAGCGGCAGCCTCGCCAGCCCGAGCTCCTCCTGCTGCACTGCCGCACAGCATCTGACGTCGAGCCAGCACTAGGAGCGGGAGAGCGCACGGAGCAGATCGGGCATGTTTCTCGGCTCCCGCTGGCCACAGTGATCGGAACCTCCTGCCTAAAGTGTCATGCCTCCTCCCTCGCCTCCCTCAAAACCCCCCCTTCCTTCCTCCCTTCCTCTCGCCCGATGCCGTGTCCCCCGGTCAGCCGAGCCGCCACTCGCCGGTCCCCACTCAGATTTCTCCTCGGTTCGGTTGGCCTCAATGGCCGTGGCTGCAGCGGCGCGCCGTCGTGCACAGCCACATAAAGCCAATCTATAAACGTGGAGGGACCGCCTGTTTCTGATAGGAGTCACTCAGGCTTGGACTCGTGTGAGGGCTCCGTGAACCGAGCCTGTCACCGCACACTCAACATGATGAATGGCCTCTGTTGTTTTCCGCACTCACTGGAATTATTACTTTACCCCCCCCCCCCCCTCGACTTTTTCCCAATAAGGCCGAGACCCTCGTCATCAAATGTTGATTTCATGCGTTTCGTTACACTTTGTGATCGCAAGAACTATCTGTTCTTTTAGATAACTGACGAATTACTGACAAAGTCGGACAGAAGAGGATAGTTCCTCAGTATATTTCCACTGTAATATCTCTCCACAGTCTGGACAGTGGCCTCTTACCTGTTATTTACAAATAAATCAAAAAATTCAATCACGATTTTACCATGTTCTCATATTTTGTGACATACGCAGCAGCACGCTTTATTGCTCTAATATTCACAAGATGTGCAAATGTTTATGCAGCGTTTTCACTCAATCCGGCAAGATCATTTAAACATGGTGTGAAATAAAAAAATGAATTGCCCCAATTACAAATTGTCAGTAATATTTACTGAACAGAATTAACAGCAGCAAGTTTTCAGGAGAACCTTTGATTTTCTAATCTCATCACTTGAATATCTCATCAAGAGTTACGACAAGCTGCGAATGAGAGAACGGTTTATTCTTGAGGCCACAGTGGAGTGTTGTCTAAAGAGTGTTTGCTTCGAGGAGTTTTCAGCAGCACACACACACACAGCGGGCGGGTTCTGGGTCCAGTGTGTGGAATAAGGCACAGTGGACAGCCACCGTGCTTTAAGGGAGGAAATAAATCGAGTTTGATTCAGCACCACGGACAGAGACGGTGCTTTACAGAAGTCTGCGCCTGGATGCGGTTTCAGCACCACGGACAGCTCTTCCGTGAATCCCCTCCGCTCCTCTTGGAGTGTTTCCTCTGCTCCGTGCGGCTCGTCGTGTTTGGATCAGATCCATGTGCTGACACGATCTATGCCCAAAGGTTAAATAATGTTTCCCTGTGCCGCCTGCTCCCACATTAACACTCATTTATTGAGGCCAACACCCTACCCAGCTTGGCTGTCCCACATTTTGGGGAAGCTGTAATGAATACGTAAGTTGTACGCACAGATAAAAGGTTGTTTTTGTTCAATATGAGATTTAAGAAACTACGACATAATTTTGCCCAGGGTTCAGTCCGAAAATTGAACAGCATGCAAATGAACCCACAAGCAGATGTCTCATATTTAACAGTGTTTGCTTTTAGTTGTATTCATTTGTAAGTTATAGCTTTCAGAGATTGTCCGCAGAAACGAAGGACAAACACATCTGATATTTGTTTGTCTGTCTTCGTGCAAGGACCGTCCTGAATGGGCAATAATTTAATTCGCACAGAGGTCATCATCAGAAGCAGCAGCCAAATATTAACATTAATGCGCAGTTGTCTGATAGACGTGCGTAAAAGCCGGAAAGGTGGTTGTGGATGTTGGCAGCAGGGCACATATTCATCTCTATTTTTTTATATATATATCCAGCTCTTTTACACATTGAGCCAGAGCTCTACAATTGCCCCTTTGTGTATTTGTAAAGGGCTTTTAACCAGGCTGAGCGGAGTCCCTCCACCGGGCAAAGCTGTGTGATGATAAAGTTGATTTAAAGCTTATGTGCTCGTCAACTATGGGATTTTAATGCGCGACTTGCCTCCTCCGGTTCCCATGCAGCCTCCGTTAAGTAGAGACGTTCTCTACGGATCGTTCATAAAGCGGATAACGGATGGCATTTAACGACCCCCATAATGTCTTTCAACCCCACAACAGCGAAGGCATCAGCCCGAGGAGGAGGAGGAGGCGAAGGAGGAGGAGGAGAAACCCCGAAAAGGTGACAAGCGTCCCCACATAGAGGTCGGGCAAAGACACGGGAGGTCACGTCTCTCCAAGGGGTTTTTAAAAACACACAGTCAGAGCCTATTTCTGAGACATTTCAATCGTATTTTTCCGCTCTGGGTGTGAAGCTTAAATCCGCTTTTGCTTCCACGAACTCACGCATGAACTTCAAACCCGACCGGAGACGTGCGTCGCGGTGGTTTCTGCGCGTTTTGCCGGTTGGAAACGATATGGAAAAAGGCTTCAACAGATAAAAGCTGTTCCTGAAAGGACGTAACGCGTGAAGGAAGAAAATAAAGCGCATGTAAATAGATGTAAAGTTTGAAAGAATGGGCGTACCTTAGGTAGAGCTGGAGCCGGGAAGAGTCACCAGAGCAGCACAAAGAAGTTGATTTGGCCGTGTCGCTTCCCCCGCACTCGCATCTGGTAGCGCTGCGCTCCGGCCGTAGGGGAGACACGCCTCCTGTCGGACGGCAGGACTCACTGCTTAAAGCAACTGGGTGGGTGGGGGGGATGCTCACCGGATCAGGGGGAGTCGTCGACACAGAGGCTGCAGCTTCTCCGGTGGAGGACACTGGGTGTCTGCTCGGAGTGTGGCGGATTGTAAGCCTTTATCCGCCGGATAGTTTGGAGCCGGTGCGCATTTGCACGGTGAGCAGGTGTAGCATCGTAATGCAGATCATTAAAAAACTGCTAACCCGAGGTTGAGCCCCAGCCTGGTCCTGTAGGTTGGTAAAAATGTCAGGAATCTAAATAAATACACCACAGAAAAGCAGTGTTCCCCCCTATATAAGATGACCTTTATAAAACACTGCTAAACTTGGTCAGCCATCATTCCCCAACCGATACGATTTATTAGATTTAATTTATGCAGCCAAGTGCAGTGAAATTTGCATTTGTGAAGACCCAATTAAATCTTACTTTTAAAGGAGAATGGATATATTACCGGAGGAAAAGTAAAAGTAAAGTTTGCAGCAGATGTTATATGATGTGGATAATCTGAAGATTTGGTTTTTAAAACTAAGTTTTTGGATATACGAGACACATTAATTAAAAATGTTGACAAGCGTAGAATCAGACAGTGCCAATTAATTAAGTTTTGTCCAAAGAGAAGAAGCAAATAAGTGATGTCAGTTTTCTAAATTGTACAGTTATAGAGGCTTGATTTAAGAAATAAATAAGGACGGCTACAGATCCCTGCTCAGGGTTTGGTTTATTAACCTAAGTCAACATTTCTAGAATCATTAATTATTGCATTAGTATCAATTTAGGGCCTCAATAAACCCAGACAACAACAAACATTCATCTCACTCCAGTGTGAGAAATAATCACAAAGTCACATCCAGAACATATTTGTAAGAATTAACAATAATGATTTTGATTTAAAGTTTAAAGTTCACAGGTTTGATTTTGCTCATGAAGACGGTCAGTTATCAAATGCTGCTTGGTCACTCTTTACTGTCAGGACTCAGATACACTGCATGTATGCTGCAGCTTATTGTGTATTTTGACAATCAATCAGTTATCACAGCAGTAAACGGGACATTACTTTTTAGACTGATTAGAATGGGGAGAAACTAAGGGAAGCAAAAAACAACCTTTAAGTCCATTCTACTAAATGTAAGCAGAGGTCAGAGGTTTGGTGTTTAATTATCTGAAACTCTAGCTCACTGCTTAGTGTGTAGTTGAGGGATCCATATTTCGCTGATGCTCAGTATTTGCAAAACATTCTATACAGAACAACAACATTACCAAAAAGTTTCATCTCAATCGAAAATTATAAAAAAAGAGCTTTCCATGAACGTTTCAGTTCAAGTGTTTACTAATGTCTGCTTATTGTGATTGCTCTGTCACCCTCCAAGTAGTTTTTTTATTTATAAAAGCAAAATGAAACTCTGTTTTTAAAAGTGCAATACAAATAATGACTTCAATCTTTTTGAATTATAACAGTGTAAGGTCTTTTAGAGAGGGGTTGTGTGTTTTTTTACAGGAAGTTAGCTTTTGGTCACTTCTCAAGGGGGACATTAATTCTCTGACTTCATGGTCAAGTAAGAAACAAATGCACATAGCATAACCTTTTTTGGGCTTTTGTAAACTAAAAAAGAAATCCTTCAGTTTAACTGTTCTTATTTTACTTTTTTATTATCATCTGAACTGTGTTTGCGATGCAGTGCAAAAAGTCAGTTAGACCATTAAGAGACATAAGGGCTGAGCAGGATTAACTTGTTCAGTTGGAGAAACACATCATTAAGCATTTGAAGCATCAGCACAACATGCCCACATGTTGAACTTCCATAAATCTGTCTCTAATACTTTAGCAGACATGTTGGTGCCTGAATATTTATTGATTTATAGCAACCTTTTGTGCTGCTTGAGAAACAGAGGTTCGCAAACTTAGTGGGTTTCCAGCCTGATTAAATAAAACTGAAATAAATAGATATGAAAGTCTGTTCAGAAAAACAGTGTGTTAATATTTATTATTTCAGCGTCGTCAGGCACTCCTGGGTAACAGTTCAGAGCCGGATGACACTGACGGCCCATGAGTTAGTCACCATGGCGCAAAGCTGAAATAAGTGAAATAATGTCTTTCAATTCAAATGTTGAATTCTTAAAGAATCTTCATGTGTCTTGACCTGCATAACTCTTCGCCGATACTCTGCAAGGTCTCTTTCTTCTGATCCAAGCCCCATATAATTACCTTGTAAAGATAAAAAGACTTTCGCTACTCCACATGAATACGCCTCATTTCATTTCAGCACATGAGGCAAATCAAAAGGTAGGATCAGAAATAGGGAAACAAAGTGAGGTCATCAGACAGAAATGATGCACAATTTAGTGTTGAAGGAGCTCATCCCTGCAGTGATGGAGGCCTGATCTTAGGACACAGTGTGGAGCTGAAATGAAAGAGGGCTTTGATCACCTCCTCTCCCTCTGTGTGTGTGTGTGTGTGTGTGTGTGTGTGTGTATGTGTGTGTGCGTGTGTGTGCGTGTGTGTGTGTGTGTGTGTGTGTGTGTGTGTGTGTGGCATGAAGAGTTGGATTGTGGGGGCTACCAATAAAGAGTCATTGACCGCTCTGTAATATACAAACCTGTACTTAACCATGATAAGATATGATAACATAAAATAAGATAAAACATTTTCCTTCCTGCTTTAGACAGAGAGACCTCTTCCTCCAGACCCTGTGTCTGTTATGGAACTCTCCTGAATTTGGTTTGGTGTCGGTCCTGGGAACATTTACAAACTAATGACATGCATATAATATAGCAAAAACAAATGTAATAACTGAAAACTCTAAATAGCTGCATTTACTGTTATAAGATAGTGAGTGAATGATATAAACTGTAATGTAAATAGTTGCACATCACATAAACAAGTGGTCAAATTTTATACAAGTTTTTATGTCAGTGGCATATTTTCACTTAAAATGTAAAAACTATTCATATACAGTTAGTTACAAATACATGTATTAGGCTTTACTGTGTATTTTATGTGTCGCACAAAAACAAGTCCAACACAACTATTTACCTGGGGTGTAAAAACTATGGATAGTAAGGCCAACACTTGTAAAACAATATTATATGATATATTAGATAAAGAAACCCAACAGTTTTCTCAACAAGCAGACTACTTGACAACATTGGAGAGAAAACAGGTAAAAACCTTCATCAGAACCAGATTCAGTGTGGGCGGCCACCATACCGGTTGGGTTGAGAGGCCGACCGGAAGGATTGAACCCACAACGTTCTTGCTCTGAGGCAACACTGCAACACTGCAACCCACTGCACCATTGTGTCAACATTTTGTCCCATAATCCCCGAATTCATTCTCAGCCTCCCAAAAGCAGCAAGATACATTCAACTTTAAGAAAACTTAATGATCCCATATTGTTGATGTCATAGTGGACAAAGATCCTGACAGACGTCGTATCATTAGCATTAAAGGAATATGAACTGTAGAATGCACTGTTGAAACTGACAATCACAGCCCAGAATTTTTTTCCCCTTTGATTTTATCATTACAGCTGTGAATAGGTATGAACGGTATATATGAGGAGGTATGACGTATGCTAATTTCTAGTCTGTAAAATTACTTTTTATACAGAACAAATGTGATTTTTCCTTAATGAACGTATTCACAGTTTGAGAACCTGTTTGAAAAGCTGCTTAGCCTTTGAGCTAAAAGTATTTTCAATTAAAGTCCAGAAATAGGACAATAGGACAATGCCCCGTGACTCATGGCATGAAGGGGCCACATTAGTGTATATATATATAAATTAGGCATCACACATCCATTATTTCATCCTTTGCAGTAGTACTGCTGAAGCCTATCAGCTCAGCAGTTGTGCAAATTGGACAGGTCTGTCACAGCGCGGCCACAGAGAGACACAGGACCCCATTCACACCTACAGGCAATTTAGAGTGACCAGTTCACTTATGCTACACGTCCCTGCACTATGACAGAACCAGAGCAGCTAGATTATCTTGAACAGCCACATGGAGGAAGTCAGCTGGCAGGCATAGCCACTGGTGAACCCCGAAAGACTTTGGCTACCGCGGGTGAGCAACATTAATCACAGTAAATGGGCCACCAAATAATATTGAATTATTATATTAAGTCACCAGATAAACACGCTGATGTGTTATTATTTTAACCTTTACCTGAATGTGTTTAGGTAATTGAAGGATTGTGCCAAAGAACTACGTCAATATCTAAACACTACACAAACTAACACAGTACCCCACTGCACATATCAGAGACACACACCAAACAAGCGAAAACATTTGCTATGACATGACTCATTTATGATGGTTCAAATCGCTCTTTTCCCTTCATTACCTGCTGGGGGCCTCCTGTAGTAGAAGTGAAGTGCTGCTGGTGCATGTGGTGTTTACCGAGAGGAGTTAGCCAGTCAAGTGCTCTCATCGTCTGCATTTCCATCCATGTCACCGCTGCAGTCACCAGCGCAGCCCTCTCCAGCTGACACCCGGACATGTAAAAGCTATCGAGTGTCAAACTTAAAAGGGGTCATTTTTTAATATATTCTGCCGCACACAGAATCGGTCCAGAGCTCCGTCAGAGTGCTTTCATAATTGCTTTGAAAAAATCTCACAGCTGGAAGGTTTAAAGAAAAAGAATCACTCTGTTTCAAGCCTGTGCAGATTAGAGTGATTTACTGTTTGCAAAAACAAATCAAGACGCTAATGAAGTGTGTGTACCACTAAATGGAGCTGGGATCTTCACAATATTTCATTCACTAAACTGGGCTTCCTGAGACAAGCGTATACTTCAAAAAAGGCAGGTTTGATGTAGGGTCACCAAATTCATACACCAAGTACTTAAAGATAAGGTTGGTAATCCTGGAAAAGCTGCAGGATGTGACTTCAGCTGAAGACTCCGATCACAAACAGTGAGGGAGCTCTGACAGACGGGTACACCAACCAATCACTTCATCTGATCTGAGTGAAATGATTGGTCATGTTTTTTTATTTCAGACATCGTCATTTATTGATGCTAATCCTGAATATGATTAGGAACACCATGTCTGGTCAGTTAGATCTGTCAGCTGCACATTCATGCTGCAAAACCCCCCATTTGACCTCATCATGAAAGTGTTATTATTGGATTCACTGATATCATGTTCATGAAACCAGTATTCCTGGTGGAAAACGCTATATTTTAGCAATGTTTCTTAATAAAAATGTGTTTTGATGATATCTTGATCAGTTTTGCATTGGGCTATGGTAGTGGAGTTCAAGACCTTTCCAAAACAGTTCATACCATGTCTGTTGCATATTTAGTTTACATCCTGTAAGCCATCAAACTGACTCAGGTGCAAGGTTCAAAGGTCATCCCTGAGGAGCAGGAGCCATCCACAATTTTCCCATTGACATAATGTTACTCCCGAGGTCATGACCTTTACGATGATGTCTTTGATTTTGTTCTACGACAGTTTACATTTACTTTTGCTCCAAACACAGGTCCTCTGGGGTGTACTTTCTCACCCATTGATGTCCAAGCAAATCTGTCAAATCTGTTTTAAGTGGTATTTAATGGCCAGATATGGTCAAAATATGTATGTTTGCTTTATACAGAATCATATGTTTCACTTTGGACCAATTTAGAGACACCTTTGTTCATTAATAACCCAATTTCTCACAACCCAGTCTCAGACTGTTGCCCTCCTCCCCTCTGGGAGGCGCTACAGGGGCCTCCGTTCCCGGACCAGCAGGCTCAGGAACAGCTTATTCCTGCGGCTGTCACTCTGCTGAATCACCGTGGTGCTGACTTCATATTTATTTTTCAGATTAGGGTTAGATGTTACATGTTTTTTATTTTCACGAAGAGAGAGAAGCGCATAGGTCATGTGTCCCCAGCCTCCTGACTCACAATTTAGTGGAATTCATACGAATTCTAGTGCATAACTTTTAGTAGCATTTCCTACGAAATTGTTATGAGACAGCCTGAACTGTTTGAAGAGGACTCACTAAGGACAAGAGACAATTCTGAAGTAGCTCTGGAGCATTAACACAGGACAAGAGAACACCCCATTACAAACAGGCAGGTTTAGAATGGACAGTGTTCTAATTGTATATAAGCATAACTATTTGTACTCAGGTTAAGTTAACTCTTTTCACTCCTTGAATTTCAATGTCCATACTGGATAATTCTGCATCTGACAGTTTCCTGATGGCTTGTGATAATGTTCAGTTAACTACATCTGCCCAAAATACCAAGATGTAAATTACCATTTCCAATCACGTTTATGGAAAACATAGTCCATTTGCTGTTTTGTTTCCTTTAAAGCGTATTTGTTGTTGCTTGTGTTGGAATGTGATTCCCTGGAGACAGGACTGAACATGTAAATGAGTGGGCTTGGAGTTATTGAGACGTTTATTTAAAATGCAGACGGCCGTGCAGGCCCGTTTTCCTTGCTTTCCATCTTAATTCTGCCAGGGCGCTAACAGGTCTCTTAAATATCCCTGATCGATTGCAAGTGAGGAGCTACTGAACTGGCAAGGGCTGCGTTCAGGAGCAGTGAGGCAGCAGTGTTCCCCAGTGTTTTCTACTACACAAAAAAACATATCACGTAACCACTTTTTACAACAGAGAGGAATGTGCATCACTCTCAGTCCCACCCAGGAATATCTGTAATCTATCCAAGGACATGGGAGGAAAAAACAGCTTCAACTCGGTCCTCAGACTGACTGAAACCCCGCCCCCAGATTGACCGAAACCCCGCCCCACTGACGGCAACAGGGGCCGGGACTCATCTTTATATGTTGCATCAGTGATCGTGACAACAACACGTTTCGAAGATGGCTGTGCCCCTCGCTGAACAAGCTGCAGCTAGAAATCTAAAGTGTGGGAGTAGTTTAGACAGAGATCCACCAATGTGATTCTCTGTCAGCTCTGCACAGTGGAAATGTCTTGTCGCAGCAACACAACAGCTCTGCACTCACACCTGACATGAGAGCACCGCAGAATTTTGTCAAGAAAACAGAACGACAGCTCAGCACCAGGAGTCCTGTTTACTTTTTTAACACATGGGACCTGTTTCTAGTAGAAGTCATGAATACATGACCATTTTCTAAATGTTTTTTCATTGCCAGTTATTTTTGCAACACTCCTGTTATCTATTAAAAATCCCTCCCCGTGAACATTTAAAGTGTGGGAGTGTTTCGGTCAGAGATCAAACAGAGATCAAATATCGTGGTTGTCTGTAACTTTATTAAAACAGCATCAGATGTCAGGATTATCAACACATGGAACATGGTTGTGTGAGTAGTTTTAATGCAATGTTACAGTATGTGTCACCTTGCGTTGCCATTCAGTCAATATATGACTTCATTGAACATTAAAGACAATGTATACCAAGCTCACACTGCTGCACTCTTAAAGAATCTTCATGTGAAGATGTTTCTAAGAGAAACTACAGGCCCGAACAAACAGCAGAGTTCAGGAGTGGAACCGCCCGACTCAGTCAAATATGCAAAAATGTTGAGCTTGCCACCTAAGACTTAATGGGAAACATGCAAATATTCAAAGTCAAGAAAATTATTCTAGTGAATTACTTGTATTTTCTATTAAAAAAAAATACAATTAATCAACTTTTTAAATTGCTGTCAATTCATGTTCTGCTGATTGACTAATTAATTAGTTGAGGTGAGTTAAGAAGAGGCAGCTGTGATGTTGATGTCCTGTTGGTTGGTTGGCTAGGATGAGATTTCAGTTTTGCTTCACTTTGGGTGAAGTGGGTCTGTACCTCCATGTGCTTAGTAGAATGAACAGTGCCTCCACCAGACCAAGTGTATTAATTACATACAGAAAAGTACAAGTTTCTTTGGGGATTCATTTATCTCATGTGTAGATTAGGGAGGCATGAACCCTTCTCCCCCGTGGCCTCACTCACCTATAAAACTCCAAAGTGAACACAGAAGTCACAGATGGAAGAGCCACCATGATTTGTTTCCTTTGCACACTTGCTGATAAATGAAAGTGTTGAGACCCCTGACATTTTTGGGACAGTTATCTTTGACAGTGACACCTCTTTGAAAATGTTCCCTTTCATTTAACAATGAAATGAAGAGGCAGGTTGATTATAAGTTATCTTTGTTCCTTGTTTTCCATCTGCTTTTGTTATGTGACTTTTACTTTTGTTCTATGAGAGATGCAATTTGACACACAGGGAAAAACAATATTTGAGACCAAAAAATACACACACACATGTAATTTGATCAATTTGAGTGATGCTTGCCTGCATTTGCTGTTCAAAGGCTGATCAAATCATATACAGAGAATCAAAATAAGTGATCGGTCCCCCCCCCCCATCGTCTCTCACCTTTTTATGCCATTCTCTGTCCCATCAACAAAGGAGAAATGCCGAAAAACATTCCTTTAAAAAACAATGTTAGTTTTAAAGGAAAAAACATGATTCAATGCTGTAGGTTAGATTAGTGCGGGGGTGCGCTGCTCATAAGGTGAAATGTACTGTGACTAGGCCATGAGAAATTGATAGATAGAAAACTAAGAAGTATTAAAATAACAGAAGTTTCTCTGAAAGAGCAGCAGCCAGCTTTTTTCACCAGGCCATCTGACTTCAGAAATGTACTGGACCTAAAGACTTTTCCAGATGAATAACACGTGTCATTTCTGAAGCAAACAACAGTTGTGATATAACCAGCTGTCTGTGGGGAAAATACTTAACTGACATGCCTGAGAAAGATTCAGAAACGTCAAAGCTACATGGCGTGGGAGGAGGGTGTCCTGTAATGTACATGCCTGTGGTGGTGTTCATTAACACGTTTGATATATGGACACATGCCAAAGTGATTGCTCATTCTGGGAACTGTTGTTTTTCTCTGTAAATTTGAAGGTCTTCACCTTATTATGTTGTGATTTGCTGCTTAAAATTGAACTGAATCTTTTATTCCTATTCATTCTTCCTTTTGCGATGGATTGTTTTTGTTAAGCACTTTGCAATCTTGTTTAGATAAGTGCTACAAAAGTAAAGTCGTTATTATTATGGCTGTTCTGTCAGATGGGTGTCATACAAAACAATATGGTTGTCTGATAAGTAGTAGTATTATTTCGATAACAATTAAAAAAAAACGGCCAAGTGTTTCAAAGGAAGAGAACAAGAGTATATTGTTAATATTAGCGCAATTACTTCATTCATGACAGGGGCGTACTGTGACTTACCAAAGATAAGATGTGGAAACCTACAACAGATCCTGAAGAGACACGATAAATCCCAGTGAAATGAACTTGTTTACCGGCTACTGCTGCATCATACTGCTTATGAGGATAAGACTATACAGTGTTTACACACATCTGCACATGTGTATAATGCATAAAAGATTAGCAATCTCAGAATGGTGGAGGCTGAGTTAATGGCAGCTTGACATATTTGTAGCTAGTGATAGATAATCAGTCAGAAAACTAAGGATTGATCCTCGATGTTAAAAAAGTTAAAGTTCGCTCTCTCATCTGCTTGTCAAATTGTTTTGCTCTTGTCTACCAACCATATTGTAAACCTGAGTGCCAACTGTATTTGGGACTCAAAACTTGACCCGGAATGTAACGTTTATATGGATATCAGGTTAATTGGTGAATTTATTTGGAAGAAAAAGAGATGGTTATGGTGGAGACTGAGACTGATAGCTTGCATGGTGCGTAGTACAAGGGCTTGCTTGTTGGCTGAGGCGGAGTCGAGGGAAGAGGAAAGGGTAAGAATATTATATGGTCTTGATAAATGAATTGCCTTGAGAAAATATATGTTGTGATTTAACGCGGTATAAATGACACTGAATCAAAAATAGAAGGGTTAGTTTTCACATATGTGTGCATCTTACCAGACAGCTGACAATAACAAAGCGTCTGCGTGTCTGACCTCAGTGCATCCTCAGGATGTAAATAAATGAGCTGCTGAGTCAACTAATGTCTCTTATTTCTCAGAGGAAGAGTTAAGGCATGTATCAAAATCTCGACCGGAAAAAGGTTTCATCCAGAGAAATTAAAAAAACATACTATCAAACCTATAACTTGGTGTTGTTTTAAGTTTGGAAAAGATGCTTTCTATATAACAAATGTAGCCTACATCGATGTGGGATACATTAAAGAACACAACCATCAAATTAAATACAGTCTCTATAGAAGGGCGACCAGGGGCTGCAGTGAAGTGTGTCTCATTAAACAGTCTCAGCCACAGCTCAGTTCACGTCTGTGCAAGTTACCAAAGGGACTCATTGGCACTAAAAGCACAGCACAGGTGAACATAGATGGAAAACTATTAAACTATCTGCTGGGTTCAGGTTAACACGTGAATACAACCTGCCATTCGTTCTATTGCAGCCATTTATCTGACAAAGAAATCAAACCTCTAAATGACATTCTCGAAGTAGAAGGGGCCACATGGTCAGATTGAGCCAAACACAGGCTGCATTGAGCATGATGTTGTTTTTCCAGCTGAGAGCTTTAGTGTAAGGTTGTATTCCACTCACATATAAAGTCATTTGAGCAAATGGATCCAAGGGCACTTTACAAACCTGCGTGAACGGACAATGAATCTGAGAGCACAGTTTATAAACCACGCACACAGATTTCTCAGACCAGAGTCTATTCATTTGCACATAGATATTTTATTTTCCCCGGGGGCCACGATACCCCTGTGCATTCAAATTGTTTCTGTAACTGGTGATATGTGTGGAATGGTTTGGATGAGGATGACAGACCAAAGCGATCAGGCCAAACTAACAGTCCCATTTTAACCAGGCTCACCATCATGACAGCACTTCAGACCTCTCTGTGCCTTCTTCATTACGTCGCCTATAATATAATAAGGAATAAATATCAGATTAAACCGACTTTTTTGTTGACTTTGACTTTGACCCTGACACTTGACACACACACTAACGCATTCACACACTCACACATGCAACCCCAGGGACCAAAACAATAACTTGCTTGCAGGGCTACGCATGTCAATATGTAAACGACCAATGAAGACAGCGTAAAAATTGATTGATTTTTCAAATTTATAAAACAACTACAATCTCTCATTTGACGTAGTGTATGTAAGGTTTTCAGACCCTTAACCCAATACTTTAGCACCTCATTAGCAATTATACCTTATACCCCTGAGTTTCTATAGACTTTGCACACATGGACTTCTGGGTGGTTAATCCAATTCTTCCAGGAAAATCCTCTCAAGCTCCGTCATGTTTGTAAAGAACTGTCTGTGAACTGACATCTTCGAGGCTCTATAGATGTTCTACGAGGTTTAAGCGTTGATCCATTCAGGGAAAGGCAGAGAGTTAAATGTTGTAAAGTCTGTTTTTGTCTTTGCCATTTGTTTAGAGTCCCTGTTTTGCTGAAAGATGAAACATCCAGGTCACCTGAACTGACAAGCCCTGTAATAAGGTGCGTTACTTTTTTCACACAACCCTGTTCCTGCCACGGAGAAGCCACCTTTAGAGTTTGATGCTTCCTCTACCATCCTTTAACAGAGGGTGTTGGCCTGGTGAAGAGCCTGATGTTCACCAGATGAGTGTTTGCAGTGCTGCCCAAAGGCTTCAGTTTTGTCTCCACAGAACAGAAAGTTACTTTCTCATGCTCTTAGAGTTCAGTGTAAAGACCTGCTCTTTGGTTCCAGACTTCCTTTCTCCATTTCACAATTATTGAGGTCAATGTGCTCCTGGGAGCTGAAAGTCTGTGTCCTGATGTGCACTGTGAATAGTGCACATTTTTTAACTAAGTTTCGAAAACTTAGTTCAAACTATTCGGACAACAACTTTGAGTAATCCAGTAAAGGGTGTGGATGAATAAGACATTTAAGCCTTAGATTTTTTTATTTATGCTAACAATTTCTCAAAAGTATGTTTCCACCTTTTTTATAATGAGATCATAGACAAATGATGGAAATGTATCATTTTCAAATTAAAGCTATTACTGTAATAAAAGTGAAGGTGTCTGAAAAATAAGACAATTGAGATTATAGTTATATTCATGACTTTATAATTACTAGTAATTACATTCCTGTCATTCTCAGCTGTAGTTTTGTTTTTATTTCTAATTGGTGGGTGGTGGCATGCTAAAATGCTAATTTAAGATATATTTGACTGTGCGCACTGCTGCTCCAAATTTCTGTGTTAGAAATCAGCACGGCTGAATATTCTTACAGATCAGTTTTCCTGCCGGGCCAAACTTTTATTGCAGTTTTCCATGGGTAAGTGCATCGTTTTGCATCTGCAACTGTAATAATAATAATAATACATTTTATTTGTGTTCGCCTTTTCTGACACTCAAGGGCAACTAACATTTACAAATAATAAAAAACAGATACTTAACAATAAAAATAGACGAAACTTGAATACAAACAATATTCAACATTAATCAGTCATAAAAGAAGAAGTAAATACAAACAAATCGAATGAGTATGCCATTCAGAAGAGGTGAGCTGAAGGCCCTTGACCCCATGGAAGACAGCCGGGCAGGAGGTGTGGTGAGGCGCATGGAGGAGGAAGAGTGGCGAGTACGGGTGAGTGTGTCGTTTTTGAGGAGGTCAGAGAGGTAAGGAGATGTTATGTTGTGGATTAAATTTCCTGAAGATGTGACCAAGTGGAAGGAGATAGATGATTAAGAGGACAGGACCTAGAACAGAACCTTGGAGAACACCGGTGGTAACTGGGGAAAGCTGTGATTTGAGGTTCTTGAGTGAAACAAACTGCTAGTGGCCGGAGAGATATGACCTGTGGAACCAAACATGCATATGGGCCCTGTGCTGGGAGCAGAAGTGCATCTGGGTGTGCTGATTACATAGTGCAGAGCAATTTTGGTGCTCATTTTGGCATGAAACTGTGTTTGCCTTATAATCTGCCAGAGCTTTACAGAGCTCTTTTCCTATCTTAATTCAAGAACGTGGTCTATCAGTTTGAGCACATGACTTGGTGAATTTATGGTCAGATTGTGTATAACTTTTCATCAAAACCATGCCCTTGAACTCAAATAGTCCCTGTTTGCACTTAAATTTGCATTGCTTCTGCTCAGACTGTGTGCTTGCACTCAGATATATTGTTGCTCACATGGATTTCCTGTGTTCCCAGTTCAGCCCTCCGCTATCGGGTTGCTCTCTGAATAGAAAAAGCAAAGGGAAGTCCATATAATAAAGCCATAGAGTGCGGGAGTAGATAAAGGAGCCCGCACGGGACGCTCTGAAGTAAAGCAGACGCGCCCGCAACGAGGCAGCGTTCATATCATTCATTTAATTGGATGACCAGTGGCCAACACCTAACCTGGCCTTCTATTTGTTGGGGAATTTTGACAGGGTTGTTGCACAAAAAAAAAAACACGAGAAGAGGAGAAATCCTAGAGCAGAAGATTCATGAGGTTCAGCAAATCCAGATAGACAGCGATTATAGTGGCTTAGACAGAAGAGGCATGTGAATACACCTCTCCAAAATATAAATACACTTGTCATTCATGTACTGTCTCCTACACCTTTCCTTTCACTGATTACAGATTGATACCCCCTGTATAATACAATGTATTTGTGACTTAGGAAAGTTTTCATGTTCATAATATCATCCATGTGGGTATAATGTAGTTATCCAGAGTTCTAGAGCAACTGTAGGAGGCCGACTGACGGAGTGTTTGAGTGAGCGAGCAGCCTGCAACACCCTGTGACATGTCAGATCTATTCCGTGGTGTTGATTAAATGCCTGTAAGTTATCACTCAGCAGCAGTGTGTTTGAAACGGGCCATGCCTAATTTGCAAGGAGGGTATGATAGGACACCTTCATTAACTATTCAAATCTCCCAATATGGTGACAGAAGGGAGAAGGTAAATAATGACAATGTGTTGTAAACATCACATAAAAAAGTTTTATAATGGATTCCACCTTTTCCGGTTGAGGTATCTGGAGCATAACGTGTCTGTCCTTAGGATCAGTCCTGAGCTTCATTAAATCTATGCAGACAAAATCATCAAGAGTAAAACAGACACTGAGACATCTGAAGGATAATTACAGTGAGTTTTCAAAATGTTTAGCTGCTTGCAACCATTTTTATAATTTTTTTTCAGGTGGCCTGTGCATTGCCTCAGTTAACATATTTGTCATTATTTGACTCATGAATAAAGTGGTGAGTGGATTTAGATATTCGAGAACTAGTTCTTACCTGATGATTTCGATGATGTTGTATGTACCGGTCTGTTCTCTAGTGCCTCGTAAATTTTCTGCTTCAAATCTCCTGTCCTGCATGTGTTAGAGTAGTTTACAATCCAGCATTTCCTCTTAATCAGAATGCGTGTGTGTGCTTTGTGAGAGACAAGTGACGCCCCCAACAGCTGCATAATTTTGTTTAAAAATCTTTTCCATCGGTTCATTACATTTCTGCAGCCATATGAAGGCAACATGACATATACTGCAGCCTGTATTGCGAAATCTGCAGCGGTTCGCCACTACCCACTACTCAGTGCTGTGATCTCTTTTAAGCAAAAATAATATTTTATTCTTGTAATGCAGTATGATGTGGTCTTTTCTCTAAACCACTCAACCATCACAGCCATTGAGGACTTATTATCATCATAAAGAAAACTTGCACAAAAGGTGGGACATGATCTCTGCATTGGAAGATCAATTCCCAATCTGTTATCTAACACAGGGGTGTTCCACAGCTTGCTGGAAAGTGGAGCTAAAAGGCAGTCAGAGCATGAGCGCGTATGCTTAAAAAATATGCATCAACAGGTGGGGGAGGAAGAGTTTTGGTTTGATTGTTTGACAAAACTCTGTATGGTTCAGTGTCCTGGGGACTGTAGTTTGGACGTACACATTTTCATAACTATACCTTTGGATGAGAGATGTTGTTAAAACTGGTCACAAACCACAAATTATAATCTCAAGAACTAGGAAATACACCACATATTCAATGTGTAACGCCCCAACTCCAGAAGAACAGCCTGACATTTAAGATCACACCAGGAAAGTACCTGCTTATCACAGACCTAAGTAGCACTGAACATACAGATACAGGCCAAATGAAGAGATTGCTGAAACACAGCAAATACCCATGACTTGCAGGTTGTGGTAGTAAGAATGTACCCACCAGGAGATCAGATGCTGACACACCCATTCTAGAAAAGGAGGAATTGTCAGCAAAACGTCAACAAAAGGTTTTACAGATGCAAATGGCAAAACTTACACAAGAGACATTTGGAACCTGATGTTTGGTTTTAATGGTAAAGGTGCCAGCAACAAAACCGGCCTCTTGTGGCTCACAGCAAATCTGTGTCATCATGGCCGACCAGGCAAACAATCCCCAAAATGTAAATACCGAAGCAATTTTCACGAGACATGGTATCCCAGTGGCGTTGATAAAAAGAGCATGGAAAGAGCATGGAGTCCACTCTTTCCACTGTCCAACAGTTTGGCCAAAAAAAACAAAAACAATCATAAAATAGCTAGCAAAGACAGCAGCAGAGACTGGGGAATATCGCTATTAACCCCTGCTAAATTACAAACAAATCACGTCCGGAGTATAAGATCTTGTACCGCTCAACAATAGAGAGCATCCTGTTGAACGGCATCACATCCTGGTTTGCTGGCTGCTCTCATGCTGCTGATTAAAAAGCTCTACAGAGGGTCTTTAACAGAGCACAAAACATAACCGTCTGCCCTCTGCCTTCATTACAACATATCACAGACCGCCGCTACCTCTCCAGAGCCAAATATATTGTGAAGGACTATTCACACCCTGGACACCGTCTTTTTGAACCTTTTCCCCCAGGCAGGTGCTACAGGTTACTTGAAACTCCAACCACAAGATTCACAAACAGTTTCTTCCCCAAGGTCATTCAAACCCTTAACCAACACACAAAACCACCAGTTCAACTATTGTGATTTTACTCTTATTTTATACTTACTTTACCTTCTGAGACTTTTTAGCGATCAATATGTACTTATGGATATGGAATGCATTTATTTCTCTCTCTCTCTCTCTCTGTCTCTCTCTCTCTCTCTCTCTCTCTCTCTCTCTCTCTCTCTCTCTCTCTCTGTCTCTCTCTCTCTCTCTCTCTCTCTCTCTCTCTCTCTCTCTCTCTCTAAAAGGCTAGCCCCCGCTCATCCTCATCATACATAACACCTCGGCCCCTTTCGCCAAAATAATTATGGGGAAATTGCAGGTCTTGGAAATGCACTTTGTTGCCATTGATTGCAGGGAACAAATGATTTCAGGGGGGTTGAATCATGACATTTCAAGCATTCATCACATCCATTAAAAGGAAAATCAGGAGAGTAGGAGACAAATACATTTTGCTTTGGAAGCTGATTCTCCGGATGAGTCACTGCCACAGATGTGTGTTGAGTCTTTTCAATTTCATATAAAATACAGACCTGCACATAAACACTGTGTTCCTGGATAACTGGATGTATTTGGTTGTCTAAAAACCAGCATACCTGGCCAGTTTCTAATTTAACTGATACATTAGATCAATAACAGGATTTTGTGGAGAATAAAAACAATATGGTGGTATGGTAGTTGAGGTCTATCACACATATTGTGGTATTCTATTCATTTATTAAGTATCCAGCTTTGGTTATTATAAATTTTTACTGTTTCTACCCAGGATCTTTTAAAAAACGGTTATCAATCACGCACCAGAACGGGGACAACATTTTTTTTTTTTAATCATGCTTTCATCCAAAACAACAAAACACCACCAGAAATTTGGCACACAATATATTATGTATACATTGTATATAACAATTTAAAACATCTCTTTTGGTCAGATCATTTGTGTGGCTTGCTCCCATGCATTAAGTTGTCAAGGCAGGACCATGTCACGCATAGAATCAGACACCCGACCACCTGCTGCGACTCGAAATATCAATGTCCCATCACCTCTGTTCTTGTTTCTGAGAATCAGTCATCATTATTCACCCAAGGAAGTCCCCTTACATCTTTCCCAAGAAAAACTTAAGTTAACAGTTTTCTCAACCACCTTCATGTCATAACAGATGATTGATGTAAATTAAACTATTTGAAGAAAGTTAACAGACATGTGATGGACATTTTCTCAGAATGGTTTGATGAATGAAAATGTAATGATGAATCAGGCAAAGTATAGAAAAAGAGCATTACATTCCGTTACATTTCATTTACTGATTCCTTTATCAACTTACAATAAGTGCATTCAAACATAAGGGTACAAACCCAGACCAGCAAGAATCGAGAAAGAACAATTTGCTTCAGACAAGCCAAACTACAACTGCCACATGTAAGTGCCATATTAGTAACAGACAGTTACTGTTTTATGAACACAAGAGTTGACTGTGGTTTATTAGACATTATCTTCTTAATCAAGGTTTAGTCGAAGGAGATGTCTTTGGCCTGCAGCGGAAGGTGTGTAGACATTCTGCTGATGTCCTGGAGCCGTTACAGCAAACATTCTTGATAGCCGCCCCTCACAGTGAGCCGATTGGCTGATGCAGGGTAGAGTGGACGGACTGGGGTGTAAGGTTTGACCATGCCTAGGTTGTAGACTGGACCCGATCTGTTCATTGCAGGGTGTGCAAGTACCAGTGTCCAGGGAGTGCACATGTCGTAGACATGGAGCCAGGAGGGAGTTGCCATAGTCTAGACATGAGAAAACAAGAGCCTGGACCAGAACCTGTCCTAGCTTCTTTGTTATACCCTATAAAGTAGACTCATAGTTTCCCACAATGCACAAATCACCACAGTCATAGGAAAAACAACTCAAAAGCAGCTAACTGGTGCAAAACTGGCGGATTGTTCACTAGCTAGGGAAATGTTAGTGTAAAAAAGAAAACAACTTGTTGACAAGCGCATCATCATCCAAATTTAATAACTACTATCCTCTGGTTGATACTAAGATTAAAAATAATGAAATGAAAGTGGTACATAATGATTGTACGAAGCTATGTAGTAAAGCAAGAGAATATAAAAGACCTGTATACTATTTACTGTCAGTTGGAAGTACCATCAGTTAGAATTACTGGAGCTTCATGAAGATTAACAGGACTCCATTTAGAGCTCTGCAGCTATAGTTATGAATGTACAACTCAGATCATTTGAACTATTCTGAAAGGTTTTATTGGATCTGTGCTCTGATGTTAATGTGTGTAGATTGGCCTGATCTGACATTAGATTTGTGGCCCGAGTTATTACACAGTCTGTTCCTGCCTTCCCCTGAATTCATCACAATAAGCAGGACAAGAACTGTTTTGTCTCTCTCAAGGTTTCAACATGCTGCGTAAAATAAAAAGAACATTGGGCAGAACACAGGAATATTTAAACCTCCATTTTACTTCCTAGCCCCGCAAAATCAAATAAATAAGTTAAGAGAGCTGAGAAAGCAACACTAAATGCATAGAAGTTGTGTGTTTAGATACCTAACAAATGGAAGATGTTGCTGGTCAAGAAAACGTATTTTACCGTCAGCTTCCTCATTATGTTGTTACAGCAGTCATCTACTGGGTAGGGAATATTAGGCCTTGAATGCTTTTACCCTTCAGCATTTCATAATATATTTGTCATGGAATTTAAAGCAATTCAGGGGAACTTGATTCAAGTGTTTTTTTAGATCACCCACAGCCTATGTTGTTAAAACATTGTTGTGACTGTAGAAGCTTTAGTTGAACAGCCAGGCTGTTGTTTAGTACAGTGCTCATTCATGTTTTATAGCAAAGTGCAGCAGCACATCAGCATCTCTGAGCCGGAAGAGGTCATGAAGCCAGCAAGGGATGCCTTGGCCCTGCCGCACACTGATTACCAATTACTGCTGTGCTCTCCAGTGGAGGTTCAACCCAGGCAGCCGGCTCCATGTTAATGGGCCACTGCTATGCATTCGATGTCAGCTTTCTAAATACCAGAGCAGATCAACCAAACAGCTGCTGCTTTGTCCCCAACTCCCATTACCAAGCAGCCATGGGATGAGGCACAAAAGAGTGAGGGAATAGAGAGAGAGAGAGAGAGAAAGAAAGAGGGAATAAGTGAGGACAGGTGGGAAAAGGTTGAATGGAGAGAGAAAGAAGGAATAAGAGAACACTGCTATTACTAGCGCTACCTGTATTAATTTGCCCTCTGCTCTTCCCTCTCATTTGTGAGGAATCAAAGGTTTTTGCTGCTTTATAATTAGCCCACCCTGACACTAATTAGAAATGCTGTACGTGTCCGATTAGAGTGAACTGAATTTTTCCCCTAATGTGGTCGCCATGCCAATAAGGGGCACAAGACTTTGCTAAAGAGCAGCTCTGCTAGCTCATCAAAATGCCATCAAGTGAACTCCTGTGAAGAGCAGGGCTGTGAATCTGCACTGATGGTGTAGAATATTGCATTATCAAATCAAGGTCGAAAAACTGCTGGCCTTAACCAATGTTTTAACCTGTACAACTGCATGTAATTCTATTCAATTTCAAATATAAGCTGATCATGACCAGTTTAAACAATGTGCTTTTATTATTGAAAAAAGCCCTTTACTGGTAAGGTGGCTAATCAGTTTTAAAATAGATTCCCTGCATTAAAAAGTTTAAAATCCCTAATCACTGCATGTTTATTTATCTTTAAGCAACAGTAACATTGACTTGGAATCATCTCCCTTCCACATAATCACCAACATTTATTTCCTCTCAGTTCTGGATTGAAGTGGATTGACCGTCTCAGCCATACGTGTAAATATGATAACGTCTGTAGATTCTCCACCATGTTTAACATCCTGATGCTAACTTCAGACTTTTAAAGACAAAAGCGCCATTCCAGCAAGTGCCTCAACAGATCACGTGTTTACCTTCAATCAACAAAGCCCAATAGCCGCTGTAGGAACTACTAAGAGCAAAGAAAGAAGTCCAGTGACTTTATTACAGAGTTACAAAGTGCTCATATAGGATGGAGGGGTGGACTGAGGGACAGGAGGCTGCTGTTCATTTCCTGTTACATTCAGCTTCTTTGACCATAGCCATCCACTAACTTTAAATTAGTTTGTATTGTAAAGCAATGGAATAAAAGCTTTGCTGTCAGTCACCTTAGTGGAGAGGAAATTCTTAAACAAAGATGGCCTTGTTCTTCGGGGATGTCATACAACTTCCATGTTTTAGTCGTTCCTCCTCTGTTTCAGCTTTGAGCAGCCTGACTGTGCAGGTAGAGAGGAGGGTTGCAGGCCTTGCGGGGTATGCTGACACTGCCCTAGTAAAGTGCAAGTACATGCTGCTATAAAAGGCCAGCTTTGGCAGTAAAAGGAAATCACTTTACAGTCATTATATTTTACATACCAGCTAGGCTTCATTAACCAACTGACAGGAGTACCTACAATATAGTTATAGGTGTAGTTCTGCCAGAGCACACTAGAGCAACACTCCAAGTTTTCTCCAAGCGAGGAAATAGAATATGTTCAGGTTGCATCATAGAGTAGAGATTGCTGTATATTTTAAAGCTTTTCAAGAGACAGTATCATGGAACTGCAAGGAAGAGATCCAAAAAAACAAATGGCATGACCGTCCTTCTTCTCCTTTGACCGGTTTATTGGCAGGTGGCAACCAACATCAAGGTGGATTGACACCATTTAGGTTTTATATAGGACTAGATAAAAGTTCTCTTCTTTTTTTTTGTTTGGTGGTGCCATGGTATTACTGTCCCTCCCACACATGTTTTCATATTATGAAAAAATCTGAAACATGAATACTTGAACATGCATCAGTCTTATAGTAACTACCTATGGATAAATGTATCTGTCATGTACTTAGATTATTTGTTTGGCCTATGTCCCATCTGCTAAAACGGAGGTGGAGGGGATTATGACCTCTTTGAAATTAAAAGGTGAAATGTTAATAGTTCACATGACCAATACAAAGTATATATGTCGTAAAAAAAAAAAAAAAAAACTCTTTATTTTGTTACATTGCAATCGAACATTAATATGGCACTTTAAAGCATTTTCTCTGAAGAATAAAGTTTTTTTCCTTGCAGAAATTTGAAGTTAGAGCAGTTTCTGTGGATCTTCAGTACACTGTGTATGACACAGCTGTGAGAACCAATCTCAGCTGTGCACCCACCACAGCAAAAGCCTCTTTATGAGGTGTTTTCATTCGGTAACAAGGTTGAGGGAGACCTTTTCAGTGACCTACTTGGTCAGGAGGAAGTTATTAGCCTCGGCTACATTGGGAATGGGCACCATCTGCTTCAACCATTTCCCAACATGCACCAGGGAAATGATGTTTATTTATTCAAACTTTGATATAAAAAGAGAGGCCAGGGGGTATTTGGCTAGCTGAAGCAGTGAGTCAGGTAGTGACTCAAGAGGCCTGTTGGAACCGCATACTGGTAAACACAGAACTAAGGCAGCGGGCAGACTGCATGTCAATAGTGAGCACACAGACACATTTTCTCTGTCTAAGGCCGCCTTTTAACTACAAGCACTGGGGGCTCTTATAACACAGACGCACACAAGATGAATAAAAGCCACTACAGAGTAGCTGCCTCAGGAGGACACAACAACACCCAGCGGTGGCAGAGCGAGTGGGAATAGAAGGGAGGAAGGAGAGAAAGAAAGCGTCTACCTGGCCAAAGCGAAGAAGGCTTAAAAGACACTCAGATAGCTACAGTTCATGGGGAAGTAAAAGTCTTGATTAGGGATGAGAGGAGATTCAGCCAAAGGGGTTGGAGATCTCTTGTTTCCTACACATCTTGAGCCTTACTTTATCAAAAGGTATAGTTGAGAATTGACTTAAATGTGCCTATGAATATAGATCTGGTGGATATACTGCATTAATTTTCACCGCCATACATCATGAGCCGCTACTTATACTGTGTAGAACCTCTCGTAGCTCTAAAATTTGGTTTCATTCTGTTGGTGTCAAATTCTTATCTTCATCTGCATTCATCAGTCTATATTTTTCACTCTTCCAGTGAGGTTGAGCGTATGTCCACTGAAGTCGTAGCACTCAATGTGATCTTCTGCTGTTACAGTCCATCCAGTTTTCAGCATGTTGATAAATATGTGATGGTTTTCTGTTTACTACAGTTATAAAAAAAGTCTCTCAGCTTGAATCACTCAGGTCAATCCATTCTGACCTCTTTCATCAACAAGAGGTATCTGTCTGCAGGACTGCAGCTCACTGGATATTTCCGGTACCACTCTGAATGGAAACCATGACTGTATGTTTGTGTGAAAATCTCAAGAGAGCTGAAGTTTTAGAAACTTGTCAAAGCTTGTTTGACATCAACCATCATTCTACACTCAAAGACACATCTATCACATTTGCCCACATTGTAATCTTTGAGGTGACTATTAAGTAGTGTAGACTCATGACACATGATCCCAATAGAGATCGTATGTCATGGATCAAACCAGAAATGGATGAGGGTGTGGAAATCATGATTTAAATATGGAAATTAGGCTTTGTAAATAAGTTTGATAAACATTTGAATGTGCTATATAAATAAAGCTTTTAAAAGCAATGATTGAAAAAAACATCCTGAAATCACAGAAGTGTGCCAGCTGAAACCCAACAATTACAAGGTACACAAACCCATGACATTGAAGGCAATCGTTTAAACTGGTATAATTGATAAATAATCGTTAATATTAGCTGGCATCTTTCAAGTGACAATTGGCTCTATCAACAAATTTCAGTGCTAAACCTAGACCAACATGTTTCTGCAGTATAAAGGACTTCAGTGCAGGGGGTGCACCACAAGTTGAAAAAGGAGAAGAAAGTAAGAAGCTGCATTACCAGTAGTAGCAAGATGGTAAAATTCTTATGGGGCCAATATTGAAGCAATGACAGGTTGACATGCAGTGCATGTGTGAAGAGTTGTGTCACTGCATCTCAATCCCTGTATGCATAATTAGATTTGTAAATGTATCAAATAATCTGCAAAGGCACACGTACATTGGAAGTGCATGCAGGGATTTTCAAATGTGTGTTCATAATGTGTGTGTGCATAATCAGTTTTGTGAACATGTAAAAAAATCCGAAAATTTTTAATGAGGTTTGGAAGTGTATTGTTATTTATATATAAAGACAAACCTGTAAATGCATCGATTTGTGACTGTGCATATCCGTAATAATTCCATTGTGTTTGAAGATATTCTAAGCCGCCATTTCAGCCACACCACAGGTGGTCATGTTCTGCTGAGGTTAAGGCGATCAGGCCTATAATGACCTGAAAGTCCTAATAATTTACCTGATAAATACCATGGCGCAAAATGAAAGCAGCTGTTGACGTCACATGTCTGTGAGGGGAGTGGATAAAAGGGACATCAGGTGCAATCAAGCTTTTGTAATTTTACAGTGTAACTTACATTGTAGCTTGACCCCTTAGCTGACTCCTGGAAATTCAAAAAATATCTTGAGAGTGCAGTGCTGGGATGCTTTTAAATACAGATATATCATAAAAATGATATACACAGAAATAATACCTGTCAGGAGAGAGGTTTCTAAATGTTATTCTCCCAGTGTTCAGTTTAAAATTGTTAATTTTCTTTGTATTAAAATGACATCTTATTTGTTTTCAGGTAACCTCCAAACACACATTGAGCATGAGCTTAATTTCAGTAGATCAATATAGAAAACACAAATCAATTTTAACACGTATCTCCACAAGTTTAGGGGTTCATAAGTAATACACATCACATCATATCATCAGTTTATCCACCTCAGCTCCAGCTTGTTGTGGCAGCTCTCTGCCTTTAGCTCATTCTAATTGGTGTCAGGTGATTAACTCGACCGGTCAAGGATATTCCTCCTGAGAAGCTCTTGGAATGCTTTGGTTTGATCTGTTTGGAAGATGTGTTGATTTATCTAATTGTTCCTTCTGAAGGCTAATTTCTGGGGCTGTTGAACTGTACTGACATATATAAGGGACACTTCTCAGTTTAACCCAGTACAGTTCACCACTTAAAGGGGACAAATAATGCCCATTTACCACAGTTGATATGGTTCCTTTGGGTCTTAATGAAATGTCTGTAACATTTTTGGGTCAAAATACCAGAAAAACAGCACCTTTTTACCCTGTCTAAAACAGCCCTCTTCAGATTGACCTGTTTTGAGTGCACCGCTCCCCTCACCCCCGGTGAGCCTGGCTGCGAGAGCCCCAGCTCCCCAGCGCAGCCCCGCAGTGGGAGCAGTGGGGGCAGTGGGGGCAGTGGGGGCAGTTGGAGCTTGAGCTGCCGCAGCAGCAGCATCCTTCCACACTGTTGAGTCAACGATTAAAGGTGATCCGGGGGTCCCTTGTTTATGTGGCCACTTAAATGTCTGACTGGTAGCAGCAGCGAGCTAACGCTAGCCGGGCTCCACTGGCACGGTTAGCTCCCGAGCTAACGCTAGCCGGGGAGCCGGGCTCCCCTAGCCGGGAGGAGCCCCTAGCGAGCTAGGGGAGCCGGGCTTGCATTAGCTCGCTTGTCCAAGGCCATGTAGCGAGACTCCCTACATGGGCATGGTGTGACTATGATGTTTATTTCGGTCGTAATCCCATTCGACGCACTCTAGCGTATCATTTCTGAAATACAAATCGTGGGAGTTGTTTTTTTCCAGAGTTTTTGGGACGGTAGACATGCCAGATACACAAATTAACGTGTAGAAGCACTACAAAAGTGGAATTTTCACAATATGTGCCATTTAAATGAATCAACATCCTCTTAAATTGTCATTGAATACAGATCATTATAATCATCATGAAGGGGTGATTTTTTTGCAGTGTTGCTGTATTATACCCTGTTAGCTTTTTAGCCATACCTCATACATTTGTCTAGATTAATTGAATCACTCTGTGTCGTAACCAAGTCTTTATGTCGAAGAACTTAAAATGGGTGGGACATCCTTTTATTTCATCACTTGCGTAATATGCAGTTAAAAATATCACTGCCAAGTGTGGTTTTGCGTTGGCCAAAACAAATTCACAACTCTAACAGCAGTAATTTAAGGCATTTTCACATTCACATATGGCTGAAACAGGATAAAGACCAGAAAATCTACAATGACCGAATAACAGTGTTAGATAACAAATGGTGTAACATGTACAAGTGCTCCAGGATTTGTTTGTATAGCACATTTCAGCAAGAGGCTATTTCAAAGTGTTCCATTAAAATACAAAAGTGACAAATTTTAAAAGCAATATAAGATCATAAATACACATTCAAAAATAAATAAAGAGAATTACAAAAATCTGATAGATACAACAAGAAACAAAGGTGCAGTGTAAGAAATTAGTAATTATTTCAATTAAAAAAAGACGTTGGCAAACAGCAAAATCAGCATCGATTCAGCAGAACTAAGATCTGCAGTAGACTTGCAGTTCTCTGGGAGTTTGTTCCACACGTGTGGAGCATAGAAACTGAACGCTGCTTCTCCAGGATTAGTTTTAACTTTGGGGACAGAAAGCAGACCTGTTCCTAAAACCTGAGAGGTCTGGATGGTTTATAATATAGCAGTGGATCAGAAATATATTTTGTCCCTAAACCATTCAGTGCTTTGTAAATCCAACAGCAGGATTTTGATGTCAGATAGGGAGCCATTGTAAAGATCTCAGAACTGGAGTGATGTGATCCACTTGCTTGTAAGTGAGGACTCGTGCAGAAGCATTTTGAATTAGCTGCAGGTTTCTGATCATTTTTTTCGAGAGACCTGTAAACACACCATTAATAAAGTCGGCTGAGGATAAATACATGAAGACGTCCTGCTGAGACATAATTGCTTTAATCCTTGATATGTTCTTGAATTGCTAATAAGAAGCTTTGTTATTGGCTTTATGTGGCTTTTAAAGTTAGGGTGATATGACTAACCTAACATTTCTGGCATTGTTTTTAACTTTACAGATTCAGTGCTGAATTATAATTGTTCCTCCCTGTCTCCAAGAACAATAACTCATTGATTTGTTCAATGCACTTGGTCAATGTTTGTCCCCTTGTGATGTAGTTTTTGTGTCTTCTGCATAACTGCTGTGACATATGTTGTTGTTTTCCGTTATCTGAGCGAATGGAAGCATGTAGATGTTTAAAAAAACATGGCCTAAAATGGAGCTATGAGAAATTCCACATTATCTTAGTCTGCTCAAATGTGTATTTTAAATGATTAAATAATTATGGCTAATACTGGGAAATAGATGAATCAGAAGTGAACACAAACAAAAAGATTTAAGCTTTATTTTTGTAATTTTCATCCCCACAGACTGCGGAAAAATAGTTATGAAACACCAGATCCAAAGAGATTATAGCGTACAATAAACTGTGACAACACTCAAGGGAGCTTTGCTTTAAAAAGCATTTAACATAATTACCAATGCTTTGTCTAAAACAAGTGAGGGTATATGCATGCATCTGTAACTGAACTGAAGCCATTTAAAGGACTATGTTTAACCAACGTAAACAGAGAGTTGACTGAAAAGTTCAACCATTATACTCACCACTATGCCGATGGAAGGGTGGTGAAGTGTTTTAGTCTACAAAACACTTTAGGAGACTCAGGGCTAAAAAGTGTTTCAGCTAAAGTCACCTCTTCTTCAGATGTAATAAAACAACACAAAAGGAAACCCACGCCTCCATACTGCTTGTGTGTTGTCATCCAAGTGTCAGCAAGCCATGACATTCATATTCAACTCGAAATTGCATTACATCGTTTTTTTAAGCCTTACATTCCACAAACAGAAAGGACAATGCTAGCAGAGGCTATCAGAGGACATTTAGGCTGAAACAACGTGTAAATGTCGCGTTTTATAGTCTAATATGAATGTTGGGGCTTGTGGACACTTGGATGACACCGCACGAGCAGTATGGTGGCATCTTATATTTTTTCTGTTGTTTACGTTACTTTAACAAAAGAGTAACTTATGGAAAGTTTGACATAATGTAGATTTCGTCTCCTCCTGTCACTCCTTATAGCCTCCTTTTCATTGCTTTTCATAGACCTGCACTCAGCCATATACTGTTCCAGAGCTGCCTTTGACAAGAGCCCAGTATGACACCCGGTCATTATCTTTTCAAATCTATGGCAACCAGGGTTTAACGTTCTCTGGAAATTGGTGCTATTTGAAATTGAACTAATATCTATAGCTTAGTGCAGATGTAATATAATCCTAACCTTGACCATGAAAGGTCCATCTTTGGTGGTATTTCTTTAAGCAGCTACAATCACCTAAAAGGCATAGGAGGTGTTGTTTTGTTGAAGGAGAGAACAGAGATTAGTCTTCCACTCTCCAGACACCCTTCTATCGACTGAACAATGGACTCACTTTCAGGAAGCGCGGAATATCATTCATGGACAGTACAGTCTCTTGAAGCTGTTGGCAGACTGCATATCAACCTGTTAAATGAAGGTTATACATATTACGGCATTCTTGAAAATTTACTTCACCTTCCCAAATGAGTGAACCGACCGCACATGAGTAAATTCCTTGCTTTTGTGTAGTGACAGATATACAAAAGGAAACTACCTATAACATTTGACCAAAGCTTAGTTGAGTTAGAAGGATAATGGACCTGCAGTTGCAATTATAAGAAGCAACAACTAGTGTCTTATCCAGAAGAAACAAGTGGACATGAGTAAACATGTCCTTTAAATTCTAGTTTCATGTCTGTCAGGTCACTGTTATAGTGAGCAAAACGGTAGTTGCTACTTGACATCGTTGACCAGCATCAAGGCGACTGTTTAGAAAAGATGTAGAATTTTGAGCTTTCAGTGGCACAGTCACACTGAGGATAAAAGACTGATCTAGAGACCCATTACAGCTGGAAACTTGCAGCAAAACTGGGTGAGTTTCACAGACCAATGCTTTTAGATAAATTTAAAGGTCTTCAGCAGAAGAAGTCAGGTGGGGCTGAATTAACGAATTAAGACAAATTTTACCAATTTAAGAAAAGTGTCAGTCAATATGTGGTGGCTGATATCTTTTAAACTCGGTTGTTGACACTGGCCGTTTGGATACAGTTCTGAGCACTTTCTGCTGATTCCCTCCTGTGACACCATTTCCAATTTTATTTTTGTATGCACTACATTCTGTCCCCCTGCAGTGTTTATTACTTAAAAATATTGTATCTATTTTATATGGTCTACTTCATTAAAACAATTATCCAACAAAGGCTGGGATCAAAGGACCGGGGGGACGGCTCCCCATTCTCCCTTACAAATTATACCTCTGACTGTAGAGATGGTATAGGCTGGGCGAAGAGCAGTCCCTGGTTTTTGCCAAACATAGTGTTTGGAGTTGTAACAGTTAAATTCACCCGTCTCATTAGAAAGAAATCTTGTTACACTTACTCTGAGTACCTTAAATGTATTTCAAGAAGCTCCAAGCTGGCGCTAATCTGTACTGTATCAATGTATCTCTACATATCATGTAGATGTATTTGCCTGCAGGCCTCGTGTCCCTTCTGTCCCAGTCCTCAACCCCAGTGAAAAATTTGATGTTAAAGCAAAGCATTTTTCTGATATGTTGTATGATTACGAACTCCAGCACCAATTAGCCCTGACTTCTGCCTTAAGCTTTGATTTGCCTTGAGGCTAAAAGACCCTCTCACCTCGATGGTAACATGTAATATCTCGACAGCATTAGACCGAATTTCAAATGTAACCACGAATGTACATCACAATGTACCACTGTTAGATGAACCCGTCCCTAACCTGCAATCAACAAAGCGATGCAGCTAGGAAAAGGAGCTGGACCAAAGAGAATTAGACTAGGATTATCTGGACATTCAAGGATTTGCTTTTTTTTATTTAGTTTTTGTCTCTACTCTACTAGACCTCTGTTTTGGGTTAACAATATTACTTAAGCAGGATCTTATTCTGATGCTAATAATTGTGTCCTTATCTTGCTAAAATTGCATGTACATGACACACCACAACACAAAACAATTATAATAATCTAGTAGCTTCAACTGATGATGGCTTTTATTCTCTATATTGAATATCCTTAAGAATTAAAAAGAGATAGTTGCACACCACCTAGACATTGTTGTTGCACATGTGGCACTTTTGTACAAAATGAAACACCTGTGCTTTTATGTCCTTGATGAGATCCCAATAAGTCTTATTTCCAAGTATTTTACAGGAGAGTTTTATTTATAGTCATACTTACCTCAAGATGTTAAAGTGACCGTGTTGTACGGGGAATATTGTTTGGATCTTGAGTGATCATTTAAATTTACTTTCCATATTTGCGTTGTTCTTTTAAAGTAAAACTAGTTAATGACCTTATCAGAAATACTTAACACACAGCAAAACCTTATATCTTCAGTGACAGGATCCTCTAGCCAGGGGTCCTGCTCATGCCAGCTCTGCATTACGCTCCTCTGTTGCTCAGTGAGTTCTTGCTTGGCTAACATCTTTAACAGCGCCGCCAGGAGTGAGCAGCACCATAGGAGTTCCTGTAGCGTGTCACAGGTGGTGTCTCCCCATCACTCTCCTGAACTCCTGAACTCCTTTCTCCTCTCCTTCTCACTTACTGCCCCCTTTGTCTCATTTTGACCATTTTCTGGTATCTCTCACTGAGATCGTTTGAAAGGGAAGAAACATATTTCTATCACACTGCTCTGCAATAAAAGCAATGGGTTCCTGTAACAATACATTACTGTGAATATATCTTGCGTGACATGAGAAACATGACCTTGCTCAGGTGATTTTAGTGCAAGGGAGGTTGCTATGGCCATTGGAAGCACTATTGGAGACTAGGGAAACAGAGCAATAAAGGAAAGCATACAGGATTTTGTTTGTCAAAGTCAGGGAATTTCTTGAATGGGCCATGGTCAATTTTAATGGGGCTATAACAGGCTCCTGATAGTCCCACCCCATCACGGCCTTTGTATGCTGTGATACTAGGTTCACATACTGATTTCAACCTCCAAAGGCCCGTAGCAGTTAAGATATAATAATTGCATTTCAATGGATGTTAGTAGCTGGTGTCCATCATCAGTTACTGCTAGGACTTTATACCACAATATTCTGTATACCCTTTGCATTGTGCATCAAATCATGTCATAAAAAATCCAACCACATTTATTCTCTCTCTGCCACCTTGGTCAATCTCATACCTACACATTTAATGTGATGTTTACATGGATGTGCATTTCAATGTTTCAAAACACTTGAAGTTAAGTATATAATTCACTACATCTTGCTGGAATCACTGCTCACTTCGACACATGTATAAAAGAAAAAAATGAATAGTACAATTCCTCTTTCCATTTAAATGTTTACTTTGTCGTGTTGAGGATTGCGTTTTAATTGAATGTAGCTTAATAACATTTTATATTCTATAGGCTGGGGATACATGATAAAACAATATTCATATTGTGAGAAAAAAATATATTTTTCTTTCTCAGTTTTTGGAAGGAGTGTGGATTCACAGTGATACCTCCAGGGAGAAATGCCAGTTGTCTATCTAATTGGCAATGGTACTTTGTCTATGCAGATGGAGACTCACTTTGACAAGTGACGCATGACAGTTGCCACATGAAACATTATTAATCCAAAATATTTGTTCCTATCGGGCCACTCACTTCCATAAACTTGCTACAGGGAGAGTGTACATATCTGAAGATCAAATAATATGTTTAAATTGTATTTTTGTCAAAACAAAGTAATTTATTCATTGAGCTAGTTTGTCGATTAGACCCTTTATGGAAAATAATACATGTATCACAGACTCACTGATACAATGTCCTCTGTACACTGATATAATGGATCATCTTCAGCCTCAAATTGTTTATAAAACACACACAAACACACAGGTGAAAACAATAAGATAATGCAGCACAATTGAAAAAAGTGTAGAATCCTCCCGGCTTGAAGGTACCCGTCACCCAATTTAACCCACTCTTAGACATTTTTGTGTTGGCAGCAATGCCAATATATGTATTTGGTTGGTAGATCATGTTGAGCCTGTCATTTCAAAAGTAGCTCACAAGCCTATAAATTGTGGGCACCCCTGACCTAGATCTAAAAACAAGAGTTTACTAAGTGGGATTGTGATTTTGTGATCAATTTTGAATTCGTGACCATTTAAGTGGACACAAAAGCAGATGGGACAGCCCTGGGATACAACAAAGAATAACGTTTGACTTGAACCAACACCACCACGTTCATCATCGTGTCTCATGCCAGCACATGTAGTCTCTGAGATGTCTTAATTGTCCTCTCTTACCTCAAGCAGGGGGGATAAGGTACATTTGGGAAAAATTCTGAAACAAAATTCTGACATAACACAGAATCTGCAAACAAATAAGTTTACTAACGTGTATTAAGCAAAGTGTCTTCAAAGGAATACCCATCAGTAAGGATAAATCACCATATACTCCAACCAGTCTCCATCTTATCTAGCATCTCAGGTGGAGTACGAGAGTAGGCCTCTGTTGAGTAACAGCCAACATGCAAACAAAAAATGTCCGAAATTTGGTCGAAAGAGGAAGAAACCCTTGTCCCTCAAAAACACCAACCCCTGTCAACACAGTTAGCACAGTGACACTAATATAGGCAGTGTCTAACAAATTGCTCAGTCAATGCTTTTGCACTGACAGTTTTATTTGGTTTTGGCTCACATCACAACCATCATTGATATATTAACAGGGATCTTGGGAAGAGTTCCCCATTAAATAGTGAGACCTTTGTGAGAATTTAATCCAAGGGGAAACCCTTGACTTGTAAGAGGTAAATAGACAGTCGGTACCTTACGATAGTTGACCTCCAAGGAAATGTCAATCCTTACCTTACATTGCAGATCCCCAGCCTGGCTCGACAGCTTCCTCTTCCACAGCCAGTTTCTAGACTTTAAGACCACTAAAACCTTTTTACAGTACACTTTTGCAATTCACCCATTCACACACACATTCATATCTATGTGCAGCATTGTTTCTATCATAAGTCATTCATACAATACCAGCACAGCCGTCAGGGGCAATTTGGGGGCAAGTGTCTTACTCAAGGACACTTTGGCATACAGAATGGGGAAACTGGGATCTACATGCTGACCATCTGGTTAGTGGACATCTGCCCTACCTCCTGAGTCCTGAGTAGTAAGGGGTTATAAAATTCCACTTTTGTTAGTAACCCTAACCCCTAACCCTAACCCTTTTCTGCACATTTCTAACCATGCACACTAAGCATGAACTCACTCAAAAGAAGATAAAGTCATGGTCACTTAGAAACAGGAGACAAAACAGGTTGAGCCACCAAAGGCTAGTGTAGTTAAGGCTGAAGTTATCCTCTCACCTCCTCTGAGAACATCAATGCCTTGTTGAGGAAATGCTTCATGAGGAGTCTGCTGACGTTGATATATCGACTCACTTGAAATATCAATCAGGCTGACATCCCTGTTCAAAAGGCTTTTGCAACACTGTACAGGGAAGTTAAGGTGTATATCCAGGAGCTGAAAGCATAAGGTTAGACATTCAGTTAGGTCCTATGCTGTGAGACTATGGCATCTATTTTTAACTCAACGGAGCCCAAAAGTTTAAGACCACAGCCTTTAAAAGCCAAAATCTGTGCAAAAATTTGGATTCCATGTCATTTCCTGTCAAGTATTCACACTGTGAAGATCTCTTGATGGCAAAGGCAAAAAAGCTCACCGTCTTTGAACGTGGTAGGATTGTTGAACTGCATAAACAAGGCCTCTCACAACGTGCCATCGCTGCTGAGGTTGGATGCAGTAAGACAGTCATTTTGCATTTCTTTTAAGATCCTCAGGGTTATGGAACAAAAAAAATCAAGTGGTAGACCCAAAAAAATCTCACCGGCGCTGAGCCGGAGGATCCGAATGGCTGTCCGTCAAGACACGGGACGATCCTTGTCCAAAATTAAGGCCATTACTGGTGCTGACTGCAGCCCGATAACCATCAGACGGCATCTGCAAAGGAAGGGCTTCAAAAACAAGAAACGTCTTCAAAGCTTCCCCCATTGGGTGCCGTAGCTGAGGTGATCCGTGAGAAGGAACCGACCGCTGTACCCGGTCCCCTCCAACCGGTCCCCACCTTCCGCACCGCTGACTGAGGAAACCCCCCGCACCGGTGACGCCGTGAGGCGCCACGGACGAGGACCTCCACCCCCAAAAAAACATACAGGCGTGCTGCACACCGAGCCTCCGGCGGCGTGGAGAGGAGGGCGGCGGGGCGACTGCTCCCCCAGCCGCAGCACGTGCCCAGCGGCTTAACCACAAAAACCAAAATAGTAATGCACAGTGACTTGGACAAGTAACTTTTATCTGATTACTGGTTTGGAAATAGTAACGCGTTAGATTACTCATTACTGAAAAAGGGGTCTGATTAGAGTAACGCGTTACTAAGTAATGCGTTACCGGCATCACTGGTCTGGATCCACTTTAGCATGTCTAATACATCAACAGCCCTCCAAAGAAGCAAAGAGGAAATGCTCAACAAGCTCAGCGATGAGTGTTGCATTTTTTGAGGAGCATGTTGAAGTGTTCTGCCATACACTCTGTTGTGTTTGCAAACACAGAGGCACTTAGAGTTTGTTAATGCTTTGTCATGTTACTGTTGCTATGATCCGTCACCAGCAGTTGTCTCTGTGGGACTGTGCAGAGAAAAGAGGCCTGCAGGTAGTTGAGTAAGACGTAGTGTAACAGGTTTAATGTGAGAAGATGAGATGCTATTTGTGGTTGTAGTTGCTAAATTAACTTCTCAGCAGTTTGTAACTTCCTGTGCTAACTAAACAATGTAACAAATTGGCGATTAGGATATCCGCTTGAGTATCGAGCCACCGCCCTTTTTTTATCATGTTGTTTTGCCAGTACTGGAGACACCTTTCCAGATTTATGATGTTGTGCACTTCTACCACACTGCTGGGGCCCTTATAGACCAAAACCAAACCTTTCCTTCAATCTGTTGCTAACCAGTTAGGTGATAATTTGCACAGGAATGTTTTATAACACATTTTTGGGGGAGAATATAATCATATTTGGTGGACGCTTGTACACTTCACACACACAGAGTATGGTACTGAAAAATACACATGCATGACGTGTATATACTCAGATAGTTGTATTTTGCTTCGACTGTTAAGAAAAATTGCATGCAACCTGGAAGACCAACCAAGAGCTCTGCGTCCCCATAGCTACCGGTCTTCATGTATGTGTGTGTGTGTTTCCTCTGAAAGGAACACACCATCATTTGAAAAATTGCTGTAATTTGTTGTGTTAAGAATTTGAGACTTGGATTTGGTGCTTTTTTTCAACTCCACAAATAAACACTAGACATACCTTATTGCCTTTACAAAGAGTTGTTGGGTGTCTCTGGCAGATTGGTTGCAGCTTTCAGGGAAGTGAGTTATTAAGATGTATGTGACAGAGGCTGCACCATGGGAGAAGGTCTTCACCATGGAACTCACTTCAAAATGTGAATAATTAGGATGGATTTCTGCCTTGAGGGAAAAACCAGAAGCAGCATCCTGGAAGCACATTAGCAGGGTGTCGAGCAGCCTTCTGACAAAAACAAATGGCCACTGTATGCCACAGGAGACACAGAGGAGCTCTTTCATTGTTTCTGTTGAGAGCCAAAAATGCTTTTCACTCGGTTGTACCAAGTCTCCTTTAATGTGCCCACATAACTTGCACCCCCTGTGCAGACAGATTTTTTTAAGGCACTGAAAATAACACACAGGCAGATATTCTGAAAATGTTATATATATAGACATTGTTACAACATATTAAGATTGACATTTGGACTTCATGCTAGTAGCACTTCTCTTAATCACTTATATCTGTGAGTCATCCAAGGCAGGTGGTTCTGTACCAGAAACTGTATTTTTTATTTATTTAGTAGTCAATTTGTGTCTGTATTTTCTCAGAGAATGTGCACGTTTTATTTGCATAAATTTACAACTCACAGATGTTTTACTTTACTGGTAAATTCTGAATGATGTCCATTCAGTCAAAGAAAAAAGAGTTTTGAATATATGAGGCGCAGCATTTATTGATATCCTCAATAACCCCTAAAGCAAACATTAGTGAATTGTATATTATCTTTTTTCAAAGGAGATCATTCATCTTTCCTGTGATGGAAATCTGAAAATGCAAAAGGCTGGAAAACCAAATTTGTCTTTGTATATTTTAATAGGGGCTTTCGGCAGAAAGGATCAACACAGAGTCACAGGGATCTCAGAGTGTTGATGGAGAACAGTCAAATACAAGGATCTTATATAAGAGAACTGAGGCTGTTTGTCTGAGCCAGTTCAGACTGGTTCTGTAGGCACAGTTTGAGACAGGAATTAAGACACAGGGAATTGATTTACATATGTTTCCTTTGAAGATAAAGCACTGACAAAAATAAAGTTCTTGGACAGTCAATAAGTAATATAAAGTTCATACAGGATTCAGGTCATACAAGTCTCAGACAGGTATACCAAATGTAACTTTTCAACTACAAAATAGTTTTCCACTACATTCCAAACTCCTTTAAGAATTAGGGAGGAAGCCCTAGGGATAGTTCTAGATGAAAGCCCCTGGTTAAACACATTAAGAACACATTTTCTATTTCCGAGTAATACAATTAAAGAAATATACTTTTAGTTTTTATATAAAAATATTCTCACAAAAACATGCATACAATTTTCAAAGAAAATGCACCAAACTGTCTGGTTTGTTGCTCAACCCGCTAACTCTAGCTTGCAGCATTAGCTCGCTAGCGTAAGCCACCCTCTCGGTATTTTCTGTCGTAATCCCATTCAACGCCATCTAGCGTATCGTTTCTGACATAGAGGAACCACAACAAATCGCGGGAGTTGTTTTTTTCCAGAGTTTTTGGGACGGTAGATATGCCAGATACCCAAATTAACATGTAGAAGCACTACAAAAGTGGAATTTTCATAATATGTCCTTCTTTAAGTTCGGTGAACTTCTGTGACCATCCCAGTTACCCAGTGTGAACCCAGAACAACTCCTTTGAGGATATGGTAGAACAAGAGATTTTAAGCCTAAATGTTGAGCAAACATATGTTGTGGAATCCCTGCCACAAAGAACTAAGGTTGTTTTGAGAGCAAATGTGGGCTTGTATTAGAATTAAACTTCCTGTTGTCTGAGTGTACAGAAAAAAACTTGATTGCATTCTGTCTATTCCCTTTTGTCAACTATCAGCTGTTTGTTTAATAATTCTGTAAACATTCATTCTGTTTGGCTCATGCTTCCAGTTTTCTATGCAGTTTGGGTTCATATTACTTTGTCTTTGCCCGTGGGAATGTCATCCAAAGAATAATCACTTGGAACATGGTTTATGTTGGACGCAGCAATATCAGGGATGACAAGTCAAACACGAAACATTCACATGAATAAAACTCAAACTGATTCATTGCATTTTACAAGCTGTGCCCTTTAGTGTAGTCTCAGGGACATGTGTTTGTGTGTGTGTGTGTGTTGATATTGTTGTTGTTGTTCTGTATGTGTCTAAGGGATAGACGAAGAGAAGGAGGAAGGAAATGAGGGTGAATCATTGCGTCACTCTTACTATTCTCTGATGTAGAGGTCTCTTGAGGCATAGCCAGAGTTCAATGGACACAATTCATGCATACAGTTCATGAAGGTGCGTGTCTGTGTGTGTGTGTACTCTTGTACAGCTATCTATGTGAGGACCAGTTTGAGCCTACAATAAACGGAGTGAGGACCTTTTGGCCAGTCTCACTTTGTGACCCACCTTTAATGGACTGTTTGGGGGTTAAAAATTGGTTTTAGGGTTAGAAAAACAAACTATGGATATATCTGATAAAATGTATGCTCAGTGTATTCGGTGTTCATATACATTTCCAAATAAAAAAATTATCAAAAAACAGAATTTGGTTAGGTAATATTTAGGGTTAGGCATTTAGTTTGGATCGGGGGTTAGGGTAATGGGCTAGTGAATGCCAATGAGTGTCCTCACTAAGATAGAAGTACAAACGTGTTTGTGTCTGTGAGCCTGGCCAAGAGGACAATTACCACACAGAGGAATAAAGCAAATGATGTGAAAGAGGCGATGAGACACCTTCACAGACTGAAATTAAAGAAGGTAAATAATGAATTACAATGAGGTTTTCTAGTTAAATGCACATGGCAGACTGCTTTTAACTTCCCTGTTCGGCAAAATAAGACATTAAAGAGTACGTATCAGAGAGTCTCAAACCCAATTCACCTCTGTTTTTGTGGATAGAACATAAACCCATTACATCTCCCATACACTCATTACGTCTGTGGCGCTAAAAGAGTAAGATTTCAGTTGCACTTTTCGGAACTGTGAATTATAAACAATAAGGCATTATGGCAATCTGTCTGTATGATAAAGAGAGAAAATAGAACATATTGGCTTTTGGCATCTAATTTGGTGCCTAATGGAGGGTTCATTTGAATGAAGCAGTGTAAAGTCAGTTTATCTTAGACATTAAAGTGAAGTGAGATTTCAGAACTGTTTCTGTTGCCAATCTAATGATCTGAACTTTAAGAAAAGAGTTTCTCTTTAAGAGCAAATTTTTGAAACCAAACAATAATAATTTTTTTTAAATCCCCAAAATACTTTTGACATGCTTTTGACAGGCAGGTGTCAGTTTTTCACACATGCTGAACAAATTAGCTTTCCGGTACTGATCAGAAAGTGGTCCTTCTTAGGGAGTGACTCCTATGGGATGGGACACGTCACGTGTCTATGTACAGTAAGTATCATGCGGGCCTGGGCTACTATCCATTCTGGGCTTGTAGGAGCCTAGACTGGATAAATTAAATACCCTTTGAGTTTTTATGAAACTGAAGGTTACCACAGGTCATCTTTGATGTTTGGAAGGGGAGGATGAGGAGAGGGGTATTCAGCTGCCATATGCAACTTCACCATTTAACGTCCCTAAATGATACACACTGGAACTGAAATATATATAAATGATTCTGTAAAGCTAGAGAAGTAAGATAGGTCTCGTAATGTTGAAGGTGCAACTGAAAATGAAATTAAAATCACAGTTCACAAATTTCACATATCTCTGCAATGCAAAATCAATTGCCATTTGTCTACATGATCTTGGAGGTTGTATTTTACACAAGTGTACTTGTTGCTACATTCTTATTGGAGTATAAATCACATTAAGAATGTGAACAAACTATACAATAACACATTTTCACGAGGAAAAAAGAGACATGAGTTTTTACATATTTCTGAATCATTCACTTAAGATTATATTTTTATTTATTTATTAACACATAAAAAAACGAATAAGCACAAGGGACAATACTGACTATAGGATAAGACGTCACAAAGTTGGTGACGTATTAAAAATAAATAGATGTAGGTCAGAGAGACAGAATCCTAACTATGAGCTGTCATGCTCTCTCCCGCAAGTGACGTGTATCTGAGCTCCACCCCTGCGCAGCACGATGACGTCAGCCGCGGCCAGCTCTCCTCTGGGCAAGTGGGAAACGTAGTTCCTTTACTCTTATTCTACAGCAAGCGTTCGCCTTAGACACTACAATTCCCAGGACTCCTAGTAATCACGTCACCAGTGTTGACATCCGCCGGCAGGCCCGTTCACAGCGCATGCTCCAGGCTGCTCCGGTGAGTTCAGCCATATAGTTCAGCCTTATGTACTTTTATCAACTCCAAACTGTCAAACCTGGTTTTATATCGACAGACCCTCACGGTGCTAATGCTAACACGGAAGTAGCATTACGGTTGACACGCTTACATCCGCTAACATCCACGTCAGTGCTCATCTTTACTCTCGTTGTCTTTAAAAGTGAGTAAAAGTGGCGTCAATTTACTGTACGCCGTATTCACCAATTCGTTTTTAACCCCAGTTAGTCCCCGACACAGGTAACGCTGCCTCCTCATAGACACAGATCACGTTCACAGGACGGACGTGCTCTCAGGTGTGTCAATCTGGCTCATTATCCGGCCGTATATATCCTAAGACTCCAACAACGTGTCACCATTATAAGGGAATGTGCTACTTCACTTGCGTAACTGTCATTTTGAAAGATAACTTAAAAACCACAGCTTTTTGTCTGGACCTTGGCGTGCAGATAGACACGCGCAGTAGCGACTCGGCTGTGCCTGTCAATAGAGACCTCCTGTGGGTAAAGCCATACGGTCTGTGCTGAAAGTCCATTTGACCATTTGCGTGTCTGTGTTTGTCAGTTGCAGAGATTCAGTGGAGAGTGGATGAGAGCCCCGAGCATCATGTCTCCACCTCGGCTCACCGGTGCCCTGCGCTCCTTCTCCCATGTCAGCAAAAAGGAGCACCTCACTGAACAGCCCTACGATCTGAAGGTGAGGCCAAAGCAGTGAATACCTGGGATTTAGTATTGTCAGAATAGAACATAGAGATCCAAATATCCCCCTCAAAAGCTAAAACAGAATAACAGATTGACAGCAACCCTGTGTTTCTGAGTTATTATTCCTTTAATAACACCGAGTACATTTACCAGTGGAGAAACTGAAGAGTTACCACCATTGTCTAACTTTTTTCACATAGAAAGGACAATTTGAGAACATTCCTGTCAATGCCTTAGGCTGCTTTCAGACATGCACTGAACTCTGGCGAACCTCCTGACATTCTCTGGAGGGGCTTGATGTGTGAACCCAAATGTCTGAATAAGAGACGGATATTTTCCGGAGTTTCTCCAGCTTGCCCCCTAGTAAAAGTCATCAGAATGTCTGAAGGAGCACACTTGAGAACCCAGGTGGAGATCCTCCACATGATTCATTGTGAGTCAGTAGTTGTTATGTTGATGATGTTGTTTCAACAGACGCAAAAATGAAATGAAATAGAAAATATGAATTGATTGTAAAAGCGGCGCATACGTGTAGAAGGCCGAGACGAAGGGCTTTAGCAAAAAGTGGTAAGGGCTGACACCAATGTCGATGTGCCTAAAACAGAAATGTTATGTCCTGGTCTGCCTGCTGCGCCAGCCTTAACCTCAATGCTACGGTGAAAGAGCGGGTCCAATTATCTGGACATCCTTCCAGAGCTCATGTCGGAAAATGGCTGTAAAAACTAACTTTTGCTCTAGTCATAGGTCTGAAAAGCTGATTTACTGGGCCCTTCAAACCCTGATCAATGTCAAGTACAGTGAAAGGTGGTGTTTATGGGATTCTGTCACAGTCAAATACTGTGTGTGTTTGTTTGTTTTCATGAAATTTAAGGAACATGTAACTCAGAACAATTGTGTGGTTCATTTATGTTAAGTCTTTGAACAACAATGGGTCTTTAAACAGAGGAATATGACATATAGTTTCAGAACATGGATTCATTGTTTTGTCAGCAGGATGCATTCATCTTTGGTTTTGGAATTTTCTTTGAAAAATACTTGCATTATCCTACAAAATCTATTACTTCACTTTATGTTAAAAAACTTGGCTGAACTCAAAGTCAGTGTTTGGGTTGCCAACCCAGCAGACTAGAAGATCAAAGTAAAATATGTAATTAGGATTCTGCTCTCACAATTTGTTGGTGTAATAGACGGTATGTAAAGATAAACAATGTATCCCCACTTCCCCCCACCATCCAATAATATATCTCAAATATCCCGGATACAAACACTGCCATCTTGCCTAATTGGATCCGGACTCTGCGTAGTAGCAAAGTGGGGAATTGACCAGCCCATCCAATTCCCGTCAATCCATGCGCTGGACCTATCGTGAGTCATGACAGGTCATACCAGTTTCTTGTTGCATAAAATAACTAATTAAAACCAACTTCCCTGAACAATTATCACTTGAACCTATATCATTGAGAAGATTAGTAATACATTTATTTGACATAACACTTTCTATATATATTTAAACAGGCATTGATTTTTTATTTAGCAATGTCATGACATCATCACGACTTTAAAAGCGCCATTTTCTCAGGGTTAAGCCAAACCTATCCACAGAAGAAACCTTTGTATAAGTGTTTCATACGCTCCTTTAATGTTTCACAAATACTCTATCCTAACTATCCATCATGGAAAAAGTCAGTTGATTCAAGTCAGCATATTTCCCCCCTCACACCAAATATTCTACCAGAGTAAAAAATGTCTGAAGCTTTGACACTCACTGGAGGTTTCCCTTTTTGGCATCAACTTCAGCAGGCTGTTTTTCTACTCTGAGGAATGGGTAATGAGATTTTGCATGTTAGTTGTATTTCAGAAATATTTTATCTTTGATGATACAGCTTGCATAGCCTGTGGCTCTTATCAAATACTTCCATTGGATCGTTGGAATATCCAAAAACACAGATTGTAGAGGGTTGTTGGTGTGGTAATCAGAGGCTGCAGTATCAGTGTGTGTGGTTAGAGTCCACTGTGTGAGACTACATGCAGCTCTTTGGCCGAAAACACACTGCCTCAATGTCATGTTTACATGTATTTGATAGCTTGCTGGAAAACTGTGAAGTTGTATGTGACACTTGTCCTAGCATAACTTTTTATGCTACAGGATGATTAATGATGTGTTTATAGTGAAATAAACAACAGACTGAATTCTCTTTGACTTTAATAGCCCCAAGCGGAGGTATTAACCCTAGCTCACACTACTCATACCTAGGAGTTATTGTTGGTAGTAAGAAATTATTTAGGTGTGACATGAGTGTGTTTCAGACCGGCGGCACAAGTCAAGGGCATGGAAGCATCCCTCATGTTACATATTAATAACACATCATTACTGCTTATGTATAACATTCCTCTTGTTGGCTAATAAGATATACCAGACACCTCATCACACCATGTCTAGTAAAACAACGTAAACAAAATTATAGTAAACGTGACAATTCTAGAAACATAATTAGTTGCAGGGATCATGAAACGAGACTCAGCCCACCTATTTTGTGATTTAAATTTTTCTTGGAATTATGGTGGCATGATGACTTGATTCATATTATTTCCAAAGCAAAAGTTTCACATCTCTCTTAGCTGTCACAGTGTGGGACTTCCACACTAAAACTAAACACTGTGAGGGAAAATGTATCACTGAGCCTGACAAACATCTGCACTCTTCATTAAATACCATTAACACACTGAAATACATCAGCTGTCGTACCAAAGGTCAATTTACGTAACCTTACCCCGTTGTTTATCAAAAGTAGCCTCATATTAATGTGAAAAGCATTATGAAGAACAGGTACATGTATTGTTAATTACTAATTGATTAATCTTTTTTTTTTTTTTTAGCAGTTTTTTTTAATCACAATTATGAAGGTTATTTCTAAGGGTCATTATATTTAAATGAAAGTCTATGTGATGAGAAGCAAGAAAGGTCATGTTTCAATTTCTGGCTGGGCCAGGGTTTTCTGTGTGGTTTTTGCATGTTCTCCCGAGGGCTGTGGAGGTAACCACATTACCGCTGTCATATGAGGCCCACTGCTGGATTGAGCTCATTACAGTCATCAATTCTTTTCCTTTTTCTTTCTGGTGAAAGTTTCAGGAGTGCATATGCAGGGTTTTCCCAGCAGAAAATTAGGTGGGGGTTAATTCGGTTGTAGTGATCATTTTGTGATGATGATCAGTGTTGATATTGTAGCGTCATTTCAAACAAATCAAGGTTTAAACTGTACTGGATCTCCTTGTGTGTCTCCCTCTTTCCAACCACGGTAATAAGTTGCTTTATCACCGCAGTGAGAAAAGAGTATAGATAGATAGATAGATGAATTGTTGCACAGACCTTTTATCAGTGCTTGAAGTTGGTTTTATTCTTTGTTTTTTTGAAACATTAGCATTTTAGTTATTGAAATGAATCCATGTGAGGAGTCTCAGGTCCTGTGGGAACTGCTAACAGCTCTGAAACATGATAAGCAGCTCCAAACACATACTGCTTTTGTTTATGAAGTGGCAGAGAAAAATTCTATTAAGTTAACTTGGCTAACAGTAGTCTCATGCTCCTCTGGCTCTTTTTGTGTCTTTGTTTTTCTTAGAGGCAAATTCTTTATTTCTTAGAACCTTCGTAGAAAGAGACGATTTATTTGCGACTGCGTCTCTCGCTTATTTGGCAGATTGATACTGAGCAGCTAGGGAGAAATGTTTTCACTCCATCTCTTTTAGATGCTTTTCCTTCCCCATGGTAGATAGAGCATGATCTTTTATTGCACTCTTGGAATTTGTGGAGGCTGAGAGGTTGAAGATGCTGTGTTTATTAAACTTATTGGAGGCATTGTGTATTCTGCACAGCAAACAGAACTGTCCCTCTTCTTTGTTATAGACCGACCAACACAGACGTGTGTCCTCTGAATAAGATATGTCCCTTTAGGTGAGCCATACAATTGAGAAGCTGGACTCGGCTTTTCCTCTCAATTCTGGTTCCTAGATGTGTGGACAACATGCCTGGATCTGATTTGGACTTGTTTTACTGCATGCATGGTTCCACGTGTCTTGTCTGCTCAAAAAATCATCTCTAATTCGCCTATCAGAAATCTAAAACAAAATAATATGCTGCATCTGTGACTGACAATATTACACATTTTCATCAGAATAAATTCTGCATATATAAATTAATGAATGAGGATGCCAAATGGAAATATTCTTTACAGAAATTGAAATGATAATATTATTAAGGTATTTGCGTTTCTAGTTAATTCATTTAAATAGTTTTGATCAACTGATCAACAATTTTGTTCTTCAAGAAGCCTGTCAGTGAGTCTTGTTTTCCACTTCATTTTAATATAAAGTATGACATGAAAACACTGAGCGAAGTTGGGGAAAAGAATCACAGACATGAGTCAGTATTAGTTCCTCCTCCTGTCCTCTGTCTTCCTCCCTCTGCTGCAGCAGTGATTCATTGCCTGCAGGTACCACTGGTAGAGAGAAGAAAGCTGTTATGTCTCAAACAGAAGCAAAGGTTGCAAAAATTTGAGATTTATGGCAAACAAAGAAACACTTATGGTAACAGACATACAACTGTTGTTTAATGTTCTCCATAAGAAGTCTCCCAATAGGTAAACTGTGATAAATAGTGTTCCCTGCGCCTTGCATACAAGCTCTGCATGTCAATATATATGGCCAATCGGATGCAACCCGGTTAGTTTTTTCGTCAATCAAGAATTGTCAGAAGAAGAGAATAAGAAGGCAATACATTTACAAAACTGAATGTTTTTATATTGTAGTCGGTTTGAATACAATGCAGAAAAAACTTGTGAGCCTTTTATTTTTGGTAGCATTAAATAGTATTTGCTGCCATAATGCCTGATTACATGTGTATACGTTAGTCTTTGCATGATACAATGCCATGTTACTCAATTCATATGACAATGGATGATATTATAATACCATGTAGACAGTATTCAATGACAAATTCTATGATCATAGGTGCCATCTTTGTAACCGTGATAGCAATTATCCCTTGTATTTGCTGAAAGTAAGGTAATGCATGAAAAATCATGAAATCCAAATTCAAGCATCTGTTCCTTGAATTTAATTAGTTAATCCAGCCCAACATGTCTGAACCTGTAGGGAAATGTTTTGAGGAATACAAATCTCAAAATTCTCCAATGGGCAGGTTTCCAGTCAGAGGGAATACGAGTCAGCCAGTGGACTCGGTGTGTACTGTCCTTTGTGGCTCTGAAACAAAATAACCCAGATGACATTTTAACAGAAATTGCAGGAAGTGGTGTTTGAAGCACTTGAGCTTTTACCAGGCTGCACAGAGTTGAATGGGAGGAGACAGATGAGTTTTACTGTGGGAAATGAATGGCTGTGTGTTTTTGTAGTTTGGTGCTTTAGGTCTGCATGAGTAAATCACCTATTTAAAATGTATCCAACACTGGTACATACATAGAAATGTTGATTAATGCAGATTGGCCTGATGGATAATGAATAATCAACTTCTTGTGCGGTTATTCAACTTCATCAGAATATCTTAGACTCAATTTGGTTACCAGACACAGCCCAGAAAGCAGCTATTATTATACCTCCTTTCCAGGCCTAATGTGCAAGATGAACTACACTGTAATATTTTTACTGTGACTGGCCACACTGCTTCAAATCTTCTTTTTACAAAATATTCACACAATATTGGCAAACTATTGGAATACACTGTTCTTATCCAAGGCTATGTTGGTCCTTAGAAATACCAGAGATTATTAGAGCAGTGAGAGCTGCTGTTCTTTTTCTTGAAATGTAATTTTTCTTCTCTCCTTGTGGCTCGTTGTAGACCAAACGTCTGAAGCGACAGGAGCTGTTTGCCAGAGAGGGCCTGACTTGGCAGAAGATTGTCCATTTCTGCACAGAGCATCAGGACAAAGCTGAGCACCAAGCTGCCAGTCAGGAACTGAAGAGCTTCCTTCTGGCAGCCAAACAGATTGGTAATTAACTCCTTAGCCTCAAATCCATTGTCATTCCTTTCAATCTTTGTCCATGTGTTTGTGTTACATCGATGAAAACATAACAGAATGTCATCTATTTTTAGACTGCTTGTGTAGAAGTAGCTGCTGAAACTACGCTTTTATACTTTTGTCTTTAGTACAGTTGCAATCAGAAATTCAACCCCCTCACCTCAATAGACATTATAGTGATGTGGATGACAGATAATGACAATAAATGACAAAAAAACCTTATCAACCAACAAAAGATATTTATTGATGCGTATTTTAGTTATAATGACAACAGAAGTTGACTTAACTTTGAAGTTCAAATGAAAAATGTAACTCTTTCAACACATGTGCATGTGCAGTATTATTCAACCCCCCAGCTTCAGTACTTTGTGGCGCATCCTCTAGCTTTTATAACTTCTAAAAAATGTTTTCGGTAAGTGCGGACAAGCTTCTTACACCTCTCGATTGGAATCTTTGCCCATTTTTCAAGTGCAAAAGCCTCTAGATCAGTGATGTTTGATGGCTTCCATGCTGCAACTGCCTTCTTTAAATCCCACCAAAGATTTTCAATCAAATTTGAATCTGGTGACTGTGAATGCAACTCCAGGACGTTCCAGGATCTTTTTCTCAACCAAGCTTTGTTGGACTTGGAGATTTTGTTTTGGATCATTGTCTCGCTGGAAAGTCCAATGATCACCAAGGTTCAATTTGTCAACAGAAGGAATCACATTCCTCTTTTAAATGGCCTGGTATTTCTGTGAATCCATGATGCCATGTACACAATAAAGATTGCTAGTTCCTGCCGCAGAAAAACAGCCCAACATCATCTTTGACCAACCTCCATGCTGGACTATGGGGATGGTATTCTTCTGGTCATAAGCCTGTCCTTTCACACGCCAGACATAACGCTGGTCCATACGTCCAAACAGTTCCAGTTTGGTTTCATCAGTCCATAAAACTGTCACCCAAAACTCTGTAGGCTTATCCAAATTCCTCCTGGCATATTCTAGTCGACTTTTGATGTTGCTTGTGGTCAAGAGCTGAGAGCGTCTTGGAGCCGCCATTAAGTCCTTTATTATTCAGTGCATGTCTTATAGTTGCCACTGCAGCACTTGTACCAGCCTTCATCAGGTCATCCTGTAGGTGTCTTGCAGTCACACAGGGATTTATCTGAGTTGTTCTGACTAAGTTGCTGAGGGTCCTTGATGAAATGCTGGGCTTTCTTCCACAGCCAGGCATGTTTGAAGCTGCTCCATCAGTTGTAAACTTCCTTATAATGTTCCCAATTGTGTCTCTTGGAATATCATTTTTTGGGGAATTCTTCTTCTACCCAAGGCCTTTCAGGTGTGATGAAATAATCTCCTCTCTCAGCTTTTGTGTAAGCTCCTTTGTCTTTCCCATGATTACAACTCACCTTGAATACCTTCATGGGTGGGGTTTATATATGCATCACAGCTGAAGCAAATGAAGGATCAGTATAGAGTTCCCAAAGGCTTAATAATGTTTCAACTCAACTTTAGGACAAAAAAAACTATCAGACAGCTTTAAAAACAACAATATTATATAGGGGTTGAATAATTGTGACATGGCTATCTTAACAAAATATACTGCTACACACAAATACTACATCATGCATTTTCCGTGTTGATTTTCTTTATCACTCAACTCATAAAGAAGGCATCTGAAGCAGAATCTTGATCAAAGAACAAGATTCTGTCTACTTTAATTGATAAATTCTTAAAATCTTTGGGGGGTTGAATATTTCTGATTGCAACTGTATATCAGAATCAGGAATCAGTTATACAGTCAAGTTGAGAGGACAGTTGCCCATATCAAAGAAACGTTTGTTTTTATTTTTTATTCTACATTACATTACATTACATTACATTACATTTCATTTAGCTGACGCTTTTATCCAAAGCGACTTACAATAAGTGCATTCAAACCCGAGGGTACATACCAAGGACGACAAGAATCAAGAAAATACAATTTCTTCAAATAAAGCAAAACTACAAAGTGCTATAAGTAAGTGCCATTTAAGTGCTACTAAAGTGTTAGTTTCAAAAAGTTGTTAGTTTTTTTTTTTTTTTTTTTTTTATTCAAGGTAAAGTCGGAAGAGGTATGTTTTTAGTTTTCGGCGGAAGATGTGTAGACTTTCTGATGTCCGGATGTCAATGGGGAGCTCATTCCACCATTTAGGAGCCAGGACGGAAAACAGTCGTGTTTTTGATGATTGTTTAGCTCGCAGTGAGGGAGCAACGAGCTGATTGGCCCGAAGCAGAGCGGAGTGAACGGGGTGGGGTGTAACGTTTGACCATGTCCTGGATGTAACGTTTGACCATGTCCTGGATGTAGACTGGACCGGATCCGTTCACAGCATTACTCTAGCGGCATGTTTTCAAATATTTATTTTTTAAATTTCTCTAGAATTTGTGGGGAGAGCGTGGCCTAGGGGATAGAGCGGGTGCTCTGCAACAAGAAGGTTGCCGGTTCGAATCCCACTCTATCCCATCTGCATGTCTAAGTGTCCTTGGCAAGATACTGAACCCCTAGATGGCCCCTCATAAAATGATGAGTGTTCTAAAAATGTAAGTCGCTTTGGATAAAAGCGTCAGCTAAATGACATGCAATGTAATGTAATGTAATGTAGGTGTCTGACACATCTGCATCAGTCTTTGAAATTGATGCACAAAAGTTTCTGTTGAGCTAAGATCAGAATTGGAAATGAGGAAAGAAAATCGGAGGCAACCCTGGAAGTACTTTTTCCCTCAATGAAAACTGTCCAGGATCATCCTGATTTACTCAGACTTGAATTTGTTTTGATTTTAATGACTATGGGCTCACCTTTATTCTATTTTAAACCTGGATAATCAAACTAAAACTCTTGCAACCATTGCAACTACAGGTCAGCCATATAGTTTTCCTAATTTGAGTGAACTGTCTGACCCAAATGGTTCAACTGTTTAAGTGAAAACAAAAGCGTATGTTTAAGCTATTAAACTGTTTGGTGAGCAAAGCTATTTAATGGTACATCATTACCTACTGATTAAATGAACCGTCTCCCAGAAATTGTCTTCATACACAACAAAATTGCTTTCCCTGTTACATTGTGAAGGAACCATAATTGCTGGCTTGATTATGTTCAAAGGCAACCTCTTTTTCCTTATTTTTAATTTATTGTTTTTGAATAAATTAACAAGTACTTCTTTTGCAGCCAGTCACTAAGTGCTGATTGTGGTTCATGCACATTTGACACACCACAGAGCCGGGGTTTCCAAAGTCCTGTCTGTGGGAAGGTTTAGACAATAACACACCTTGATCAGGGTTCAGGAAAGATTTGTTTATTTTTATTAAAACAAACCACAATTCTCACATCTGTCAGAGTTTAAACATACATTCTGAATTTTTCTCAAGGTGGCCATGGAATATTATTTTCAAGAGGTCAAAATAATGTTTTGTGAGGCCATAACAACCACAAACCCCGACTTGATATTTTGCCCATCAATCAATGATGCTAACAATTCAAAATGTGTTAGTGGAGGAGTAGACTATAGTATAATTGTCCAATTAGAGGAAAAAATGTCATAGGGACATAGGGAGAACACATAAACTTTATTATCACAATAAAGTGTATAAATAGTTAAGGGGTTTGAATATTTTTCCCAAGCCACTTTCGACTTAAAATTGGAACAAATCAAAAGTTGGTTTCAGGTAGGAGAAGTCATTAGAAATGCAATGTAACAGTTGTAATGGGCTCCTGTAGAGTCTACTGCACGGACTGGATTTCCATGTAATTGGTCCAGGAACAATACAGAGATACATTTGTCTTTTTTTGATTCATGATCTCATTTGAAAATGCTGCCCAACAAATGATAATAACTGATTTAAAAAAACAGGTGTTTGATAGCAAGCCATACAACATACTGTTATCGTTTTGGAAAGTCTTCAAAGGGTAGCTGAAAATAACACGTCAATAATAATTTAAAAGTCTTTATTCAGGTTGCAATTTTATGTTTTCAGGACAGTATTTTTTTTCCTTGTCATTCATCAGTCAAGAGCAACAGCATTTTCTGTTGGGATGCTCCCCACTTTGTTGAATTTGCCCTCTGTCCATGTTAGTGGACCCAAATAAGAAGTTGCTGTTAAGCACACTCTGGAGAGGATGAAAGCAGCCATTCTGTTCTGCTATGTGCAGCAACGGGTCCATGGCAGTAGACCGATTTAATTGGTTGAAATCCTTTTCATCTGTTTTTGCTTCCCTCCGCCTCTCCACCCGTCTTCACTGTGTTCTCCCTATGTCCCTATGACATTTTTTCCTCTAATTGGACAATTATACTATAGTCTACTCCTTTTAGCTAAGGCTGGTTGTGGCTAAGCATGAACTGTTTGGATATTATTTAAATGAGGTGCAGGGAACTTCAACAGTGATTTCATGCTGTAGCCTTTAAAGCTCAGAAGAACAGCTGCTGGATTATTTTCCCAAGTTATGAATGGTACACTGCTCAGATTTAATGGCCATACACAAACTACTAATGATAAGAGCAAGGGGTGAAGGTGATTGGTGAGGCTGTAACAATCGTAAAAATCATCATCATTAAAATGATTTTGAATTTGTGAATTTGAGTTATCTCTATATATAGTGATGTTAGATTATAGAAGAGAAGTTCAGAAGGCTAGTACAATTTAATACTGATTAAAAAAAAATCCAGAGGAAAATTTAGAGGGTTGACCCCTGACACTTATCTTGGAATTTAGATACAGTACATATCATCATGGTTCTTGTTATCAAAGGTTATATTTTGTCCTGTGTTCGCTAAACTTGAGTCCAGTATTCGGGTAAAGGTAATTGCTGCCTTTTCACCATGAAATAAAAGGAATGACTCTTTCTTAAACCATTTTAGGATTTCACATCCTGTGTTTGGCTCAACACGAGACTGGAGCTTGTGTTTCCTTGTGCTCTATCGATTTGATGGAACAAAGCCTGAGCTACTGTAATTCCCACTTCACCTGTCTCAGCAAGTCATCTTTGGATTGTATACAACTGGTTTCAGCAAGATGACCCATGTCACACCCGTCCTGTATTCTTTATGTTGGCTTCCGATTTAATGGAGAATTCAGTTTGAGTTCTGATCCTAAATGGAGACCGCTCCATGTCCAGGAATTGAAGGGACATTAACGTTACCTTGAAACTTCTGGTAGATAGTCTGTGTTTATCCCTCCTGCCCGCTGTGGCAAATCCGAACCTTTTGGTGTATGTATAGGATAAGTGATCACTTATATGATAGAATGAGACATAAGACATGATCAAAAAACAGTTTTATGTTCAAGTCACTGAAGCTTTATTGGCAGACATGACTATAGCATTGTATAACAAACATATACACAATCAGACTAATAATTATTATATAATATTATTAACAGCAGCAATGGTAATAATTATTAGTGTAATTGAACAGGATATTAATAACAAAAAGAATGTGTGTGTGTAAAGTAAATTCATTTTTAAAATATTTGTTCTAATGTCATATTTTGAGCCCTCTGTCAAGAAGAATTACAATTTTACTCTCCAATGTTATTATTCTTATATTTAATTAAGCTTATTAATAGGTTTAAAAAAACATTTTCTCTAGTAAACACATTGGTTTGAAATTTTTGGGGTCTTAAATACACTTACTGAGGTCTTAAAAAGCATTCAATTTGAATTTAATAATGGTGCAAGAACCCTGTCTAAGCCTCCAGGCAGAACACCCTCTCCGATCTGAATTTTAGTTTTGTTGAAGCATGAAGTGCACACTTTGACTCTTTGGCTTTGACTCTCACAAGGGCAATCAATCACATTCAATAACATCTATATGACATCTTATTCCGCTGGTCGAGACAATGTAGTGTAAAAACCTTCTCCGGTCTAAAAGTTATTTCATTTAGAATATATCTTTTGCTCTCAACAACCATCTGGCGACCCCCAGAAAGTATCTCACCACCCCTGTGGGGGTTGGGACCCCCAGGTTGATGATCAATGATATAGTCATTAAGTCTGAAGTTTCTGTTAACGCATTTATTCAAACAGGCCATTGTTTAGTTTTCGACTGTCTGGTTTTCCAAGTGTTTGTTCAGGTTTTATTTTTTGGTTCTGATATTGTTTAATTATAAAAAAATATACTTTAGAGGCACACTTTGTGACTGTGCTCTGTGAAAGGTGCAATACTGGATACATTTTACATATTAAAGGTATTAAATTGGCTTTTTTTGTTTCACAGTTGGGGCTGATCACGGTCAGGAGGCTATTGAAAGTGCTGCTGTCTTTCTGTTTGAGACCTTCCACAACAAAGACCATGTGGGCACAGAGGAGACCCGGGCCATTAGACAGATGTTTGGCCCCTTTCCGTCAGCTGCAGCCGAATCATCCTGTGCCTCTGTGGCTCGGCTTGTGGCTTCACTTGGAAACTCCAGAGTTGAAGATTTTATTCAGACCCACACCTCCCATCACAACCCACAACGGGGCTCCGCTTTTGGACGCAACATTGTCTTCTCATTTGATTGCTACACATTGGACCCACTGGAGGGCCTGCCCTTCTCCTCTCCACATGAGGAGAACATTAACTTGGACTTTATCAACTTTCTAAACAACCAGCAGAGCGGGAGGAAGGCCACCAATGAGGAAGGGGTGTCCAGCTCAGGCAGATCTACTTGCCCTGGGGATGGAGCTACCCTAAGAATGGAGGTCGAGAAGTACCTGGACAGAGGCAACATGATCTCGTCCAGCCCAGAGGAGCTGTGTACATCCTTGTTTGAGATGCTGGCCTCCCAGAAGAGTGATGATGAGCTACAGAATGAGGTTTGTGTCATACAATATAGATACTGTATCATATTCGTTATTCTAGGGAATTGATTTAATACAGGTTGTATAATGTATTCAAAATCTTAATTCAGTTGATACCATTCTTCTTTGGATTGGGTTGGAAGAAGGCCAGTCTCCTTCATGGACATATTCTTTGGGTCAGTGTCGTGCTGAAAGAAGAGCCATCTCCCCATTCAATGTGCACGGCATGGTCAGTTAGGCAGTTAACATCTAGTCCTGCTCTGTGGCCCACATAAAGAGGCAAAGCATGGCGAGTTAATTTAGACATGGCAAGAGGAACATATCTAAGTGACTTTGGAGAATGTTCATCGTTGGGAAAGGGGTTGCAGAGCTTCATTTACAAAGAACGAAAATACAACTAATGATGAGGGTACAGGCATGGAGAGGCCAGCTGAGCCAGTCAGGAAGAAATAACTACTTAAACTACTTTAAACTGGCTGACACAGTACTTGTAGTTACAGTTCAAGAGAAAAAATGGTCTGTCCATTGCGGGCAAATTTAAATTTGTTTTCACTGGATTAACACAGATTAAGATTAAAAGTTTAAAGGTGAATAGCGATAGTCATCACAAACCCTGCAGCAGCGTTTCCGACTAAACACAGCAGTTTTAACAGCCCAGCATTATCTGATTTGTCCCACCGAAATTTAATTATGAATCAGACATTTTGTAAGTTTACTATTATATAAAATATTGTGTCCAAATCACACTAAATTTCAATGTACCTTATTTTCTCCTTTCTTTGAGAATTTGATTGTGGATTTGTGCATATTTTAAGGCTGCAAGCATGGGTGAAATTTCAACTTTGTGAAAATATAAATTAATCTTGATCTTGTGATATGTGTTTTAGGTGCCCTACTATGGACAGAGATTATTTCTGATTCCAAACTAAAACGCTCATCTGGATTAAGATTGTTTTTTTGAAATGAAAACATATTAGATTGGATTTATTCAATAGTTCAGTTTGTAAAAGTGAATTGCCTGCTGGGCTGGTATCCTGTGTTGCCCTATGTCCTGCGATGATTAACAAAACAAATTGCAATGGTACAATTGACAAAGGAAACGACCTGAGGGGGCTTCTCAGGTGATGTTTGGACTTTCTGTGTTGCAGTATTTAATTTAATACTGTGGTGCAACTATTGATTCTGCCACCTTGACCTTCAACAGCAGGCCTTTTGGGTTTGTCCCAGACGCTGGGTGTATATTGTCATGGCTGTTTGACAAAGTCGTCCTTGGCCTTTACCTCTAGAACTTTGTAGACATTACCAACGTTCTCCATGCCTTTGACCTTCATTGGTAATCATGACTCTTTTGAAATGTTGACAAGACAACATGTGACCAAAAGATCACATCAACCTTATATATGATTTCGTAGCAGCCTGAAGAATACAGACATATTTGTTCTTACTTTAGAAGACAAGTGCATCGTCAGTTCTAAACCGTTCTGTATTTAATGAGCTGTTTGCTTGATCTGTGTTGATGATCGTTGCAGCTTTCTCTCTGAAACTGAAGAAGTGATCTGAAGTAGCTTAGCTGCGGTGACAGCTATTCCCCTGTTTATTCAAAGTTTGGTGAATCTCAACTGGGTATCTCATCTCATCAAGGAGCCTGAAGTGTGAAAGCGATGGTGACATCACTTAGGTTGATGAGTCCCAGCCACTGCTGGTACAGATAATTGGTTGCCTGTTTATTCAAAGTTTATTAATATTGAACACACAGCATATTCGCACCAATTTCTTACACAGAAATTAAGTTTTGATGATTTTTAACATTTTTATTTGATCTTTTTATCAACCATCTGTGTTGTTTGAATTAATGATAAGTGGCCCTGATTATCAGAATGGACTGATATGTTCATTATGACGTGACAGCAGTTAGCATTACCGGTGTTGTTTTAGGTTTGTGGTAATGGTTAATTTGACCTTTTTCATTTCTATTATACTTTTAGCTGGCTTCGCAAGTTCTAGAAAGTAATTCAGAAAGAAGGACAGATACCAGTAACATGTTGACTTTTCTTTGACATGTACATATGCTCAAAAATGATGCTCCAATATTAGTCAAATTACTGCTATAGAGAAATTTCACTGGAAACCTCAGGTTGCATTGACCTGCTGATGACCACAACGCCAATAGTCAAGGCTACCCCTTCTGTTTTGATCGTCCTTCACATTTTCCTGTGCAAAGCAAAGAAAACTGAGAGAAAGGGAATATAACATAAAGGTCAGGATAACATGCTCACTGCTCTCTGTTGTGTCTCATCGTGTTGAAACTTGCAGCCGTTAATATTTCATCCTTTACATTTAGTTATGAATCAAGAAAGGTCTCCCTGCATTCTCCCTCGCTTTCATTCTCTGTCTCCTTTATATGCCGAGGCTTTTCTTTGTTCATGTAGCTCCTCATAGCCCCCCCCCCCCACACACATTTCATCATGTGCTTCGCCACAGAGGCAGAATTGAACTTCAGCCGGTTACAGTTGGTTCCAATGTTCCTCACGTAGTTGACATTTGGAAGTGAACTCTCCCACTGACATCTTTAGATGTAGAAGGACCTGTGTGTGTATGCGTGAGTGCACCTGCAGACTCTCTATGCATCTACCTCTCTGTGACTCCAAAGTCAACACTAAAGTTTAAAGGCTCTACACACTGTGCCATTAAACAGACTATGGAGGGAACCTGTTCTTTATTATTTCTCATTGGTAACCCTGATTGCTGACATTTTGTGGCAGTTGCTTAGCACCAGAATCCTGAAGGTATAGTTTAGTTGCAGTTTTGTAATACAATGTATTGGCAAGGCAGCTCTCGTGGTTGTGATTAGGAGCCTATTGGAGCAGGATTCCCTTCACTAAGCTACCACAATCAGATCTAAGTTCACACCTTAGTTACCTGACGTGCTGACGGAAGACAACTCAAGGACAAAAGGTGGTCCTGTGCACACCGCTAATAAGTGCTTTGAAAAGGTGTGTTTCAACAATCAACTGTTTCGCTGATATCAGATTAGTGTAGCTATTAAAACCTGTCATGATTTTAAACCACTATGCTCAAGATGAACCATATTCAGTGACTTCGAGTTCACACGTGTGTTTTATTAAGACTGCCAACTTTAATGAAGATTGGTCTTAACCCTGTTTTGCATTGAAGGTATCTTTGAACCATCATCATAAACATTAACTCTACCTTATCTTAACAGTCACTGATTTGATCTGTGTCAACAAAATTCAGTTCAGACAATCCTAATATATTGTAGCACTCCATAAAGAAGGTCAAGGAATTTAAATCATATTTAAAATAAGACGATTACTTTGCAGAGATACTCCACAGTTCATCGCAGTGTCTCATGAAAAGCCGACTAAGGTTTCTGCCCAGACTCCTGAAATATTTCGACATTCAGATTTAACAGTAGTCAGCTGTTTAATCAGCATCTTGTACCTGAAGACCTCTTAGTGAGGGAAGAAGAAGCCCATTTTTAATAATGAACGCACTGTTTGAAAAGGTTATTCATATATATATATGTATACTGTCAGAATGTGGATCCCTTAAGTATTTATAGTCTTCCAGGTTAATGTGCAGTATTTTTTACACCTGAAATAAAATATGTTCATCTCAAATAGTTCTGTTCATAAACTTAGGCCAAAAAATGTTGGAAGGAAATCAGTTTTTAGTCTGTATATTTTGTAGCACTCTTTGTGTGGCTCTGTTTATTAGCATATCATGAATCTAACAGCGCAAAATTACTGCCTGAATATATTCCCAAATTGGAGTTCACGTTGAATTGGTCTCAGAGGTGCAGTCCTCCCTATGTTTGACACATGTCCAATAATGAGTTGGTTCAAATTCGCCGGAGAAAAAGCTGAATCTATTATCAGCGATAAAGGAGCAGAGAACAGATACACTTCCAGAGATTTCACACAGCTGCTGCTCCACAATGAGACTGAACGGGATCCATCTGAAGGAGAAACTCTGCCTCTCAAACACAACAGAACTCACAGCTAATAGTCAACTCCAGGGACAGAATTCATGAGAGTAAAAAAATATACATGTATTGCTTTGAGTAGGAGCAGGTGTACCCCCCACCACCACCTCCCACTCGTTCCTACATCACCCACAACTCTAATAAAACGGCGACATTCGCACAAACCGACACAAGTTTAGAAACCATATAGACAAGGCCTCAGAGGGAAACAAAGATAACCCCAACAAAGAAGATGGCTGACCTGACATCAAAGTACCTCTGTTGTTTTAGTTCCCCGCTGTGCTGACTGTTGCCTTCCCAAGGGAGGTCAGACTGAAAGAGCAAGCCATACCTGCATGCTGAAACCAATCCTGAAAGAGGGCGAAAATACAGCATTGTTTTACAGGCCTTCATGTCTTCAACTTTCCGATTAGAAACTAAGAACTTTATCATCTTTTCTATTCTGTCTCTCTGTGATATTGATGAATGACTGTGCAGCCCTGTCTCTGCTATGCTTTTATTTGTGTGCGGCTGCAGTTCACAGGAATTCTTGCTGTTGTTTTTCCATCACTTGCTAAGTGCCAGGTGGCTATATTTGGGAGGCTAAGTGGCAGAGCATATTCTGTACCAGGCGGATGGTAATTACCAGGTGCTCAGCCTTGGCAGTAGCAGCGTATTTTCGTGTGTTGGTTAGCCATAGGATGTGGACGCATGTTTGGATGAGTGTGCCGTGGTATGTAGATGCTGGAGATGACTGCATTGACTTATGGTCCCCCTTCCTCTCTCCTACTCCAGCTGTTCGAGCTGCTGGGACCAGATGGGCTGGAGATGATCTCCACCCTCCTCCAGCGAAGGATGGCCATCGTGGACTCCCTCCTCACTATCCCAGGCGAAAGGATTGGCTTCCCACCAGGTGAGACGGAACCATAGCAACCATGTCATCTCCGTGGTAACACAAATTCCACTCCTATCAACTACACAAAATAGTCATGATTTCCAGATATTCATTTACAGTCTAGACCACAAGTATTTGGACAATTGCACATTTTATTGTTGTTCAGTAAATATGCCTAAGTAAAAACAATGTCTAATAAAATAATGGACACAACTCTCAGCTTTAATTTGGTGGAAGATTCATTTAAAGATCTGTGTGAGTGTCAGAGAGAGAGAGAGAGCGAGAGAGAGTGCTTTAAACACATAATGCCCAAATCTGAATTGTGCCAATGGAATTGGACACTTCGCTGCTCCTGAGCATCTGTTTGTCGTTTAAACATTAATTATGCACAAAGAGCTCAGATCTGACCTGAGATTTGATTGTAACCATTAGACTGTGATGGAGTTGAGTGAGCATGATAATAAAAAAATCTATCGCAATATAAAATAGTAGTTGACATTGCTAGATTAAAAAAAAAAAAAAATGGTTATACACAGGAATGAAGTGGTAGCCAAGGGGCGGCAGTCTTGTGGAGAGTGCAAACCCATTCTTGATAGTACTCCCCAGGATGTTGGTGTACATGTTTCCTTAAATTAAAAAAAACAAAGGATTCACCACATAATGCAAATTTGTTGTCAGCATTAAAAACAGAAATGTCAGGTTACAGTTATAAAGAGCACACAAAAAGAAACCAGATAATTCCAGAACAAAGTTGAATGGACTGATGAGACAAATATCAACCTGTCAGGACGAAACAGGAAAGTGTAGAGAAAAAGGAACAGCTCAAGACCCAAAGCCACCACTTCATCTGTCAAATGTGTTTTTTTTATAATTTCCTCGGTCTACAGTGTAGGGCTGCCAATGGAACTGGCAAACTGGCTTGATTGATTGATGTATGCAGGAGCCTTCCTTTTGAGCCAACACTTCAAAACCCACAGGACGGCATTTTATCATCCATTGGGACAAACGGCTTCTATCCATATGGATAAAGCATCTCATGTTTTCAGGATGAAGAGCTAGACAATTTGCGAGGGTGGTTTGCCTGATCCAAGTCCGATTGAGCTGAAGTGCACTCAGTAACAATAAGGCTACTGGCAGAGAACCAATAACAAACAGCAGCTGGGGTACACTGCAGTGAAGCTGTATCAAAGAATCACCTGGAAAGCTCCTGGTGATACCTGTGTGTAGGAGTCATGGATGTGAGGATTTTTCACAAAACTCAAAACCTAAACAAAGCTTTGTCCTCCAAACTCTGTAAAGCTGATATTTATATCTGACAAGTATTATCCATTATATTATTTCAGATTGTGTCACTGTCCAAATACTGTCCAGACTGCACATAAACAAATGAATAATGCTGATACACTGAAGATGGACAGCAGTGGCTTCCTCTGTGTTCTTGCTTCTGACACCATAATTCATGCAACCGTGCACCATGAATTGTGTATGATGGACTCATGAAGAGAGATGTGTTTACCAGCTCCAATTATAATTTCAATGCTTTTTCTGCCACTCCGGGCTTCTTTTTATCTCACTGAGCATTTTGCATCATGCTTTTGGAGTCAGAACTCAGAAATAAATAGTTTCCATTTATAGACACTTGATCTAAATGCGGCTGATGAATATCTAAACTCTTTGAGATGACTTTGTAGATGACCCCGCCCAGCTTTATGCAAATTAGCGTTTCTTGCTTTTTTAGGAAGCATTGGTCAGATCAGCAGATGTGAATACTGAATACAGATACTGGCCATTGTGCATTGTGAAAATATGCATTTTCATATAATTTAGGACCAATATGATGCCGATATTATTATTATTACAATATTAATATAAACACTTATAATAGTTTTAATATTAATGTTTCTCATAGCACACTCAGACATTAGCAATAGGATATGTCTTGTAAGTAATCCATTATATGCTTGTGAGTGATTTATTTTTCTGGGCATCAAATAAATAATACCGGTTAAATTATATTGTAGGCACTTTAATTGGTATTTTACCATCTGACAACATAGCAGCTCTAGGATGTTTCTGTTCTGGTTAGACTTCTTGTACGATGCTCAGCACAGTGGCCATGAGTCAGCTGACTCGTCAATAGGCAAGCCTTTAATTACACTTGGACAAGAAAGACATGTCATTTTTTTCCGTTTTCTGTCAAGAAGGCACATTGCTTAATTTTGCAAGGTTGGGTCATAACTCATAATGAGGATGTGCAACAATTTACACCATGTGTCCTGCTGTACTACAAATCATGTTTAAATTCCCCTTAGGCATCTTTTCCTATTAAAGACTCGCTATTCTCCCTTCAGAAGACATGTCGGACAGAAAGCAGAAAACCGTTGGTGTAAATTGGAATACAGATCTTTTGATAAATTAACATTTAGAGATGCTTTCTATTTAATACACCCCAGCTGCCCATCACTGTCAGTATGCTGTAGGAGCTGTGTAACGCTCATGCTTTCTACATGCTACTGAAATGTCTCAATCCACTGAAAGGCTATTACCTAAAGATTGGCCCTTTACTTCAACCCACTTATTCATTATTTCTTTCACGTCCTTTATGCCATCTACCTGGAGCGATGAAGACCAGACTAATGCTTCCCTTGTGGGCAGGCTCTCTATTTTGGTTCCTGCTTCAAGACCTCTCATGAATAAGAGAAATAATCGAATCTCATCTCATCTCTCACCTCATTTTCGTCCGCTTATCCGGGGTCGGGTCGCGGGGGGAGCAGCTCAAGCAGGGGGCCCCAGACTTCCCTTTCCCGGGCCACATTGACAAACTCTGACGGGGGGATCCCGAGGCGTTCCCAGGCCAGTGTTGAGATATAATCTCTCCACCTAGTCCTGGGTCTTCCCCGAGGTCTCCTCCCCACTGGACGTGCCTGAAACACCTCCCAAGGAAGGCGCCCAGTGGGCATCCTTACCAGATGCCCGAACCACTTCAGCTGACTCCTTTCTAAGTAAAGGAGCAGCGGCTCTAATCCGAGTTCCTCACGGATGGCTGAGCTTCTCACCCTATCCCTAAGTGAGACGCCAGCCACCCTTCTGAGAAAACTCATCTCGGCCGCTTGTACCCGCGATCTCGTCCTTTCGGTCATCACCCAGCCCTCATGACCATAGGTGAGGATAGGAACGAAGATCGACCGGTAGATCTTTTCGTTACAACGGTGCGGTAAAGCGAACGCAATACCGCCCCCGCTGCTCCGATTCTCCGGCCAATCTCACGCTCCATAGTACCCTCACTCGCGAACAAGACCCCAAGGTACTTGAACTCCTTCACTTGGGCTAAGGACTTTTTCTCTATTAGTATGGAATACCACGCCATACTAATAGAGAAAAAGGCTGACATGTGCATGGTGTTGCTAAGGCCAAATAAGCTCAGGATCTTGTGTGGAATAGGTTTACACTGACTTTTGCTGTAGTTAAACTGGCACTCTGGGTGGCTTAAAGCTAAATTCATTGATTTTGTATGAGATTTTACTTTAGGAGGCTTGATAGTGAGTTGAACTAAAGCAGCCCTCATAGCACCGCCCTGCTATTTTTTTTTTATTTCACATGTCGTCTTCCTTCCTGAGCCAGCATTTTGTCTCGACCTGCTGTTCCCTCGGTCCTGAGGAGTTTGACTCCTCTTCTTGTTTTTCGCCTCCTTAGTGTGCAGAGTGAAGCAATAAGTAGGGGAATATATTGCTCGTAAGATAAGGTTGGATAATTTTTCCTTGCCGGAGCTGTTCTCTGATCCATATGCAAGGTAAGCATCAAGAAGCGGCTGAAGATTAGAGGAGAGAGCTCCTGCTTTGTCAGAATAATCCCAGCAACTATTTAAAGTCACACAGATTCATCCTGCAGTCATTTGAAATTCACAGGTCCTAAATATAGATTTTAAAACAGGGTTTGTGAAAATACATGCGCTGATCAGTACAGACGAGCAGCCATTCATTTATGGGATTAAATCACTGAAAGATGCATTATTTATAATATTAGACAGGGAAATAATTAGTGGAGCCAGAGATGTTGCTGTTACGTCAGCTCCAAGAAAACGACCAGTTATGCTGTGAATAATCCGATTTATTAAATCAGTAATTCATTATTTGTTGACCCCCAGTGGTACAGGGTTAACCCTAGCCCTAACCCACACAAACGCACAAACCGAGTCAATGTATGGCGAGCTAGAGGAGATGTCGGGGCGCTTGGTTTGATTTGATGCAAACTGTAAATAAATACCTTAACACTGAGTGGATTTAGTGGATTGTGCATTGGCTGCCCGGTGTCTGTCCAGACCTGGTGGTGCTGCGGCTGGGCTTTGCGCCTTCTCCCTCAGTTTGTGGAGCTGTCCATGGTATCTGTGTCCATAGCCAGGGACGGTTTATGGTTATTTATCGCAAGTCATATCGTCATCGCGATATTCAACAACGTTATCGCATATCGCATTTGTTCCTAATATCCTGCAGCCCTAGTTAGAAATGGCAGACAAATCACTATTATATTCTTAAACTCTCCAATAACCGATAAGCTCATTAGTTTAAACACTTTCAGAGTCCTTCCTTTCTTTTTTATGACGATGAGCAGTCTCATCATCTAGTCTGCTGGCTTTTATGGCCGCCTTCTGTTGACAGGGTTATATGTATGACTCAAGTAATTGACCTCCTGAAGTTAAATGCTGCTGTTTTTCACTCTTGCCATATAACTCAGTGGCAGGCTGTATCACAGAGCTGTTAATACAAAGCAGTAATGTTGGACAGGGTGAAGTTATTCTTTAAGTCTCGAATAGTTGAGTGCACCACCTTCTTGCTGAAAGCATGGAAGCTGTACAATAAGCTTTCTTGAATATACAACACCAATGACTAAAATGTTTGTGTGACTATTGCTGCTTTTAGACCTGCACTGAATAAACTCCTGTAATTATCGGGAGGGGCTGACTGTGAGCACACAAATTCCATAGTCAGGGGCTGTGGACATTATTTTAACTCAAAGTTTTTCTTGCTAGACCGCTAAAAAATCGGGATAATGTCCAAATGAGCCCGCGTGAAAATACAAAGTGGAGATTATCCGAAGGATTTACAGGATCCTTGCAAGTGTGCACGCTAACTATGTTTCTAACATTCAACTGAAAAAATATATATATACCATAAAGAATACAAATATCTCAGGATGGAAAAAGAAGAGCTATACACATTAAAGACCACAAAGACATTGACTTCCTGAAAGTTGAGTCCTTTATGCCTGAAAACTCCAGATTGGTCTGTTGTTGTAAACGCGTCTGACCAAAGAATATCCTGCTGCATTCTTGATATTTGATTGGCAACTCCAGAAAATGTCCAGACCTTTGTGTGGCAATTCTCTGAAAGTCAATCCTAAGATCGACTCATGTGTTTTCTATGTTACAGACCAACTTTACACAGATGCTTTTTCATTCTAATAGTGTTTTTGAGGAATTATCTGCATTTAGTTTTAAGTTTTTCTTGTCGATTACCTGAGTTTGTATGGTGCCCTATACAGAGTCTCTTTAGGTTTAGATATCCACTCCATCTTACATTATACTACAATACTCTGCATTTTGGCAATGTGAGATAACTCATATGTGGGTGGCACCAAATAAATTCCTTAGAAGTATAATATGATTTCATCTATTAACAAACTGGCAATGGTTTCTTAGCAGTGAGTAAGTAAGTTGATAAAAAAAAATAATCTTGTAAAATGAACAAAATCAGTAAGCGGTTCTGGGCTGATGTTCAATTTCAGCTGCTTGATGTTAGAAGAGAAATTACAGTTCAGACCGTCATGTGCTTCTGAATACACAGGGACCTGGATTTAAATCTGAACTCCCTCATTACCTTAATGTTCGAACCTGGCAAGATGACAGGTTTGATGGACTTGACACAACCGTACAAATGTATGTGTGTATTTAAAATACCGACTTTTATGTGAATCATTTTTTTTATATATATATATTTTGCCCCAAAGAAAACAAGGTTCAGCTTTAGTCACACCCCTAACTAAACCTGATTTCATTCCCATTGTGAAGAAGTTTTGATCAGTGTTGAATATTTCCCTTGCCAGACAGTGTATGAGATTAGTGTTGCCTTGACAACTGAGGGTGAAGTCAGAGGGGGTTAAAAAAGGCTGATTAAATTTTCCACTATTTGCATGCCATCAGGAAGAGTGGGATTTAGTGGGAATGCCTGTCTCTTGCTGATTAGCTTTTAAATTGCAGTTAGCAGCTTGGCACTGGCATGTTGATCAAAGTGGCTCCTCTTCACATTTATATGGATGATAGAGGCAGTGCTAAATGGAATGATGCTAAAAAGAGACACAGACCAAATGTTTTCATCTGCTGCTCGATAATTCAGGAGATCTTTGAATTGAAAATCTATTCTAATATAATGTATATAGTTGTGCTTACGCGTCTGTCATCTGTACGTTATAACCTTTACAATCCGGCTGTCTCTGACTGCAAACCTACATTTGATGGAAAGTAGTGCACTGCCCGTCAAGTCCGATGGAGTTGTCAGTGACATCATCATGGGGTTATTTCTCATTTCTGCCACAGTAAGCGATGAAGTGCAGTTTACAGTTTAAGATAAATGAACCCTGTTGAGTTCCCCTCAACCGTGCTTTCAAAAACAAACAATCCAGCCAAGTTTGATTATAAACTAATATTAGGTGTTAGGAATATATAGGTGATGTTTCCATGTACACTTTTCACATAACAACTTTACAACTTTACTTTCATTGTAAAAGTAACTCAACTTCAACATAACTTCTGTTTGTTTACTTAACTTTACTTTTGCATGTCTGGTGTTAGGAAATCCATTGTGAAAGTCCATATCACTTCTCTAATACCGCAAGGAGACAGACTGGGAGGTGAAGCCCTGTGGGGCGCTGACAGCTCCACCCTGAAAGAAATCGCCTCCCATTGAGTGTCTGTGTTTGTGTGTGCAAGTGCCTTTGAATGGCTCATTAGCTATATACCTGTTTCTGTTCAAGTGCGGTACAGTTGGTGTTGAGGGCTGTCTGCAGGAAACGTAACCTTAATCAGTTTCGTAGTCTTGATGGCAAATGGTTCTGTCATGCATTCAACAAGATGATGCCACGTTTCTCTGACTAGCATTTAGACCATTTTCCTGAACGTGATGATCGGAGCCTTTTCTCTGCTTCTCAAATGAAAGGTCCGCTCACAGTTGAGAGTCTGACAACCAATACAGAGAAGAACTCAGTGGACGCAGGAGGTGTCGCATCATCCTCAATGCTCAGCACACATGACAATAAGGCGCTCAGTTAAAGGTCTAACACACTTTGTGAATTTATGGATTCATGGATTTGTTATTCTTTAAACACTTACATTTTCTCCAAATCTGTATGAATTGTGTGTGAGAATAATAAAATGTAAATTATTAAACCACTGTAGGAGCAGACGGACAGAGATATTTCATTAGCATTTGATTTGTCTTTGTCATACAGCTGATTGAAGGCTAAATGTGTGCATTTGTACACTTTCTAGTCTTTTTAGTGTCATTTCTTCACCCTACAGAAAGTCAGTGTGTCACTGTAACGAATGTTCACAGTGCTGATGGTAAATAGCTACACAGGGAGACCACCAACGAGGCCATATGGCTCATCCCAAAAACATCAAACAGCCGTTATATAGATATAATGGCTGTTTAATGTTGTAACCTTTCAAATTAAAGGGTTATAGATGATTAATTGAGTTTTGTGTTAATGGAAGTATGAAGTTGATTTTTGCCATATTGCCTCCGCCACAGCATTAATATGAACACAATGAATAACCATCAGCTATACATTATTCCATGGTTAAATTTAAATCTCACTTTTTTTCCTTATGCATTGATGATTTATAAACCAAAAATTGAAATGGTCACTTCAGTTAAAATTTAGGGTTCATGTATTTAAAATGAATAAAACACTTAATTGATTATAAGTAATCAGTGCGATAGTGGTCAATTACTTAGATGGACTGGACTGAGGTCGAATGATTTCTGTGATTCAATGAGTTGCACAAAAGCTTGACACAGAATCGTTTCTACATAAATGCAGTTTAAATATTTCACTCTTAGTAATCAAGTAGACCACTTACTGTGTTCATTTCGATTCTTATCCAAGCATTAACGTGGGCTGAAGTGATCCTGAATGGTGACATGCTCGACTAATGAGTAAATAAATGTGAGGGAGCGCGTGAGACCAGCAAACAGATGCACACACACACTCAAGGTGATGGTCCTATTAACTCAGGGGTGAGGAGCCTTGTTTCAAATCAATCAAAAGGCCATTTCAATATTTATGACACCCTTTGTCGGACATACTGAATTATTGAACACATATATCATGTTTTGTACTTGTTTTGTACTTGTTGGTTGTTGTAATTTGAACTATTGCTTGCAGTTTTCATCTTTGCTGGTGTTTATTGTTTGTTCATATTTTACTTTTTCTCTACATACAGGCCTTTTTGATTTATAATCTGTAGATGTGCTATATATATGATGTTATATGATGTTATTTTACTTATGATGAGTCTTTCCTTCTATCAAATTCAGCAGTGATCACAAACAACAAAAAACTAGTTTAGCTTAATTTGTGTGTCTTACATTTCATAAAAGGCCCTGAGGCTAGAAATGTAGGATCTTGTGGTTATTGCAGTTCCATAGTTAAAGACTCCACTATATGTTGACTTTGAGGAATACTTTTTAGGAAATTTGACAATAAAAAAAAAAATTGGGTTGAAAAAGGATTTTGCCTGTTTACAAGACGATTTCATGCTATCTAGGCATAATCTTCAGTGATTGTGGAACCGTTTTCGTCAGTGGAAATGTGGATCCTGGTAATTTGGAGCCAGTTGCAGTTTGTGACACATAACAAGGCGTAATGGGTCCCAGAGAGAGGGAAAGTACAGGAACAGGAATTGTTTAGACATAAGAATTGCTGTATAGAGGGTGACAGAGTTAAAGGGTTGGGAGTTGGAGAGGTAATGGGAGGGAGGCTAAGAGTGACATGAAGGGAGGGGGGAGAATGAAAGGGAGGCAGTTGCGGCAGGTTTAGCTGCTAGGCAAGATAAAGAAGAAATCATTCAGTCAATCAGCCCGAGCCGTGGTACAATCATCAGATCTCATCTGTTTTCAAGAGCAATTCTGCCTTTTATTGAGCTGTTGTGCCTCAAACAGGGAGACCGCAATAGGGGACATTAACCCCTGCTCTGCCACGTGCACCTGACATCAGGGGGCTATCAAGATGACCGCAGATGTATGAATCAGTTTTTACTAACGCAGTCTGTCTTCGTGTTGTCTCAATGTCATCAGAAGTGTTCATCCAGAGATAAAAGCTGCTCACTTCAGAGGCTGAGGATGTTGAAGTTAAATCATCTATACTCATTACCTTTAAGTATGATTCATGGCAGGTGTCACAGGGAAAACAAAGAGATGATTAATTCAATTAAATTAGTAATTCATCAGGCTCTTGTGAATTATTTTGCCTGTATTATTCATAAACTACTTATTTACTTCTTGTGAATCTATTATTCCTGCACGTTAAGCGAGAAACAAAGGAAGTTACATGATTCTCACTCACATTTCTCATGACATTTGTACTTACGTGGTTAGGAATGTCAGATTGTGGATTTGTTGGAATGTTACAGAAACAGTCGCCCACCCACACTCCCCTCGTCCAGTGTCTGATAGTTGTGAGTTTTTCTGAAGTTGTCTTATAAGCAGTTCAGATTGAAAATGTATGATAAATACCGTTTTTTTGTTCGAATGTATGTCATAACTTCACCCATATACTTGTCACTCGCATATTGTTACAAGCGTACTCTATCATACACAGGACATCCTTTGTCATTGTAGTACTTTGTAGTCAGGTGCATTGATATTCATAGTATTCATATGAAAAATTGATATAATCTCACATACTCATACTTTTCAACCTTTCATTTACAAGATGCTTATGTTTGTATTTCTGCCAGATCCGAGCCAAAAAGGGGAAATGAAGCCTATCTACGGGTGCCAGGTGACCATCCAGTCGGAGCAGGAAAAACAGATGATGAAGGTTTACCGCAGGGAGGAGAAGAGAGAGAGGAAGAAAGGCAAAGGAACAGACGATGGCGACATCTCGGATCCTTTTATGACCTTCGACCCCAGAGAGATGAGAGCCCACCGGTATATCATCCCTCCACATTTTTCCTCTGTCCTTTTTTTCTCCTCCTTGTTCTCTGTGTGTGTCTGTCTGTCCGTCTCCACCTGTGGTTTCCGGTAGCCGCACAACAAAACCAGCAAGCTTCTGCATTTTTCATGACTACTTGGCTTTGGAAGAGTAAAAAACAAAATCTTAAGGATACTACAGCTTGCCACATCTCCTCTTGTGAAGGATTTTCCTAAACTTTAATTTCAGAGGATGAAAAAAAAGCAGTGATCTGTTTAATTAAAAACGTAGCATGGCCAAATCCAGCACAGTGTGCAGGAAAAGATTAGTAGAGAGGTAAGCCACTTTAGGAGGATACATAATGCTTCATATCTTTGCTTCTTCATCTGAATCATCCCTCAACTGCATTAGTAATTTTAAAAAAATCCCAGTGATTGCAGCAGTGACATTGGCTTCATTTTGGGCCCATCATAAACACGTTGAGGTAACACTGGTGGTTGTTTAAACTTTCTTTATCTCTCTTTTGAAATGCTCACGTCTTTCCTCTTTCCAGCTTTGTCTATGCATCATGTACCGTTGATTTACATTAACTATCCTATCTGAATATTTCCTGTCCTTTGTTTTCTTGCACAGGGAGCAGGCCCTTCTGACGGCACGACGTGAGCCTGTACTAGGCAGAGAAAGAGTGTACCAACGAATCAAGTATCCCAACGTCTACGACGTCCTCACGGAGGCCACAAATATGCCTGCATTTGTTGGAGGAGCCAGGGTAAGACTGGATTTTTAACTCATCTTATTGACCAGCGACAATAAGCTTGGCCTGCGTTCGTCCAATCTCGGTCGCAAAATTTCCCAGTGACATATCCAAAGCACAGAGAAACCGAGCCCCCCCAAGGCCAGCAGAGGGGAGAAGTGTAAATGTGAGAAATCTGTGGACATGGTTTTGTAAGTCACGCTCTCAGATCTGTGCCCTCCAATTTGTATACCATGCGATACATCCACCAAGTGTGAAGTGGATCAGCTGAGCAGTTCTTCAGATAATGGAACTACAGACAGACAGAGATTCCTCCTTTTTCAGTTAGATTGAAATGTTCAGAAGGAGAAAGCTCTTTGGTTGGAGTGATGCAGGATTCTCTTATCCTCTGAATCTTTGACGACTTCAGGGGAAGGCGGTTGATTTATCTCGGCTGCGAGGATGATCCCACCTCGATACCTTTAAGGGCCCTAGACACCGCGTGATAACATCAGTCATGTCACACTGTGAGAGATGGGACTTACACAATCTTGATATCATACAGTAAGATATCAGTTTTTGACTATAATGACAAAGCTTTTGTTTCTTTATTCAAAAAATGCCACATGTAATTTTGCATTATTGTGTCTGAGGCTGAAAGATTTCACCAACAATTATCAAATTTGGTTTGGTGCAGCCCATAATCAAATCAAAACCTACAGTGCGTAAAATGTGTTGTGGGCTTTAGCTTAATTGATTGAATTTAAAGGTTAATTTAGTCACAAAATAAGTTTGGTTGTCTATAACTTACATTTCATGTAAAGGTCGTACATGGACTCTCATTTTTTAGATTTGAATTAGTTCGACAGTCCTGCTGCAAAACTCAAGCTATGGATGATGTTCTTCTCTGAGACAAAACATTGACTTCTCTCCTACAGTTTTTGTTAAAACAGTCATTTTTTTTATGAACTGATGTTTGTCCATATAATCCCTCCCTGTTTAGTAATATACACTCAATCTCCTAAAATCAACAAAATGAAGCTCCACGCCATGAATCACATTTCTGAATCAATTTCACTTCATCTTATGAAGAGTGCCAAAAATGTTTCATGTAAATCTTATTATTTATAGCATTATTCTACTTTTTGTATGATTTGTTATAGAATTAAATACAGTATGATCAGATATTTTACTGTAATCTATTTAATTGGGTTGTTAAAATGAAATAGGTTAGAGTTTTGAATTGTTGGAAAAGTCCAATTGAACTGTTTCATATTCTTAAGCAAGCATTAACTATTTGTAAAAGTTTGTTGAATCGAAGGGGTCATGACTTTTCTTTATTTTTTTTTTGTGTGACACTCAGATTTTGCTGCCTGAGGGAATCACCAGAGAGAACAACAAGATGTACGAACAGGTGGAGATCCCACCCAGCGATGCCATGCCTATCGGCTTTGAAGAGAAGCCAATCTACATCTCTGAACTCGACGAGGTAAGAGCTGCTGTATACTTGTGTTTGTTGGTATGTGTGTGTGTGTTTGCACTTTGTGTCAGTGTGTGAGTTTGTACATTTGGGTAAGAAGAATACTGGTTTTGAAAAATTAAATTGATGTTTCTGACATCAGAGAAGGTGAGTCTAATGAGGAATATGTCCTTAATGATTTGCAGCCACAAAGGCAACACTATAAGATACATTGTTATGACACACTCTCCTTTTTCCCATTTTTTGCTTTGAAGCTGCAGTTCATTATGACACGATTGTACAGTGCAGAGATCCATTGACAATAATTCTGGCAGAAGTAACCATTTACTTCTGAAATTGCAAAGTAAATGTAGGAAAATACGATTTACGTCTCTATGATGTTGCCTGTAAACAAGAAGTGTCTACACTGAATCAAAACACACAATAACCTATTCACTATCTAAAGAATTATACAAAGTATATTTTAGTAGTACTTCCAGGCAAAGAAAAAACAGAAAATAACAGCAAATAACTGGTGTGTGCTACTTTTGCTACATAAGTAATTTGATGGACAAATTGACCTGCGACCAGACCTCCCCCTCTCCAGAGCTACAGTAGCCCCTATCGTCAATATCCCCTGTGGAACTTTTGGCTGAGCGTTTTTTATTTCTGGCTTTGGCTGCGAAGTAGAATATCTTACTGCGTTGTCTCCGGCCCATTTGGCTTCCAAAGTTCAACAGTAAATTACATTGTCCACAGGGTCGCAAGCAGCATAATCAGGCTGAAAAACCGGCTCGTCGGCTCAGCACAGCCAAAGCTGTTGGCTTGGATTGTTGAGCTGGATCTCCAGTGTTGATGGCTGTCAAATTAAAATCAAACCCCTGAGTGCAGATTAGTTGGCATTTTAAAAATCTATTTCTCTATTAAAACGGAAGCAGTACGCAAACAGCAGTGTCAGACTTAACACTTTGCTGGGTTCCCTCGTTTAGACCATGATGCCTGGGCTCTTCAGCACTGCACTCTGTTGGCCTCCTGAGCTCCAGTACACATTGTAATTTAGCAAAACAGCTGTAGATTACAATATCATTTAAAATACTTTATAGAGAACACCAACTTATATGTCATATTTCTAATGAGTGTAAAAAATTGTGTACATTTTTCTTTGTTATAAAAAAAGGACTTAGGGCAATTCACAAGAAATTTCAAAATGTGTCTCACTCCCATTTGGCTGTGGAGGTAAACTCGGGCAGATTAAACTTGCCACATTGACATTTACTACTAAAGATAATAAATAAAACATAAGTCCATATTTAATATTTATGACATTGCAATGTAATTTGGTTTTGGCTCATGAATGAGTTTTAATCTAGCAGAGCTGCCAATGGCAAATCATGTACAAACAAAGCAAAGCTAAAGTAAGCGATCTGGGTTTCTAGCCGTGTTGTGTGTAATGCATACACAATTAAATTCACATCCACATGTTTATTACTGAACACTGACTCTATGATAGGGAGGTGAGCGTTTTCAAGTTAAATGGACAATTACTCAACCGTGTATAATTAGTACCTGTCTTCTTGCTGCTCTCTCTCATTTCTTTCTGCCATGATGGTATGTGGTACTTTGTTTGTAGCCATTGGTTGTATAATTCTTATAGTGTTGCTTTGTTGGATAGTGAATTAAACTAATTTTCAAATGAGCATGTTTACCAAAATGTTTAACTAGTACTTTAATGCTGAGAGGCGGCTTTCACAAAGGACAGGATGCAGTATATAAATATAATATGTTTTATAAAATCCTTGGCAGCATGTTGAGTTTCAGCCCACATCAGGCTCCTCTTGGCTCGCGCATCAGTCACAGCTTTTGGTCTTCAAGGCTGTCTTTTGTCTTGGAGGAATCAGAGCAGCCTTGCTGAAATGTTATGCCTCTGTTCAAAGCACCTGGCCCAGCCATCACAGTCACCTCTAGCTTGTTTTGGTGATGTTCTTGCTTTTCATTTTTTGAACAGTTCCAATTCTGTGATCTTGTTCACGCATTCACGGTGGGAATATATGCTGCGATGTATGTAGGTCTTTGTTTATAGTCTTTGTGCTTAGAAATTTAGATGTTATAGATTTTGTGAAACTGGCCTCGTGCTTTGTGGAGTTGTCCACAAGGAGCTTACTGTTTATCTAACCTGTTGCTGTTTTGTGTTCATGGAATTCACCTGGGTTTTGAGCCTGTTAGTGTAAAGATCTGTAATTTTGCCTGTCATGTTGTATCTCAGACAACAAATTGCCAATGATTCATCTCGGACAGACTTCTTGTTTTATTGTTATTTCTAACGTACACAACTGCCATCTTTAAAAGTTAGAGTTATGTCCAGGTTTGAGGTCTGTTAATCCACTGACTATCTCAGACAATTGATACTTTCCTCTGCACGTCATGACTGCATTTTTAAAGTACATCTGCATGAACAACAGGACTTGTCTGCATGTCTGCTATGTGGCCAGGTGAGCTGATGTGTATATACCGTCCTCCTCCTCACTGAAGTCTGGCCGCAATGGTCAGTGAGTGATGTTTCTTCTTAATAGAAGCGCTGTAGCTCTCAGCCAACTGTCAGCGGGCACAATGACCCGTCACTCTGACTGACACCTTGACTGAAAAACCAACACTCATGGTGCCTACATTCCCACTGGCCTCCAGCAGGCATTACCTGGCCACCACTGGGCTGTATTAGATGGCAGCGACCTAAAAAAGTAGGAGCTCTTTCTGTTCCAGCCCTTGGGGAAGAGGTATGGCTGGAGGACAAGTATACTCCAGCACAGAGTCCACACACATCACCTACTCTGAAAGCCTCGGCTCGCATCCTGTCTGCCCACGTAGGCTCTGTAATCCATCATCACTAGTGAAGATGCAGCAGTGCAAAAGGTCACCACTTCTTCTCCGAGTTTGGCCTTTTGTTTATGAAGGCCCTAAAATACGTTCCCCATAAACCTCAGAAGTATTTTGTCACACTTCAGGGAACTAGTGTTAACTGCTCATCTCACTTAACCTTCCTGTCACTCATGCTAATGGACATAATGATAAACAAGATTCAGCTGGAGTGACTGTGTGTATTTGTGTGTGGAACTGAGTGTAGATGATAGTGTGTGCATGTGTCATGTGCCATGTCAAATTGATAAAAGGATGGTTTAATCACATCTATGCTGTTGCTCATCGTTGTTTTCACAGTGTACGATACTGGCTCAGGTGTTTGTGTGTGCATACGTGTGTGTTTGCTTTGTGAGTGCTGAGGTCTCTTCAATGCCTGTCAAATTCAATCCTCATCAGAGTGGTCTTTGAGGATTTGACCATTCATCCTTCCGTCAGGCACAGGGATGATGTCCACAGAGACACTAAGAGTCAAACAGTGTTTATTTTAATGAAAAGAAGTGTCTTTCGGGGCCCCAGGACTAACTGCATCCTCGGGGCGGAAATGGGATTGGAATTTTGTATTTATTCATTAAATTGTATTATCTATTGCTTATAGCAAATGAAAAAACAGATAGAGTGCTGACAGTTGACTTCAAATGAGCATGTCTTCTTGTGCTTTAGTTGCTATCTCTCACTGAGAGAGACTCTGCACAGCCGTGGTCCCTCTGTCCTCTCAGCTGGGTTCTCCTACAGGAACTAACCTATATGTTGCACTGGTTAAACGAAGCACATAGGGAAGAGGTGAACTGCGTTTGCATCATCAAACCCAAGTCAAAATATCTGCTGTAAAAAACACAAATTGCTGGATTGTTATTTAGCCCTTTAAATGGTTGTACTTGGACAATTGTGATTGGAGCTGTATCCATGGCACAGTGGTTAATCTGTGGGTCTCACAGGAACATTCATGTCCACTGGGTATCCATGTGCCAGTGTTAACAAGAGGCATATATTTTCCTCTGTAGTCAGATGCAGAAAAAAACTAAAAACACAGATAAGCAGTAGGACCAAGGATTTCCATTTGAATTGGTGTTGATGATGGTGGAACTGTTTCTGACAGTAAGGGTTAGCAACGTCATCCATATTGCATTTACCACGGGTAGTTGAAGCTGATGCTGTTGGTTTTCTTTAGGAAAATGGTTCACCTGATACAGCCATGACGAATCTGAGAAGGATGTGTTGTGACTGGTGGGACCTGATCAGGAAACAAACTCAGTTGTGCATCATTGTTTTTGTGTTTGGGTCTCAGTAACTCTGGACTCTGAGAGGTCTGGACACCAGGTGTAACGGAGCAAATATGAGTGTTGGTGTAAACTAACTTTAAAGCAATATTCTCTGTTTATCTTTCCTTTGCATATCTGCAGAGAACCGCTCATCTTATTCACTTCATGGTCTGCAGGTGTATTGCTGGGAACCAAATAACAGTTGTTTCATAGTTTGGTGCAGTTCAGAGACTCAACAGATTTAGTTTTAATTGCTAAACTGCAGAGGTGGAGCGAGGCTGCATGTCGTGAGCACAGCCGGGATCAGAGCTTCACAGCAGCTCTTTCACATGATGTGCTTAAAAAAGTACATTAATAAGAAACTGGGTTTCACATTTCACCTTTGAAACTTTTACAATGCCGAATGACAGCATCTCGTTTTTACAGATACGTTTTGCTCTGTTTCAATTACACCTCATATCCCTCACACTGGGACTCTAAGAATCAGACATTTTGGCAATCCAGGATCAAGTGTGAGTTAAATATCTCAGAAATCTTTGAGATAAATATCGGAATAAGCTGTATTCAGGCATTACTGAATTCCTGGTCTTGCTTCTCCTGCAAAAACTTAAAACTACACACATTCTCCAGGTCTCCATCTCTGTCTCCTGTTACTTTCTGAAAGACTTATCTCTTTCGGTCTCCTGCAGTTTCTCCAGAGCTCACCAGTAGTTGTCCCTAAATCTTTTAAACACCCTGTGTAACTGATATAGATTGATTTGCAGCCTCTTCTGCTGAGCAATGTGAGAGCCTCAGTCAAGCAGCGGCTCTATTCATTAGCTTAAGCCTAGGCAACTCTGGAACAAAGTGCCTCACTACTCGTAAGTGCAGACGCACAGTGCCTAATAAGTCTTTATGTGCTATTAGGAAGGCTTTGAAAGGCGGGCTGAAAAGTATGAGGCCCCCACCCCCTTTCCAGTTCACACTGTGTGCATATGGTCATTTATTGAAAGCTGTAATGGGAGACAAGGCTGCACAAGAGTCTGTGCATCTGTAATAGCTCTGTAAAACATAAAAAAAAAAAGGAATTTATTAGAATGCTTTTTAATTAATGAATCAGGGTCTAGGTGCCTCACACTTAGCACTGTGGTAAAAGCCTTCCTAATTTATCTAAATAAATGTTACTTAGTGTCTTATGAGTGACAGAAGTTGCCACTCTTTAGCACTGATTGACCAAAACCTGTACAGAAACGTACACTGAACATTGCTGATGTGCCTCATAAAACTAAAGGCAGAATGGACACACACTCAAATAAAGAGAGAAGCATTGACAGTACACACCACCAAAGTAGTAATTGATAGGAATCCGGTCAAGCTGCTAATGCGTTTTCTTAGAAATGAAGGTTCCCACAGGAAAAGTGTCTGTAGAGGGAAAGGATTAAGGAACACAGAAAGCGTTGCTCTTCAGCTGCTACAGGAGAGCCATAGTTGGGCGTGGGTGGTTTAAAAGACATAAGTAATGAGTGGCTCTTCCCTCCCAATTTGTTCTGTATATATTTCTACTGCTTGGCACTTAAAACTTTCATATTGAAGGATATCCTAATCCAGACAGTTATGGGGAAAAAAATGTAATTTGTGCACAGTGCAACATTTCTTAAGTCATCAAATAATGGCAGTATATAATAGCTAGCACAGATAACTAAAGGAGGATCCCTCATAAAAGACTTGTAAAGCATCGAGGGAGGTGAGATTACCTGTACTAAAAGGGATTGAAATGAAACAAGTATGTCATGTCATACTCAGGATTCAGCTGCTGAAACACTGTTTTTTTTATTAATCAACATTTGTAATGAATTATTGTGAAATCCATCTCTGACCTTCCTCATTAACAAGGTTTTTGCCTGAAGAACTGCATCTCGTCTGACATGTTTTTAGTTTTGCACTGTTCTGTGTCAATATGTAGCACAGTGAAAGAGCAAAGAATAACTGAGATACATAAAAACACAGACACTGCTGATATCCGACAATTTGTATGCGCAACAGTTGGAGAGAACAAATTTCCTTCACCATTCTGATGCTGTGTCTGATCAACAACCACATCTGTATATATCTCACTTATTCTTTCACTCTTTCACTGCCACTCTTTTCCTAACAAGGTTGATGATCTGGCACTGTCACCCCTGCACACAAGGCCGTCACAGACTATTCTCATTTTTGGTTTCTAGATGCTGGAATAAGCTACCAATTGTTATCAGAGCAGGGCCCTCCCTATATCTAAGAAGCTCTTGGAGAGTCATGTTTAATGAGAACACCTCCTGTCGTAACACCTGAAACACCCTAACCTGCCTATCTAGCACTTTAGTTAAACTTCTCTACCTCATCTTCAAAGCTTTCTTTTATTGATCAGATGTAGTACTTCAACGTAACTCTACTCCTACTGTCCTGGAGATTTAATGTTGTATTTTAATAGTTGCTTTGTATTAGATGAGTAAATGTAGGTATGATGTAAATGCACTCAATTGACTCTTTGTCATATAATTGTCTGATTAAATATCTGAATAACAAGTAAATTTAAAATGATGTACATGATAGAGAGCCAACTGAATGAATATTTAATTAGAAGTTGCCTGTGCTTCTTTTGTTTTAACTCATTGTTGATGCTCTGTGTTACGGTCCATATAAATTGCTGTTTTCATTTTCTTCTTTGGCATATTTTAAGTGTAGTTAACCACTGTGATAAATGTTAGATAGGTTGATGTTCTCAAGCATTTGATAACGATGCTGTGAGAGGTGGCAAATGAACGTGTCTACACACCAGATTTGCCCTTTCTGACCATCGTGGGGGCGTTCCCGTCTGGAGGTCAGTTGGAGGGGTTTATAAAAATAATCTTCATGCTTCAGAGTAGAAGCCTCGCCAATCTTGAATCGTGACTATCAAAGATGTTGGCTATTGCAGTTTTTGCCTGAGCCGATTTTCGTAAATATCAATGAGAGAGTTGACCGGGAAGTTGACAATGTTGTGTACATCTGCGACTCAAAACAATACATTCCCAACTCGCCTCCAGCTCGCACTGCAAAATGTATGAGCCAATTCTGCTTTCTTAGCCCTGATTTCATCCATTGTTTATTTGTCTTTAGTTTTTTTTGCTATTAGACAAAATAACATTGGTCCCCCGCCATGTTTGTTTTTCTCCATGTCATGTTTTCCACATTGATGATAGCAGTTGTGCAGGCCTGGTGCTGTTGTCGTTCTGGTATGTTCTGCCATCATCACTTTCACTCACCAGCCTTCGATTCTCCGGTCTGTTGATAGCTTACCCTCTCCTTTCCTGTGCAGGAAGTAGCTAGTGTTTGAGCACACGTTTGCACAGATGAGGCAGAACTGAACAGCCCTCCATACATAATTAATCCACCTTGATTGCATTTCCTAATCCAGTTTTGATGTGGTTCCCCCACAGCACACACATGTGGCTCTGTGTGTTTGCTTCGATTAAGCCATGACTCTTCAAGGCCTCTTTGAAGGATTCAATGGTTAAAGGCTTTTAAAATCTTCCCTGATAAGTGGCAGCAATATCAAATGGAACAAAAATATGTCATCTTTTGTGTATTGTGTTTCTTTCAGTCTATAATTAAATTAGACTTATTCAGACATATCTTTCACCAGGTCCAAAGTGGCACCAAGCAGTGTTGAGCAGGACTCAAGTGTCTTCACTACCTTCAGACCAACATAGTTTTCATTTTTATCATCCAGCGTCTACTTTGTTTGAATAGCAAATATCAACTTGTGCCCTACTGTGCATCCATGTTGGTGTTAAAATGAGGGTTTGTCACTCACATTGTTGGTTTGAGCATGAGCTGCAGAAAGAGTTTTCTAAGTCTGCCGTCATTCTATCAATCCACTATAAGCTGCAAGCACTTCTGTCTTTTTAAGGCAATGGTACTGATGGTTGTGAGTGAACCTGCTAATTGTACAACCCTATAATTGGAAAATGTACGTTTTATCATGGCCGTTCAAATTGTTTTTCAAGTGGCAAAATCCATGTAGGGATTTTTCAATGGGCAGCATATGTCATTTTAGGTTTTATCCCATAGAAAACTAATATCAAAGCCCTTAGCTGATGGAATCCTATTACTGTAATATTAAGATTAAATTATATAAAGACAATCTAACTAATCAGAATTGATAAAAGTCTCCTGTCTTGCATCAGTAATTTGTAGACCTGCAGTAACATTAGTTACCAGTGTTTGTATTCAGTTTTAAATGAGTTAAAAAAGTGAAATGACTATTTAATGACCTGTGGGCTGATCAGATGTTTTAGGCTGGATCATTTTATTCCTCTAAAGCACAACATTTTAATGTATTATAGCCAAAGTGCTTGCTCGTTATGATTATTATTATTATTGCTCAACAGTTTTTTAAGGCTTTTGATCTTACTATGTAAAGTGTCTTGAGATTTTTTTATCATGATTTGGCACTAAACAAATTGAATTGAAACATTTCCCTTATTGTATTAATTCCAACAATTGATTTTATGAATATCATATAAATGATCTGAACTGCGAACCCCTGAGCTCCCAATTTAGTTATTAGGTGAGACATGGAGCCACTGACTAAATTCATACAAGACTGGAGTCCTTAGAATGTAAAAAGTGGACTTTGAAATTTACTTTTATGTTGAATATATTAAATATATCCATGTAGGACTAATTAAATACACATTTTAACCAGGAGCAAGCTTAGTTTTAGAATCAATTATTAAGCCTGAAAAAAAATTAAGCTTTTTTCCCCCCTGAAATCTGATTTGAGTGTAGTTTAAAAAGTAAGAGCCATGATTATACGTATTACAGGACTAACAATGTCTTAATTAGCTGTTGTTCATTAAGGTGTTGATACACAAGATGGCAAAGTACAAAATTGAACTCTTGGTTGTTGCATAATGTATCTGCTACCATGTGATTGTTTCTGTATTAGTTTTGCAAAACCATTATGTATTTATTTAGAAAGAAACTTGACTGTATATCATTTTAAACATTCAGAGGCAGGAACACCATGATGCAAAGCTATGAAACACTTTGTCCTGTCAGTGAGAAACCGGAATGAATAGGGACCATTATGTATGATGTCACTCAATGGAAGTTTGTCATTATTGCAGAAGGGGACAACTATGTGTCATTTATAAAAAAATATGTTGCCCTTGTGGTGTTATTGTGACTGCCAAGGACATTATAATTTCACTGCTGATTTTTTGTAAGCAGGATTACTCAAGAACTACCAAATGAATTTCCATGAAATGTTGTTGAGGGGTGTGACTCGAAGAAGAACACATTTTTCCATTGCAAGATATAATTTGTTAGTCTTGGAGATATTTTTTAATCAAACACTTTAGTTTTGATATTTAAGAAAATGTAGGCATCCAATAATGTAAAGGACACTCCAAACATCATTCTTAGTCAAATTAAAGAAAATCAGTATTGAAAAACATGTGGTACATGTACAGGCCTGGGGTTTATTGATAGTAAACAATTATATTTTATTATTTTCAGTGGACCATAATATGATTTTAGTCATTTTTAATGTCTCTTTAATTGAAATATGAATAAATAGTTGTATTTTGTTGCTGTCGGGAGTGAGATGCAGGGTGGGCAGTCCCGTGTGTGCTCAAGGTTTGGGGGCTCATAGTGCTTTCATTGCTTCCTCAGCAGGTGCTTATGGAAGGAGTGATGGATTACCTCACTTTTTGCTATCTCCATTTTACTCCCAGCTCCGCCTCCCCCTTCTTTTTTCCCTCTCCCCCTTTCTCCCTGCTGCTTCTGTTGAAAATGAATAGGCCTCCTGTTTGCTGCATCCGCAGATCACTTTGTCAAACTCCACTGTGCATCTGCTTAGGAAGGTATGGGGTGTATGTATGTATGTGTGTGTGTGTGTTTGTGAGTTTGTGTACGCTCAGTGTGCACATGGATTGGCCCTGGGATTTAGTGTGTGTGTGTGTGTGTGTGTGTGTGTGTGTGTGTGTGTGTGTGTGTGTGTGTGTGTGTGTGTGTGTGTGTGTGTGTGTGTGTGTGTGTGTGTGTGTGTGTGTGTGTGTGTGTGTGTGTGTGTGTGTGTGTGTGTGTGTGTGTGTGTGTGTGTGTGTGTGTGTGCTGTTAGTCTGTTTGCGGGTCTGTGTTTGGCCAGGTCATCTAGTGCTCTGCATGCAGGCTTGGAGCTAGATGATAAGCTGTTTGCAAAAACTAGCAATTAAAAGTTGATCAGGCTGTCAATTCAAATGGAATGAAATGGAACCAGAAAGTAATTAAAGGATGGCATGAAAATGACAACAATTATATCTTTTAGCTTCCCATTACAGATGCACAGTGGAATTTAATTAGTTTAGGAGTATGTATAGTGACTCTTACAGTAAACACACAATGATACAAAATAGCAGCCACCACAAAAAATAAATACAATTAAAACTGGTTGCTTCTCGTATATACACAGACTAGCTAGCTCTTTTTCACTTTTACACCTATACGAATAGAGGCTGATGATATGGACTACACTGGTATTTAGTTATTGCTGTTGATTCATTAGTGCAATCTATGTGGGTCCAATTAGTGTGTTTTAGTGGCTGGTGGATTGGCGGGATATTCCCTATCCTCCCAGTTTGCCCATATGGCCGTAGGCTGTGTATCTGCTGTGTTAATGAGCTTGTCAGTTTCCATCCCACTCAGGGTTGGTCCAAGATGGGCACCTTATGCACACACTATGTACTGCTGAGAATGACTGCTTACACTCACTCACTCTATGCATGCCATGATGCCGAAATATTAATTTGTCTTGTCATGTAGAGCCAGAGATTGTTCCTTGCCAAAGTATCTTCATAGTCCCAACAGTCCTGTGTAGCATGACATAGTCCTGCTGCAGCCACGTGGGTGATAGAGACTGGTTCCACCCCAGAGTCAAACAACTGCTCATATAATTAACTATTTAATAACCCTGCTCCTAAAGGGTTGACCTCAGACGTGTATGGTCACATATTAGCCAGCTGAGCTTTCATGTTTTAAATGCTGGGGATACATTTGGCTCAATGCATAGAACTTGATTTTGAATAAAGCAGCGAGATAGTAGTAATAGATGGTCAAGGTTTTGTTTTGGTGGTTTTTATTTTACATGAAGCTTTAAACACAGAGTCCTGTATCTGGGGAAAAGAGGAGCAATGTGCCTGTTGGCTCTAGATTCTTTTCTCTCAATTTCTGTTTCATAAAATCTTCTCCACTCATGTCATCTTCATTTAACTTAGCATCTTTGCCTGAGGTCAGTTTGATTTCCATGCTCACGATCTGCCCTCTCTTTGTATGATTTAATGGTCACTGACGGATGTGGTTTAATTTGATTGTTAAACAGCATAAGTGCTTGAGATATTAATGTGGTTGTTTCAGAGGAATCCAGTGTATTGATACTCATTAACCATTATATTGTAGTTGGTTAGTTTAGTAGTTTTAGTGGGAGTGGTTACTTTTTGTATTTCACCCCGTGCTGCTGCACAAAGAGCTGTTCACCTGTTTATGTAAAATAAGGCAATGTTCGACTCAGTACGCAGAACCCTGAACTAGACAATCCCTTGTCGTTGCTGTGTTTCACAACTTCACTTATGTTAAAGTTTCCCAGCTCCTGCTTCAGAGTGTCGGTCGCCTGTTCATCCATATTGAGCCTTCATCGTGCCCTTGACAATACACACACACCGAATTGTGGGAAAGAGTGAAGGTGATAAGATTAACGGTTCTTGAAATTTGTAAACTTCAGACAGACTGAAATTTCTGGAGTTATTAGATCCAGTAAAATTTGATTGTGAAATGAAAAATGGGTATTGAAATAAGGAGAGTACAAAATGTATCAACATACAGGTTTGTGAGTGTATTGAGTTTTCCATCTAGCTTCAGAATTGTTACAGCCCTACTCTCTAATGTTTGCTCTCAAATAACCAAAACGGACAAAACACTTATTTAATATAAGGTTGTTATAGACATTAATCTCAACAATGTATTTGCAGACATTCGGGTACATGGCGGTATTATTAAAAAAACAATAAGAAAATTGGATGTAAACTAACAAGGCAGGTTTCAAGCATTTATTCCTTTGTATTCATATGCCCTGATTCCAGGATAGCAGTGATTAATATGGTGTGTGTATAGTAATATTCTTATGGGGGTTAAAGATTGTTTCCGCTGCCAGTGGACATTGTTTAAAACCTTTAAGTGCAAAGTCACTAATGAACTGTTTCTATTCGTAAAAAATGGTGAGAAACAGTGAAGGGCATGCAAACTCATTAAAAGAATAACTGATGCAAATGGTATTTTTTCAACTCTGATATAACTTTGATTTTTCTTTTAGTCTGTTGTTTGATTTGCACCAGTTTAAATATTCAAAACACATGCTGATGAAAATAATAGGCCTGACTTCATTCCATTCCATAGGGACAGCACCATGGGGTTAGTGGAAGCCTGGAAAGAATTAGCCCAGTTTTACCTGGAGGTTCCCTGGCAGCTGATATTCTTGATGAGCGTGGTTTTGGCAAAGCAGGTTGTCCTATACGTTAACAGCTGCATAATGCCCATTGTAGTACAGTAACAGACATCACAGCCCCCAGACGAGGCTTCGCAGGCACAGCTGGATCTCCAATTGGAAGACGTGTGTGCATACATTACTATAACAATAAAGCCAGAGAGGTTTTAAGGAGAGAATAAAAGAAAAAAACTGAAGATTTCTAAAGATCATTAAATGATGGCAACTTTCTGTTTACAACATGTGTGCTTTACCACAAGGTGAACACTGGGGCAGGCATACATCTGCATGAATTTACATGTTTAAGTAGTGTGGGGACACTGGCTTTCCGTCACAAACAGACAAAGTCGATAAATCAAAATGAGGGCCAGCCGCTCAAGTGATTATTGTGGCTCTTTGGTCACCACAGAGACACGGAATGAGTGTGCAGGAGCCTCACCAAAAAGGGTGAAGCTCATTCCCCCATAATTCCAGAATGAATATGTATAAGTATGAGCTCAGTGGACTCGGCCGAGGGGGGGAATAATTTTGTAGACCGGAGGAGAGTGAAATCACCATCGAAGAAACCCTGCAGTCACGATGAAGAGAATCTGCTTCAGTACCATCCGTTCTTAACTTTACTTGTTTAACCATGAAAGAAGTGACAGTACAGTGATAGTGCTTTAAGTGTAGTTTTGATCAACTGTAGCTTCATCGGAGAAAAAACTAAAACAAAGCCAAAAAAAGCCAGACAATGTAAAACGGTTTTGGGAGGGCTTATCCAAGTTTAGTTTCATCATTTAACTGGACCTTTATTGTTCATAATAGGGGACATAGAATCAATTGTTTACTTATCACTAGGTTCATTGTATGATCTGCACATAAACTGAATTATTACATTTAAGCTGGATTTCTACATTACCCTGTTTCCTCAGTCTGTTCAGTTTTATTGATTTCAACATGACATTAGTTGCAACCTTTTCAATGCTTTTTTCTTTTCTTTTTATTATTTTCTATAAGATATTTTTTAGTATGAGATACTTATCACTTTTAGCCAAAAGGCCACACATAAGATGACACCTTCCATGATATCTGTATGATGCTGTTCCAAATTTGATACCCTGAAAATCATAATGGATGGTTTATAGCTTTGAGATGGTAAATACCTTTTCATCAGATCATCAAGTGTTCAACTCACAGTACAGATGTGAACCCACCGAGACCATTGAGGACTAAAGGCCAATATATGCTTCTCCGAGTCCGGATTGGACGGACACTTTTTGATTTATAGTTCTACAAGCCTTTTTGTTCTGAAAACAGTTCACCGCCAGAACAGTAGTTGGCGCAACGGAAGTCTAGCTTAGAGAAGCCTAGCTCATGAGGTTTGTAGAAGAAGTCCACGCTGGTTTATTTACGTCCCCCCGGCTCCTCACACACAGTGAACGATGGCAACTAGCAGACAAAGGCTGTTGATGACGCAACAGTTTTTGCTGAAATGAAGTGACACCCAGCGGGTCAAAATGCTTATGTTATCGAGTCTTAGCGCAGCGGTTCCCCGGTCTTGTTTCCAAACTGCGTTGCTAATTCAACAGCTGCAACAGCTTGAAGCTACACACAGGCAGCTAGCTTCCCCCCCAGCTCCCACCGGGACATTTCTTGGGACACTTGTGTCCACAATCCTTGTGGTGAACTGAAATTCGTCCACGTCCACGTTGAAGGACCGGCTACTCAGCTGATGTCCCAAATGAACCAAAAGCATTTGCACACCTCTCAATGCCAAATTATTAATTTATAATTGGCCTTTCTGATTTCCATGGCATTTGAGAATATGACTTAATTCCCCTTTTGACCAAATAAATCATTTGTTTGCTTTATTTTCTGCTCAGGTGAGAGCAGTAAAGATATAATACGCAGATCCTCTCCAGAAATGAAACTTAGTGCTTCCAAGCCTGGAGCCCTTAAAGTAAAAAACAACTACCTCAGTCACCAATTACTTAGTTGTTGTAATATTATTAAGAAAGTATTTCTGAGTGATTCCTTCTGTCAGATAATATTTTGAAAAAAGTGGAAAGCTTTAATCATCTGTTTCCATTTGCTCAATTGAGCTGTTGGCTAAGCAGTGTTTTCAGGTGCCGATCAGCATTTCACATGCAAATGAAGGCAACATCGTATTGACATCAAAAACTGTGCAGTTTCATAAATAGTTTGTGGCTGTTGTAGCTTGCAGTGGGTAATCAGAATCAAAAGTCAAATTTGGTTTCTTCCAATAATGACAAAGTGAAAATATTAGAAAGGTTAGCTATTTGAAAAAACCTCAATTCCTTAATTTACAAACTTACCCAGACCTGTAATTATTTGTAGAAACTGCACTAATTCTACTAGTGTTGGTCACCTGATCAGGGAACAGCCTCGTGCTCTCATCTGGTGCTGCTGTTGTTTTGGCTTAATCCAGCTGCAAGAGTGGTCTTCATCCCCACCATCTGACATCAGATACCCCAACAGAAAAAAACATTTCAGCAAACCCATCACAGCAGTTAGTGTGACCAGTGTGTAATATTTAAATATGTCCTTTTAAAAAGGTTGTACAAATTGAAAAGGCTCTTGTTTTGAAGATTGCCAGTCCGTGGTCTACGGGGTTGTGAGTATTGGCTTTGCCCCCGAAGATAAGTCAGAGCCACAGCATTATTTCCTTTTTTTTTCTCAGAGACATACTTGTCTTCTTTTTATTTTTTTTTTTATTTTTGCATCTGTGGCGTGTTAGAAGTGTCACTCGTGTGTCACTCGTTCGCGGTGAATCTGGTGGGGGATCCCCTGCTGAGTTCACACATCCACTTCCACTGGATTTCCACCGACATTATACCAGGAAGTCAGACGGATAAAGTCCTTTGAAACTGCTGAGCATCTCACATGGACATTTGCATTCACAAATGCACCTCCTCCGAAGAAAATACGGTGGTACTGCAGAGTCCAGTGCATATCTGAAAGCAGCTATGGACTGTTTACCCAAACTAGCTCCAATCTAGCCACTTTATCATGAAGGCCTGATGGACAGTGCTGTTGGGATGGTCGTCCAAACTTCCTCCATGCCAGAATTATTAATGCCATTGTGCTCCTGGGAACAATCAAGGCTTTATAAATGATTTCATATCCTTGCCAAGATCTATACAGTGTTGCATGGTTTTTGTTGTAACATAGACATGTCTATCTTTCTAAACTGTCTAGACAGTTAAAGTGGCCACTGGTGGACTCCAGTCAAGTTTGAGGCACATCTGAAGTAAAATGTGAGTAAATAGGAGGAACCTGAGCACAACAAGCCACTGAAGAGGCTAAATAACTTTTGTAGCAATGTTTTAATTTTTTTCATTATGGATAATTGAGACTACAGACAAAAATGACCTATTTTTTTAAGTTAGAATCTAATCTAAAACCCCAAAATCAAAGGTGTCTAAATACTTTCTGAAAATAAATCTGCTGCTGATGTGATGCTCCTCGGCTCCTTGCAGCACCAAGCTGAAACCACAGTCTCCCTTCATTCCATTCAGCTTAAGTGGACACTAATAAAGTTGCTCTTTGATGCATTAATAACCTATTCCTCCCTACAGGGCTGTGGGGCAAGCTTCCAAACAGCACCCCACATATCCTCGCCTGACATGCACTGTTTAATTATTGCTTTCTATGAGTGTTGGAGCGAAACGAGGGAAAGAGGAAAGTGATGACATACTTATAATGAACCCTTGAATAAATAATACTGCTGTCTAAGCTTAAGGCATTCTGAACCAACCTCAGAAGAAGGAAGGTAGAACGCAGAGGAAGATAGAGGAGGTAGAGAACACACCTGGAACTTCATTTATTCTCAATAGAGGTATCATTCATTTTTTAGAGCTTAATTAATTTCAGTTAGTGAGGATAATACCCTATCAAATTAACATACACAATTGCAGTGTATGTTAAGTATTCACATTTTGAATGAACATAAATCAATAAAGTTTCCAGACATGAAATGGAAATGCACCTTTACTGCCTCAGTTACTTTTACTGTTACAGTCTGCAGCTACATCAGAAACGCCCCAACACATAAAGAACGACTGTACAGTTTCCTGAAGGAAAATTATATTATATATAAATTATATATATATCTCAGTCATCCTCAGCAATGATCACTCTGAGCTGCAGTCACTGTGTCCTCTGAACATTGAACTGAACAGTATTGTATTAAAAAAACTTATATATCCATTTGAATTAGAGGTATTATCAGGGCTTTACAAAAAGGATGTTATAGTCAATTTGAACAAATAGCCAGAACAGGGGTCAAATTTAAAGGAGGCACCCTAACAAAAAAGTGTAGTTGGATGTAATGCCAGCGGCTAGTGCCTATGGAAAATGGCATGTTTTAAAAATATGTAAATATTTACATTTAAAGAAAGGATGCTCATTATCATGTTCAGAGTTAACATTCCTGCATTCTTTAACCATTCTTCGTCCATCACATGTTCAGATTACAATCAGATTTTTAGATAGTGGCCTAATGACTCCCCTGTTCAGCAGGGGTGTGTGTGTGTGTGTGTGTGTGTGTGTGTGTGTGTGTGTGTGTGTGTGTGTGTGTGTGTGTGTGTGTGTGTGTGTGTGTGTGTGTGTGTGTGTGTGTGTGTGTGTGTGTGTGTGTGTGTGTGTGTGTGTGTGTGTGTGTGTGTGTGTGTGTGTGTGTGTGTGTGTGTGTGTGTGTGTGTGTGTGTGTGTGTGGAAGGGGGTGGTTGTCCATTTCTCTACTTATCAGAGGCAGCACGAGATTGAGGGCCATCATCCACACTCTGTTGCCATAGTGAAGGCAGATGGAGGACAGCTTGAGTGACAGCTGATCCCTCAACAAACATTTTCTCTTCCATCATGCTTTTCGGAGCTCGACTCCCGGTGCAGTCACCTCACACACGGAGGCCCAGTGTCATGTACTGTACCAGATCTCCTGTCTGTATGTCATGTCAGAAGAGAGAATGTGGGGAGAGGCGGTGGTCTAGTGGCAGAAACTTGGACTGTGGGCAGAAAAGGTCTCTGGTTCGACTCCACGGAGAGACAACAAAAGACGAACCTGGATTGATCTGTCCAAAAATCCAAGAGAATCCTCCCTACCATGTCTAGTGCCCCTGAGCAAGGCACCTTACTCCCCCAACATCTGATCCCCGGGCGCTTTACATGGCTGCTCACTGCTCTGTGTGTCCTGCACCAGATGGTTTAAATGCAGAGGATAAATTGACCTACCATTGCATGAGTGTGTTGTGCATGTGTTTGCTATAAATAAACACATTTATAGATTAAGATAATCTTAATCTTTTTTTTTTAAGACTCCGCAGTGTGAGGAAAAAAAAGTTGCCAGTTGGAGGACCACTGCACTAAATGGTTGACATTGGCCCAAATCTATTTTCTGATGGGAACTGATGACACTGATCACTGCCTGTTTTTGTTAATGAGACCCCACATCTTGAAATTACCTCATTCTTTACAATTGTATAACATCAGCAATGAAGCTTTTAATTAAATTAAGCAAAAACGAGGTGACAATCATATTTAAATTATTTTATGCCGTTATAAGACAATGTAATACATTGATAAATATTATTATATAATCATATTATTGTGATGGGTAAATGGAAATTGTGAATATATCCCATATACACTGCTCATAAAAACTAAGGGAACACTTAAATCACACATCAGATATTGATGAATCAATTATTCAGGATGAAAATCTTTACTGATTTACACTGATCATTTGTTGAGAACAAAATGACGCAGCAATGGTCAGTGGAAACCAGTATCATTAACCAATTGAGAGCTGGGCTAGGCAGCATCATGTTTTTTTTTTTTAGCAGTGTAGTTTTAATCAATCACCTAAACACATGAAATAAGAATAACTCCTCTTTCACCTATAGAATTATTCAGTGTGGATGAATTATTAATGCTTCTGGACAGTAAACATGGATGCAACGTTTTTATGATACAGCTTAGAGTTATGCTGTTGAAGTGTTCAAGTTATGTGTTCAAATTGTTATTTATTAATGCAGGAATTCTATTCAATTAACAGTGATGTTACTAGCAAAATTCTGATGGGCAATTAGAAATAAGAGTCAATAAGGAAAGGAAAGCAATGGATTATGACCAAATTTGCCCATACTTTTTGTCTAATACATATTACATAGGAATACATTTATGACTGTTAAAATATAATTTGTTCAGCGTTTCTCTGCTTAATTTGTATTCAAGTAGTCATTCTGAGTCATCCGTAAAATGTAGGCAAGATATATTACCTCCACGATGAGTTTGATACTGATGAGTTAACCCTTATGCATTCTGTCCTTCCCTCATTTCCCCCCTCAGATCGGGCAGCTGGTGTTCAAGGGGATGAAGAGTCTAAACAGGATCCAGTCCGTTGTCTTTGAGACGGCCTATAACACCAACGAAAACCTTCTGATCTGCGCTCCAACTGGCGCCGGCAAGACCAACATCGCCATGCTGACTGTTCTTCACGAGATCCGCCAGCACCTGCAGCCAGGCGGCGTCATCAAGAAGGACGAATTCAAGGTCCAACAGTGAAACACACACGAAAACACACAGAGCACTGGCTCGGTTATTACAGCCATGGGGGATGTGAGGCGGTTCACATAACATTGGTTTCTCGTAGGAAGATTTTACCTGGACTGACTGAAACGTGTCTGTCTGGCTGTCAAAATAAAATCAGAGTCAGAATTTAAAAGATTTTCTGTATAAAGTCAGAGAATGTGATAACTGCTTAATATTCCAGTGGACTCCACCACAAAGTCTCTCAACATGCCTCATGGAGATTAAGCGTGCTCCTTGCTGAGATTCACACGCCCCATGCAGAGGTTCACATCTGATCCTTGGATGCTCAGACTACAGGCACCGTTTAAACGGGAGATATCTAACAGTTTTAAGTCAGTGGCAGCTAAATAATTTGTTTCTGTTGGTAGATTTATGATGCATTTTGTTTTATGCATTGTTATGTATTCAGGCATCTGCTATAAATGCTAAACATTAAAAAAGGAAATTAAATCACTGAATGTAATGATAAACAATGCACCGTTTAATTGATTTGACACTGTTTTGACAGCTCCAAACAAGAAATTCAAAAAACACCCCTCCCTGCCTGCTACCTACAACGTTCTATCTAAACTGACTGTAGCCAGTTGTTTACTACAGTAAGGGAAGTCCTTAGCTGATTCACAGCATAAGGGATGTGGCCAGTCACAATAGCTCTAGTTATAGCTGTTCAGTACAGTTCGACCTCTCTGCTGTAGCCTATTGAATTTGAACTGTTTCAAGCAACATCAATCGTTGAATCTTCTCGTATGGAAATAGTTACTTTAACAATAGGAACATTTAAATGTGCTGTCATTGAATGAGGATCAGATACAGCCAGCAGACCGGACAGTTTAAGGAGAGTGGGGAGTTTGTACCAATTGTAACCGGACTTCAGGACTCATCCCTACTTTCATTCAATGACACGACAGCATGAGTCAGCACAGAGTGAGTTGAATTCATTTATTTAAGCAACATCATAATCAAGGTCATTCTGTTCTAAACACCGGCTCTGCTTTGATTCGGTCGTGCTCGTATTCAAGTACAAAAGCATGACCTCGAGCGTGATGTTGCTTTTATACAACAAGCGCCATTTATTAGTTAACGTCATTAAGCGACAGAGATTTGTTTGTTTATTTAATCAGGTATTTGGCATCACCAATGCAAATAGTTCGGCACTGGACTGTTTCCAAGCAACCAGTAATATTCTGCCTATAGTTCTACTAAGATATATATTCTGAGATATGCGACTCTGCTTAGTGGATTTCCTGGCTCCTCAAACTCCAATTCTCTCAAATGGGTCTTTATGATTTTTTGTTGAAATCATGATGAAATTCTTTGCTTGATTCTTGTCACGTTTTAGGATGATTGAGTCGGGTTTAAGATCCTGATTCTGCTCTTTGCCCCTGCGTTCAGAGTGCAACCGAATATCACCCCAGACCCTGATCAGTAAACCTCTCGGCTTACTTGTCTGGGCCTCGTGTTGCAGAATATTTTAAGTAGCGCTGGTCGTCGGGTGAAATCAAGGCTTGGTGTATTTAATTTTCCTCTGCCCTTCTAATCTCTCTTTTAATACCTTTGAAACCATTAATAGACAAAATTAAATTAAAATTCACCAGCGTCTTACTGGAGACTCGTTGAAATAACGATTTAAAGCTATTCAACGCCCCAGGTAGCAGCTGATGCTGTCGGGCGCCCCTGAAGTTGTCCAGATGGATCCGTAAGACTGCTGATCACTGAATTCAGCTCAGTCTTAATGAAATGAAAGTGAGATATTCATATTTCTGAGACTTGTCAAGTCTGAAGCTGTTCATGTGCCAGACTGTCTGACGACCAGTCAATATTCAAGTCCATTGTCTTTTTTGGAAAAAATGTCATCTTTGTTTTTTACGATCTAATTATTTATCACACTAACATCTAATAGACATTACTGTAATAATCTCCCACAGGAACGGCAGCATATCGATAATTAAGGATTATTAGATTGTCGGTAAGCAGAGTGATAGATAGTAGTTAACATGTTATAGCTCTTGGAAAGCTGTTGTAGGATCTGCGATCTGCTGAGTTGCGTTAACGTATTTTGTTCTTGAGATAAAGACATGCTGTGTAAACCTGACCGATATAGTTTGCTGCAGTGTGTAATTTTACAAAGGACAATTGTGTTTTATTTATCTGAATATGTCTCTGTAATATTTAATATTCCTGATGAAATGGTCAATACTTAGCGTTGAAGACAATAACATTCTTGAGTCTTAGCAGTCATTCATTTGGACTCTGGGTGCGGTTTGGTAATATATGATGGATAGTGACAAGTGGCAACTATTGCTAAATTACCTTTTCCATTGGCATTACAAAATAATAAAACTGAAAATGATATTGACTATTCTACAGCAGATTGTGTTGTGTATTTTAGGAACCCATCCAACATATTTAGAACCTAATGGTGAAAGCAGATTTTAGGGATTTTAATTCAGCTGTCAAAATATAAAAAATACTTTGCTAATGTGAGTTTAGGCTATGCGTGTACTGCAGCTGTACTGTGTAGGAAAAACAAACACAGTAACCCTCATTGTAAAAGGCCACATAAACAAGGCAGTTTTTCATGATACTTGATTTTGGAAAAAAAGAGAAGATTCATTCAATAAAACAACGATAGAAAATAAAATCTCAGATAAATGCACAAAAGCTCTGCCATTGACAGTTCATTTAAAAAATATTTGATAATAAACCCAAAGTGTAAAATCCTTATTCACTAGCATAAATAATTCAGACCCATAAAAGACTGTTTTCTCTCATGTGTACACACACACACACACACACACACACACACACACACACACACACACTCGCACAGTGCCAGCCAGTGACATAGTGACTTTTCATACATCACCATTAAACTTTACCCATGTGAGTGTCTGGCTTCATATTTCTCAGTAAATTGTGATCTGTGCCTGTTGCCAGGGAACAAATGATCCTCCCTCTGTTTGCTCATTCATCACTACAGTGTCCTTCCAGTACCAACATCCCCCCCGCCCCATCTGCAACGTCTACCTTCCTCACTCTACCGCTCTCTGTTTACCCCATTCATTCCTATGTCCCTCTCTCTCTCTCCCTCTGTAGATTGTGTATGTGGCTCCAATGAAGGCCTTGGCAGCGGAGATGACCAAATACTTCAGTAAGCGACTGGAGCCACTGGGCATCTCTGTTAAAGAACTCACTGGAGACATGCAGCTAACCAAAGGAGAGATCCTTCGAACACAGGTACACACACACAAACACACACACTCACACTCACGCCAAGAAAAAAGTTCAAACAAAGGCAGCCAAAGCTGCTCCTCTTCTACACTTGTACATTCTCTAGCACCCCCAAGTGGAATGTATTGTTAATTAAGTTTAGTAGAAGCTATTTCATCATACGTTCTGCAAAGTGTATTAGTCACAATTCTGCTGATTATGAGTTATAAGAGGAACTTTAATCGATACAGTGTATAATGGAATTGTTAACCACAATGGATTTACAGTTGCTTTCAAATATATAAGAAATAATGAAAGGGTCTGCTGTTCTTTTTATGGCTTTCATCAGTGAAAGCTTGTTGTTTTATTTGTGTCCCTATAAGTCTATATTCAACTACTCTTTCTGTTTTATGTCACGCTATACATGTTCCAGTCGTTTGACTGCTGCTTTTATGCGACTTCATTGTTGCCTTAGGTCCTTGTTGTTTTTGACTCAAAGAGCAGTTTGAAAAGAGGGTGTGTAGTTTTTTTACTGGGCATCATTGGAGCAGTTTAGTTAAATGTCTGCACTTCTTCTTTTCTGTTCACTTGATCGCACCATGAACCCAGATGACCAAAGCCCAGTGGGGCCCATGCAAAGGTCCCTAATCACACACTTATATCACTGACAATACAATGTATAAATAAACATGACTAATACCAAATAATAAAGATTTTAATTATATATAAATAGGTGTTGAAAACATATTTCAACTTGTCATTTGATAGCCGCTATAAAAATTGTGTTTGTCAGCTGTCCTACTCTCTGTTTCTGCCTCTTCTTCTGACAATACAGTTGTGTACAGGGTAGTTAACATCAACTGCTCATGCTAGTGGATATGTTTAAAGTTACTTATTTAACTCTGTTTTTTAATTTGAGCATAAATTCAACGGTTTTTTTGAAATAATGTAACAACCAGAATTTATTTTTATTCAAATGGGGACACAGAGGTCCACCAGGCTCAGTCACTTCATGCGGCATCAGTTTGTTTTCTTTGTCTTCACTTCGCTGCGTTCATGAAGTCATCTTACCATCTGCAGGTTTTGTTTTTCTAGCTGACCACAGCAGTTCCATATCAGGCTGAGTTGTGCTGCTCTAGTTTATTCTGGGGCAGGACCTAAAGAGTGACTCTGTTAATACTGCAATATGGTCCGGATGATAATTATAAACCAGGGGCTGTCTTTTCTAATGATAACTGCACAGGGTCAGTTGTCAGATATTTGGTAAGAAGGATATTTCACCTGTGTTGCACTGTTAGATTACTGAACAAGATAGTGCAGTGCAGGGACTCATCTGTTTTCCCATGAAACCTTTTCTTTTGTCTGGCTCTACACATAGTTGCCATATTTTCGCTATGATTATTGTTTGCTCAGCTTTCTTATCAAAACAAATGTTATGTACCCTCAGGCCAAATGTATATGGGTCCCGGTAATATTATGGATATAAGTAAGGCTCATAGATTTTTTTAATGTAATTACAGAATCAATTATTCAGTTGTCTGCGAAAACCTTAAAATACATGTATTCCACTCATTTCCTTAACCCAAGCTCCTCCGTGGCACCCTGCTGTGTAAGTCTTTGAAATATTCAACCAAACCATGAGAATATTCCAGATCCCATAATATAAATAATAGATGTTTAGTTCTAATGTAGACACATACACATTTAGTCACGAGTCATTTATATCAAGAATGAGAAGGAGACAGGTTGAATGTGGTTGAGAGGTTCGGGGTTGAATTGGAGCAAGTTAGTAAACCTGGAGTGAGATGGACATGGATCAGTCTACAAAAGCTATTATGTTGCTTATCGGCAAAGTGAAATAAACCCACATGATGGTGTAATCACTGCCCTAGAACCTGTGATGTTGACTATACTGATGTGTGTTGCAAATAGGCTTTAACCAGGCTTCTTTAAAAAGCAATAAAAGTGTAAAGAATAAAATAATAATTTTCTCATTGACAAAATGAGCCATTTATTTTAAACTGTTGAGTTTAATTTGCCTGTCAAGGGTTCTCAGAGGTTTTTTTTCAAGTATCAGAGAGCCTAGCAGCACATGTTATCGATTTGTTATCATCATCTCAGCATTTGAGTTTTTCTTTCTATTTTAGAAAAACAATGGATTTATTTATGCTAAGGCCAAAGAAAAGCTGCAGGTTGAGCTCACACTTAGTGAGAGAACAGGGCTCCTCCAGCTGAGACGGAAGTAGAGGATGGTGGATCCAGCAGGAAAATCTGAACAATGAAACTGAGAAGGTTGAGGAAACGTGAATGTCTGTTAAATCCAAAAGAGTTGGATTTCAGAGATCGTACAGCTTAAAGTTTATAAGCCTTATGGGGCTTATCACTACAGAAAAGGAAGGGTACGGATTGTGTGTGCGTGTGCGTGGTGGGTTCCTATGAAATGAGGCCAATTCCCGCTAATGTGAAGGTGTATTAAAGTTGCATTTCTATCAGGTCATTTGAAATCATTCCACAAAGAGAATGATTAGTCAGATCGACTGCAGCTCTGCAGCAATCCTCTATCTATCTTTCACTTAACCCTGTTCACTTCTCTTTCTCATCACTCCGTTTGACTGGGAGTGGTCGGGTGAAAAGGCTTTCCACGCTGAACAGGCCGGAGTGATGTCACCAACTGTAACCTTGGGTGTCTCCTGTGTTCACTTTTTTCTTTCATCATGCCCTTTAGTTGGGGTTCGGACACAACTCCTGAAGGATCAAACCTCGAGCAATACTTCAACATTAACAGCCTAGCTATACTTTTACCTGCAGGTTTTGTAGGTTTGGGCGGGGAATACATTTTTAGTCTTTCACACTGGTCTGTCTTGGTTTCTGTGACTCATGTCCACATGGTGGCAGCTCTAACCAACAATAAACACTAATAAGAACAAGAAACAGAGTAAAGCACCACAGCTTTGTCCGAAATCAACCACTCACTCACTACTCCATACTTGAGATCATCGGGAAAAGAAAGAAACGCTTCTGGACTCTTCTCTGCATATTTTCTATGAGCTGGGAATTACATTGGCGGAGGTCTGACGTACAACAACCATAATGTCAGACGGTGGAAAATCCCACGGTACATTTTAAATATTCAATTCACACTTATTCAAAAACATTGAATAACAATCTTTCAATGTAGAAATAACCTTGTTTAGCGCAGTTTATGCTGTGATGCTCTGCTCACATTTACATTTATACGACAGGTCAGGATGTTCCTGCTGCTCTCGCTCCTCTCGTTTCCCGCTGTGAGTGCAATGCATGATGGTATATATTGCTTGGTTAGTGAATATCGGTTGTACGCTACTACTACTTTCATGATGCATTGTGGGAAACAAGGAGTGCACTTCATTGGGTATAAACATTCGGACAGCACCACAGTAGTGATTATTGAGTAATTTTGGACACAGCCTACCATAGTCAGTATATTAAGATGGATGACATTAAGCGCACCAAAAGTGAAGCCAAAGCCGTGTGATCACCCCCTGGTGGCTGGCTCGGGTGAAGGTCAGAAAATGATCATGGCTATAGGTCATGTTATTGGAGGAGGTAGGTCCCTTTCCCATTAAATTCAAACTAATATTTAAAAATGCACATCAAATACATTTTTCTTCGAAGATGGATTCAGTCACAGTTTTCATGTTCCTGATAAGTTAAGTTAAGTTGGTTTCAAGCGTTGTATCAGCTCCATCCCCTGATTGCTACTGCACAGACTCTGACTCCAAATGAGGACAATGGTGCCAAATTTAAATTAATTTTTTAGTAAACAGACACAGTACAGATGATATCATGTTAATCGTGTGTTCATATTATTTATCACAACTGAAATAAAAGTTGGATGCACAGGTTTCTACTTTTTTGTTGTCATAACGACAAATGTCAATTCAGCCAATTCACATGAAATCAAATAGGCACACACAAACACACGCACACACAAACACACATAAACGGAGCATAAAGCTTTTCATTACAGTTTGCCTTGACAAGCTGTTAGATGTTCCCATATCACAATCCAGTAAATGCCTTTCTCTTACATCCCCACTACATCTTCCTCCCACCCACCCCATCTCTCCACAACCTCTTCTCTCCATGGCTGCGATAGTTACCATAGAAACAGAAAGGGTTTGGAGGGATACTGCCATGTGGATGCCAGTGTGTGGGTGGGCGGCATCCTGGGACCTTCCAGGCCCTTGTCCTCCCCTGTCCAGAGAGGAAATATCAGTTTGTGACACCCAAGAAAGGAGCTGCCTCACAGTCCGACTGTTTTCCTCTAAAGGCAGCTCAAGACGAGTGCGTCCTCATGCACAATTGAAATAGCTGCTGATGTTTGTGTAACGCCAACTCTAAGTATTATTACAAATGATTACTGCAATATCAGGCTTTATCGGATTCTGGCACTTAATGGAAAGACCCAGGATACTTGTAAAAAACATTTTCCCAGTCAGGCAGACACATAGCAATATGGTTAATTAGTAACTAAGTAAAAGCTAGTGCGATCTGCCATGACCTATTTTGTGCATGGTTGCCCACACCTTCAACTCAGGGGAAAGGTAATCACTCCCACTACACTTTGAATTAACATAAAAAATGTTAAACAGGAAATTTCCAGTTATGAAAATGTTCAGTGTTACATTTGGGAAGATGTTTTCAAATTGATAGCAGGTGTGAGAGGTATATATAAAAAAGGTGCTCTGAAATGACTCATTTGTACTCTTAAAGTATTTAATTTCTGCTCAACATAAACATAAGCATGTGTCGGGGGAGTTCCTCCTGAACTCGCCTGATATGATCAGCTCCAGGCTGTTGTGACCGCACCATAGAGCCAACCGTTCAAACTCCTGTCTGAACGCAGACCTGTCACTGTCAGGAGTGTAACAGTCAAGTCTCCTGAGGGACATCAATATCAAGTTAGGAGAGCAGTGGGGAGAGCATCCATTTGTGAGGGGAACCAGTTCTGACTATCTGGTTGCTGCACATTCTTTTCCACATCTTCATCTGCTGCTTCTTGTTAATATCAAATCATCCACTGGCGCAGTTGGTTATGTGATGTTGGAACAGTTGAGGTGAATGTAAGCTCATCAAACTGACAGTAAAACAACATTCAGGTTGTCTGACAGTTAAGACAGCTGGTTTTCTATATTTGATGATATCCTGTGGACTGACACAAGGTCATTGGTTAAAAGACTTCTTCAGCTTCTTCCTGCTGCTGTGATCTCCGTTTCACTGTGTTGCTGGCCTGGTTATACTGGATCACACCTTTACCTCTGTAGCTTCCTGCTTGGCCTGATGAACCCTCTGATTTAAGCTGCCTGTTGCTGTAGCCTTAAACATACAATGCCTACATTTTTTCATGCTAAGCTCAGGATTTTACCAGCGTTTGTCAAACTACGATGCAGTAAAGTCATCGAACAGACCTTTCATCTGCCCACCATGACATACTTACAAAGAGGTTACATTTTAATTGTATATCTGTCTGTTAGCAGACTAATGTAAAACTCCTGCACAAATTGGTGGAATGCACCAGGAAAGAACTTGAACAGTGTTTCACAATCCATGGCGGTAGCGTGGGTGCACGTTCATGCACACGGACAACACATCAGACTCTGAGTGGCAGGTACATCGACTAAAGAGTAAAAGACAAGTCCTCGCTTAAGAGAGAGACCTGTATTGATGCCACGTGCACGTATGTGCACGTATGGGCACAACTGCAGCTGAAACTATGAGGTCTGACTGTCAGTGTGGAAGGTAACAACTTTATGGATCACACAGCTATACAATACAGCAACCGACTAAAACATTGGAGAATTTGGAGATCAAAAAATATGATGGTTCATTAAGGAACTTTGGCAGGAACAATTAGAAAATGGCGGGCCGCATCAGTCTAGCTAATTAACGTTGGTTGCAAATGATTCTTTTCTTTTCATCTGGAAAGTTTGTGTGAGAGAGACATCTAGTGGCAGCGACTACTGTGTATATAAACTTTAACATGACCCTTTTTCTTTATATTTACTAGAACATGCACAAAAAGTACAAAATGAGCCTGTTTGGGGAGGTGGTTTCTCGTCTCTGCATTCCTGACTCTGGCTCAGAGATGTAAGGTTCGATCACGTTTTCCTCAGTTGGGGTTGTCACCGTTTGCATCAATTCAGTCCCATATTTGTAGATTTTTTTTAAATCTACAGCCTGGAGAGTTAGTTAATCAGAAAAGAGTCTCACAAGGGTTAATGAGACTGACACTTATAGGCCTGTCAGAGCTTTAGTACAGAGTGAGGGATTAGATGTAAAATCTTATTGAAATGGATTTTGGCATTTAAATCCACAATATTAAAGCTACAGAGAAAACAACTGAATAGAATGTGGGACAATAAAAAACTAGCTACCTTCTTGAGTTCATAAAAACGCCCTGGCGACAAGGCCTCTGTTAAAAACATATTTGTTTTCTGTTCAGGTTTATGAACCTATCCTGTGATTAACTCGTAACCTTTGAGAAACATTAGCAGAATCAGTGGATATAGAGGATTGATTTCAGTCCTGCAGCGATTGATTGATGAATTGGCTAAAAAACACCACTCAGCCAAACAATGGCTTGTTTTCTCTGCACCTCCTCGTGTGCATTTGTGAGGCAATTAAGAAAGCACTTTGGCCTGTGCTCCATTTGCCAGCGCCTCCATTTAAATTAAGCAGTAGCTCCAATTAGGAGCAGGCGCTTCCTTTTCTGTGAGCGCGCCAGTCCCTAATGGCCAGAGAGATTGATTTAAATGCAAACTAGAGAGGATGTAATGAACTGCTTTTACAGAAAGAGTTAGGAATTTGCACAGCCCCCGAACAGGTTGCCAAACAGTTCTCACACCATTAATTGTGCATTGTAGTATTTTTCTTGAAAAGACCGAATAAACGTGTTGGTCTGAGTGTTAAAACATATTCTGACACCAACTAGAGGTAAACACCATATACTACACATGTAATGTAACTTCCCCACATTGTATGTTAATATGGTGTTGATTTAGTTGCTTCTGTTTCCATTTTAAAGAGCAAAGCTATGGATAATTGTGTATTGATAGCCCATGAATATGACAGTGTTCCAGGGGGATTTTGTTTTACACTGTGAGTGATTCATTGCATTTTTACCAAGCAATAATCTTTAAAATAATCTCAATATTCTTGGGGAAATCAAAGAAACTCCTATGACTTAATACTCAGAGTTGTGGCAGTAGAGATAAAGAGCAGTGTGACCGAGCTCAATTGAGTAATTTATCACTAATCTTAATGTCGATCTTTAATCTTGATCTTTTATTGTTGGACTTGATAAAAAGACGATAGAAATGGGTCAAACCTGAGAAGCCGAGATGAAGATGTCCTATTATCTTTAGTGCTTGATTTGGTTTTAAGGATAGCAGCACTTTTTTCAAGCCTGTCTTAAAACAGTGCTCACATTCACAAGTACATGAAAGCATAATTTGCTGTTGGAATTGTTTCTTAAAGAAATACAGTGAAAGTAACAAGGAACAATTTCCACATTCCTCAAAATTCCTAAATTGAGCTGACGTTAATATAATGCTGAACAAGAAGATGATTAAACTACTACTCAACAAATGTGTCAACTGTTACTATTATTATTATTATTACATTATCTTTGTGTAACTAACCTCTTGTTCCTTTATTTAATCTGTGCATTTAGATATTAAACTGAGACCAAGCTGAGACAACCTTGATGCCAGCATAGTATTTTCTAATTTGGAAAAGCTCCTCCGGATCCACAGAGACACTAAACAACTGATCCACACGACTAGTCAACAGATCTATTAAATAGAATTCAGCGGAGTGCTCCACTAATCCATTTTCGTTCTGAGTTTCTAGTTGACTTAATCCTCTGATTGTGTTCCTTTACCATCATTTTGATCCTATATACACAATATTGAAACATGTGTGGTTAGTGGAGGCACAGTTAGAGCATAGACCAGATGACTTAAGACAAAAAACACTCGATAATTGATGTGTTAGATGTAGCAGACGCGGCAGACGCAGCAGCACATGTGGGAGTGCTGCTGTTGTGTGCAGAAACTTAACAAGCAGCACTGAGATGCTGTGAGCACCTGCAGACACACTGCTGTGTCAGGTAACTCAGGGAAATGCACTCGCTATTCATTATATTTGGGTTTGCTCAGCTATAAAGGATGAAACATCAATTCTTTTGTTTTCTGGGCTGATGTGATCAAATGTAATCATCTGCAGTTTTTTTTTATAGAATTACTCATGAGGTTAGAATGCTGAGACTGGTCACATACATATTGGTTGATCAATGCTTTCATCATAGTTGTCTTTATAAAAACCTAGTTATTGCACGGTCCATTGCAGATTGTGGATCTAGAGCACAGAGCCAACACACCACTGTTAGGATGTATCTAGTTGTTAGCATAGTCAACACTTGGCAAAGTGGCGAGGTGCTTTTATATTAAATTACAGGAACTTCACACATCACCACTGACTTACAGTAACAAATGGGCTCAGTGCCTTTTTAGTTACAAAGGTGCTGCTGGAAAATGGTGATAAATGAGGTCATAATATGCACAGAGGAGCTGAAAATTCAGACGTAACCGGATGCTAGGGAGAAATAAATGGAACAAGAAACCCTGGCGCTGTTGTTTTTTTGCTTAATGAACATGATTAGATCACAAATTCCTCTTTATTTCCTGGTGTGTCTTGGTCTTAAGGCCCTTATACTCTCCATTTAGCTGTTCCTTTATTTCATCACTGTCTTTTTATAGAGGGTTGTATTTATTGCTGGTTAAAAAAACAGGATCAGGTTCACGTTCTTACTGTTCTCGTGTGCGATTCCAGATGTTGGTGACGACTCCAGAGAAGTGGGATGTTGTGACCAGGAAGAGCGTCGGAGATGCCGCTCTCTCTCAGATTGTGCGTCTGCTGATCCTGGATGAAGTTCATCTCCTCCACGAGGATCGAGGTGCGGTACTGGAGAGCCTGGTGGCGAGGACCATCAGACAGGTAAGTCCTGATTGCCTTCCTGTCACACTGTGTCTATTTACCATCTGTCAGTGTATTAAACAGTGATCTGCCTCAACATTAAAACGCTCTCTGTGAGGCTGCATGTTCTCAGATCTTGTGGGTTCTCGCTTGGCTGCTCCGGTTTCGTCCTACATTCCAAAATGAAAAATAGATTTCACTGAAAAGAATCCTCTTACAACTCTTTGTTTTCACTTAAACTCAACCTGAAGTGATAAAGTGGATATATCTAAAGACCAGGGTATAATTCCTATAACATTTTTTTGTTTTATTTTATGCCCAAAAATAAGTCACAACATCTGAATTATCATCCAATAAACACTGATTTATTTATCACTTTGAACACGAGATTTACAAAGGGGGCATTGTCTGGCTGGAAAAAGATTTTTATTTATAGTACACTGTGACATATTGATGGTTTTTTTGTCACATAAATGTGTGTAATAGTTTGGAAAAACAAACTGAATCCTATTGAAATGTAAATTTCAATTCATGGAGTCAACATTCATAGTTTTACTCATCATGGTCATATACAGTGGATTCATATAATACCCAATACCCTTTGCTTCTGCGGAATTTGCAAAAGTTTTCAGACTCTTAATTGTGTTACTTTGTAGAAGACCCTTAGGAAGCAATTACAGCTTCCAGTCTTCATGGATAAGTCTCTACAAACTTAGCACCTGCTGGGCTCAGCAATTAATCCCATTCTTCCCGGCACAACGGATGTTCGTAGTTCTTATTGGGCAACTGACATCTTAAAGAATGGGTGTAAGAGCTGCCACAGAACAGTCACAGGCCCTGTGCTGAAACACATTAGAAAGAGCATTTTTTTTTCATGTTTGGCCTTATTGGCTGGTGTAGCAACAACAGCACACTCCCCCTAAATGTGTCCACATAACGTATCATAGACAGCATGGGTCCTGCCCCATTCGCACCAAACTGCTGCAAGTGCACTGTCTGTGAAGCTGATTTCCCCTGATGACAAACACCAGGTAAGTGCACAGGAAGCGGTCGGGACACTCAGGTGGGTTAATAGAGTGAAAGAAGCTGCGGTGCCCCATATCCCTTCCCTGATGAGCAGCTGTCAGGTGTCTGTCCATATGGAAAGGATCAAATAGAGAAGATGTAAAAAAGGCAAAGAGGTGCTACCAGGGGGTTTCTCATAGATCGCATCACCACCACTGACTCAGTCAAGCATTGCGCTCTGTGAATTACGTTTTGATCCTGAAAATGTCCCTATAAATATAATGCATTGTACTGCGTCAGTAGGAGATGACTCAGTATATGAAAGCCTGCAGATTTGTGCTCTCAACAACCAAAGATGTGGGAAGACTATGTACATTTTTAAGGACTCAAAGTGTACATACATAAATGGGCCCTCACATTCGTAGGTCAGATGCAGTATGTACAATATGCTCACCTCTCATAACACAGCAGTTAAGAGAGCAGTAAGGATATCATGAATTCCGTTTTACACAAGCCTCTTTTGGATTTATTTATATAATGAATACACCTTTACCCATAAACCACCTTTAGTAGTAACATCTCAGCATTGTCATCAAACTTCATTAAGGTAATAAATAAGGATATATACGCTCAGACTATAACATGTTTGATTGTCAAGGCTAAAATGAAGAAAAAAAATGGATTAACTATCATGAAACAATTTAAAACATCAGAGACAAATGATTAAAGGAAATATGAATAAAGTTAGAGAAGAGAGTAATAGATTGGTGTATAATTGATTAATATGTGTTTAGAAAAATAAGTTTTGTGTTGGATGATGGATCGGCTCAAGAACTCGTCATTATGAGTGAAATTCAAAAGACATGAAAAACAGTGGACTATCAAAGGACTGGGACCAGAGAGAGGAGAGCAGAGTGCAGGAGAGAGGCAGAGACGTAGGGATGAGCTGCTGCCTGAGCAGCGACGGAGACCTCTTGACGGGGTTAACCGCAAGGTAATTGAAAACGGGTCCGTACATGCGACCGCTGTTTACTCGGTTCACAGCCCATTTATCTGCAGGTTTAGCTGATATTACTGAAGAAGGGCTGACTGGGTGGTTTGTGCACCTTAACACCTATGGAGGTTGCCCTGCAGTGCAGGCATTAGAAGCCAGTTGACTGTCGTTGCATACTGTTTGCTGGGAGTCTAAAAGTGCACAAAGACATAGTGAAAGGCCAGAGATAATACACAAACTTTTATATCCATAAATAACTTTCAAATAAAAAAAAAAAAAACAGGAGCAATTACAATCCTGGTAGATCTCTCTGCAGACTGAAAAACAACCACATTCACTCCTTGGGTGCGTAATATCACATATTTTGTCACTGTCTTCACATGTCAAGCCCAGATTGGTTGCGTGGCCTGACTTTGACCTCAAATTGCACAGGATGTTCTGTTCTGCGACAAGCAATAAAATATGACAGCAGAAATGGAAAGTCACGGCTCCTCGGGAACGGTTCATTTCCTCTAAGAGCGGAAACAAAAACAAGTTTGATCTCCATATGTGCAGGACGAGAGGAAAGTGGAGAACAATCAGGTGGTGTCTCCTCCGCACAGAGCACATCTGATTCACCTCCTGTGAACCACAAACATTCTGTCCGATTACATCAGACATGCACCACTAAAGTATTCAGACCATCGGCTCCGCTGGTCTGCAGCAATTGTTTTCACTTCATGCCGTTTAAGGTACGTCCAAGCTGTCTGCTTGTATTGGTAGCTGCTAAAAAAGGAGGTAAACAGTCCCCTCAGCTTGGCAGTGACTGCAGGTGGATCTGTGCTTTTCCTTCCTCAACCGATGGGGGATCACAGAAAATACACTGAAGAGGTATGAAGAGGAGCGAAACATTTTGAAGGGGTTTAGCTCAATGGATAATGAGAGACTGAGTGTATGTACTATGCTGCTTTATTATAATACAGTATTTATGTTCTTCTACTTCCCAAAGTGTTCAGCACAATCACACTCAGTTAGTACTGATGTAGATTAGAAACTACACTTTGTGGGGAAAATGTTTGAAGCGGTTAAACGTGGTAAAGAGGAAGTAAAAAAGAATGAAGTGTGATAGAACGAGTGTTTCAAAGGAGAAAATGACATAAATCTGAGGGAAGGCGTAAGACAATAGGAAAAGGAGTTTAAAATGAGTTTAGGATGAAAAAGGGACAAAGCAGAAAATGTAAAATGGAAAGAATAAATAGAGGAAATGGACAAAGTACAGGGAGTAAGATAGGTGGTCTCAGGTGTTTCTCTATTAATGGCACTGTTTTAACAAATCAATCTGTAATTTCCAGGAAACTTTCAGAAAATTATTAGGGAATTGTTGCTGCATGTAAAAATAAAAGCACATTGCTCAGTGAATAATGAAATATTTTCTTTATATTTTTTTTCAAATTTCAGTAATTGAGCTCTACTGAAACACTCTGAGATGTTTAAAGGAGAAAAAATCGCTGTGGGTGAAACTGCTCACAATGCAATGGGATGATAATCCCTGTGGTATTCAATAGGCTTTTTATTCTAGACAAATCCTGAAACCACAACGATGCTTGGTTTCTTGCCGATATGCCCACGTTGGCACCATTCTGTGGCTTTTAGCCTACCAAAGACATAATTGTCCAAATTTAGCTCACAAATATACCTTCTACAATATATTGCATACATCTATGTATTTGATCGTGATGGCAGTTTATCGTGGACTAAGATTACAACAACATTGCTTGGATATACATATTCTACCATACTGGGAATAACTCTTCCTCTAAAATTGTAATTGCTGCTTCCTTATTATCTGTCAGACATTTCCATATGTGAATACTTCAAACCTTGACACATCTTTTCATTATGTTTCTTCAAATCAATGTTGTAAATATTGTTATGTTGTTGACGTGTTCAGCTACACACTGCATCTATTAATCATCTGTCCATCCTGGCAGAGGATCCCTCACATGTGGCTCTCTCTGAGGTTTCTACCTCGTTTTTTGTCCCCTGTTAATATTTATTTTGTTGGTAGGTTAAGAACAGAGGATGTCACACCTTCTTTAGCCATTTGAGACAAATTGTGATTTGTAAATATATATATGGACTTTACAAAAAAAATAGTATAGACTTATTGATTGATGAAAATAATGTGGTTCAGTTATTTTCTTAAATACATTTCTGCTCTCAGTCATAATAAAGGAACATGTCCTCCAGTGTAGTGGCTTTTGGACAGTTGAACTCTATAGCGCACACAGGCACACACACACACACAAACACACACACAGTTATAGCTTGCACATGGGTTCAAAGAGAAAGATAAATACCGAAAACCATAAATATAGAAAACCACTATCTATTGTACACAGCATTTTTTACCTCGTAGCTTCGTCTATATAAGCAGGTTTGGTCTGTGCTGTGCTGTGTCTGTTGTTAGCGGCTACAGTGGATCTTCCGGAATTCCCTCTTCTTCCTTCCACTAATTATATCTGTATATGACTGGCACAGGGGCAGTGTCTGTTTATCTTTGTGCAGGGATATGCGTAGTCCGGCGTCTAACAGGAGCCGCTGCCTGGCAGACCCTCCCCCCCCCTCCCCCACCTCCCTCGTGTCTCTGTCTAGTTACTGCCACACCTGAAGGACTGCTATAATTGATTGTGCTGAAGGAATTACAGCGGCCGCTTCTGACGTGCCAGGCGCTTAAGTTCATGTCTTCAGACTCGTTAATATGGAAATCCCTGTAAACTAAATGATATTTGTCCCTGTTTTTTATGCAAATGGTTCAGAAGTGAGACAGTTATCGCTTTGATGTTTCGCTTGGATGAGCTTTGTTTTGGCCTTCATTTTCCTGGCTTGGTGCTTTTTCTACCAATTATACACTGCCTTAAATATAAAGTCGGTATACCTCTAATGCATGTCGCTCTGTTGTAGGGCTTCTTTGCATGATCTGGCATTTAAGGAGCATGTATGCTCTATGAAAGGCACCCCTATTACAATTAGGATAATTATAAATGCGCAATGCCCACAAAATGCCAGTGGTATGCAGTTGTTGTGGGTTGAATAGCTGAATAGTCCTACCTGGTCAGGTGTCACGCTGTTAACACACCCACTCTTGTTTGTGTTCTATCTTAATAAAAGGTTAACACCCAATGGAGCCCACAGAAACATGCACTTTACTCTACTGCACCGTGTTATACACAAAGTCAGAAGACCTGTTTATAATTAAACAGTTGTACGCAAAGGGGAAAATAAAATATTATGTTGAACACCTGCAACAACAGGACATTAAAGATGAGCCGTTCTTCACTGTTGCAATATAATTACTAATGTAGTGACATGAAAGCAGCTTTTTAGCGTTTTAAAGCGTCAGGTTGGGGGTTGAGGTTTTGGTATTTTATTTCATTGTAAAACACAATGTTATATTCTATTGTACTTATTAAATCCTAAAATAAGAGGTGACTTTGGTGGCACAAAATTCCCTGCTTACATCTTCTAGTTGCATAAAGTAAGTAGCTTAAATTGAAATCATCAGTCAAAGCACAACAATGTCAGCCTGGGATCAGATACATTTCTCTATGTGAATGTGTGGAACCTCTCCTTCCATGTTTTTCTTTCAGAGGGGGTGTTATCAACAGCAACGCAATGTGATGTATCACACAGCAAAATAATTAATTAACAAACTACGGTGTACAGTGTTTTAGAGAAAATATACCTTCCACTTTGTTTATTGCTGTCTTGACAGCAGATTCAACAGACCTCTCGACATCAGCAGCAGCCATCTTTGTAAATGCTTCAGCATTTTGCAAGTGAGGCTTATAGGGAAACCAATCTAAAAGCTGATGGTGTCATAATCATCATCATACCCTCTATATTGTGCAATCTTTTTGCCTCTACCTTTCATAGTGATAGGTAGCGGCAAAAAGACTTGTATTGCCACTTTGGTGAATAAAACTGTGGCAGAGCTCTGATAGATCGCACTGCTTCACAAAGCAACAGCAACGTCAGACTTCAGGGAACTGTCTTATTATTAACAGTCTAAAGGCCGGCGCTTGCTTCTGCATTTTCACGTAAGCCCTTAGGGGCCCTTTACGTGCTTATGTATCCATTCTTACTTCTTCTTCTTAAGATTTAGAAGAGCGAATATGGACCAAATAGAACAGCGTTTGGCAGAAGAGATCCGAAAGTATGATTACTTGTATAACCCGTCATTGACTGGCGGATTTGTCCGCCAGAAAAAAGGTTATGAGGAGCGGCCGTGGCGATGTAAATAAACAATCGGCGAAGAACAAAGAAGGCGTCTCTAAGGTCATCTTCGACAAAACACGTTACTCCGCCTAGTGTTCTGGCGGGGAATTGCTTTGTGAAACGCGCAACAGTTTGACAAGCATGAATGACAACGAGTCCTTTGCAACAGCGGCGTGAAAAGCCGCAGATGCAGTTGCAGAAGCATGCACGTAATTTCCGGGTAATTGACGTTTGGCTCTTTCAATAAACTACATACATTTCATTCATACTTCCGTGCATGGTTTAGCTCAATAATATCCCCCTCGTGTCATATAGACACTTTAATCCCACACTGATGCTGCTGACTGCTTACTTCTATATGTAAATGTAACCTGCAATTGTGACATTTAGTTTCTGTTTCTACGTTACTGTTATGTATCATGCAGATATGTACAACATGTAAGTGGTAGAGGCTGCAGCCGTACTGGTTATTATCATATTTTAAGATGAAACACTTGTATGCGGATGTTATTTTTTATTACTGACTGAGATGTTTCAGAGGACCAAAGTTTGTCTTTGTTCTCTTGCTTACAAGATTTTTGTCGAGACAGGAATCGGCAGTGTGATGTTATCCATCCTGGTCTTGAAGGTCCAGGCGTTCCAGGTCTGCATGCAAATCCACTGCAGATCCTAGATACTCCTTGTTTAAAGCTTTTCTCTGGAGCTTTGTGAACTGCACGGGTCTCGAAACAAAAACACAGAGGTCTTACAGATAACCACATGATCTCATTTTAATATTATGACCTGATTTTGTTATATTCAGCTCATTGCCCACTTGAACTCTAAATACAGCCGTTAATCACAATTGCAATGACATTTTAGGGTGCCACAAACTTAACTGAAACATGCAATATTCATGCCTGTAAAGAGAAGCGGTTAAGCTCATAGTTGCGTGAAGTAGAAGGTGAAATAGAATAAACCTGCAGACGCTACAGACTCTCTGTAGGTGAACATTATGCACATCTTCTGCACGGAGGTGGAAAAGCACTGGTGTGAATGTGTAGTGCGGGCCGGGGCCGGGATTGGGTAGGTCTTATCTTGATGGTATGGTTTGACAGGTACTGCATCACATTAAAGGCCTTACCAATCTTCCCTGTCACAGTCCCCCACCCCCCACACCACCACCACCACACCCTCTCCTCCACACCTTCAAGATTTTCTCAAAGTTTCAAAGACACAATAAAGGCAAAGCAGTGCAAGAGAGAGATTGGTTATTCTCTCTGAGAATTCAAAGACACAGATCTGGAAGCCTCCTACTTTGCTTCACTATACTTTTGCGTTGTTGACACAGTTGCCACTCGACTATCAGCCCATTTTAATTGCTCCATCCTCCCCTGTGTGTTCACATTAGGTTCGGGAAAAAGTCTTAATTTCCATTATCTTATTGTCATTGTCTGAGTTTACTGATACGGACTATGGCGCCTAAAAAATATTATCTTTTTAGCTTTCAACGTGTGCTCAGATGTTTACGGTTGTTTAAAGGACACAATCCTTCCCTCTGCTGCAGGTCTTTTAATCTCAAACTCCTGCTGAAGTGTGATCTTTGCCTTGTTGTCTGTAGCTCAACTGCAACTGAATAAAAGTAAAACTTCCAGAACTAATTAGTGAATGAAATTAGTGCTGTCGGAAGGTATACTGTGCAAAATTTACCATTTCAATTGTGCGCAGCCGATTTGATGATCAAAAGAGTAATTCAAGATAATTACATCTCCCATACTCTTGTGTCTTAATGGTTACTGATAATGAACATTGTGAATTTTCGTAAATTGTCACTTTAATGCTTTGAGACTTTCTGCACTTTCCTTTCACTTGTGGACACATATGCCTGTTTCTGTCCTGATCTGCAATGCAATTGGATGGGAAAGAGTTTGGTATCATGTTAACTCTGTGTCTGATGTTTAGGTGGAGTCAACCCAGAGTATGATCAGGATCCTGGGACTATCAGCCACCCTGCCCAACTACCTGGATGTTGCCTCATTCCTTCATGTCAACCCTTATATCGGCCTCTTCTTCTTCGACAGTCGCTTCAGACCTGTGCCCCTTGGACAGACCTTTGTAGGCGTCAAAAGCACAAACAAGGTAAACGAACGATGATGCCCTCAGTAACTTTTCCATACAGCAGCTACAGCTGCATAAAATACACAGTATGTGCAACTCAGACAAATGGGGTTTCAAACCAGTGTTTTACCAAACAACATCTATTAGTTAACTACCATTCAGTGTCAGTGATGAGATACTTGTACTATAGCGGAGGTTTAGTCAGGGAGCAGAAAATTAGTTTAAAGTGAAACTTTGATCATGGAATATTTGTAAGCTTTATTAGTTGCATCAGATAATTAATACTCATTTTGATTTTGTGTCCTGTTCAGATCCAGCAGCTTCATGACATGGAGGAGGTTTGTTACAACAAAGTTGTGGAGCAGGTTAAAGCCGGTCATCAGGTAAGAACTCTGCTGTATGTTTAAACTCTACATATCTGAGTTTGTGCATGTATGTCATAATAAAGTAGGAAAACATGACATTACTGTGAAAAATCATTTTTTACAACAATTAATCCTCATTTCCCAAGATTCTGGTTTTTACTAAAACTGTTGTAAGAAAATGTTTGGACGAGAACGACTTAAAGAGGCGCAGGGCTATGTGGGTCTAATACAAATCTTTCCCTTGAACACATTCCTCTTTTTCATGAAGAGAAAAACTCCTGCAATAACTACTTCTGTGAACTCTTTGGAATGAACACCTGCTATCTAAACTCTCTGAAGGCCTTATCTCCCCCAGTGCTGCCTTCCACTTCCTTACGCCGTCCACCCACCACCACCCTCCACTCATTCCGCTCCCACACTGCAGCCACAGAACGGCCTTTTGGGAGCACGAGAGTTGTGAATGCAGACTTCATCATTTAGCTCCCATCTGCTACAGGGGTTGAACTCCCTATTGATCACGGTTGTTATCCTGTCTGCATCATTTTATTGCAAGTTTACACACATGGGCAAACACACACACACACACACACACAAACACACTTTCTCCTTTAGAGACTCACTTAATATGAGTCTTTCTCAGGCCCTTGAGAACTCGTAAACTGACTTGATTCTACCGCACCACTGACAATTTTTTTTTTTTTTTTTTTCCCTAAAATTGTGCAGTCCGGGCTCCTGTCATAGGTTAAGACCGCTGAGGAAGCAGCTCAGCTGGGATCGCTTCTTCTTTGCTCAAAATATTAAATTGTCAAGAAGTGGCTGTGACATATATTAATTTCATCTGGGAGGATCTGATGGATGAAATTTCCTTTCCCACTGCCCTCTTGGCGGGAACCATGCTGCCAGAAAGAAGTTTAATAAGCTGAGAAGCCGGCGGTTACTGCCAACAATGATTCCACACAGCTCAGTAGTGCTGATAAAACACCTTCAATAAATAACGTTAGCTGCAGTGGTCTCCTCGGACCCACTGTGTTTACAGCATACACACAGCTGCCTGCTGTATGTGTGTGCAGTCATGCAGTTGTGTTTGGTCTAATAATATATTTCAGTCCTAAAAGGTTACACAATTACAAACAGTATTTTTTAATACTGTGCTGTTGTGGCAACCAGAGAATATATTTTCAATATCTGCATGCTCCTAAATATAGAATGGAAGGCTCAGAATATGTAGAGTAGGTTCTACAGTAGGTCTTAATCTGACTGCTGAAAGCGCTTATCAGCTTATGGATTTATTTTTGCGCAGAACAAGGACTTCACATTTTATCATTACTACCAATTAAAAAAATAGTAAGACGTCTCGGCCAGTTTGAACCGGAAGACTGATCATAGCAAGCAAAACAGCTTTCAAAGTTTATTTCGGCCCTTGCCGTTGTTTTGTTAAATATTAAAGTATTCTTAAAATGTAGCATTTAACTCAGGGATCGATATAGAGGTTGCGACATAACAGGTGAAATACCATATGTAAAAATTGAAGAAAGTAAAAAAAAAAAAAGGGGAATCCACAATTTGTCCAGATCCTTGCCATAACATAATTGATTTTTCTTGGCCCATTTCCATCTTTTAACCAAATTTCTTGGACATACATTCAGTAGTAACCAAACCGACTGGGGTGAAAAGATTACTTCCTTGACAAAGGGAACGATTGAAGAAAGCTTATGAATTCAGATGATTCCACAGAGGATATAAAGAGGTGTTATGATTCTAATGCGTTGGCCTTCACAGTCACCAAAACTCAACCCAACTAAACTCATCTGGGAGATTTTGGACCAACATGTTTGAAAGCGGTCTAACAGCATCATCAAAACAGAATATGAGGGACCAACCTTTGTAAGATTTGAGTTCCTCTTTGTCCATTGAATGTCCATTCCACAAACCCAGAGAACATCTGACAAAAAGCATTTTTTTCTGTTCTAAAGGCTTGGTGGAGAACCTCACATTGCTTTGACACGTTCTGTTTCCCTTTAAATTAGTCACATCTATTTATTTCTACATGGTTTCACCTGCAGAGGGTTTTGAGAGTCTGTGCAGTCATTGTCGAACCAGTTGACTTTTAAGTGAAATTCTATAGATGAGATGATTTGCATTACATCATGTTGAAGGTGTTATCACTTTGTGTCTCTGTGTGTCAGGTGATGGTGTTTGTCCACGCCCGTAATGCTACAGTGAGGACGGCCATGGGAATGATCGAGATGGCAAAGAACCTTGGAGAGATCACCTGCTTTCAACCAAACCAGGGTCCAGACTACGGCCAGTGTGAGAAACAGGTAGAAAACTTTAATCCTTTTCTAACAAGAGGAGTCCTTAGTCTTTTGCCTTATTCTTAACATTGTCGAGCAGAAAATCTGACAGTGATAATGATAAACAGCTTAATCTATCAAGTATTGTGAAAGATTGTCTTTATGCTAACCTTGAGCCAAAATCATATACAGTATGTGTAACACACTATATTGAATTGATGAGGTATTTTGGTTTCCCATGTAGTCATTTCAGTATTCTCCAAACTTAAATTCCTCGAAACTCATTAGACGTTTTGGTTTTTGATGCTTATTTCCAAACTGGGAAGAGAAGAGACGATGAGAAGACGGTCTAGCTTGTGCCTCTGTTCCTGTCACTCAACAGATCCATAACTCCAGTGAACTTTGACGCACCAATGTGTGTTGCAAAAGCAGCATACTGGCCTGACCATGCTAACCTGAAGCTATTGTGGCTAATAGGCTTTGTCCACTGTCCACTTTTATTGAAATGTTGTAAACGCATACACAAGAGGGAATGTTTGTAGACACTTAATCAAATATATTAAGTAAGATTCAACAAATTGTCTGGTTGGAGATCATAGACTGCAAATAAAGACGGTCATCACCTAAAGTGAAGCCAGATCATCTAGATTGCCCCCCTAGTGGCTGGCTGTAGTATAGGTTATAATAAGCCCTCTCCTCCTCCATCTTGGTGTCTGTCATCTTATCTTACCTATCTTATGTATGTACACATGTTTATGTTACTGATAAGTTTGGTTTAAATGAGTAATTTGATGATATATAAATCATGGGAAAAATCATGATTGACAGCTGAGACTTACTGTTGATTGGTTGAATCTCTATACCATGGCTACACATTACGATCACTATTGAACAGCCTTTGGTTCCAAATGACATCATTAGTGCAAGATGGAGGCACCTGTATGCAAGATACTTTGTGTCATCCATCTGTAAATACAGTCTGGGTTAGAGACAATAATGGCCAACTAACAAACCCCAGAAGTAGTCAGTATGTCATCAAGCTTCCAGCTTCACCCATTATTGGGTTGTCTTGATGGATTTTGCTGTGGTAATTTCTGTCATGTACAAAAATATACATTTTAAGATATGGAATACCTAAAATATGACCCAAATATCTCTTGTTTTTTGTGGCAGTTATACATTTTGTTTACTTGTGTTTTAAATAGAAGCAAAAGAGAAGTAGAACAGATCGGACTATAGAAATCGCTGGTTTTCCTGATTCAATGCTCATCATTACTGTAACTCTGTACAACACAGTGTTACTATACTGTATGTGTGTGCAGTGATGAGAGCAGGACGTGAGTGTGCGTGTGTGTAATTGATTGTCTCTGTGCTGTGAGAGTACACAGAGGGGGAGCTCTATTTTCCCCCAGAGGACAGTCAGTCAGACTCCGACTCCCATATTTGAATCCCCTGCAACAGAAGGCAGAGTGATAAATTTAGTAACCTTTTTCTTTGTTCCCTGGGGCCGAGCCAAGATTGATGCGCCTCTAATCTTCCCTCTATTTAAATGGGATATGTATACAAATCAGATCACTTTTCATGCTTTCTAAAAATGGAAATGGGTACAAGAGATTAAGATCCAGGGGGAAAAATTGCATGGACAAACGAGTCCACATTCAAAAGAGTAACTTAAAAGCAGTTGTGTAACTGGAGCTACACAGTATGTCTACATTAATGAACCCGCTTGTGTGTGCACTAACAGTGCATTAATTCACTCCTGGATCTTCTGCCTGTGTCCCGACATAATGAGTATTATCCGCTCCATTAGTCCATCTTTGAGTGTTTCTCAGTGTGGCCTGCTCAGGCAAAGGAAGGGGCATCAGGTTGAAGCCACTCTAAGCCCACACAGAGATAATGCACAGCTTATTTGCACTCTGGAAATTGCCCCCCACATTAATATTTCTGGGTGTTTTTTTTAATCTCCAATATGCATATGCAGTTAAATAAAGCACCCCTAAGGTCAGTCCGGTAATTTTGCATTTATTTATCTAGCATTAAAAGTCAGAAGTGATTCCGCTAAATGTAGTCCCTTCTAATGTTATTTAATTGGTCTTATCTCAGGGGTAAAAGAGGCTGTCAATCAAGCTCAGAAACCTTAATAAACCCACTCAAATCTATTCTTGTTAAATACTGTTTTGTTGAAGTCAATGATTATGAATTGCTGTTGATAAAATAATGAAAGCATTCAGAAAACATGCTAAAATAGAGCATTTACACAACAGTCCTGATCTCCTGTCTTTTGATCATATAGGCTTTCACTTAGCATTCAAACGGCCCGGTATTAGGCAGACATTGTGAGCCTGTGAGAGGAGAACAGTGGAAACCCAGCAGGGGCCCTATTCTTGTTGAAAAAACCTCTGTCATATACTATTAACATCTGAAAAAATTGGGAATCTGGAAACCTAAAGCTGGTGGTGAATGTGCGTAAGGTCTGTAAAGATTTCTGGTCAGCACAAAACCATAGCCAGACGCAGCGAATCACTTTATTTAAACAAGAACTTTGCGATTTCCAACCAGCTTTGTATTGTTCCAGTATCGATTTTATATGAAGATGAGCAATGTTTAATTTCCCACTGTGTTGCCTTGGAGATCGTAGAGCCATGCGGGCATCAATTTGCTCTTATTTCTCTTGGACATTGACTTCAGTGGCAACTGACCATCACTGTATCCGAACAGGACACAGCAGTGACTTATTTGGGGGGTTAGAGAATATGTGTGGCTCCTCATTAGGATCGAACCATTCAAATTGTATATTTTTTTTACAATTACTAAAAGCTGGATTCAGCCCACTAAAATTCCCCACAGGTAAAAAGGAAGATGAGCTGAACAGAGAAAAACCACATCTTGGCGTCTGAGCAGAGAATCTCCTACTGCGTTGTTCAAATGTGAAAGACAAACTCCAGGGAATGTCCAGACCCAATTATGTGCACATTCACTCACATTCGTGTCTCAAAACCGCTCTCACTTTTCACCATTGCTTTTCTCTTTTTTAGTTTTTTTTTTGTCACTAAGCAACTAACTGCAGAGCGTCAATCTGCTTCCTGTTTTCACTGGCCCACTGTCTATGACTGGTCACATAATATAGGTTCAGGGGCACAGTCAATCTCAAAAGATTTTTGCAGTATTTGCCACAGTCTCTGGGCTTGAATATCTACATTTATCTACACCTGACACCATCACAGGCTGCTAATTTAAGTTAAGCAGCCTGGTGGACAGCCTGGTGTGTAAGGTTTGACCATCTTCTGGATGTAGACTGGGCCTGATCCGTTTAAAGCGCGGCACGCAAATACTAGAGTTTTGAAACGGATGTGGGCAGCCACAGGTTACCAATGGAGGGAGAAAAGTAGTGTGAGTGAACTCCGGTTGGTTAAAGATAGCTGAGCAGCTGCATTCTGGATGAGCTGCAGAGGTTGGATAGCACTAGCAGGTAGAACAGCCAAGAGGGACTTGCAGTAATCTAGGTGTGAGATAAACAGAGCCTGGACAAGAACCTGCGCCGCCTTCTGAGTGAGAAGGGGACTTGTTCTCCTGATGTTGTGCAGCATGTACGCATCTACACGAGCGGGTAATTGCAGTAAGGAAGAGTTGACTATCGGGTGTCAAAACCAGGTTACTAGCAGTCTGGGTGGGGACTACCACAGAGTTGCAAAATGTAATAGTCAGATCATGGGTGGGAGAGCCTTACCTTGGAAGGAAAAGTAGTTTGGCTTGTCCAGGTTGATTTGCAGGTGGTGTGGGACATCCTGTTAGAGAGAGGTCAGTTGCTACTTTTGTTTCAGATTGGGGAAAAGAGAGGATTAGTTGGGTGTGATCTGCGTAGCTATGGTAGGAAAAGCCATGTGAGTGAATGACAGAGCCGAGAGAGTTGGTGTACAGAGAGAAAGAGGAGATAAACCAGGACAGAACCTTGAGGGACCCCAGTAGTGAGAGGACACGGTTCTGACAGAGATCTCCAAGTTCCCCGGTAAGTGAAGGCCGTTGAGGTAGGATGAGAGCAGGGAGAGAGTAGAGCGTGAGACACCCTGATTCTGAAGTGAGGAAATAAGGATCTGGTGGTTCACAGTGTCAAATGCAGCAGAAAGGTCTAGAAGGATAAGGACAGAGGAGAGAGAGGCTGCTCTAGCATTGGGAAGTTGCTCAGAGAGAGCAAGGAGGGCAGTCTCAAACACAAAAATGGTGGTTGACTCAGGCAGTCAGCAATGCAAATGAACAGGGCATCTGATTCACACATTCAGTGGAGAACAGCAGTGCAGAAAAATAAAGACTGACTTTTATGGTGTGATCAATCAGAAAAAAGGGAAACCTTGTTATAAGCAGAAGTCTTGGAGAAGGGAGAAGAAAGATGAGTGAAATAAAATCAGATTCCTCCTTTCAGCCAAGAGATTGTAAATGTATTTTCCACAAGATTGTAGATGTAACCTTGTCATTGGATCCCACTCTCGTAGCAACAGCAGAAGAGTTTAGAGCTTTCCTTCTCCGCAAATATTTATACACAGGGTCCTCACCAGCTTCAGTTTGGAGAATGATCCCCCCACTTGATGTAGTTGAGACAATAAAACAAACCTAAGTGGTTGAGGTTAAACAAGCAAGTGATTACTACTGTACTAAAGTTTTTTTTATTGTCGATCATTGCAATATTATATGACGTTATTGTTTTACTGTTTATATTTACAATAAGGACTCCCTGCTGATTTAATGATAATGTTCACGGGCAGTGCATGTAAGTAATTATCATTAGCAAATTTGTTTTTCGAAACATAATGCCCCCCGGATGGTTTTATAGACGCTCTGTGAAAATGAGGTGCAAATTTTAATGTAATGAACATAAAAAGACATTCACAGTAATTGTAGTGTGATTACTGAAAGTTAACTATTAGTACAATGCAGCTTCGCTGCTTTGAGCCAGTAGTGTTTGTGGCACATTTTGAACTGGAAATTTAAATGTTAATGGTTTGCCTCATGCTTGATGACTGGGATATGAGAAGGCAAACATTAAAATCACCAAAAACATGAATCTTAAAAAAAGGCAGCAACACTTCACTATCAGTCACATTTCTCACAGAATTACCAAAAGTTCTCTTGATTTATCATTTGGTCAAAAGAATGGAGGAAAAAGCTATAAATTTCCTAAATCTGAAGATGAGGTTTCTCCATTGCATGTTTTGTTTGGACCTAAAACTAATGGATGTTGGGTAATTTTTGCTTTTATAAATGAAAAACAGTGTAGTAAAAAAAATACAGGTTTTTATCAGTAGTAAAATGTAGACTTCTTAGGGTTATATCCTGGTGTATGAAATAAACTGCAAAACTTTGATAATAACTTATTTTGTTGCCCTTCATGACATGATTCCAGGAGAATTGACAAAATGATAAAGCTGAAATTATTCTATAATTTCATTATTGTCAATAAATCCCAAACCTGTTTTTTTCTGTCCCTGAATTATTTCGAAGTGACTGACACCCTGTCTGTGGTTCATACTAGAGATTCAACATTAAAAAACATGATTTAATTTATTAAAAGGCTCAAAATGTCTTAATACAGCCGGTCACTGTATCTTCAGGAAAGCCTATTCAAACAGTACATAGTGATGCATTTGCAGGGGACTATTTTCTGAAGTGGGATAATACGCAGCTGAAGCTCAGTTGAGTATTTGGGACAGCAGGACAATATATGTGGGATTGAGTCCAATTAAACCTCAATCAATGAGAACCTGTATATGAATCAATCGGAATTAGATTTATTGTCACTTCCATAATATGCATGAAAAAATGAGTCAATCAGAAACACTGATTGAGAGGAGCTGCTGCCACTGAGTGCACCATTTCAATCTCATGGATTTCTTTATTGTCTTGTCTACGTTTTGAACGATGGAACAGTATTGTTGACCGGTTAGTTTAGAAATCCAGCTCTCATAGCAATAAAAAGATAGTGAAACAGTCTTAGCTGAAGATAAGAATCACAATGAATCTGGATTTGAGGCTGTACATGTTCACAATCTCTTTGTAAATATATGAAAGTAGTAAAATAAGTGAGGATAAAAAGCAAACTGTATATTGCTTTGACCTGTGCGCAGAAAGCCTCTGCCCAAAGCTCTCCCCAGGGTATTGCATTCAAAAGCCCATTTGACTTTCATTTGCTCCAGCTCTGAACCATCCAGCCTGCACCTTCCTCCTCCTTCCTTCTCCTCACCTCTGCTCCTCTCCACACCCCCAACCCCCTGTCTCCAGTACTTTTTTAATATCCACCTCTCAAATGATGAAACCGTATGGCTGGTAGCGGAGCACACGCAGCTTTTCTGTGGAGGTTAAGAGACACCTTGTGGTCCCATGAGTTCATTACACAGATTGTATTATTGATCCATCATGGATTATTTAGGCCTGCAAAGAAACAACTTATGCTAACGTAGAATTTCAGTGGTGGTTATACATTATATATTTGTCTGTGAATACATGGAGGCATAAATCTGAGGAAGAGCGTTTCCACACCTTCACTTTGCTTGTGAGGACATATTTTCCCTTCAACTCCCTGAGCTCTTTAGATGTGCAGCTTTCATGTCACGTTGTTTGACAAGAAACAGCGATTCAGACAAACTGATGCCTGTGAGCGTGAAACCTCCGGGGACTCTACAGCAGCACTAGAGTAGGCTCATTAACGTCACTTTGCTTTTATTTGCTGCTATTTTTTACGTGTCTTGTCCACTGCCAGTCCTTTCATTGTGGCAGATCTTTGACAACATGTCAGCGTGCCACACCGGCTTCCCAGAGCACTGATCAACAACAGTGAGTCGTAGCTCAAAGGCTGGTGGAGACTGGAGTGACACAGTGCAGTGACAGACTCTCACATCACACGAATCGGTGGCTGGAAATAGAACCGCAGCTTTGTGTGATAGTGGGACAGTGAGTAGAAAGCGGAGAGCTTCTCCACCCACCGACTCTTCTAGGATTACAGCTCATGTGCAGTGTCATAGCCTCAGGGAGGGGCCTCGCTTCTTATCGTGGTAGCACGTAGCAAGTCCATTTTTGTCTTTAATCGCTGCTTCATCAGCATTAAAACAGACACATTCTTCTCTGCCACCCACTAAGCTCAAGAACTAAAGGCTGGTGCCATATACTTGCTTTCTATTGTCTCTGCTAACATGTATAACATATCAACAAATACACACAAGAATGTACTTCTATTGCTAATTTTTGTGTTACAACTCGAACTTTCAACTAGCCAAGATATTTAGATTTTCACCAGATGTGGCTTTATTGTATTCAGTTTTTTCGCCATGGCCACTTCACATTTCTCTGTGTCTCAATTCATGGTCCTCATCCTTCTGAAAACTATAACCGAACACGACACACAACACAGTGTCTTTTGGACATTATGGGTTTGAATGGTTAGTTCCTTAGGAACTAACCATTCAAATTATATTTTTATACATTTACCAAAAGCTGCATTCAGCAAACTAATGTTTTCCATTGTTAAGAGGGAAGACCAGCAGAGCGGAGAAGAAGCATGTGTGGACTTATTTAATATGCATCTCGAGGCATTACTGTTTAGATGCAGCAGAATGGACATTCACACAAATAACGACTGAACCTGATTTATTATTATTATCTGAGCCAAATTCCCATTTCAGGAGGACACTGACATCCGTAAAGAATAATACAGCAAATCAGCGTGAGTTTGTTTTAGCATCGTGCGACCAATCACTATTTCCCTCTGAGGACTTGTATCTTTGTAGACTTTTTATGGCTCACAGCAGGTCCAGTCTACTGCAGAATGATTGAAGCAGCCAATTCAATACTTATTTAGTGGGCCTGTTATATTATTATCTGTTTACAGAAATGGTGTCGTCAAAGAAGTTTCAAAAGAGCTGCTAAAAAAAACCCCGCATTTAGTTCTCATGAGAACAGGAGACAGTTTGATCAGGAGAGCGGCGGATTTAGTAAATGTCCCGCTTTAGATGGATCTACAACAGAAACGGGATATGAAGAGAACGAGGCAGATTGTGAGTGTGAGGAGTAGAGTGGGTGTGAGTGGAAACTTGTCCTCCCACTCCCTCCTGCCTATCTGCCATTAAAAGCCAGCCTCTTTGAACAATATGACTATCAAGGGCCACTAAATGAACCACAATTAGCCAGCGTGTCTCCGTGATGTCAAAGTAAATGAGGAGTTTTGTTGCTCACAAGTGTCAGTGTTGATGGTGATAATGTGAGACGGAGGCCATCTATCCACCACTCTCCACTACAGAGACACACCCCCTCATTCGCCGCATTTTCGGTGTGAATTTGCACTTTGAAGTCTCGGCTTTGAAAGTGGTATGCTGTGTAAAAATACTCACGCTTCCATATTTCTAAAAATGCTTTTGCTTCGCTCCTGTATATTGTTTCTCAAAGCATCAGGGATACATGAGGCCTCTCTTTAAATTGTCAAAAATGTAAAACCAGTCACATACACCTGGTTGTATTTAGGTCTCCTTATAGACGGCTTGACAAGCTTCTGAATAGTTTATTACAGCCCTGGTGTTGGCTGGGGTCCTCTCTGTAGTCACAGCCTCGATAGACAGTAAGTGGAGCTGGCAGGTGGCTGTCTGTGGACAGAGGGAGCTCTCCAGCAGCGGCAGCAGCGAGCGGCGGGGCCTAATGGGACCTGATCAGGAGCTTAGGTCACTGCCATCTCAGATACAACCATGGCACAGCAGACATCAGCGCAAACTCACCTTAGATTAGAGGCTGGAAGCATGGCTGTAACACACTCTGACATCTCAAAGCAAAGCTCAGCCATAGCATTTCAATTACCCACCTTTCCCTGCTCACGTGGATCTCAACAGCACAGGGCACAGCGGCCCCCAGGACTCGCACCAGGTCATGGTGTGCATTGGTTTTCAAACAGATATGGCTTTAGACAGCAGAGCAGGATTGCTTTCTCTTCTCTTGCATCACCTGCATGGGATTGTCATCTGAATAAATCCTTGCGTCAAGTGCAGGAAGTGGAAGTGGAAGAGTAACAGGACAACGCTCTTCCAAATCACCTGTTAAGTCGAGAGATTATACTAGATCTGTGTTGAAGATGTCCAAAAATCATTTTGAGTGAAACATTCAAGACTTCAATGACAAATTAGGTCCAACATTGTGTCTTCTGACCAAATCTACCAACTGAAGAGTAAACATGTACCTACGGTCATATTTCCCCAAATATAGAAAATGTCAGCTCTCACTGCTGGGAAATAAACGAGGATCATTTGAAGGCAAGGCTCCAGATTTACCATTCAACATAGTTCCAACCTTCACTTGCAATCATAAGCTTTGGGCAGTGACTGAAAGAACCAGAGTGCGTATACGAGCGACTGAAATGAATTCGCTGCCCTTGGTTGCTGAGCTGTGCTTTGGGTAGACCTCATTGCTGCTTAGGGTCAGTTGAGGTGTTCGGGAATCTGATTAGGATGCCTCCTGGGTACCTTCCATTGGAAGTAGGAGTTAAACAGGTGCACACAGAACACTGGACAGATCGTGCATCTTATCTGGTCTGCAGACGCCTGGACTTCTCCCGAGAGGAACCGGAAGATGTTGGTCGACGAGAGGGACGTCTACTTTGCTTGACCTGCTGCCACCACCACCCGACCCTCGATAAATGGCAGAGAATTAAATGTAGCCAACATACAGTGATCTGTGAAAGAGAATTATACCTATCTGGATTATTACCTATCTATTATTTTTACATTATGGATACCCCCCCCCCCCCCTTTTTTTAGCAATTAGCAATGTGCCATTTTATTAGATTTTCAGTCAGACACCAAAAGACCTGCTGCACAGTTGGGTTCTTAAGGTCTCAGTCCTTCTCCTCCATCCACAAGGTTAGCAACCATTTGTGAGTGTGTGTGTGTGTCAGCTGCTGGCCGTAATGAGCTTTCTGTTTTCGCGGTGCACAGGCCTGCTGGGTACTGACCTCCATTTAGATGCCCAGAGAGAGAGATAAACCCTGTGATGATGACTTCCCTGAAGCCCGGCCAGGTCACAGCCCTGCTGTCAGTCACCAGCACACATCTCAATCTCACTGACTGTGTGTGGTCTCCAGGCTGCGGATGTTGTTTACTTCTGCAGCGTGCAGTGCATTACAATCCACCAAATAGCCTGGTCATACCTTTTTAGGACTTCCTTATGATTCGAGTTAGGATCGTGTGTATGGTTCGATGTGACTCACACATCGTCATGTTCTTGTTCTAGACAGCTTTTAGAGAGGTTGGTATTTTCATTGTTGATATTATTCTGGAAAAATATAACAGGAATTATGGCTAAGCTCCTCAGGTGTCTCGTCTCTCTGCAGTTAAGAAAAACATTGCGAAATCGATTCTCACTTTCAACCTTTGACAACCAAATAACCCAGAGCTGCTTTATTTACCCTTATTCCCTTAAACAGTTTTCTCTTTTTTCCTAAAACTTACCTCTCTATCCATTTCTTTCAGATCCAGCGCTCCAGAAACAAGGAGATGAAGGAGATGTTCCCAGAAGGCTTTGGGATCCACCATGCCGGCATGCTGCGTTCTGACCGCAGTATGATGGAGAGCATGTTCTCCAAAGGCTACCTCAAGGTGCTGGTCAGCACTGCCACACTGGCCTGGGGAGTGAACCTGCCGGCCCATGCAGTCATCATCAAGGTCCTGGCGATTAGTTTTTACTTGTTTGGCTTCTCTTCTTGCATTTTTCTACTTGCCCATAATTTCTTTAATCAACCGCACCAGAATCTCAATCTCACACCTTCAGGGATCTTGAATGGGTCAATGACTCTGTTAAATCAGTTGGGAGTTTCTTTAATAATACACACACGCACACTGGAGCAAAGATAGCTTTTGTTGGCAAGAGCCATAAAGTGGATCCTTAATTTGGTTCCTAATGAGGATCTAAATTTGACAAATGTATAGAGTTTCATTGTTGAAAATGAACTTTTCTAGTTTGTTTCTAGTTTAACGAGGCTATTCATTTCCCAGCTGATCACTGTAATATTTTTCTTTAAAGCATTTCTAAAAGGAAAAAATGTCCACTCAGGTGGTAGGACAGTGTCTGTGGGATCAAGTGAAAATAAATTACTTTATGTGTGAGTCCTTGGTGCAACTGACTTGGTTCATTGATGTTAATACAAAAATAGTACATATACCAAAAAGCATGAATACATAAATATACCCAAGAGTTTAGTCCGCACAAAACTGCTGACTAAAAACAATTGTAGAAAAGTGTAATAAACTTGGTTACCATGAAATCTGATCAAACCCAGAGATGAAGCATTCAATGTTAACTAATTAACATTTGATGCACCATCTCATCCATTACATTTAGCATACTGTTTTAAGGCCAGTGCAAAGAATGTACAACTTTAACAACGAACTATCGTTTGTATTTGTTTCATTACATATGAATCTTTGATCATTTCATTATACATTTTTGGGGATTTGTCTATAATAAGATAATATTATCAATTATTTACAAGGTATTTGGTGACTCATTTTAAATCGGCTGTTTTTAACTTATCCATAATAATATTTTCACAGAAATAAATCTTCCTGTGTTTCAAGTCTGAATCTGCGTCTGTCTCTGGTTTCTCTAACAGGGCACTCAGATCTACGACGCCAAGCGCGGGGCCCTAGTGGATCTGGGTATCCTGGATGTCATGCAGATTTTCGGCCGAGCCGGTCGTCCTCAGTTTGACAAGTACGGCGAGGGCACCATCATCACTTCCCATGATAAGCTGAGTCATTACCTGACCCTGCTGACTCAGCAGAACCCCATCGAGAGTCAGTTTCTGGACAGCCTGGCGGACAACCTCAACGCTGAGGTCAGTTTCTCGACACCCTGCTTTGACAGGACAAGGATTAATGTCTTCTCTATTCTTTCAAGTCTAAAAGTTCTCTTCTGAAAAATGTGTGCTGAAGTGAAGGGGAAGATTATATATGTATTTTTTGTGGAAGCTTTTCTTACAGTGATACAAATTCAGTCAAATCTTTACTGGTTTAACTATAACAACTTTCAGCAGTTTCATCATCCTGTATAATGTGAGAAGAAACTTTATTTGTTACATTAGGTCTCTGTGTAACATTACACCTGTGTGGTTAACAACAAGATTACCATACCTGTTGTTAATACATTATTGTGTTATAATCTTGGTTTATTTTGAGTGAGAAATCTTTGAAATCTTCAACACGTGTATTTAAATCTCTTTTCTTCCGTGTGTTTTTTTTTTGAGTTTCAATTCTTCATCAGGTGATGCAGTGATTTGTTTTAACTGTTACATTTATGAGAATGTTGTGTATTTTTCCAATAAGGGGGGAAAAAAAGTGGTCCTCTTTATAGCATTTAGTGAAATCTAGTGGTGAAGTTACATATTGCAGCTGAATACCCCTCATTTACCACCCCCCCTTCCAAACATGACAAACTGAGGTAGCCTTCAGTTGTCGCACTGTAAAAAGCATGTCAGCTTCATAGATAGGACCCACTCTGAGGTTTATATAAAGTATTTAAATATAAAGGGCCCATTCTTGGTAAATTAAATGACAATCGGTACAATTCAGATGAAACACACTAGTCAAAATATTACTAGAATTGTTTTATATTCCGTTTCTTCTAATAGATCCTTTTCACCTAGGTCTTACACACTGAACCTCTAAGGAAAAATGTGATAAAATAGGAATCACGTTACCTCATGATCATTTAATCATTCAGTACTTATGGACCAAAACCTGCTGAGACTGTATACAACATCAAGTTTTTTTATTAAAGAGCACAATATCCAAATCAACAAATTGCAGAAACATTAAACCAATTATAACATTACTGTGCTCATGTCGCCCAGAAAATAAGAACAATTAGCGGGAAATTCAAATGAATACAAAATATATAGCAAGAAAGTGGGGAAAAGATTGTAGAAAAACTCTATAGTTTCTTTCCTATTTGAAATGATAGGAAATTGAATTGACAAATTTTTACTATTTTCGTTTCACTTCAAAGCAATTCAGTGTGGCCAAATATTTATGATAATGTGGCAAATAAAGTCTTATATGAATAAAATATTATTATTATTACATTTTAATTGTCTATTACATGATATGTTCTTTATTAATATTAAGGATGTCATATGAACTTTAGTGGAGGCTTCACAATGATTAGTAATTTTGTCAGGCTGCCACCTCAACTCCCCTAAAAATCCTCTTAACTCTGTTTTAAATCAAACATACATGTTCATATAGTTTGTCAGTTGATGGGTGGTAAATCTGCATTTTGATCCGAACAGTGCTGCTAACACTTGTTGAGGATACAGTCGTATCCATTCTGCAGTTTCCTCAAATGACCATTAGATGGCAGCAGAGACCAGTTACACGACTTACAACTGTTTCTATTTCTTTTCCCTTATGCTTTAGATTGCGTTGGGGACAGTCACCAACGTGGAGGAGGCCGTAAGGTGGCTGAGTTATACCTACTTCTATGTTCGCATGAGGGCCAACCCACTGGCGTATGGCATCAACCACAAGGCTTATCAGGTTGGTGGTTCAAAGTGACACTTCTATTATTCTGCTGTTTATCAGTGAGACAACAAGGTTCTCTTCAGGACTATTATGTTGAAAGAACACGAATAAAAGAACGAGTTTTCTCTATATTTTTTTAAGTCTCCAAAATACTTTAAGTGCCTTGAGATAATGTATGTTGCAATTTGGTGCTATTCTATTGAGAGGACATCAATCAGATATACTAACTCTTAAGGAATGTATGGAAGATCTTCATATGTGTTGTCTGATGAAATCAAACACTGATATTGTTTCAGTTGGATCCGTCCTTGGAGCTGTACAGGAGGGAGCTGGTGGTGGAGTCTGGCAGAAAGTTGGACAAGGCCAGGATGATCCGCTTTGAGGAGCGAACGGGCTACTTCGGCTCCACTGACCTGGGAAGGACCGCCAGTCACTTCTACATCAGATACAACACCATAGAGGTAGGGTCACTTCTCCATCACATACACCACAGAGGTAGAGTCACTTCTACATCAGATACAACACCATAGAGGTAGAGTCAATTCTACATCAGATACACCATAGAGGTAGAGTCAATTATATATCAGATATACCATAGAGGTAGAGTCACTTCTACATCACATACACCATAGAGGTAGAGTCAATTATATATCAGATATACCATAGTAGTACACTCTAAACACATAACCCCTTAAAAGTGATAACAAGCTACATGGTTAATTAAAGATATACGTGAGTTGATCAGTATTAAACATACACTTCCAGCTATAATAGTAAAAGGTGAAGATAAGGAATTCAATTTGCAATAAAAAAAATAATATAACAGTGTTAAATGTACATGTGTAGTTCACATTTTTTGTTTCCTGTATCTTTCATGTACCTGGACCCTAGTATTTGTCCAGCGTGTTAGCAAGCAGGTATTTTGTTTGTTGTGTAACCATGTAAATCCAAGGAGCCTTGTTTAGTTCAACACAATAATGTTTTTCAATTCTATATATCTTCCTCTTCTTGTTTGCTCTTCATCCATGAAGACGTTCAACGAGCTCTTCAACTCTCAGCGAACAGAAGCTGAAGTCTTCAGTATCGTGTCCAAGGCCGAGGAGTTTGAACAGCTAAAGGTGAGGGGTCATCACAAACTCATCAGAGGTACAACTATGACAGTCAGAGCTTCAGTCAAGCCCTGAATTCTCAGCACAAATGTTTAAAAATTAAGTAGTTAATTATTATTAATCTGTAGTCACCCAGAAACAGCTGATGACAACTCGTTGACGATTTAAAAACATTAATGTATTGTATTGGCAGGTTCGTGATGAGGAGACGGAGGAGCTGGAGCAGTTGCTGTATAACAACTGTGAGCTGCAGGCTGCAGGCGGCGTGGAGAACGGCTACGGCAAGGTCAACATTCTGCTGCAGACGTACATCGGCCGCGGGGAGGTGGACAGCTTCTCGCTCATCTCCGACCTGTCGTATGTGGCACAGGTGAGCAAGAAGGAACAACACACACACACTACATCGATGTATCAGTCAGTTAAACCACCAAATTACAATGAGCGCTACTATATCAATTTTAAATCAAGTTTTAAAGTTACCAGCAGCGGTTAACAAGCTCTCAACAACTGAGAGCTGACAGGTTGTAGGACAAAAGGATTGACGAACTTAACAATTTGTTTGAATCTAGTGGTGAAGTTACATATTGCAGCTGAATACCCCTCATTTACCACCCCCCCTTCCAAACATGACAAACTGAGGTAGCCTTCAGTTGTCGCACTGTAAAAAGCATGTCAGCTTCATAGATAGGACCCACTCTGAGGTTTATATAAAGTATTTAAATATAAAGGGCCCATTCTGGGTAAATTAAATGACAATCGGTACAATTCAGATGAAACACACTAGTCAAAATATTACTAGAATTGTTTTATATTCCGTTTCTTCTAATAGATCCTTTTCACCTAGGTCTTACACACTGAACCTCTAAGGAAAAATGTGATAAAATAGGAATCACGTTACCTCATGATCATTTAATCATTCAGTACTTATGGACCAAAACCTGCTGAGACTGTATACAACATCAAGTTTTTTTATTAAAGAGCACAATATCCAAATCAACAAATTGCAGAATCATTAAACCAATTATAACATTACTGTGCTCATGTCGCCCAGAAAATAAGAACAATTAGCGGGAAATTCAAATGAAAACAAAATATATTTGAACTGAGATACATAATGATACTCTGGTATACGGTTGTTAAATAAACTTTCCATTATTATTCTAAATGATTTGAATCGTTTTGAATAATAATGGATGATGAACTGTTAGGAAAATTGTAGTTAATGAAGTAGAAGGCAGATTTATTACTGTGATGGCACTCAATAGAGCTCATACCTCCACCAAGATCCAATAGACCCCTCATGAAACCTCATTTAAATTCACTATATCCAGAAATATATTTGGATCTGGAGCAAATCACACACAATCGTCAGATATTTTTCATCCAAATCCATTAATTAGTCTATGAGATATCAACAACAAAATATTTTATGGGTTCTTCTCTGACACATACCATACCCTTCCACAAGGTTCTTTGCTAATATGTCCAATAGTTTTTGCATAGTCCCACTAACAGACAGACAAACTGAGACTAATGCATAACCTCATTGGCGGAGGTAGTAAGGAAGAGTAGAGTGTTACCAGGAATTAACAGAATCCTTTTTATGGTAAGTCTCTTCTGCCCAGAGTTCAGACTCCCCCTCCTCAGTCCAGCCACATCTCTCAGTCTCAGCCAGCTTTCATCACAGCCAGATCGGAATAATCTCAGATAAGAATGAATTCGGCCCTTAGATGATCAGATCACATTAACACCTGACCACATTCATCACTGCCTGGCCCCATTTGAGCAGTCTATCAGTGAGTACAAGCACTGCCACCTGACCTCTCCTTCATAGCTGACATGAGTCATCCATCAGTGGACAGCTGTGGCCAACCTGGACGTCTGCTCTGAGCCCAGCCAGAGCTTCTCATGATCACATGTGATCAATCTGCACTGTGGAGCATGTTGTACCATTCAGCTGCTGCGAGTGAACTTTGCTTCAAGTTTTCACTTGTTTCATTCCATCTTTTTTTCACAGGTTTAGTTAAGTTATAACTACTGATGTCTTGGGAAAGCAGAGATTACATGTCTATAAATCAAATTAGATTTTGTGTAGTTCTGACATAGATTCTGATGCAGTTTTTTTTTTTCTCTCCTGCCTCTGTCAGAATGCTGCTCGAATCGTCAGGGCGTTGTTTGAGATTGCTCTGAGGAAGCGGTGGCCAGCCATGACCTACCGACTTCTCACTCTGTGCAAAGTGATTGACAAGAGGCTGTGGAGCTTTGCCCACCCTCTCCGCCAGTTCCCCAACCTGAGTCACATTGTGCTGAACCGCTTGGAGGAGAAGAAGCTCACTGTGGACAAGCTGAAGGAGATGAGAAAGGATGAGATTGGTAAACCCATACATCACATTTCCACTTCCTCCCACTGCACAAAGTGAAGCTACAGGCACTGACCATTTAGAATGGTTGGGACTGGTGAGGTTGTTTGGATCCTGCACATTAGTGATCATGGTGTGGAAGCCACACTAGCGAGGTCTCGCGATACATACGCTCAACAAATCACAATTCAGTGTGAGATCAGTGTGATATGAAGTACATAAAGAAACCACTGGGGCTGCTCTTTTATTTTCTCTGGTTTGGTCCATGTCCCATCTGCTAACGTGGAGGGGAGCGGGATTTAATCATGACCTATATTGGATACGTTTTGGCTTCAGTTTTAGGAATTGTTGTACTCTGTGTACAGTCAATGGTCTCACCACGCTGAAGCTCTGAGGTTCTCTCTTACAGACTCACTACATTTGGTTTTACTTAGGAAATGTTTTTTTCATTCAGTGCTAAGCTATCGTCAATTAACCCAACACTTCTCCAGCAGATGTTTCACATTAAAAGCCTTCCAGTGGTTCAGGTTTGATTATCCCTCTCTGTTCTGGGCGACTTTTAATGTGAAACAGCTGCAGAGAGGCTTGATCTTCATTGTCAGTAGCTTAACAGTAATTGAAAGAATAGAAATGTTCAAGCGTTTGGAAAATATGAGTGCATGAAAGCAGTTTTTTAAATTCAAAAACAAAACTCCTCACAGCAGAGTGGTGACGCTTTTATTTTACTGATGGAATTAATGCATTATGTATTTAGCCGACACAGTTAGAATATGAGCTGCTATTAAATTGTAATTGTACAGGTATGCACTTCAGCAGGTTAACTCATATTTATGACACAGAGCACATGTCAATGCCAGGTGTTTTTTTTAACAGGTCATATGCTGCACCACGTCAACGTCGGCTTATCGGTCAAACAGTGCGTCCATCAGATCCCCTCGATCACCATGGAGGCCAATATCCAGCCAATCACGCGCACTGTCCTGCGTATCCGTCTCCTCGTCACACCGGACTTCCACTGGAATGATCAGGTATACGATGTGTACAGTCCCACACAATCATACTGCTCCTGGGTGTTCCGCTTACTATTTAAAAATAGCTAATGTTAATTAACATGTCATTGTGTCGAAATTGTCGACTGCTCACAGTTCTGTGTGTAAGATTTAGGAAGGTGACAGATATTTGATATAAAATAATCCCAGTGACGTTTTCACGAGCGTTTTTTCATGTAAGTTATACAAATTGTTGTTTTATTTACCCTAGAATGGGCCCTTTATATTGAAATACTTTATATGTACATCGGGGGGGGGTCTCCCTATCGAGGCCTCAATGCTTCTTGCATTAGCCCAGACTGGATAATTTAAACACCCTTTGAGTTTTTATGTAAACTGAATGTTACCACAGGTTCTCTATTATGATTGGATGGGGAGGATGAGGTAAGGGTTGTTCAGCTGCAACATGCAACTTCACCACTTTATGACACTTAATTCTACACGCTGCAACTTTCAAGGGATAGTTCAAAGAAGAATTTAATGGGGTGGGTGAAATATTTGAGTCCACAAAACACTTCTGGAAGAATTTATTGCATCAGAATGTTTTTTTAACATCACAGTGAACATACATATAGCAGTGGAGTTAGCAGTAGATCATCCTACATACACAACTAATGTACCACTATAGCATTGGTTCTATTTTCACCTTAAAGGAAAGACAAGCTGCTCCTCCTACCTTGTTGTTCTTATAGCCAAAAAATCTCCATCTGTCCTCGAGAGCCAGAATGCCAGGCAGCATGTTCCACCTCAGCGGGCAGACCAGAGGGGATCATGTGAAGCTTAGTCCGGGGTTCCTACTGGAATCTGAGCGGAACAGGAAGCTCATTGTTACTGGCTGTTTATGAAGATGAATGTTTATGTCCAATTAGCGATGCATGCTTCAATCATGAGAGAGTGGTAACAGAACACTGGCTGGCTTAGCCGTGATCTGGCTGCAGAGCCAGGACACATGTACCGACACATGAGCCGCCTTCCTGATGGCACCCAGGAAACACGCAGCACACACTCGCATGATTCATGTTACCACAGCCCTGAGGGTATCAAACTTGCGGTGCTTACAGGCTGATATTTTGTATTATCATTGTATTATCGTTTGATATTTTAGAATTTTATCTTTTTTATGTCTCCGGGATGGATGTAGGTTGGAAGAGACATGTAGAATGTTCTATGTAGAAGGGCCAAGTGCATGCACACACATATACACAGAAAACAAAGTGACACAGCATTTTTCTTCCTCTGTCTCTTCCCTTTTTTCTGTCAGTTATACTTAAATATTTTAAATAAAAATTTGATGGAATTCATTGACCATCAGATATGAGCAAAGGACAATACAAAAAAACATTAACAGTGATATACTGTGCACACATAATGAAAGGCTGAGACCACTTTCCCCGTCATGACTGGTCTCTCACATAACATATATGTTATATGTTTTAGGTATTTTGTTTATTTGTTGGTTTATTGACACCACTGTAATGTGAATAATTAAGATGGAATGAATTGTCCTGTCCCTCTAAGGTCCATGGGTCAGTGGGGGAGCCATGGTGGTTGTGGGTGGAGGATCCCATCAATGATCACATCTACCACTCGGAGTACTTCCTCCTGCAGAAGAAACAGGTTAGTTTGATTTCTATCACCCATGGCACAGGAGGTAGAGAAGGTCGCCCACTAACCTCAGGGTGGGGGGGTTCAACTTCAAGTCTCCTTGGGCCAAACAATCAACTCCAAATGGTGAATGATGTAACATAGAAAAGTGCTGTGAAGAGCTGTAAAGTGCTTTGATTTATCCATAAGATGAGAAAAGCCATATATAAATGTGGACTACTTACAACTGTTGACATTAAGACAATATACCTCAAACAACACTGTGCTACGCGTGCTCTTGCTTCTTTTAAGTCGGTGTGTGTGTATGTTTATCCAGGTAGTAACAGCGGAGCCACAGCACATCGTGTTCACCATCCCCATATTTGAGCCGTTGCCCTCTCAGTACTACATCAAGGCAGTGTCTGACCGCTGGCTCGGTGCCGAGGCTGTTTGCATCATCAACTTCCAGAACCTCATCTTACCCGAGAGACACCCGCCGCACACAGGTACACACAATCCATATCTCAAAGACGCATTCATGTTATGGCAACAATGACTAATGTCTGTTTTTCTGTTATAACACCATAGTTACTGGACATCTAGCTATTGATCTAAATTTAAAAAAATTCCCTGCATCAAAAATGCTCTGTACAGGTGCTACATAAGCTTTAAATTTGAATCCGCAACATTTTTCTCAATGAATGTCCGATCTTGTCCATTGCCTTCACGGAGTACAAGATATGTGTGGCCTAGGTGGTAGAGTGGTGGTTCTTCAACAAGAAGGTTGCCGGTTCAAATCCCATTCTTCCCCATCTGCATGCCGAAGTGCAAGATACTGAACCCCTAAATGGCCCCTTATAAATGTTGAGTGTAATAATTGTAAGTCGCTATTGACAAAAGCGTCAGCCAAATGACATGTAATGTAATATGTCCCGTGTAGTAAATGTTTTCTTTATGGATGCAGCCTCCTTTTGGAAACCACAAACTTGAAATTGACCTTCTCCCCTTTTCCTCTTCTCCTCCTGTCAGAGCTTCTGGACCTGCAGCCGTTGCCGGTGACGGCTCTGGGTAACCCTCAGTTCGAGAGCCTGTACAAGTTCACTCACTTCAACCCCATCCAGACCCAGATCTTCCACACGCTGTACCACACCGACACTAATGTCCTGCTGGGGGCGCCAACAGGCTCTGGAAAAACCATTGCTGCAGAGATGGCCATGTTTCGGGTGTTCAACGAATATCCGACCTCCAAGGTTAGACGGGCTGGCTCTGTCTCTTTTACTGTGGAATTCAATGGGATTGTTGTTAAACGAATCACTGCTGTGAGTTTTAGTATCAAGTAAATACTTCCATTTGTTTAGGTGGTGTACATCGCCCCTATGAAAGCCCTGGTGAGAGAAAGGATTGAGGACTGGAAGATCAGAATTGAGCAACAACTTGGAAAGAAGTGAGTGAAGACAGAGAGAGAATGTGTCATCAGCTGTTTGTTGGCATATTCAGCTGCTTGTGTGTATAAATATCTTACATCATACTATTAGTGAAGGTAATATTGAGAAATTTGGAATTTTTTATTTTATTTTTTTTAATCTGACTGGATTTTGACTAAACACTAGGAATATTTAAAGAAATGAACTAATCTGCGTGTGTGTAGAGTGGTGGAACTGACGGGTGACGTGACTCCAGACATGAGAACTATTGCGCAGGCCGACCTCATCGTCACCACACCGGAGAAGTGGGATGGAGTGAGCAGAAGCTGGCAGAACCGAAGCTACGTTCAGAAAGTGGCCATTCTCATCATCGACGAAATCCACCTGCTTGGTAAGAGTCCACAGCAAATTGGCCTCAGGCAGTTAATGCAATATCATTTCTTTAATCTCAAACAAATACTAAGTCCTATGAATTGTTTTATTTTCTTTAATGCTCATCATTTGTAGCTCATGGCCAAATACATAGGTTGATACAAAAATCTTCGGTTTCATTTCCAGGAGGTTTTAAAAGTTTGTTATCCTTCTGGTTAACAGATGCCAGCTATGCACTTTAATACACATGTGTTCAAGCACAGAATTGAACAAGATACTTTTTCATAAAATTACTGTCTTCCACAGATCACAGTGAGACTTTAGTCAAATGGATGTTGATTCAAAATATATCTAAAATGCATATTATATCTGATGTACGTTACTATGTATCATAAACCTGATGTCTCATCTGCCAAGGTGTGGAGGGGATAGGATTAAAGACTTACAATGCCAGTCACCAGGGGGCAATCCAGATGTTTTGGCCTAATTTTTGGAAAGCTGTCATGTTTATATACAGCTTTACCAGTGTGACCGCAGTGGTCTGTTATACAAACATTCTCACTCTGCTCTTGTGTCTGTCTCCAGGTGAGGACAGAGGTCCCGTGTTGGAGGTCATTGTGTCCAGGACCAACTTCATCTCCTCTCACACGTCTAAGAAAGTGCGAGTGGTCGGTCTGTCCACAGCTCTGGCCAACGCTCGAGACCTCGCCGACTGGCTTGGAATTGGACAGGTCAGAATCCATCCTGGAATTACAGATTTTTCCTTAAAAGTGCTTCAGGTCATTTTGTGTTACCCTCTGACCCCGCGTTCTTTGGCCGGATGCAGGGTTATCTTCATAAGCTCCATTGGTCCAATTGGTTTTGTGTACAAAAAAAACAATGCTGCAGTGAAGCCAGCCAGGAACCACAGTCTTTGTCTCACTCCGTTTCTTTATGGTTTATTTGTTTCATCATATCTGATGTAATAAATATAATAATAGAAATTAGGATAAAATGATAGTTTTGGTCTGGAGTTAAGGATTTAGTTTTTCTCTATAATAGTCTGTGCCTGGACATCATCCTGAAGTTCTTGTCATCAGGAATGCTTGAAGTAATACAGATGAATGAGCTGGAGTCAAAATGATACAAAGACAACTAATAGTTCACACACTTCACTTAAGGCCTGTGAATGGCAGTCTGAAAAAGAATGCATCAAAGCAGAGTTCCGAATTTTTTTTTCATATGTTTGTAATAGTTTTCTTTTTCAAGGATCTCTTTTTCTGATTTAACCAGTGTTTTAGGGTTACACTTTTCTACATTCACTGACTCACAGAGACGTTATTTTATTCACATTTTTTCTCGTTGAAAAATATTTTTAATAATTCAACAAAAACATTAGAAGATCAAAGTCTCAAAATAAAAGTTGTTTTTCGTATTGATAAGATGTTCACCTCAAGCTGTGTACTGTCACATACCATATGTTAATTGTTGACTTTTAATGCAAGATTGTTTATTTTGCACAAATTATAAACCAAAATTCCAGGTGGCACCTTTAATCTTCCCACTTCTGACGAAGAGCAGAACCTTTAGCATTTAAATTGAAAGCACTGACAAGAGTCCTCAGGAGATGAATCCTGATTCCCCCTCAGCCCACACACTCATCTTGAACATATTTAATTGACCTGAATAGGATTTAACACACAGTCCTCAACTGCAGAGGATGAACATTCTCCATTTTAAACACTCCTTGACACTCCTGTGGTGCAGCCCTCAATTTAGACATTATCATATTTAAATGTATAATTGGCCTATCCTCTAGTGCCCCCCACTGGACAAACTGTGCAGTGTGTCGTTCAGACCATTGAATATTGTCAGGTTGTTAAATGTAATAAACATGTCGACCTCTAGGGGCTGCTAGCACATGATTAATTTAATTCAAGAGGACTTAGGGGGCCCTTTCTTGCACCCAGCACAAAGCAGCACAAAGCGTAATACAACTGTCTGAGCTAGTCTCAGTCTGATGCAGTTTGTTTTTTCCTGATCAGCTGCCATTTCCTGTGAATAGCAAATACAAATTCAATGGATGAGCAGATAAGTTCACTCAGCACAGAAGCTTCAATGCTTGCTGCCCGGCAAATCTGCCATAGTAAGAGGGATTGTTGAGATTTAAAAACAAATGCTCCCGTCTCTTCAGTGCTCCTTCAGAAGCTACACCCCCACATTCACACATTATCTCTGATCTCAAATAGTAGGAATGGCCACCGCAAACATACACACAAAAATCCACCCATTGTGTGGTTGCTGTGGCTTGCAGCATGGTCTGGCGGCAACTCCCAATGGTCTCTCTCTCTCTCTCTCTCTCTCTCTCTCTCTCTCTCTCTCTCTCTCTCAGACACACACACACACACACACACACACATAAACACACACAGAACGTACAACTAGTCGACCTGGAGGAGATTTTTGCTGAATATGACTAAAAGAGTATTGAATTAATATAATTTACCCCACCTTTAAAGGGATTGTTCACTGAAAAATTAAAATTCACCCATTATCTACCACTATGCGGATGGAGGGGTGGGTGAAGTATTTTAATCCACAAAACACTTGAGGAGTTTCTGGGGTAATGAGTGAATTAAACATTTTCGGTGAACTATCCCTTTAAGAGACTAAATACAATCCCACAATCACTTTAATTTTAGCTGTTAATTTTAAAAAAGTTAATTTGGACCATGAGCTTAGAAGTAAAAAAAAAAAAAGAAAGCTTTCAGAATAAGATACTAACCTATTAGGGAACACTCTTTTTTCTTTTGGGCCTTTACTACTGATCAGTATATCGTGGAACTCATGAGGTCGGTTGAGATTTATGGTATCTTCTTGCATCAGACACATTTCAGAATATTGTAAAGTGTCTTTCACGCTGCTGCCAGAAATGTAGAGAGAGAGGGAGCTGACAAACATGATTGGCCCTCTGCCATCAATAAATCTGATTGGCTGGCTGTTGTTGGCACTGAGCTGCTACACAGGTGGATCCACAATCAATTACCCAGGCTTTTAAGATGACTGAAGACATGCTGCAGGCCTCAACGCAACACTCATCCTGTAACACACCGAGTGTGACTGTGTTGCCACACTGCACCATAACACCTCATCACAGAGTAGATGCAGCGGACACGTCGGAGGTTAAAGAGAGCACAGCGGAGTCCAGCATTGACCTGCTGCTCTGTGACAGACAGGTCACGTTACAGCCTGATGTTGCTTCATGTTGCAGCTGCTCACATTAAATCTCCTCTCTCTCTTTTTCTCTCTGTCTGCCCCCCCTCCCCCTCTCCTATGTGTAACAGGTGGGTTTGTTTAACTTCCGTCCGTCTGTTCGCCCCGTGCCGCTAGAAGTTCACATCCACGGTTTCCCAGGACAGCACTACTGCCCCCGCATGGCCAGCATGAACAAGCCCACCTTCCAAGGTACAGCTGCACATGTCCACATGGTTAACACATTGAAACATGTGTGCACTTGATTTATTGAGGGTTCTTCATGCTGCTAGTTGTAGCTGAGATCACTTTTACAATTTTACTGCGCCTCATAAAAATCCTGTTTGTTTAGCTACAAAATGAACTCAAGGTAAAATTTATGCTTTGAACATTTTGAGCATTCTAATATTTTCTTTTATTCAAATGTTAATTACAGTACCAGATGCACCCTACTCCGTGTATTTCAAATTAAAATGATCCATTGTATTACCTCACTTACTACACTATCTTCAGATGACCAATACTGAATAGTATTAGTCAGTATTCCGTTATGTGGCTTCAAATTCAAAAATGTGATCTTGGAAATATAACATATGTTTGTATGACTACATCTTAATCATATTTCATATCATATCTCTGTTGTTTTGATGTTACTTTCTGCTGCAGATTTGTCTGCTTGCCTTTCTGAGTAAACCCAGGTGACTGTTGTGCATTGCACTGCTGCCACGTGATTGGCTGATTGGATAATTAAAGAATAATGGAAAATATAAGTTCTCATTAACAGAAACAGACTGTCACCACGATCTTCCTTATTTAGCTGCTAGTTACTGTCAAATGTGATGCAGGCTCGATGCACTCTCACACTGGATGCTGTAAGTCAATATCTTGCATAATTTGTATGTTTAACAAATAGATGTAAACAAGTGTAATCAAGTACATCATGATCATGGCTCTTAGAAGAATTGAACCAAATATTATTACAGAACAAGTCCCAGAGCAGTTGAGTAATTTCTCCTGCAGTGGCCGCAGATTTGGTTCCGACCGGGACGTTTGCTGTGTGTCTTCCACATTTTACAGAGAAATGGCCCAAAAATGAATAATAATACTTTGTCAAAAGGAATCAAAGCACCTACATTAAGTATAACTTCTATGCATATCCTCACAGCGATACGCAGCCACTCTCCTGCCAAACCAGTGCTGATTTTTGTATCATCTCGACGACAAACTCGACTGACCGCCCTGGACCTTATCGCCTACCTGGCCACGGAGGACAACCCCAAACAGTGGCTGCACCAGGACGAGAGAGAGGTAGGCTCATGTCGTGCCTGTACACAGGAAGCTTAACGAGATCAGCAGGAGCTTCAGTTTTCCCTGCGTCAGTACTATGTCTGAACGCAACTTGAATGACAGGATGCATTCAAGCGCAGTACTGCAGAGTTTCGGTCACCCCTTTCTTTCTGGCTGCACACAGTCCCGGTTGACCGCTGAACAGCAGACTACAGCGCTGCAGGAACGTGGCCTGTGTAGACAGCTGGATTTATTAAACGAGAAGTGTATTTCTCGGCCAGACCTGTGTGAGACAGATACCTGAGGAATGCAGCTAAAATGCCTCTTGTGTTGGTTCACAATCACAAATCACAACCACCTTTCCGCTGCTATAGGGACTTCACACGGCTGTAAGTGAAGAGAACTGGTGCACTGTTATACATATTAACAGACATGATGGTAGCCAGTGGCTCCTGTAGGTTCACTTATGAAACGTATCGATATTATTATCTTTTTTCCTTTTTTTACTTCTCACATCAAAAGACCTATAGGTCAATCAGGATTTGTCATAAAAGTAACTGAGCACCTTTCCAATGATTTACTCATATAGCATCTAACGTAGTCGACATTGGTTATTTATTCTTGTCAAGATTACATTAGTTTGGCAGCGGTGTAAACACCTAACTTCTAAACAACAACACAAACTCATTAGACTGGAGGAGCGACATGATGCCAATCATTTAGTTCACCTTATACACAACATCTGCCACCAGCTGTTGGGTTCATAAGTGTCATAGTGGTGTAAAGCTTGTGAGTTGAGCCGGTTTTTACCGTGTAAGTTTGAATGAGCTCTGATGTGGCGCAAAGGGACACATTTTCAGAAACCATTAGAAAGAACCTGCAGAATAAGATGCAGTCATACTGATGGATTTAGAACTTTGGTCCAGATGAGAACATTATTTTTGCCATTTTATACGTTATTGTTAAATGATAGTTTGAATAACACTCACTGCAAGGTAGATACTATATGAAATGTAGATAGTTATGTCTTACAGATGTTGACATGGTAATGGGAAAAAGTGGCCCAAGGGATAGTGGCCGTTTTAGACAGTAACTGTCCAGTTGGAGATCAGACATGAGACTGGCAATGTGGTTGGTCAGTTTATTGAGAAAAAAAAATGTACCAGTTTTCCTTATATTACAGTGTTTGTCTCCAGAGGATGGTTCTCATGACATTTCATTTATCTCCACCATAACTCTCAGCTTCACCACTGGTACTTAAGAAATATCAAAAATCAAATGGCCTGGTTAAAACAAAATGTACTTAGCACATTCATGCTCTCTAGAGGATGAACTGTTTCCATATTAGTCAAGCAGTGAACAGCACAGACGTGCATCTAAATGTATGTACACTTCCACAATACATACACATCTGGAAACTGAATCTGTACTAGAAATAAGTCTATACACAATTTATGTAAAAAATGTATTCCTGTACACATTTGATAGGAGGATTGTGTTTGAGGTTAAACAATGCTAATTACAGCATTATACTGATAACCCTAGCTGCTTACAGTTTGAGGGCTGATGTTCTATAGAGGAAATTAGTCTTTAGCAGAAATAGCCAAAAGCTTGTGGTTAATTCACTTCCTTGCAATAATGTCATTCTTTACCTTCTCTCTTAAGCATAAATATACCTGGAGACATTATATTAGTTACAAAATCTTCCAGTTTTAAAATATACACTGAATTTCCTTTTCCTGCAGATACTCAATGCAAATATGTACCATCTTATAACATAGGCCTGGTTTCTCTATGTATGTGCACAGCCCTCTGCCTCTGTGTGTGTTCTGCTGATATATGCTGCCGCCCGCTGCTTCTCTGCGCTGGCCTGTGTAGCAGCTCAGCTCCCTGCTGTTTGACTGACAGGCTTCTGGTGGTAGCTGCTTAACTCTCATCGGGGGTCACCCACTGGCCCGAATCCCCTCTCTGACCTGACAGCTCTTTCTTCCCTCTGCCGCTGCCTGAAACCCCCGCCTCCTTCTCTTACGGCTGGATTTTCACTTTCCCATTCCGACCACTTACTTCATCTCATATGGTATTTCTGTAAAGAGTGATTGAAAGCTTATAGAATAACTGAAAAAATGTAATTGAATACAGATTGTATTGATTATTTTGTCTTGTGTGTATGATATTCATTACGTCTGCACAGGTACACGGTATATTTTTATCATGTATGTTTTGTAGTACAAGTAATAAGGAAGAAGCCAATTATTGTGTCTGTCTCTCTTTGTTTACTCTGGCAAATCTCAGGCTACAATGTTTTTTTTCCCCTTACAACCAGGGACATGTTTATGTTGGCTTGAAGACATTAGATCTGTTTAGAACAAGACAAGATGTTGGAGCTGTTGTTCATAGTTATTGTTTTGGGTTGTCCGTCCTTCCGTCCTTCCATCCATACTATTCTTGTGAACATGATATATCGGGAACGCGTTGAGAGAATTTCTTAAAAAATAGTACAAATGTTCAGTTGGACTCAATGAAGAGCTTATTCAATTTTAGTGGTCAAAGGTTAAGGTGACATCATATTCTTGTGAATATGATATATCAGGAAAATCTATTTCACAACATTGCATCGGCCACAAACATTCACTTAGACTAGGGTTGACTTATTATAATTTAGATGTCAAGCATCAAGGCCTCTATGACCTCACATAGCATATATTTGCCTTGTGAAAGCATTATTTTAAGAAAGTGACAAGAGAATCCTTTCAAATGGTACTTATTTTCACTTAGACTCACAGAGAACTGATTCGATTTGAGTAGTCAAAGGTCACTGTACTGCACGAATGTAGAAAAAGGGCATGTTGACAGAGGCAAAGTATCACAGTGGGTTATTTCCAATTGTTTATGACTCTTCATATAAAAACATATATCCGGATATATGTCAGGTCACAACAACTAGGAACCTTTAGCAGAACAGAAATCCGTTTTCTTTATTTTATGATGAGGTTATTTCTTCTCTGATAGTAAGAACAAAGCTTTAAAGCTAAAGTTTGACATCTAGAGATCAATACCTCACTCATGTCTGGAGTATTGTCATAACCTCCATCACTTTCAGGCTGCCAAGCAACCAGCAAAAGACTTCAGGAACTTTTCCAGCCAAGAAATAATCCAGCACATACAGTAACTTTGGTTTCACAGTTTATTGTTTGGATAAGACATAAGGTCTTCACGGTGCTGGTAGAGGTTTTGTTACCTTTGGTCAGAGTGAAGCCGGATCCTTAACAATACACATGCCAAGTGAGAAGCTGATGAGACGATTTTCCTCTTAATAACATCACCTTTTCAATCGCCTTCGCCTCCAGCTTTATCATCTTTCTGCGACTGAAACCGGGGACCAGTCCTGATGTATTTATGTTTTCTGTGTTATAGTGTTGTGGTTTGGCAGGTCAACTTCCAGGTCGTGTCATTGTATTTGAGGCCGCCCCGTCAATTTGTAATTGGATTTGTGTCTGTCATTGATCTGACATTGTCTGTGCTCTGGTTTGTCTGTAGATAGAGGACATCATCAACACAGTTAGAGATTCCAACCTGAAGCTGACGCTGGCATTTGGGATCGGCATGCACCACGCAGGTCTGCATGAGAGAGACCGAAAGACTGTGGAGGAGCTGTTTGTCAACTGTAAGATCCAGGTAGGTCTTCACCAGGTACAACAAGACTGAATCTAAGTGTTGTGCAGTTTGATTGATTGTGTAGTGTTGTACCGGTTGTTGGTGGAACGCTCTCACCTCTCCTTTCTTAATACTATCTACTTTTTGGCTTGGTGGGCAAGACAATAATACAGTATTAATACCCTCTATATTTCTTAAATCACTTAATCATCCATAATGTAAACATTGAGACTGAGATTGATATAAATTATACACTTATATACATGTGTGTTGTCAGTTTACCCATATTCCCATGTTTAACTTTACACTTGACTCATATGAGTAATTTCATTTCAATATTGTTACAGTGTAGTACATTTTACTCTCTTATTCCAGGTTCTGATTGCCACCAGTACTCTGGCTTGGGGGGTGAACTTCCCCGCTCACCTGGTGGTCGTCAAAGGAACTGAATACTTTGATGGCAAAACTAAGCGCTATGTGGACTACCCCATCACAGGTTCACAGTCCTGTCCCTTCAGTATTTTCACATTCAGTACAGCTTGTTTTTATCTATTATAATGTGATAGAAGTTGACATTATATTTGTGTAATGAACTTGATTATGGATTCATTTCCATGTTTGTAGATGTTCTGCAGATGATGGGTCGAGCAGGTCGGCCTCAGTTTGACGATCAGGGAAAAGCGGTAATTCTCGTCCAAGACATCAAGAAGGATTTCTACAAGAAGTTCCTCTACGAGCCGTTCCCTGTGGAGTCCAGGTAACAGTCTTTTTCTTGTTAAATTAGAACATCATTGTGTGTTTTAGTCAAATCCCAAAATACCTTTTACGCAGGATTGGGCAACCCATTGTAAACCTAGGGTCTGGGGTTTACAAACCTATTCCGTCAGGCTCGACTTTCACCTCACCTGTGCAATATGGCTACCTCCCTGAACTGACGTGGTTTGCAGGCATGGGAATTTTCTTTGGATTGTTTGGACATCAGTAATAAATAAAACAACAGTCTGGTTCCATATTATATAACAGGGTAAATGGTTTATATGAGGGAATCCTGGGATGAAGTCATATTCACAGCCTGAGTTATTCTATCAGTCGACCTCTGCTTTTACAGCTGTTGTTACATACATTTATATACTGTCTTTGTAAGTAAGATAATATTCATCAAATACCAACAACCGTCTATGGTACATGATGAATCCCACCTGTTCTACATCCATCTAACTGTGCGCTCAGTTTCACATACAAGACTCAACAGCGTTTCTGTACTATAAATGAGAATGCCTTTACTCATGTCATGACAAGTTCTTCAGTGCTAGTTGAACAATCACAATCTATTCTGTTATAAATCAGAGCGTTTCTGTCTGTGCTTGTATGTTTGATCCGCAGCCTCCTCAGCGTGCTGTCAGACCATCTGAATGCTGAGATCGCTGCAGGAACCATCTCATCCAAACAGGATGCAATGGACTATATCACCTGGACATACTTCTTCAGACGGCTGGTGATGAATCCCAGGTAAGGAAAAGTCATCACACCTTAGCAGCAGCAGTTCATGCAGATCAAAAGTTAAAGCAAACACATGCACACATTCTTAGCCTACGCTCACAACCTGGGCAGAGGAGTGCCGTGTTCTTGAGTCAAACATCTGCTGTGTAGACGGAGACCAGTCCAGAACATTCCAGCCTGTTGGTATTTGCACGGCTGTCAGCCCACATTTACCTGTCAGGCCCTGCCTGAGGCCTGGCAGGAGGATTATACCAATACAGCTATGTGAACCCACATTTTGATCATGTGGATTCAAGCCGGGCCAATATACAAAGTCTAAACAATTCAGCAAAACAATGATTAGGATTTAGTCTTCGTCGAAAAACCTGGTTTTAAACTGGCGCATACCATTGATTCCCCTCTCTAAAAATACAAAAGACAACAAAGCTTTTATTAATCAGAAAATTATTCCTTAAAAAATTATGTTAGGACGATAAAAAAAAAAATCCAGGTGTCTCTGCCTCCTTGAGGTCTATTGACACGACTCAAAGCTTACATAAACAGAAATCATTGATGATCATATGTCAGGAATGATGTAATCATGGCATGACTATAATGACAGAAAGTCATTTAATTTAGTGTCGGGATTTATCAACTTTTGCAGCCGATAAGATTAGAAACACAATGTTCAGCTTCTTCAGACTAACCAAAAATTCATCATCATGTGGTGTAAATAAGGGGAATTCATCACCCCTCCTTAGCTTTTTTCCATTGAATCAGATTCAACTGTTCAATAGGAATATTCAGCTGTTGAACAATATTTTTTCCACCTCGCAAAACTGTCAGAATTATATGTAGCTCTTTTAATGCAGTAAACAATCCAAGCTGTCCCTGTGAGCTCATGAATGCTAACTATGCTAACAACATTGATTTAATTAGCTGTTATCACTAAATTCACCACTTCTAAGCACAAGGCAAAAGTAAACATTTAGTCTGAGCATCACCAGGCTGTTGCCACGTGTGGATAGCTCTCCATAGTCACAGTCCAAGTTAGCAATGATTACATTTAGTTATTCATGAATTAAATCATATTTTCATAGATTGGGTTCCGAGGGTCAACACTGGTTCCCAGTCGGGAAAGGATTGGGATTGTTGTTAAATGCGTATCTCTCTCAATCATTTTATCTTTCTTTGTTCTTTTTATTTGCCAAAATGTATTATTTATATTATTTATTATTTGTAACTTGGATAATTACCTAAATATAATGACTAATCACAGCTCAGATATAAATCAGCAAAACAAATATAATACTATTTAGCCATAGTAACTGTGTCAGGGACAGTAGGTTTTCTAATGAGAGTTGACAGATTTAAACACAAAGAAACAATATGAATGGGTGTAACGAAATTGACAACCACCGATGTAAACAGGAGTGTTATTTTCATTACTTGCTCTAAGTTCAAAGGCTTTCTATTCAATTTGACCAGTTGGTGATCCAGTATGACAGGTGAATATTCAGTTTCATGATACATGGAATGATGTTAGATGCCTCCGATGATGATGCAGCCTTATGCACTGATCCCCTGACACTGTTATCTCCATGCAGCTGTGTTTTACATGTGAACAGCTAATGTATCACTGCGTCTAGGCCTTTGATTCAAACACAGCACACACACACGCAGGTGCGCACAAACAAGCCCACAGGCTCCCATGGGTACCATAAACATCTGCAGGCTGACTCCCGGTGCCATCAGGAGCCTAATGGTGATGATGCTAATAGCCATAACTTAATCAGACAGGCCCTGCCACCAGTAAAGACCTGTGAAATGTGTTCAGTAATAAACACATTCAGTGCTCAGAGCTGTGTGCTGTTAACATGTGGAGCAATGGGAATTCAAGAAATACTTCACATTAAACACACACTAAATATGGCCGTCACCTGTGTCGACTGCTGCTTTCGGCGCATGATTCCTCTTCCCTGCTGCTAACGGCACAGTTAATAATGTCGTATGATGATGATCATGAAGACATTTGTGTTAATGTAACATGAGAAGTTGGTAATTTTTCAGTGGGTCCTGGTTTGCATACATTATGCAGATAACTGTATAAAAACGATGAATGTCTTAGTCATTAGTATTCATCATTGCTATTACTATTTTTTCCCTCTTTCTTTTTTCTAAAACTGTAAAAAGGTATCATTTTTGTTTTGTTTTCAGCATTTTCATAAAGTATAGCTAAACAGCTGATATACTTTAAAAAAATGATTTTAAAAATATAACAAAACACTGCTAAGAGGAATGGTATTTGTATGTGGTGCTGCCTGTCATTTGGTTTGTTTATTATTTTTGATTTTTTAGTCAGAGAAGTATTTTGACCACAGAAGCCCAGTGCGAAAAGAGGATTTCGCAATTTAACAGATTATCCCAGGATGTGGTATGGGTCAGGGAAGAACCCATTAAATCTTGCTGTTGAACGGAATCCGGCGTGAAAAAATATTTTATCACTTTCTTTAACATTGTGAGATAGTGATGTTTTTCAGCACTTTCCCCATTGTATCAGGGAATTATTAATGGATCTAAATCAGGAATGAATAAGGAACTGATATATATATGTGTGCATAATTTGATGCATCATGAATGAATTTAAGGGATTCTTCATCCTTGGTGGATGCATGGGGTCTTATGTGAGTTCCAATCTAATTAAAATATGTCATTCCTTCTCTGTTGTCAGAATAAAACATTTACAGTCATTTGAACTTGGCAAAATAATGTAGTAAACCTTAAGAGCGACAAAGGACCAATGTGGATTATGTCAAGACAGTGGGCCAGGTCTTTACTCTGAACTCTAACAAGGATGCTGCAGGGTAACAAATCCAGTCTGCATGTGTTTAGTGGACTTGGAAGAACTATTATGATCATGTCCCTGAGGTGGTCTTGTGGCGTGTTGCTGCTGCTGCTACAAGCCATTTGGTTATTGTATAACTGTAGCGTGAGTAGGTGTGTTTAGTCCTCTTGGTTGGTGCATTGTTACCGATTCAGTTTGTTCTACTTTTTTTTTTAAGGCTGCAGTGCAGCTGGTGTTTTCAGAGTGTCAAGTACAGTGGCCTCAGGACTACACCTCTGCTGTTTGTGCATGATGTGGTTCTGCTGGCTCCATCAGCCTGTGAGCCCCATGGCACACTGGGATGGTTTACAGATGAAGGGGAAGAAGTCGGGACGAGTAAGCACACACAATCTTAGAAAATGTCCACTAGAGCTGGCACCAAGTTGTTGCTCCAAGTAAAGGAGTTTAAGTATATTGACGTCTTGTTCACAATTAGGGTATATTGCAGTACAAGATCAACAAGGAAATGGGTTCACTATCCACAGTCGCACCAAATTCAACACTGGGCAACACACATGTCAAATGTGAAGCCGATAAGATGAACAAATCTTTATGCAAGACACAGACAGAGATTTCTGCAATTATTACATAGATGTCTTTTTACAGATTCAAGATCTGTTTATTTTATGACTAATTATTTGCGTTCTGTCTTGGTTTTCGATCTTCAGGTCTCATATCAATGCAGTTTACATTTAAGCTGTTAAAAATGTCTACTTCAGAAAATCTGGGGCCAATTTCTGTTGGGTAACCCATGAGGAATATGATTCAAATGAAAGCATCAAATGATGACATAAACTGACATTAGATAACATCCACTTGGCGCTCAAGCTGCACCACCAGTGATGAATATTTCTGCAAATTTGGAAAGGCATATTTTACATTACTAACATAAAATTTCTACACATTTCATTTAACCTTTTCAAAAAACCTTTAGGATTTCTAGCATCTGTTTCCTGCACCTCTAATGAATCTGTGTCTGGTTTACGTCGCTCTTGCATTTGACTTGCACTCATCATGCACAAATATTGGCATTATGAGCTAATGAAGATTGTCTTTGATTACGTGTCTGCTGAGCCTCATATGGTAACCCTTATTTAGCAGAGTTGAGCATGGAACCCATTTTGGCCACTGGTTGTCTTATTTAAGGTAATAACAGTTTAACCTGGGAGTCATTTGCTGGCAGGAGCTGGCCATTTTTCTTTCAGCGGGTTTTTTCCTTCTGTAGCACAACAGTGTGTACAGGTTTCTAGCCCATGTGTACGTATATGTACAGCAGTGCCACTGCCAATATATAGTCAGGGGATTGTCTGGACTGTACATATCTTATATTAGTAGTGGTTTGTCCTCAACTGCTGAGTTCCCTCAGCAGTTGAGGACAAACCCAGAGTGTTTATACTTTGAGTACAAGCACCTTAGACTTTTACATTCATCTCATTGTATAAATCTTAATAATCACTTCAGTAGTTTTTGTGTAATTCTGCTAACTTGCAGACAATTAAATGCTAATGAAAATATAACCTCCTGAGTGGGGGTAGTAACATTGTCCATTGTCATATTTTCAGTTTTTACAAGTACATACATACATGTATCCTGTTTTCTATCTACTATTTGTTATCCTATCAAACATGGCAATAGAAACGTAGTGACACCTAAAAGGGCTAGTTAGTGATCTAATATTCCAGGTTAATGGTTCAGTCAGGAATACAGCCCCATTGGTTGCTAGCCAGACTGTGAGATTACTCTGGAGATATATTTGTTCTGTTGTGTCACATGTCTACAAACCTCCACTGAGCAGATTTATGGACGGTTCAGTTGATGTAAAATGGTCGATTGCCAAACCATCATGTTCTGCTCCAACAGAAGAATTTATACATACTTGGTAAAACTGAAATGTATTCATTTAGTAAAAAACAACATATTTGGTTTCAGATAATATAGTGATCATGCCTCAAGGACTCTATCTGGTCTCAAAGAGTGATGATGTTCCCATGCTTAACACTTAACCAGGTTGCTGTATTAATTAAACACATTCGGTGGAGTTGTGATGAAGTGGTTATCAGGGTATGTTTCTCTCTTGAGAGCCCCAGTCTAAAGGTTATAGTGGACAAAGCCACCCTGGTTTGTAGAACAACACTCTTTCTCACTTTAACTGAACAAATACACAGAATTTCTCCATTTTTTTCACATACAGTGGCTTTTTTGTAATCACTCGATGTGTTGTGTTGTTTTAGTTACTACAGCCTGGAAGACATAAGCCACGAGTCCGTTAACAAATACCTGTCCAGCCTGGTGGAGAAGAGCCTGCGGGACCTGGAGTGCTCTTACTGCATGGAGATAAAAGAGGTGTGAAGTAATTTTTAATACAAATTGGAGGTGAACAAGTTTACCAAGTTTTTGTTTGTCTAACCTTTGTGTCCGTTTATGCCTCAGGACGATCGGACCATTGAGCCACTGACGTATGGACGCATTGGCTCCTATTATTACCTGAGGCATCAGACCATCCGCACGTTTAAAGAGCGGCTGAAGGCTGAGATGCCCATCCACGAGCTGCTCTCCGTTCTGACGGTGAGGTTCAATATACAGCTACTGTTGCTGCGTACCACATCCATCCTATCAACTACACCTTTTTTATCTAGCAGATGTGATTAATGCAGATTGCCAGAAAAGAGTTTTGTGCATATATTACGTGTGGTTTCGTAGTTAAGGTATGAGACACTTGTTTAAATGCAGGACTGTGCATTGAGAGGGAACAGTATGTCTCAATTTAAGATGCCGTAAATTTAGATAACTATGATGGTTTTTTTTTGTTACCCTTTCATTTGAACTCTTACCATATTTTATTGTATCTGCTGCTCTGAGAAGAATATTAGAATTGCTTTATTAATTGTATTGATGCCAAATAAGGCAGACGTGTTGATGCTGTTGGGGATTTAAATTTTTAATCCACTTGTGAAAGCAATTCTAATATTTTGAATGTGCAGACTGGGCCTGAAGTCAACAATCTCAGGAGAGATTGGACAGACACAGAAGTGAGTCAACCGCTGTGTCTGTACCAAAGCCAGGAAAGAGAACTGTATTGATGGAGCTGTTCAAGCTCCTGCTTCATGCTGGATTCACTGTCACCTTGTTTGAAGCTACTGGTGAATGCAAGCACAAATCTACATTCAGGCTGTGTGGCCTGTAATCAACCTCTCACGTCAGCTCAGTCAGATGGAAGACCCCATTCCACCTTTATTTATAATGAATATAACTAAGTGACTAAGTACATTCAATCTTTAAGGGTAACCTCTCCATTATAATTTGAATAATTTATTTTGAACGCAGCTCCTTTGTATGCACAGTCAGGGCTGCACAGTGTCTACACTTTTGCTCATAATATCAGTATTCATTAACCTTTTAGGTTAACAGAGGTTCATGTTTTCTAGGTGGAGGTCAAGCAATTAGATGAATCTCTTTCTCACAAACAATTTTCCAATTTAATATCTGCAAAAAATCATTAGCTGCAAATGCAACTGAAAAATAAGACTGCACCTATTTTTAGTGCAATATTCTAAATATTGATTTTGTTAAATATAAACACAGAATAAATGTTAATTATTTTAAACCAGTACTCACCTTGGCAAAGTTTACTTTGTTTATATTCTTCTTTTTTTTGTTGTAGCCCAGTGATGTCTGGGGCTCGTTGTATCTCTTCAGCCTTCAGCAGCTGGAGATCTTTGTGTAAAAGAATGGAAAGACGCTGTAACAGCACGTTAGCATCTATACAAATGCTCTGTGGATCTATGATCAGTCACAGAAAACATGCCTCGGAACATTTATCTCTTTTTAGGTATTTGAAAATACAGGCTACGTTGAATGTTCATGTAGAAACACAGCTCTCGTATACACACATGCTTTACCTCCTGCCATCGAATTAGCACCTTTGTCTGATCTTCATTAACTCTGCTCATTCTGGAGCTGGAGTGTGATCGGGCACCATCTTCCTTTCACCTATTGACCCCGTGCATCCCAGCTGCGAGGTCATTCACACGCTGGCTTCTGATTGGCTGGGTCAACACAGGACATTGTAATTTCACACATTTACTAAGGGGGGATTGATGAAATGCTCCTTTTCACTATTGCCTCTAATGGGCTTCTATATCTGTAATGATTGCTGCTGCAGTGGGAGAAATCTACTTTTTGGTCGAAATTTTTTTTTTATTTTGTCGAAAGTGCAACAATCTGTTTTTTTCCGCATGCTTTCCTTGATTATCTGTCATCATGTGTGTTGAGGCACATTTTGTTCACAAAGTGTCAGACTATAATAATTCTGGTGTGTGTATTTGTGCGTCCGGTGTGTGCGCGATGTGCTATCATGTACTGGGAATTATCAGTTTGCACTGGGCCACATCTCACCCTATTGGGAGAATAATTTACTGTCGGTAGAAAAAATGAAGTACACATTAGTTGTGCGTGTGTTTAGATTGTATTCTTGCGATACGTCCATTTGTTGTGCACAGCCTGACTTCAGTAATGATGCTAACATATGGAGGGGAGGCTCCTCTCAGACAGTTAACATCACTCTCCTTTGCACACATGTAGTTGGAAGCAGACCAAGGCCTGCCATGCTCAGCGGCCTCCCTCCCCAACAAGCTGCGTTACAATAGGCCAGTCACCCCGCCGCCCCGTCCACTCCCCCTCTATTAGCTACAAAGCACTGGCATGCTCCTCCAGTTCCCCCTAATTGTTGCAGCGTGGCCACTAATGAGCAACACCCACGCCTCACTACATCCCCACCTCCCACCCCCTCCTCACACAAGTTTCTCTTTCTGATTACTCTGCTACCACTCAGCCTCTCTTTGTCCCTCTGTTCTTTCTTGCTTCCTAAGACGGCAGTTTTCAAACAGTCAAGTTAAACTGCATCAAATGAAGTTAGCCAGGAAGTCAAACCTTTACAGCGCCCTTAGAATCTATGAAGAGGTTTGCACCCTTAATGTGAATACAACTTAATTTCCCCATCAATCAACTCAATAATCCATGATGGAAAAATAGAGACATATTTTTTGACATCGTTCAAAATGTATTAAGCATCAAAACCTCCATTTTTCTCATTGATGTTGTAACTGACAGCAGTTACTGTATTGCTGAGGTTGTTCCACCCTATTCATATTGAGATGTTAAGCATCGCTGGTCTCAGGTCTTACGCATTCAGGATCAGGTTTTCTTCAAGGACCTCTCTGTATCTGTCTGCATTTACTCCTCCTTTAATTCTCACCAGTCTCATTGTCTTGGCCTCTGATAAATATAGAACATAGCATTATGCTGCTTACATCATGCTTCCATAGCGATGATGAAAGCCATGCCCAGAGTTCTTTATGCCTTCATATAACATTAAACTCAAAGTTGCTTTGAGCCAGTCTACCATAATGGTCTGATTGATGAAGTGCGGCTGTGATGGTCATCCTTTTTGCCAGGTTCTTCCATTTGTGCAGAGGACTTCTGATGCTGAAACCACTATGGAGATACTGTAAACATGTACATGCCAGATGAATGGAAGAATCCAGACAGAAAGGATAACACTAGTAAAGACTAGTGGCACTGTAATAAATGTACTCACCACGTCTATTACAGAGATCTTTGAAGCAGCAACATCACTGAGCACCAATGAATCAAGAAACATGACATGATCAGTCATGTTGGAAATAAACTCACGATTTAGCTAAACCTATTTAGAGGAGACAAATTATGTAGCTACCTCCCTTCTTGCCTCAACTTTGCCCCCATCTTACTCTATATGATCATGCACACGCACTGTTTTTTTGAAGCATGATAATCACACTGAATTGCCATTTGATTTAATATAATGTTTGTCATTTCAATCAGAGAAATATGTTAATTTGACAAGACAACATTGAGAGTTGATCTTTCTTGCTGTCAACTTACAGGAATCTGAACAGTCTAAGACATAATGATAATTAATTTACAATTAAACAACAAATTGTTTTTCATGTTTGTTTGATGAATGGTTTCATCAATTTACTGATAACTAACGTTGAAACTAAAAAGTGAAGATGGTTACCACTCAACCACTTTCTGACAAACTGCTGTAGAGCTGTTGCTTTTTCAAAAAATGTTGGCCAAGTTCTGCTCACAAGGGATAACCCCCAGCACAAATGTGTAGTTTTATAAAACTTGTAAATGTGTTTTTGTAGCACTTGTACTGTGGACCTGACCCGCACAGCAGGTCTCAGCTGTGTGTACCTCCCTTTATTTTTGTTTGCGTAGCTCCACTCTCTCTGATTCCTCTCTGCCTCACAGCTCCTGCAGGCTCTGCAAGCACTTCCTCCCCTCTCTGTCTTAGTAAATGTTGCAGTCGGAGGGTGTGAGGCCGTGTGGAATTGTTAGAATTGCATCTACGTAAAGATATATAGTCTTTCTCTCCAGCACATCCATATGCAATAGCACTGCAAGATAAATCATTCAGAGATGATTCCTATTCCTGTCTCTCAGCCCAGCCCCCACCCTGCTAAAGTCCAGGCTTTTGAAACGCTGGCTTTGGTCAGTGATGGATGGAGTCTTAACAATCCAGGGCAGGGGGAGGCTGTGACAAATGCCTCCAGCACAGCCTGTTGATGGGAGTACATTAGCCAAAGTTGAACTGGAGTGAACAAGAGGAGCGGAGCCACGCGTGTCCGTGCATCACTCTGTATAACAATGACCAACACGGCTGAACGCACAGCGGCAGCACAAAGAGGAGACTGATGGACCATCAGCATCAGTTTACCTACCTAATGGCCCACTGCAGGTCTTCACTGTGTCCTTGCATATTCAGAAATGTTGTTAAAATCATTTGAAGACGTCAAAATCTCATTGCACCCTCTGTAGATTTTTACCAGCAGGTCATTAGATCTGGTGAAAAGACGCCACATAGTCTTTGTGTGGAAGGAAAAGCTGAAAGTAAAGAGTGGAGAGGCAATCGCAGCTGATAGAGATGCTCAGATTTAAAAGGTGTGACCGTAGCGTGCTGTGGTTTCACTTTTGATCTCTGTCTCTCAGGAAGCGGAGGAGTACGCCGAGTTGCCCGTCAGACACAATGAGGACCAGCTGAACAGCCAGTTGGCGCAGCAGCTCCCACTGCAGGTCAACCCCCACTCCTTCGACAGCGCCCACACCAAGACTCACCTGCTGCTGCAGGCCCACTTCAGCCACGCTCCGCTACCGTGCAGCGACTACACCACCGACACCAAGACGGTGCTGGACAACGCCATCCGAATCTGTCAGGTAGGGTTCACAGTGCACCGGATACACAGCAGCCATACATTACTAATGTGATTGACAGCTGATTAATTCCTCCTTTAGGCATCACTTTTGGAACATTTATAGAAAAGCATTAAACTTTCAAATGTTTTTGGTACTACAGGTGCTGCAAGTGACATTGGCTAAGTATAACACATTCTCTCCATGGGCCATGTGCATGTCTCAAGCGCCATGACAGATAGTGGATCTGCGGTGTAAACACTTGCAGGACTCAATGCACAGGAAAATTGAATAAACAGTTTGGCAGAATGTGTGAATTTGCTATAAAAGATATTCAGGCAGTTGGCCTAAGACTTTGAGACCATGTTTGGACCTGGTATCAACATCAATCCTTAGACAGCTACCTACAGGTGTGAACACACCCAAGATGCATTGAGGACACATGTGCGATCTGAACACTCAGACATAATTCAGAGGTCAGAGGTGCAGGGATTCATCTATTATCAGTGTTAATTGTAAATGTGTTCTGCGCCACATATGAAGGAAAACTTGCATCTTATGTTCTCTGACTCGCTACAGATCATAATGAATGTGTTGTTTACAATCAGACTTTAACATACCTTTAATTATTTACAATATCAACACTGACTGAAATTTTACTTCATTACAACTTTAAGCATTAATTCACTCACACCATGTTCTTTGTGGAGAGAAATTATGCAGTTGTAATGAGATCCAATCACCAGTGTTCACTAAAGGCACATTTTAATGCCAGGTGTGATCTGATGATCTAGAAAGTTAAGTATATATTTGTTGTTTCAGTGGGAAATCGTTTTGATTAAACTGTTAAATTAGATTCAATTCTTACTCATGGTAGAGATGATTTTATATAACAATATAACTGTTCACAGATCTGAATATGGACATAAAAGTTTCACTAAGTCAGTTAAAATCTTCCCAGGTGCTGATAAAAGCATTAATTCTATCGTAGCAGTCTAACCTGATGGGGCCTGCACTGAAACCCATTGTTCACACAGATGTGCGAGTTGGTTCATTAAGCCTCCCAGTGAGGTGAGTTCAGGAGCGTGCACGCTACCTAGTTGCTGAGTAGTTAAATGATGGAAACATGAGGAATAAATAATAAAGATTTGAAGAATGTGCTGCACATGAAAACAAAAAAGATCTTCACAGGCTGTGCTGCTGTGGAGGAAGCTGAGAGAGGGGAATGTTCAACATTATTAGGTGATTTGTAGTTGAACTTAGCGGTCTATCCCATAAATAACACGGTGCTCAGAGGTTAAATGTAACCTCCAGGTTTCTCCTTGTCTGGCAGCCAAAATGGCTCTAGTCGTGTTCTTATAGAAAGTGGCAGGAGGCGAGGTTTTTAGAAAACAGAAAGTGAGGAGCGAGGAGCTCTGACAACAACCCCATGACCTCATCGATGAAGCATGTTCCATCAGATTCTTTAGCATCGACGATGTGATGTGTTAGATGGGGTTTATTCAGTTTCTTGTATGTACTGTTTGAAGTTAGGACCATGTCTGTGCGTCTGTAAACCATTGTCCACAGCTCAGGGTGGCTGTTTGTGTGCGTGTGTGTGTATATATGTACATGTGCTTGTGATTTTCCATGCTGGGTATCTGGCAGTGATATTGCATGGCTCATGGATGTGGTTACCTCTCTGGTGTCCTCCTGCTACCATTTACTGAAAGGGTTCTGGTCCTCAGTTACTTTATGGTTTTTTTTATTGAATGAACATATTCTTTTATTGGTACTTACACGGTACATAAAGTGAACACAACCTGTGACTTTTGTTGTCCCTGGACAACATTTAGCTGACATATCTATCGGTAAACAATCTGCCTGTTCTCAAATTTTTTCACAAGGATTCTTACAACAAGGCGATGAGCCAAGGTTCAAGAAAATGCTATATATTGATAATACATTTCACATTGAAACTGAAACTGAAATTGAATGAAGATATTTTGTAATAGATGGTGCAACTGGCTGGAATGTTAAACATTGGTTAGCAAGCCAGTAAAGGTTTCTAGCCAGACCAGAGATACATGCAGACCTTCAGCTCTTGTATTATGTCTGAAAATGATTCCTGTGTTAGGAGCATTTTATTCTCCAGCAGGGCAGGGTTATTAGATCGACCAGTGCCATGTCACCAGTAGGCTTTGATAGCCTCATTGTGTTTGGATGATACACCTTTTCTTTCAAAGAAGTATTTTGTGTCTATTTCTACTAAAAGGCAAATGGCAGCCTGGTTGTAATTGTCCAAATGTTATTTAAAGGAAAATGAAGTCTCAAAAACGACCACTGTATTTTGTGAATAACAGAGTTTGGATTATTGAGGGTAGATGTGCAAAAATTTAAACTGTATCTATTTACAATTTAGTCTACAACAGTAATAAGAACATATATGAGTTTACAAGGTTGCCATTTTAGATTAAAAACTTAACAAATTTGATCCCAACCCAAGGACTGCAGGATAAGAACTCTAAAATCAGTCGTGATTTAATTTTACACTTGTTTCTGATTCTTCTCCACAGGCGATGCTGGATGTGGTTGCAAATGAAGGCTGGCTTGTTGCAGCCCTCGGTATTTGCAACCTGGTACAGATGATAATTCAGGGACGCTGGCTGCACGACTCCTCATTAGTGACACTGCCACATGTGGAACAACAAGACCTCTATCTGTTCAGGTACACAGCATCCGTCCACTACAGGTGTACAGCTATAATGTCCATACAGTCGTTTGTAGCTAGCGCGAATAGATGGCTAAATCTGCCATGTTGATGTTTTAGATTGACTTTTAATCAGTGAACGTGACATCTCATCATGTTTCATTGATATCTGAACAGCCTCTTAAGAACTCTTGATGTAGCTTTAACGCTGTTGTAGTGACAAAATAGTATTTCCGTTTTATATGCATCATTACTAGCTGATAACAATTACTTACTATTCACACCTTCAGGTGTAGACCTCTGCAAACAACATTAGTTACTCTTACACAGGAGCAAATGCCCTCACACAAACTGGACCTAGTGAGAGAACTTTCAAAGCAGATTACAGTAGTTTGTCCATGCACACACCACGTGCGTTTCCAGGCCTGCATGCTGCAGTGTCAAATAAGGCTGTGCCAACCCAGCAAAAATGGTATGGATGGGAGAGGGATGAGAATGGAGGAGGCTGCCAGTCTGGTGCTGAAAGATATCATTAGTGTGGTGGGACAGGATTGGTTGTGATGCTGCCTGATGACCAAGAGTTTCTCCCTTCTGTCTCCTCCCAATCGTTCTATAGGAAGTGGGCAAACAGGAAGGAGAGGAGGGACAGAGGAGGCTACAATGGACCAATTGAAGGACTTCCTGAGCTGATTGCCGCCTGCAATGGAAATGAAAGTGTTTTCGCTGCTATTGTCGGACAAGAGTTCAATTCAAGTCAGATCGCCCAGGTAAGGTTGGTTTAATATATATATATAAATATATAACCCATAAGTGTATAAAGAAAAACCTTTTCTCAAGGAAAAAATACACAAGTATTTATATAAAATAAAAAGTCTGACAGACATGAAGGATACAGGACTGATGAGACATTAATATGAGGAAGAGGTAGAGGAGGAAAGAGAAGATCCATTCGTCATTTGTCCCCTGACAATCTAGACCTATAGAAGGCAGACTTGAACCAGCTCTAACTATGAGCTTTATCAGAAAGAAAGGTTTTAAGATGACTCTTAATCTCAGCCAGACTTGGCACAGGAAGTGCATTGGATTGTCTTGAGATTAAAAACAGAAATAAATTTGGTGTTTGCAAACGGAATTGATGTTTAGAGCGGAGAAGTGAGATGCAGTCACTTGAATATTGCAGGATGGACCTATTCCCACATCTAGTTAATGCAGATCATACACAATTTCTCTCACACACACACACACATACACACACACACACACCATTATCATTGATGTACCATGAGCAGTCTTCCCAGTGTGGTCGCAGGTACCTCCAGGATCCCCAATTACAGCTCCATTGATGGGGTTTACAGCTCCAATTGAAGTGCTAATTGCAGCAGTAATGAGAGTGTCCGGGCACATCGGCAGACCCTGTGGCCTCACCCAATCAGTGTCCCCGCTTTCCCCCTTCCCCACCTTTACTCCACCACTGCCCCCACGCCCCCGCAGTGTGGCAGCCTCTCTAATTAAATAATTAGATGTGCAGCAGTGTTCCTGTCTGATTTGCTCAGGGAGAGTAATCCTCATATAAATAGCTTTTGCTGGGTGAACCGAAGAGATTTTTCTCTTCCCAGCCTTCAGTACACTGCCACATGCACGCACGCACACACACACAAGCGCACGCACACACATGCACGCACTCGCACACACACACCCTCTTCTACTCCTGTTACACTGTTTGAGCCTTATCTTGGTAGGTTTTAGCTCCTCTTTGTGTTGGAGCTTTTGGGTTGAATCAACTGTTTCTTAAATTCTCCATTAAAAACACTTAATAGGCTCCTAGGACCAGAGAAGTGTCTGTTAGAATGAATTAAGGTTTTATCAAACAGGACTTCCTCTGCCACATGGATCTGTCCATCAAACACCAACTCCCTCTTAAAACTCACTGTGACTTTCCTGAGTATCACTTCTCTGATATATTAGAACATTTGAAGAATCATGCAGATCTCATTTCTACAGTTGGTTGGAAATTAACAATCTGAATTATGCACTATTGCACTCGAGTTTCAAAATTCTACCAGCCAACGATACGATTTGACCCATATCCACCTTGGAGCACGTGTGGACATATTCCAATAATAAGTGGGGATGTTCCCTTTAATGATAAACAGTTTTCTTTTTTAGCTTAGCTTTGTTAACTTTGTTAGGTAGTTGTTATCTGGTTGAATAATGATACTTTTTTTATTTCTTTGTTCTCTGTGACTGAGAAGGTAGAACACATGGGATTCAGTAGAGCACATTTATGTATGTTTATGGTTATGTATCCTTAAAGTTGTGAGTATATTGTCCAATAAGTAAGTTATATATCAGCCATGAACACAACTTTGTGTTTCGCCTTCCTGGTTTATTTGTAATGAGGCAGTGTGAACATGAAATGCAACAGGACTAAATGCTCATCGGAAAAAAAAAACATAACGCTGTTATACTCATAAACCTGATATGTCACAGTCTCATACTAGACGACAAAAACTGTGATCAAACCAGGACCAAGCCCCAGTCTGTTTTCTAAATCAGTATGTTGAACACTAAATGACTTCATCTAAATAAACTGTCCATCAGCTCAAATCAAGTGGTACAAAATATTAGATTCAGTCATCGTTCTTTTCAATAAAAAGTATAACGCTTGGCTCTTCCCTCTCCGCTTAATGTCCTATTGACAAATCTGCAAAAATTTGTCATCAGAAACTACTTTTCATCACAACATGATATGAAAGGCTTCCTCCTCATTACCATCTTCTTCCTCCCTTGTCAGGCGTGGTCCTTCCTGAGTCATCTCC